>NC_092820.1:137827452-138427452 GCF_023375885.2 Dermacentor andersoni
CATGTGTACGTACCCGTACATGTGACGCCTGCGTACTCGTGACGCCTGCGGCAGAAAGGGTGTTCCACACCCGCTGCCAAGGTTTGTGAGTGGTGGCGCTGGCTAACACTCCCAGGGTTCTAGTAGGAAACATAAATACCCAAGAAAGTGGATGGGAGAACAGAGCAGCGGTAGCTCAATTGGTAGAGCATCGCACGCGTAATGCGAATACGTGTCGTTGCCCACCGGCGGCAAGTTGTTCTTTCACCCACTTTCTTTTCCATTACTTTATAATTTCTTTAATTCATTTAGTAAGCACAAGTAATTTCGTCTATGTTGTCCTTGGTGTCAGTGTTTGTTCGCTTCTTACATTATATATATATATATATATATATATATATATATATATATATAGATAGAATATGCCATCGACCACTTGTGCCGTGAATGGGTGCCAGCACTGCAATAATAGCACCACCCGCATACCCTACCCCTTAGCTTGGCATGGCGAAAAAAAAAGAAGGAAGGAAGAAAAAGAAAGAAAAAGAGAAAGCAAAAAAACAAGACAGAAAAAAGAAGGAGTCCTGGCTAATGCAGCCAGAAAATATGGTCTTCGAGATTAGTTTCTGTTACTTGCAGGGAGCCGTCACTAGGACGTAAAATTTGGACTCAACCGTTTATTATAGGAAACAAACTACTTCAAAAAACACGAACAGCAAGAACGTCATCCCTACAAAAAATATTACTTTCTTAAAGTAATAGTACTACCTTCATATCCTACCACTTAATTAGCTTGGCTTCGCTAAAACACCAACAAAACCTGGTGCATGCAGCCAACAAAAGCATGGTCTTCAGGGATCAGTTTCTTTTACTTGGAGGAAGCCGTAGCTGGGACGTAAATTTGGACACCACCTTTAATTGCAGAAATAAGTCGCTGCTTCAGAAACCATGAGCAGTGAGAACATTGGCTTGATAAACAAGATATTACATTCCTACAGCTAGGGCCGCAGTTGTCTGCTTCCCACCAGTGCCGTCCTATAATCGCTGTCGCACTTACCTATCCCTGTTTCCAGCATGTTTCTAGCGTACGACTGCACCCTCACTGCAGATTGAAAAATTGTGATGAAAAGGTTCCGTGCAATTTTCCTCTTTAGCACTTTGTGATTGGACACAATGACTCGTGAACTTTACGTTGTACTTAAATAACGGGTAGCATAAAATTGTTTTTCGGTCCTTTTAGAACCTGCAGCTTGGCGTATGTATAGGCTGCAACGACGACGTAACCGGTTAGAACATTGGCCTACGAAGTGAGTGTAAGAAATTACGCGTGGCGTAGGGTGTGGAAATCGACCCGATAAGATTTGCAGAACGAATTTGCATCCTACATTGGGCACGAAATGCTGCGTTCGTGAGATAACTTAAAAGGGAGCCGGTTAACTTTATTGGGCATTCAATGTACTGCTGCGCTCGTATGAAAGTGCTTGCTTAGAGCACTGGCACGAAGGCGCTCTTCAAAGGCACTCGGGCCTGTTCGCGAGCGTCGGCCAATTACATGCCTGCCGCTGGATGTCGAAAATAGTGCCTTGCGCGCAAGTTCTTAAGATCGGGTTAGAATGGACGCACTGATAGTACTTGGCGCAGTCCGACTCGTGAGGCAAAAGTTTGTCGCTTTCGAGACCTTTGCAGAGGTCGCCTTCGTTCTTCCTGGTTACCGGCACTACAACAGACGTTTCACGATCCTCTGGCTTCGTAGGCGGGGCAGATGACGTCGTGATTTTGGGCGTCGGATGATCTGGGGGAGTTGTGGGCAGGGCCGACGAAGCCTCGAGTTCAGGCGTTGAAGGAACCGATGGCGTCGTAGTCGGGACAGGCGACGTTTCGACTTGAGGCGTTGGACTCTCTGTTGGCGTGTTAGGCGAGACAGGCGCAGTCACAGACAGATGGTCGCTGCTTTTATCGGTCGCTGTGGCCGGTTGCGTGGTAGGTGGCGCTGCTTCACCAGGTGTGCTTGACTCGGAGTGATCGTCACTAAGATTTCCGAGCAACCTCCACCGAAAACGTCCACCATCCTGATCCTCTGCGATACAAAGCGGATGGAAGCATTAAGTGGTCAGCAGTCCAGATAAGCAAGGGACGTTTACATTATTGGTGCAAAATAAATTAAAGAGGAAATTAATAGAATTACAGTCGTTACAGACATAGGTAACTGCACAATATAAATGCATAGATTTGAATGAGGAAAGTAAAAATTGTGAGCGATACCATCTCATGTATGATATTGAGATTAATACAATTAGCATGGAGTTATTGTAGCGGAACAGCGTACCACCGCTGTAGAGACGCGTCATGCATGAGGCGCATTTGCATCCGGGATGCTTTCTCTCCTTTCCCTTTGGACACACTGCGCCAACCAGTGGTGTAGACGCCAAGTCCGCTCGTGGCGCGTGTGTGAATATTTAATCAGACAAGGTTCTCTGAATAGAGCATATGACGTGGGTTCATTTCCGACCTACAGTGGAAACGTTTTGACTTTTAATACGTCTGCATTCTAGGGTACCTCACGTATGTATGTATGTATGTATGTATGTATGTATGTATGTATGTATGTATGTATGTATGTATGTATGTATGTATGTATGTATGTATGTATGTATGTATGTATGTATGTATGTATGTATGTATGTATGTATGTATGTATGTATGTATGTATGTATAATACTATGTTCCGGCGTTGTTTAATTATTTACCCTGTAACGTGCTGCAGTCAACATCAAGATACAAGCTCAAGAAAGCACTAAAACGTGCGGATTTAAGCGGCTATAACACGTAAACAAATAGACCTCGCTAACCTCCTTCCGTATTACGCCTACAGAGTGGCTTTGATTAAAAATGTGATCAGAAAGTTTGTCCCTGCACAGCTTTCATTGGAGTATTTGTGGTTCTGACTCATTTTGTTATTTATAATCATCTACTCATATTTTATTGTGCCACGCAATGTATTCGTGTGGCATGGTGATACATGTACGCGCCAGATGTGCTTCTCAAACCTGTATATCTGCATATACGTACATCTATTATAAATGCGTACAATGTGAGTATCAGTGTATGTATATATATTTACCGCTTCCCTGTATTTATTTTTTTCTTCTCTTTCTTTCTTGATATTGTAACAGTTTGTATGGTGCTTGTCACGCTCTGCCAGTCAAGCCAAATGCGACTTTGGCAGGCCTGATGAATGTATTAGGTTTTATAGAAATAATAAAAGTTAATTATGTATGTATGTATGTATGTATGTATGTATGTATGTATGTATGTATGTATGTATGTATGTATGTATGTATGTATGTATGTATGTATGTATGTATGTATGTATGTATGTATGTATGTATGTAGGTATGTATGTATGTATGTATGTATGTATGCATGTATGTATGTATGTATGTAGGTATGTATGTATGTATGTAACCGTTTTTCCGCCTACCTGGGTACAATGGCTAGTCCATGGTCCAATGGGTCACGGGGATGCTGGTTTAGGGAACTGGGTTCTAAAACCGTGGAAACAAACTGAGTCTTCTCGCATGTGGTAATATGTACATATGTGCGGTACTTCAACGGACCTCTTTCATGCCGACATGGGTCACTGTAGGAGCGGGACAGGGTAGGTGGCACTTTTCAAAGAGATTCATGGACGCCGTCTCGGAACACTAAGTATCTGTTCCTTGGCCTGGCGCAGCCTTCAATGAACCTCTTCGATGCCAACTTGGTTCTCTGGGGATGTGGTAGCAGGTTGTGTGCCGCTCTTCTAGGAACACCTTTGACGCAGACTTGGAAAACTAGGTATGCGAAACCGGAAATCTGCCGCCCTACAACGACAAAAAAGATCCTTAAATTTTTCGTATGCCGGGCGGAATCAAATCTATGCCACAAGGTCTCCTCGTGACCAGGAATCCGACAGCTTAGCCAGGTGCCCCGCAAATGAATTGGGTATGCGCCGCTTTTCAATGAACCTCACTTCAACATTGGTCACTCAATATGTGCCATTGGTTGTGCGACAAGCGAGGGAACAATTCTCAGCGTTCGCGCGCACCGCTGGGCCCTGCTTTTCGGTGACGACGCGCACAGTTCTCAGCGGCGCCGCTAGATGGCGCCCAGTAGGCTTATGGAACCGCGAAAGAGGAATTCCGCTGCAGTGCACGCCTCACATATAACTCGTTTCGACTGTGGCAAAAGGTCGTGTCTCTATGTTGATTCAATAGTAAATGCGTTACGCCCATACTCATCGTGAGATGGGTTCTGCCGATCTTTTTTTTTTGTAGTTGAACAGCAGATATCCAGTGACACATACCCAGAGACCCAAGCTGGTCCAATGGTTAATTTCAAACGTGATGACCTCATCCCCGCAGCCCAAGGCTCTACAGATTAGATCATGGAATATCCCGTGACGCTCGTTGGTGGGGATACGGTTAGAGACACAGACAGGCAGACACACAGAGAGGTAGCGAAAAAACAGATGGACATAATACAGATAAATCATAATCCTAATCATGCTTCGATTTTCTCGATTACCTCGTAACATGGGGGATTTCGTTGTTGACGCCGCTCGCGTTGTTGCTCCAGGAGTAGAAGTTGTTGCCGTCGAATGGGGCTCCTCCGTCGCGTTCGTAATGAGCGGTAAAAACGTAGTACGAGCATGCGACTCCGTGGTCTCAGGCGTGTTTTGTGTCGGACCCTGCGTGGTAGGTGGCGCTGCTTGACCCGGAGTGCTTGATGCGGAGTTGTTGCCAAGATAGTTTCCGAGGAAGTCCCATAGAAAACGCCCACCTTTCTGAAGCGCTGCAATCCAAAGCGGATGGAGGCATTAACTGGTCTGCAGTCGACATAACCGAGAGACGTTTAGATTATTGGTGCAAAATAACTTAAAAAGGAGATTGATCGAACTACAGTCGTTACAGACATAGTTGACTGTACAATATAGATACAAAGATTTCAATGAAGAAAGTAAAAATTCTGGCAGAAAGCTTCTCTCAAATAATGTTTATATTCATACAATTAGCACTGAATGGTTGTAGAGGCACAACGTACCACCACTGCAGAGACGCGTCATGTGTGAGGCGTATTTACATCTCGGATGATTTCTCTCCTTTGCCTTAGGAGACACTGCGCCATCCAGTGGTGTCGCCGCGAAGTCCGCACGTGACGCGCGAATAACATTTTCTGAATAGAACATGTGACGTGGGTTCATTTCCGCCCTGCACTGGAATAGTTTTAATTGACTTTTAATACGTCTGCATTCTTAGGGTACTACACGTATGTATGTATGTATGTATGTATGTATGTATGTATGTATGTATGTATGTATGTATGTATGTATGTATGTATGTATGTATGTATGTATGTATGTATGTATGTATGTATGTATGTATGTATGTATGTATGTATGTAATGTAATGTATGTATGTATGTATGTATGTATGTATGTATGTATGTATGTATGTATGTATGTATGTATGTATGTAACCGTTTTCTCGCCTGCGTGGGTACTATGTATAGAGCACAGTTTAATCGGTAGCGCATCGGGTTGCTCTGCTGATGGAACAGGGTTCGAAAACGAACGTCGGGACAACTTGCGTCACTGAGCATTTGGCAATGCACACGTGTGGTTATTCAACGAAACTCTTTCAGGCCGACATGAGTCACTGTAGGCGCAGGACTGGGTAATGCCACTTTTCGAAGATTTTTCCAAAGTAAGTAAAGTGAGTGAGTGAGTGAGTGAGTGAGTGAGTGAGTGGGTAAGTAGGTAAGTAAGTAAGTAAGTAAGTAAGTAAGTAAGTAAGTAAGTAAGTAAGTAAGTAAGTAAGTAAGTAAGTAAGTAAGTAAGTGAGAGAGTGAGTGAGTGAGTAAGTAATAAGTAAGTGGGTAAGCAAGTAAGTTAGTAAGTAAATAAGTTAATAAGTAAGGCAATAAGTAAGTAAGAAAGTAAGTAAGCAAGTAATAAGTAAGTAAGTAAGTAAATAAGTAAGTAAGTAAGTAAAGTTCCTGGTCCGTTTTAACACAAGGCGGGCGTTTTAGGTGCCACACAAAAAATAAAGTTTTTTGCTGTCTACAGTTCACTCTGGTTTTTTTTTTGTTCGTGGACTGCAGAGTTTCAGCGCAATTTAGCAGAACTATCTATAAGCACTGCCCCCCTTCGTTCGCAGTTCCGCAGGCAATGCCGCGCCAAGACGAGCCAAGCCAAATTTTGTGTCGCCAACTGAGTGGCATGGCAGCGCGTGGGTGGCGTCTCGTAGCCTGCCGCCAACGCTTTGGCTACCGTCGCATGGGTGGGTCTGGCTGGGCTCCACGCGGGTTTTCTCAGCAACACCGCTAGACGGCGCCAAGTAGGCTTAGGGAAGAGCGAAAGAGGAATCCCGCTGCAGTACACGCCTCATACGTAACTCGTTTCGACGGCGGCAACAGGTTGTGTCTCTATGTCGATCCAATAGTAAAGGCATTAAACCTATAGTCCGCCCGAGATGGGTTCGGCCGAATTTTATTGTAATTGAACAGCGCCACATACCCACTGACACATGCCCAGTGACTGAAGTTGTTCCAGTGGTCAGCTTCAGACCTGGTTACCTCAGTACCGCAGTGCAATGGTCTACACATTACACCACGGACTACCTAGTGACGCTCGTTGGTGAGAATACGGTTAGAGGCACAGACAGGCAGACACACACAGAGGCAGCAGAAATACAGATGGACATAATACAGCTAGATACAGATAGGTAATAATCCTAAGCATGCTTCGATATTGTGGAGTACCTCGTGACATGAGGGATTCCGTTGTTGGCGCCGCTTGCGTAGTTGCTCCAGGAGTAGAAGTTGTTGCGGTCGAATGCTCCTCCGTTGCGCTCTGAATGACTGGTACAAACGTAGTACGAGCATTCGACTCCGTGGTCTCAGGCGTGTTTTGTGGTGGAGCCTGCGTGGTAGGTGCCGCTGCTTGACCCGGAGTGCTTGATCCGGAGTTGTCGCCAAGGTAGCTTCCGAGCAAGTCCCATATAAAACGCCCACCTTTCTGAAGCGCTGCAATCCAAAGCGGATGGAAGCATTAAAGGGTCTGCATTCGAGATAGGCGAGAGACGTTTAGAGTATTGATGCAAAATACTTTAAAGACGAGATTGATAGAGCTACGGTCGTTACAGGCATAGTTAACTGTACAATATATATACAAAGATTTCAATGAAGAAAGCAAAAATTACGACAGAAAGCATCTCTCAAATAATGCGTATATTCATACAATTAGCACTGAATGGTTGTAGCGGCACAACGCACCACCACTGCAGAGACGTGTCACTTATGAGGCGTATTTGCATCGCGGATGCTTTACCTCCTTCCACTTTTGACACACTGCGCTATCCAGTGGTGTCGCCGCGAAGTCAGCACGTCGTGGGTGCGTTAATATATAATCAGACAATATTTTCTTAATATAGCATATAACGTGGGTTCATTACCGCACTGCACTAGAAAAGTGTTGACATTTAAGTTTTAATATTTCTGCATTCTTATGGTACTTCACGCATGCATGTATCCATGTATGTATGTATGTATGTATGTATGTATGTATGTATGTATGTATGTATGTATGTATGTATGTATGTATGTATGTATGTATGTATGTATGTATGTATGTATGTATGTATGTATGTATGTGTGTGTGTGTGTGTGTGTATGTATGTATGTATGTATGTATGTATGTATGTATGTATGTATGTATGTATGTATGTATGTATGTATGTATGTATGTATGTATGTATGTATGTATGTATGTATGTATGTATGTAGTAACCGTTTTTCTGCCTACGTGGGTACAAAGGATAGCTCAGCACAATGCGTTGGCGCACTAGTTGGTGCAAATCCATAATTACTTTGCTTAGAGCAAAACAACGGACACAAGAAAGACGACCCCCAGGACAAGGTGCTACTCTCAACTGACGTCATTTTATTGCGTCACTCCTTTATAGAGAGCAGAATTCAGAAGTACAAGCGCAGTGAGCACCATGGGAGGTAACCACCACAACATCCGATCACCAGAGTGCACTCACGTGACAGAATCCAGAAAAGCATATTCGGCCCTGTACAAAGGTTGAAGAAGGCACACTAATGCACCGCGAACCCAGTCAGAATTATCGGAAGCTTTGTCCTTACAATGACTGGATTCGCAGTGCATGAGTGTGCCGTCTTTAACCCTTGTACAGGGCTGGATATGTCTTTTTTATTCTCTCACGTGACTGCACTCTGGTGATCGGATGTTGTGGTGGTTCCTGCACATGGTGCTCACTCCGCATGTTCTTCTGGATTCTGCTCTCTATAAAGGAGTGACACAATAAAATGATCTCAGTTGAGAGTATTGCGCCTTGTCCTGTCGTCTTTCTTGTGTCCGTTGTTTTGCGCTAAACAAAGTAATTATGGACAATGGATAGCCCACTGTCGAATCAGTAGCGTATCGTGTTGATGTGCTGAGGGAACAGGGTTCGAAAACAAACGTCGGAACAACTTGCGTCACTGAGCATGTGGCAATGCGCATATATGGGCGGCATTTCAACGAAACTCTTTTATGCTGGCATGAGTCACTGTAGGTGCGGGACTGGGTAGATGCCACTTTTCGAAGATATTCTTTGACGCTGTCTTGGAACACTAAGTATGTGCCACTTCGTCTGTGCTAGTCTTCAATGAACCCCTCTCATTCCAACTTGGGTCACTGGGTATTGGGTAGTAGGTTGTGTGCCCCGCTTCTAGGAACGTCATTGACGCAGACTTGGATAAGTAGGTATGTGCAACTGGAAGTGCGTCGCTTTATATTAAGAACAAAGATCCTTCGAATTTTCCCTATGCAGTGCGGAATCAAATCATTGCCACAAGGACTCCTCATTGCCACCAACCCGAAAGTTTAGCAGGCTGCCCCACAAACGCATTGGGCATGTGAAGCTTTTCAATGAAGCTCCCATCAACTTGGCTCTCCTAGTATGTGTCATTTGGTGTGCGACAAGTGAGAGAACTAGTCTCAGCATTCGCCCGCACCGACGTCGCACGCTTCTCACGAGCGCCACTAGTTGGCACAGCGTGTCCTGAAATAAGCGTCGGAACAACTTGCGTCGGAGTAAAGTTTTGAAGTGAGGGAAGCTCACAGCAAAATTGATTGTGAAGAACTACTGAGGAATATGGAAGAATGTAAATGGACTGGGAGAGCCTTTATGTATCGTATCTGTACAGGAAAACATTGGTTCACGGTGGAGGAAAAGAAATAGGAAGCTTACCAGTAAGTATGCGGTCTGTAGAGTGGGCAACACAGCAACAAAAAACGTCAAGCGGAAAGTCAGAGAGGCTGAAATAATCTCATGGGTGGCGGCAACGGAAAAGAAGCCTGCCATGAGTAACTACTTAAGAGGAAAAAAGGAAATCAGGAGGGAAACAATTTATGATAAGTCAAAGGGAAGCTCATTACTTTTTGAAGCGAGATCGGGATGCCTTAGAACACGCACCTATAAAGCGAGATATAAGAAGAAAGAAGAAACCTGTGATTGGCTGCGGTAAAGCTAGGGAAACAATGGAACACGTTTTATTAACATGTGAAGACATCTGCCCAGCGGTCGGTTTAGGCACCACTGGCCTCCTTGAAGCCCTTGGGTTCAGCAAGAGCAGGGGAAAAGCAAACATGTCTGCAATAGAGATTAGTAAGAGGCGATTGGAAGATTGGTGGAAGAAAAGTATGGAAACGAGAGAAAACGGAGACGTACAAAAGCAAATTGGTGGTCAGAAAATTTGGTTATTGGAGTTCATTTTGTCGTTTTTTCTTCATCTCTTTTTTAACCTAGGTAGGAGATTAGGCAGTGTAATAGCAAGAGCTTGGGAGCGCAACCCACCGCCTCGTTCCAAAGGGGACGCTCATAACATCCATCCATCCATCCATGAACGCGAGAGAAGAGCCCGGTTGTCGCACGACACGTTTCTCGGCGTTCGGACGAGCCGGTGTGCCCTTCCTTTAGGTGACGACGCGCACACTTCGCAGCGGCACCGCTAGATGGCGCCAAGTAGGCTTAGGGAAGCGCGAAAGAGGAATCCCGCTGCAGTACACGCCTCATACGTAACTAGATTCGATGGTCGTAACAGGATTGTGTACCTATGTCGATTCAATAGTAAAGGCATTACGCCCATAGTCAGCCGGAGATGGGTTCTGCCGAATTTTATTGCAATTGAACAGCGCCACATACCCACTGACACATACCCTGTGACAGAAGTTGGTCCAATTGTTGGCTTCAAACCTGGTTACCTTTGCACCACAGTCCAGTGATCTACACATTAGACCATGGACTACCTAGTGACGCTCGTTGGTGAGAATACGGTTAGAGACACAGACAGGCACACACACAGAGAGATAGCAGAAATACAGATGGACATAATACAGATAGATACAGATAGGTAATAATCCTAAGCATGATGAGATTTTGGGGAGTACCTCGTGACATGAGGGATTCCGTTGTTGGCACCGCTTGCGTAGTTGCTCCAGGAGTCGCACTTGTTGTCGTCGAATGCTCCTCCGTTGCGCTCGGAATGGATGGTACAAACGTAGTACGAGCATTCGACTCCGTGGTCTCAGGCGTGTTTTGTGGCGGAGACTGCGTGGTAGGTGCCGCTGCCTGGCCCGGAGTGCTTGATCCGGAGTTGTTGCCAAGATAGTGTCCGAGCAAGTCCCATATAAAACGCCCACCTTGCTGAAGCGCTGCGATCCAAGCAGACGGCAGCATTAACTGGTCAGCAGTGGAGATAAGCAAGACACGTTTAGAGTATTGGTGCAAAAACTTAAAGAAGACATTGATAAAACTACACTCGTCACAAGTGTAGGTAACTGTACAATAATATGTAGAGATTTCAATGAAGAAAGTAAAATTTGGAGAGATGCCATGTCTCGGTTAATACCGATATTAATGCGATTAGAATTGAACCATTGTAGCCACCCGACCTACCGCCAGCGCAGAGATGCGGCGTGTATGAGGCGTATTTGCATCCGGGATGCTTTCTCTCCTTTGCCGTTGGACACTCTAAGCCATTCAGTGGTGTCGCTGCGAAGTCTGCACGTTGCGCGTATCTGAATATATATTAAGACAAGATTTTCTCAATAGGGCATATGACGTGGATTCATTTCCCCCGTCCACTGGAAAAGTGTTCATGGTCTTTTAATGCATTCGCATTTGTAGGGTACTTCACGCATTTCCGGGGCTACGCATGTATGTATGTATGTATGTATGTATGTATGTATGTATGTATGTATGTATGTATGTATGTATGTATGTATGTATGTATGTATGTATGTATGTATGTATGTATGTATGTATGTATGTATGTATGTATGTATGTATGTATGTATGTATGTAACAGTTTTCCCGCCAGCGTGGGTACAATGGATAGCCCACGGCCGAATCGGTAGCGCATCGGGTTGCTGTGCTGAGGGAACAGGGTTCGAAAACAAACGTCGGAACAACTTGCATCACTGAGCATGGGGCAATGCGTACGTATGTGCGGCTTTTCAACGAAACTCTTTCGTGCCGACATGACTCACTGTAGGCGCGGGACTAGGTAGGTGCTACTTTTCGAAGATATTCGTTGACGCCGTCGTTGACCATCGAGTATGTGCCACTTGACCTGTGCTAGCCATAAATGAACCTCTTTGATGCCAACGTGGATAACTGGGAATTTGCACTGGAAATGTGCCGCTCTACAACGATACAAAGGATCCTTTAACACTTTCCAATGCCCGGCAGAATCAAATCCACGTCACAAGGGATCCGGAAGGCCAGCAACCAGACAGCTTAGCCAACTGCGCCACAAATGATTTGGGTATGTGCCGCTCTTCAATGAACCTCATGTCAACTTGGCTCACTTAGTATGAGGCAATGGTTGGGCGACAAGCGATGGAACAATTCTCAGCGTTCGCACGCACCGCTGTGCCCTGCCTTTCGGTGATGATGCGCGGACTTCGCAGCGGCGCCGCTAGATGGCGCGGAGTATGCTTAGGGCACTGTGAAAGAGGAGTGCCGCTGCCGTAACACCTGATACAGAACTCGATTCAAATGTGCCACTAGGCTAATTCTCTCTATGTTGATTCATCGCTGAACGCATTACGCCGACAGCCATCGTGAGATGGGTTCTCCCGAATTTTGTTATAATTGAACAGCGGCACATACCCAGAGAGCCAAGTTGGTCCAATGGTTGGTGTAAAACCTGGTTATCTCAGCACCGCAGTCCGATGTTCTACACGTTAGACCACGAACTACACAGTAACGCTCCTTGGCGGGTATACGGTTAGAGGCACAGACAGGCAGACACACAGAGAGATAGCAGAAATACAGATGGACATAATGCCGCTAGATACAGATAGGTAATAATTTTAATCATGTTTAGATTTTCTAGTGTACCTCGTGAAATGAGCGATTCCGTTGCTGACGTCGCTCGCGTAGTTGCTTCAGGAGCAGCAGTTGTTGCCGTCAAATGCTTCTCCGTTGCGCTCGGAATGGATGGTACAAGCGGAGTACGAGTATTCGACACCATGGTCTCAGGCGTGTTTTGTGGCGAAGCCTGCGTGGTAGGCGGTGCTGCTTGGCCCGGTGTGCTTGATCGGGAGTTGCTGCCAAGATAGTTTCCGAGCAAGAACCATAGAAAGCGCCCACCTTGCTGAAGTGCTGGGATCCAAAGCGCATGAAGCATTAACTGGTCAACAGTTGAGATAAGCAAGATACGTTTAGGTTATTGATGCAAAGTAACTTGCGGAGATTGACAGTACTGAAGTAGTTACTGGCATAGTTAATTGTACAATATATATATACAAAGAGTTCAATGAAGGAGGTCAAAATTCTGAGAGGAACCCTCTCTCAAATAATGTCTATATTTATACACTTAGCACGTAACTGTTGTAGCGGCACAACGTACCACCCCTGCAGAGACGCGTCATGTATGAGGCGTATTTGCATCGTGGATGCTTTCTCTCCTTTCAATTTGGACATACTGCGCCATGCAGTGGTGTCGCCGCGAAGGCCGCACGTGGCGCGTGCGTGAATATATAATCAGACAAGATTTTCTGAACAGAGCATATGACGCGGATTCATTTCCGCGCTGCGCTGGAAAAGTTTTGACTTTATATACATCTGCATTCTTAGGGTACTTCACGCAATTCTAGGGCTACGCATGTATGTACACATACATACGCACATGTATGTATGTATGTATGTATGTATGTATGTATGTATGTATGTATGTATGTATGTATGTATGTATGTATGTATGTATGTATGTATGTATGTATGTATGTATGTACAGGCGCCGACAAAAGTGGTATGCTCCACGCAGCGGGAGCCGGAGCACCAGCGTCGCTCGGCATTTTGGCGAGCTGAAGCACGAAACATTGACGCGAGTCAAGCGACATGCCTGCAGATAATAAAGGGCACCCATTGGCGGTCTAGATACCAGATGCTGCCTGTAGATGGCGTTGCGATGCAGTTTGCCGTCGCTCCAGCTCCCGCTGCGTGGAGTATACCAATTTGTCGGCGCCTGTGCGTACGTACATTTAATTGCATGTATGTATGTATGTATGTATGTGTGTGTGTATGTATGTATGTATGTATGTATGTATGTATGTATGTATGTATGTATGTATGTATGTATGTATGTATGTATGTATGTATGTATGTATGTATGTATGTATGTATGTACGTATGTACGCATGTATGTACGTATGTATGTATGTATGTATGTATGTATGTATGTATGTATGTATGTATGTATGTATGTATGTATGTATGTATGTATGTATGTATGTATGTATGTATGTATGTATGTAACCGTTTTCCCGCCTGCCTGGGTAGATTGGGTAGCCCGTGGTCGAATGTCTAGCGCATTGGGCGGCTGTGCTGAGGGAACAGGGATCGAAAACAAACGTCGGAACAACTTGCGTTGCATTGGGCAATGCACACATATGTGCCACTGAAAGTGTGCCGCTCTACAATGAGAACGACGATCCTATAAAATTTTTCCGATGCTGGGCGGAATGAAATCAACGCCACAAGGGCTCCTCAGGGCCAGCAAGTCGATGGTTTAGCAGGCTGCGCCATAAATGCATTGGGCATATGCCGCTTTTCATTGAACCTCTCGTCAACTTGGCTCACCGAGTATGTGTCATTTGTTGTGCGACAAGCGAAGGAATATTTCTCAGCTTTTGCACCTAACCTGCCTGCCATGTCTTTCGGGGCCGACGTGCAGACTTCGCAGCGACACCGCTAGATGGCGCCAAGTAGGCTCAGGGAACCGCGAAAGAGGAGTACTGCTGCAGTACACGTCTCACATATAACTCGTTTCGACGGTGGGAATAGGTTGTGTCTCTGTGTTGATTCAATAGTAAACGCATTACGCCGATAGCCATCGTGAGATGAGTTCTGCCGAATTTTTTGTTTGTAATTGAGGAGCCGCACATATCTAGTTGCACAGAACCAGTGAATAAAGTTTGCGTCAAAGAGTTGCATAAATGAGAAAGAGAGAGAGAAACAACTTTATTGAAATGAAGATTGTGTTTGGTTACTGCTGTTGGAGCCCCTCTTCGAGTGCCTCACTGGCCATTGCGGCTCGCCAGGCCTCGTGGAGTATTGCCAATTGGCTTCCCAAGTCCCGTTCGGAGAGTCGCGCCTCCCATGACCAATTGATGAGTCTGTCATTGAGTAGCACCGAGATGGCGTTTGCCAGACGCTGCGTTATTTGGTAAGTCATGTGTTCGAGTGTCCGAGTGGAGTCGCACCACGGACATCGGTCACTGTGTTTGCCGGGAAAAAAAAATTGCGGAGTTTGTAAGTGTGGATGGTTGTGTGTTTGTATTCAGCGAAAGTTCCTCGCCTGTCGCCTGTTGAGATGACCGGCCCGTACTCAGTGGCCCAAGGGGGTCGAACGTTTGGTTTCAAGTCTGCATCTCTGAGCACCGCAGTCCAATGCTCTACCCATTAGACCATGGACTACCCAGTGACCCTCGTTGGTGGGAACGCGGTTAGAGATAGCAGAAATACAGATAGACATCTGGAGAGTGCGTGAAGTATCCCGAGAATGGTAATCGCATTAAAAGATCAAGGAGACGCAGGTAAAATGCTAGATGGTGATATATGTTGCAAAACCAGATTAGATCAAGTAGGCTAGGTTACTGTTCCTCGTCGCCCCGTCGCAAAGGGGGTGCAAATAAAAGTAATCATCCTGATCATGCTTCGATTTTCCGGTGTACCTCGTGACATGAAGGATTCCGTTGTTGACGCCGCTCGCGTACTTGCTCCAGGAGCAGCAGTTGTTGCCGTCAAATGCTTCTCCCTTGCGCTCGGAATGACTGGTACAAGCGGAGTACGCGCTGCTTGGCCCGGAGTGCTTGATCTTGAGTTGCTGCCAAGATAGTTTCCGAGCAAGAACCATAGAAAACGCCCAACTTGCTGAAGCGCTGCGATCCAAAGCGCACGGAAGCGTTAACTGGGCAGCAGTCGAGATAAGCAAGACACGTTTAGAGTATTGGTACAAAAACTTAAAGGTTACAAGTATAGGTAACCGTACAATAAAATGTACTGATTTCAATGAAGAAAGTGAAATTCAGAGAGATACCATCTGACACTTTATGTCGATATTAATGTGATTAGTGCTGAAGCATTGCAGTGGACCCAACATATGTATGTATGTATGTATGTATGTATGTATGTATGTATGTATGTATGTATGTATGTATGTATGTATGTATGTATGTATGTATGTATGTATGTATGTATGTATGTATGTATGTATGTAGTGGCGCCGAGTGTGCTTAGGGTACCGCGAAAGATGAGTCCCACTGCAGTACACGCCTCCTACATAACTAGTTTTGACGGTGGTAATAGGCTGTCTCTATGTTGATTGAATGGTAAACGCATTAAGCCGACACTCATCGTGGGATTCGTTTTGTCAAATTCTAGGTGGGCCGACGGCGCGAATCTTTTCGATGGGCTGTGTTCTCCCCGATGAGTTTGTGTTGAACGATAGACAGCTGAAGGTTACTTCGCTCGCCGCTCCTGCCGCTGTTCCTCATGCCAGTGATTTTACAGCGGGTATCGGCAGTCATCCAGTGCGGACCTTGCTGTTTGCCTGTGCGCGCGGACGCCGTGCTAGGTAATTTAAATAGTAACCAAATGATAATGGGGAGTTCTACTCCGGCGGCTACGCTTATGTGGCGCGGCCGCGCGAGTCCTATCTTGAATACGACGTATGATGCGGTCAGTGTAGGCGGAAAAGTCCACCGAGAGCCGATAGCGTCGTGTGCGCTATTGGACCCATACGCTTCCGCGTCAACCGCGTTCACGAAGTGAAAAGTCACTCTAACTTTTCTGTAATTGAGAGAGAGAGAGAGAAAGATAGAGGAAAGACCGGGAGGTTAACCATAGATTATCTCCGATTGGCTACCCTGTACCGGGAGAGGGGCAAAGGGATGCGATAGGTGAGAGATAGCAAAAGAATAAAAGAATACCATACACACACATACCTACGATACAGAACTGTTTTTGTGGGTACTATCACGCAGTTTGCGAAGGCGTTCCTTGTGTTACGCAGTGCCACCGTCCAATCCTACGTCACACAGTGTACAGTCACAATTTGTCACAAAGTCCGGTATCTTTTAAGTAACGCAGCAGCGCCTTCATAGCGGATCGCGCTGATGTTCACGTAGGCCAGTTTCCAAGGATGTTGCTTTCCGTTATTGGGCGCTTGTCGAGTTGGTCTAGGGTGGCTGAGAAGGCTGTTCATTGCGGGTTGAAGCGAGGGCACTCACAAAGAAGGTGCGCCATTGTTTCGTTGCACCCGCAGAAGACATAGAGTGGGCTGTTGGCCATTCGGATAAGAAAAGAGTACGCATTTGAAAATACTACTCCATACGATACTCCAAAGCATAGACGGACTAGAAGGGTTCAGTTACGTCCTGGATGGTCGGGTGGAGTACGGAGCTGTAAATTAGGGTCCAGGGTATGAAGGCGTGCACTTGTGTATTCAGATGAATTCGTACGAAGGACACGATATAATATATAATTGGTTGCGAGTCACTGTGGCATACATGGCAATGATCGAGTGGACGCAGATGCCCGATCTGCCCATGACGGCGTCGACTACGTTGCCATTCCTCTTTCGAGAGCTGACGCAGCGAGAAAAAGCTTTCCGCACTTGCGCGTGAGCTAATATTCTATAATTGAAGAGCAGCACATATCTTGTGGCGACATCCAGTCACGCAAGTTGGCGTCAGAGAGGTTCACCGAAGAGCGTCACATGTGCAGTGAGCCAAGTTGCTTCAATGGATGTCTTTCAAACCTGGTTCTCTCAGCACCGCAGTCAAATGCTCTACTCATTAGACAATTGACTACCAAGCGACGCTCGTTGGCGGGAATGCGGCTAGAGACACAGACAGGCAGACACACATAGAGATAGCAGAAATACAGGTAGACACCTGGAAAGCACGTGAAGTACGCGTATCCCAAAGAATGCGAATCGCGTTGAACGATGAAGGAAATGTAGGAAAATGCTAGACTGTGACAGGTGTAGTAAAACCAGATTAGATCATGCAGGCTAGATTACTACTCGCCGTCGCGGCGGCGCCAAGGGGATGTCAATAAATATGACAATCCTCATCATGCTCGTAATTTTCGGTGTACCTCGTGACATGAGTGATTCCGTTGTCGACGCCGCTTGCGTGGTTGCTCCAGGAGTCGCCGTTGTTGCCGTCGAATGCTTCTCCGTCGCGCTCGGAACGAATGGCGCGAAAGGGGTGTGTGCCTTCGGCTCCGTGGTCGCGGGCGTGTTTTGCGGCGGACCCTGCGTTGCACTGGCACTCGGCTCGGCAGTCGAACTCGTTGGGGGCTCGGTGGGGGCACTCTTTCTCCGTCGTTGCACGTCCTCCCACCAGGTGGTGTTCGGCGGGTCGTAGTAGAAGTGCACGTAGTGATTGGTGATGTCCAAGGTTGAGCGGAGAGCCTTCAGAAGATGTGACTTCTGCGCGCAGCTTCCGGTGTAGTCGCCCAGATCCACAGACCTGACTGCGGCTCCGCGGTACTGCCGTCCCATTACCATTCTCGCCTGAATAAAAAAAAAAAAACAAAAGAAAAACAGTATTTTGTAAAATCAACGCGTACTCGCGTGAGAAAGGTAATCCGGAATGGGGGGAAGCTCCGCTTCGATTAGATATTAATTCGAGATTTGCAATACGAGCGTGAAGTACCACGCCAAACGTGCGATTAGCCTAGTTTGAATTGAAATATTCAAATGCATGAACGTTGGCAAAATTTGTGGTTGTACGCGACCCAGCAATTTATCCGTCTTACAGCGCGAAATACGCTGTATTTACGCTGTATTTACCTTGTTTAATATAGTACAAGTATGATAACAAAGAACTGCATAGTGTAAAAATGATGAAAATAGAGTCCCACAGCCTATAAAAATGAGCATGTTTGATAGACGACAATATTTAATATAAAGAAACGCATTCACCTCGCCGAGCAGGTTTGTGGGCAGAATACTACATTTATTTAATTTCTGTTATAAATTACGTTTAATTGGTACATGAGCGGTTCCTACAGTATGTGATGGAGCAGAAGGGAAGTGACGAAGTCTACGCTCATTTCGCCTTATTTTAGGCGTGTTTCTCGCATCATTGCGTATCGGAGTGAAATATGCACAATTCAGTTGAAGGTAACCTAGTGCAAAAAAAAAAAAAAACGTGATTTAGCTTCTGCAATCTTATGCTGTAAGCTAAATGATAAGATTGTCAGAACCACTGTGTTTTCCGCTTTTCCGCCGTCGTTTTATCTTACTTTTAGTTGGATTATTTCACGAGTTACGGGCACTCGCTGTTAGTGCGTTTTTTCTTTGGCGGAATGAAGGTTTCTTCGCAAAATGGTAACAATGTTTGTAAATCATGTCCATAGTTACATTACGTCTGTTTTTTCCCTGAACGCAAGAAATTAGGATTCCAGGAAACGTAAAACTGCAGAGTCATCTGCGCGCGCGCGTAACCTTTGGTGTAAGTAAGTAGGGGCTTTTTTTTGACACTGTTGCGCAGAGCGCACAGGACTTCAGCGAAAAAACAACACACGACAGCTGAGCGCAAACTATCAACTGGCTTATTTTTCAGCAAACGAAGCGTACATATAGCCTACACGCATGCGCAGGGATGCTCTTCCCACTCTACCTACGCCCTCTAGTGTCAGTGATTATGCTAATCTCTTTATTGCTGAGTGAAATAGACGGCGCGCTTACACATGAGCCCTGTGGGTCTATCTTGATGTCGTATGCTTCCGCATGTTGTATATGTCAGCGCGCCGTCTATTTCAACCAGCAATAAAGAGATTAGCATAATGACTGACAACAGAGGGCGTAGGTAGACCGGGAAGAGCATCCCTGCGCATGCGTGCAGGCTATATTTGCGCTTAACTTTGCTGAAAAATAAACGAGTTGATAGTTTGCGCTCAGGTGTCGTGCGTTGTTTTCTCGCTTAAGTTCTGTCCCTTCGTCGCTTTGCGCAACAGTGTTAAGTCGAACCAACCATCCTAGTGCGGAATTTTCCTTAACTGCTTTTTGTACTGTCAAGAGGCGGAGTTTCCATTGCGAACAAAGGTGCGGCGCGGAGACACGCACCCTACAGGTCCCGTGGACGCGATGGTGAACCTGGAGGGGTTGCAACGGTCCCGTTTGGGTACAACAGGTGACCCCGCACTGTTCGTTGGAAACACCCGTTAGAGTGTTTCCGTTTCAAGTGGTTGATATCCGATCGAGCAGCCATCATGGTTACCGCTCATATGACCTCGTTCGTTTTTGAGATTCAGGCTCGTTGGTACGTCGTCCTCATGAAGGCCCCTCGGGGTAGTTCAACTATTAAGCTAACTTGCAACAAACAAGTCGTTGTTCGATGTTGGCGAACCGGATCTTTTTCTCTGGTTAACCTCCCTGCCTTTGCCCTTTCCTCTCTCTCTCTCTCTCTCTCTCGATGTTGGCGCTTTCTGTCTGTCTTGTTATCCCTCTGTGCACATGTACTGTAGTTGCGCTACAGCGAAACGGCATTTGACCACGTTTCATCCTTCACAGTGTCTTCATATTAACGCGGGTGCTCGCACCGCCTCCATCGGCGGTGCGAGCAGTTGCCGTTCCAGTCAGTTGCCTTCTCCTTATCAGTGACGAAAAGGGCCTTTTACCACGTGATGCTCTTATGATGTCGTCGTAGCTGGGCCAACGATTACAGTGCGGATGCGGCGTGCATTGGCGCTACACGCGAACTATAGCTTTGTCAAGGCAACAGCCGAGGCTACCTCTCCGGTAGCGCAACATGACTAAGAATATTATTCCGCGGGCTTGACCGCTACAGCTAACGTGTCACTCAGCTATCGGACAGCTAATGTCCCAAGGTCGCCGAAGCCAACAAGAGTGTCTGCAGCACTTTTAGCTATGGACCAGGACACATTTGAGTATGCGGCCGATTCTATGAAAACACGATTTGACAGATACATAAACAAGGCAGCGATTATTCAAAAAAATCATTTAAACCTCGCGCATTGTGGGTTTCGGTGTGAGCGAAATTTTGGTGAGCTGACAAGACGAAACGGCATGACACAACAATCGACTCGGTGAGGTCTTTAGTCGTGTCTCGCGCAGCGGAGCATCGGGCTATCGTGCCTAGAGACTATCGTTTGAGATCCGCCATCGAAGACATGTTAATGTTTTTGACGAATAGACAGTTTTTTAAATTCCCGCTGAACCTGCTCGGCAAGAATCCGACCGACCGACTCATCCACGCCAGACGTCGCAGAGTGGTAGGCATTTAAACATTCGCTTACATATATAAGAAAAGGGTACAAAGAAAAGAAAGCACTTTATACTAAGAACGCTTCGCTGGTACTGCCGCGAAGGGCCTCCAAACATGGCTTACCTTGCGGCGTATGCTGTCGTCATCCTCGTAGGACACGTACTGATCAGCCTGCTTGAGGAACGAGCAGGCCTCTTCACCGAAGCGTTCCCGCTTCCAGCCGGCCTTGATGTGGCTGCACAACTGCATTCACGAGATCGTAGAGTGGCAAAAAAGGTGATCTGTGTAAGGATCATGACAGAGTACGTCTCGAAGCACGACGAAGATTTACGTCACAAACCACTTGCGCATTGCGGCAAAGACCGACTATATTTACAGTGCAGGAGCACCAGGTGGACGCGGGCTGACGCACACAATGCTCCCGTCCGTCTCGCGTTCCCGCGACAAACCAACGCGAGCCCCATTGTCCGCACTGTTGCGAAAGCATAGTTTCGGACAGGCTCTGTCGTAGGAAGACGGGAGGCGTGCAATAACTATCAACGTCATTAAGAAGCAATTAAGAGTCGTTGTGTCAAAAAGACTGTGACCAGCTGTGGAAATACATTCCGCTATGACAGGCTGACAGACGTATTCGACGGGGCTGCGGCAGCTCTTGACTAGTAATACAGTAAATATCTTTCTCACACCAGAAAAAAGAAATCTCCTGCTGTGCTCCTGAGTGCATGGCAAAGAAAATTGCAGTTTACGGCTCTGATGACGATGCATCCAACTTGGCCGCTGCACTGCAGTCGGAGGTCAACAGCTCTTTAGCGTCTATTGCAAAATGAAAGCCTTCAAAACTGTCCGCAGTTGCATTTATAGACTTCATTAAAGGCTGACTGATGGGTGAGATGCTCACTGGACAATGATAAAAAGCGCAATAAATGTTTGTGGAATGGTGACATGAGCTCCCACATGGTTAGTGCCACAGCTTAAAAACACTGCTTTTCTCCGTTTTCGACTCAGTGCTTTGAAGAAGTGTGCGATACTTTTTTCGAGGCCTACGGTGTACACTTCTGAAAATATGAACTATATAGACTGAAAATATGTATTTCCTTAAGCAAGCACATATACGTATGTAAGGTGTCCCAGCTAACGTTGGCCATGCCGTTGAGCGAAAAAAGAAGATAAAAAAAAAGACACGGTGCAATACAGGATTTTAACGCCTACGGCATTCAGTCATCAGAGATCCACGGACCGAACACATAGGTTTTATAATTGTACTTTGCATCGTGTTTTTAAATTTTTTTTATTGCGAAGCAATACTACTTTAGGTCGCACTTCAGCCCGTTTCGTGGCGAGGTGGTGGTAGGCACCATTGACCTTTAGCGTGACCTCGCTGCGTGACGTCACACCACGTGACCTAGAGTGACGTCACACCAGCTGTGTAAAAACGGGGCCCCATCTCACGCCGTCGCGAGGCGAGGCGGTAGCCACCAATGGCGGCCTAACTCCCGCACCTCTCACCAGGGGCGCTACGGTCGGTGTGACGTCACACCAGCTGTGTAAAAACGGAGCCCCATCTCACGCCGTCGCGAGGCGAGGCGGTAGCCACCAACGGCGGCCTAACTCCCGCTCCTCTCACCAGGGGCGCTACTATTGCTTCGCAATCACCAGGCTTAACCAAGCTAAGCCACGGCCGCTTTTTTTTTAGTTGAACAGCTTGGCTAGCGTTAGCTGGGGCACACGGTATGCTTTTGTGATTAGCCTTCGCTTCGGCAATCTCATTATCCCTGATGAGAAAACACTTTCACAGATCTTAAGCCCTGTGAATGTTGGCGCTACAGGCGTAGCAAGGTTGAAAAGCCGGCAATCACAAAGTGCCTTTCACTTAGGTTCTATCCAACAGCATCTCCACACTGGCCGGTTCTCAGTCGTTTGCCTTTAATGACAGCGATCGTTTCGATAATGATACGATTGATGCGGTGTCGGACAATTGTCGATGGCACTTACATATAATAGAAGCTTCTTTAAAAAGGGCCCTGTGCCCGCATTCACGAAAATATCTTACGCCAGAATTGTTCGTAAGAGAAAGCCTGAGCCAATCTTCATGCTGGACACAATATTAGCGAAGGCGGACAGCCAATGGTAAAGCGTATTCACAAACGTGAATTTTTGTGAATTTGGGCATTGACAAATGCGCGCGCTTTCTGTACATACCTAATTAACCAGTCCGAATAAACACAATGCGTTGTTTTCTTTTTTATTTCTTTCTACGAGCAGCCAGCTCTTGCAGGTTGTAGTAACACTTTAAACACTTTACCTTTCTTTCTTCATCCGTGTTACACACCCATTGTAAATCTTTGTTTGATATATAATTTACCTTAAATGTTTTACTTTGGGTGAACATAGGAGGCGTGTTAGCAATCCCGTAAAACGTTTGTGCCATGCACTGTCACTGTCAGTTCGCTAAAATACTCGCCGCAGCAGCTTTCCTTCGTATTCAATCACGGCGCAAATTGCCGTTGAGACAATGCGCGCACATGTCAGGCACATTGCCCAGGCCCCTTGCCACCACCTCGCCGCACTTACCGGGGAAAGACCCCGCACGTCATTTAGCACAACTGTCAGTGCATATCATGCCTCACTTACATTGGGGTACGCACCTGCGGCAAGGTCGGGGTCTGTTCCATGGTGATTGTGCAATCCTGATGTACACCTCCTAATTTCGGGACCTCAGAAAAGGTCAGATCTACCACCGTCTGCACTGAACCAATTGAGCTTACCCCTGTTGTATGATAAATACAGCAGCCACGTACACATCTCTATTGACGGATAGACTACATCGACCAGTTCTGGCGGTGCTGTGTTTATACCGACGAGAGGAATAGCACTGCGATTCAAGACGTCACATGTCCCGATGTCCACCACTGCAGAACTCACAGCTCTGCGCAGTGCGCTTTGATTTATTGAAACGGAGACTCCTGGTACGTGAGCTGTGTTTTCCGACTCGAGACCGTCTTTACACAGCATGCAATCAATTCTCAAACGTGGAGCTCTCGGACAGCTAACGTATGAAATTGTGAAACTTCACCACGACGTCAAACAGAAAGGCCGCAAAATTATTTTCCACTGGCTACCTGGCCCTTGCGGGATCCATGCAAATGATCAAGCAAACAAAGTTGCCCGAGAGTCGCATCAAGGACAACACGGCGATCCCATTCCTTTTTCCAAGTCAGACGCTGCAAGGCAGCTTCGTCACCTGGCACGCAAACTCGCTTTAACATACTGGAACACTCCAAATATAAGGCGCATCTGGTCGCACGAGCTGAACCCTTCGCTCCAGCTCCAACCTCCACCTGGGCTTCACCGACGTGAGTCATCGCTTCTGTACCCGCTGTGGTTGGGAGTGGCTTTCATGAAGGCGTACACTACTTTGATTGCAATTACCGACAGTGGTGCATGCGACGTCTGCGGCGTGGAAGATAACATCTGACGTTTACTGTGCCACTGTCATCGATTTCAGTCGGAAAGACAAACATTATCTATCGCATTGCCACGACTGGACGATCGCCCTTGTCCGCGCACATGCTACCGTCCCCATCGCTGGTCGGCCCACAAAGCTCTGAAAGCACTTTTGTCTTTCTTGAGGGCGACCGGTCTATGTGAACGCCTTTGACTTGCTGGGGCCCTGCGCGTACGTGCGCGAGCTCTCCGCGGCTTTCCTCCCTCTCCTACCTCTCTCTATCTCATTTTTCTATTCCCTCTTTCCCGTCCCCTCGAGCCAAACAAATGCATTTCTGGGTCATTGCTTTCCCTCTTTCTTTCCTCCTCCTTCTCCTCCTTCGTAGTAACCTCCTCGTGGTAAAAAAAGAAATACGATATTGTCGCAGGCAGAAATATGCATGCAAATGTAGAGATTTTATACAAAGTTTCGCGAAGCAGCCAAGATGTCCGTTTGGTCTAGAAAACGCAGCATGGTGTACTTCACAGCACTTGTCATCGTCGTAGTTGTCACTCTGCTCACAGCACCATGACAACATTCATTTGATTTGGTAGATGGAAGACTGCAGAGCATCATTAACCCACTCGATGTGTGTGCTACACTGCATAATTACCTCGAAAAATGCGAGAAAACCTTGCAGCTTCGTGTAGGGCCCAGCGTGACCCGGGAACACTATGTGAGTGCCGGAAGGCTGAGCCACCGCTGTGTACGTTCGACCGGACAGCGGGATGTCGAGCACTATTCGCTGTCGTGGGGCACCTTTCTCAACTATGAGCTCCGCTCTGTCGATCTGCAAGACAAAGGGAAACGTGTTGCGTTTCAGGATTTGTCGCAAGGGCACTATGCAACACTATGTTACGATGTAAGAATCGAATATCGTATAACTGCACGGGGAAGAAATACACAGACTGTCGCTATGTTGCTTCTTACCATAACTGGCATCATGGCTCTCGTATTTTGCAGCGTCTGCTTACAACTCTCATGCTTGTTTTTTTTATGGCATTGACTGAGTCAACACATTTAGTGTCATTGGCTAGCACGAAACAGTAAATGGGATTTGCTATGCGTAAATGCGATTGCATACTGCTGGTTTGTTTAAACGGTCGAAGTTTGTGAGAGAATTATACAAAGAGAGAACGTTTGCTAGGTAAAGGCCAAGCGCAACAAGTGATAATTGATGTGAGCGTCATTCTCTACGGGTTCTGGCTACATATTCGTATTTTCCCTTCGAGGCGCTTGTTGCAATGCGTATTAGTTCAGTATTTCTCAATTTCTTTTTGCTGTCGTGGGCCCTCGCTATATATAATGGCGATTCAGTGACCGCGATGAGTAAATTTAATTCTTCATGTTTTAGAAAAAATCATGCCATGTAGTGGGATTGTAACGCTGAATGAATGTAGTATGAAAACCTACTGCCACGCCGCCTGATAAAAAAAATCTGATGCTGCTTACCCGAAACGCCGTTGCTGTGTTACATCCCTTAGAAAAAAATTGTGATTGTTCTCGCTGTAATGTCAATCGAGCGAAGGAAGCGGCTTGACACAGGTCGTCGCAAATTACCCTCCAGACGCCTGGGTCACTTATTTATCGTGCTCGCCGAAGGCGTTTCTCGACTGCGCTGCTCGCGGACTTTCTTGGACGTACTCGAGGACGCCTGGAATCGGTGGCTCTGCGTACCACTGCATTCTCGCCCCGGCCTGAACCCTACTCTTGAATGCTGTCGGCTAAGAACCTCACTGTTCGAATACTTTTAGGGACGCATCTAAGGATGGAGGTACGTTCTTGGCGGGCCAGCTAAGTTATCATTTCTATGCGGGAGTATTTGCCGCGAGGCACAAATAATGAAAGAAAGCCAAATAAAAGCCTCCGACTCTGCATCGTGCAAAAGCCTCAGCCGTGTCTTTGCGAGCTTATTGCCCGTCACCCAACGGTCGTAGTTTTCGGGTAGGTTTGGCTTCAGTACCGCCTTTCTAAAATTCTCAACTATCCGCGTCCGCGTTGTAGGACGCATCAAAGGCAGGTGTTGCTGAGCATCTGACGCTGTCACAGGCGCCGACCACTTGGGGCACGTCTTTCGGTCACCTTTTGTCGACCCCCTCCCCCCGCCTTGGCGATCCCTCGGCTGGAGAGGCCACGTACTGAGTTACGCTGCTCTACGCTTACTAAATACACAGTCCGCGTTGACTAAGAAGTGATACGCTGCTAGTCTTTCACGTGCATCTAAGAATGAGAACTCGAGGTACACGAATTCTGGTAGATCGCAATGATGTCTCGTCACCTCATCGTAGCTAAACTTGCCTCGCCGAGTGGCCCAAATGGATGCTGTTCTAAAGAACTCGTAATTTTTCAAACAATCTGTACGCTCCGTCACTTTGGCAAACGGAAGCGTCCGTTTGTGATAGTTCGACGTGCAGCACTTAATGAGAGATCCTTTAGGCACGACTTACAAAGTGCCATTAGGTGACACGCACCAGACTTTAGAAGCGAGCAGGCTTTTGCGAACTATGCACATTTATATACAGCGCTGAAGACCAGAACAATGTTTACGAGGGTAGACAAACAAGGAGTAGAAAGGCTAAGTATACTTGCATCGGTCATGTCCATGGTCCTTGTTACGTTTAAGAATGCGCCCTTTGGAAATTCCAGGCAGTCACTAGTTTTAACCAAGAAGAAGTTGACTTCTCTGAGAAGAAAAAAGAAAAGAGCCGAGAAGAAAGCAGGAAATAAAGCCACGTTTTGGGAGGATGTCGGTGCTCTTCTGCAATAGGATTTGCGTCTAAAATCTTAAAACTACATTGTGATGAAATATCCACTTTCTGAGTTTGTACGATGAACAAGAACAGAAAAAATATATCACAGAGGAAAATGAAATGTCAGGTAATATAATTGTGATCGACAAGGCTCGGGAAAAGCGCAAGATTTTCGTGACCAGAAGGAGCTCACGTCGCGAAGTAAAGGTAAATGCGTTATCGCGAACCAATTTAACAGCAGAGCTCGAAGTGTTGACACTGCGACTGTAATGAAAGAATGTCGTTCAATCTATAGAAATTACGCGGCGGTTCCGGAAAGAAGTTATAAGAAAAGTAGCGAGAACAGATGTTAGTGAGTGGCCCCGAATCACGAGCAGATTATTTTCTGTAGAAAGGCTACGGGCTATAGCTGTCTCTGAGGCAGCGATTCATCTAATGTTTTCTAGTAATAAACAGCAAGGACATCTTGGCAACCATCACGTTTAGCAATGTATCTGTACAAAACTATCTTGCTGGCGCTGGGTATGCCTAAGGATTCACGAACGATAAAGACTTTATGAACACTGCTTGTGTGAGAACCATCGCTTCGCCTCTCTCTGTCACAGGTTGATCAAGACATGACTGTTTTCCTCACTGAAAGCAAATTGTTTAGTTTTGCAGTTTCGCGCAATATACTAAGTCGTATTCATACACATATCCACAGGTGGGCGTTGGGCGATATTTGCCTCATGTAGAGTGTACTGCATTCCTGAATACTCACTGCGTCAGCTTCTCGATGTCGAACAGGTGATGAGTAGTGCTGTCGAATGCCGGCAGCGTGAATGTGATACTCCAGTTCTTGCGATGCTCTTGCAGACCGTAGTTGATTTGCTGCACGCCCGAAAGCGAGGGACATGATCTAGTAAGTATACGCTTCCTTCCCGTCTTTCACTGTTTCTTCTCTAAGCACCTACTTTGAGTAAGTCAAGCGCCCATAAGTTCAGGCACTCTATTTTATGTTTAATTTCAATCATCCCATTCGAGACGGGCGGATAGATGCTTTCGAGGTATGATTGTCCTTATCTAAGAGTCGTTTCCGCAAGTGGTTCGTCTTGTTAATAAGCGGTTAAACGGTTCGTGGAAAAGTGGGAATTTATTATCGTCTTTGTTTTTTTGCTGTTTCAAATAATGAAATAAGTTCCTACAACTGGACCATTAGCTGCTTGCCTCTTGCACAAGCATTAACAGAGGGCGAATCACATGTGCTGGCTAGCGAGGGTGATGGGAGGGCAACAGCATAGATTGCTTAGAGGATTCAGAACGGACTCCGTACAAGAACTTCAACAACTTCAATCACTGCTATCTCTCTTGAGTGTTCAGAATTCAGTGAGACAAAATTTTAAATTATAGGAAACCGGCGAGCTCGGCCGGAGAAACTGTTTTTTTCTCCACTGCACTATTCAGCCGAGGGTAAGCTGAGGTGAGGAAAAGAAGAGAAAACAGAGAGAACATGCAGACGAACATGCAGTGCGAAGAGTACAGAGGCTTACGCGTGCGAACTCGATATAAGGCACACAGGTCTTCGCCGCACTGTGCTTCACCAGACTGTCCACGTCACTCAGTGGGGCTACTGTTATGAACCTACATAGGGTAAAGCGCTCTCACCCTAACGAACGGATGGATGTAGAGAGCGTTGTCCCAACTGCGTATCGAATCCTGAAGCGACTGGGACCCCGAAAAGAAGTCTAGGACGACGCCGTCGAAGTCGTACGCCCTGAGCCACTGTGCCAGGCTCTCCGTCAGGTCCTTCCAGAGGTGCACTTCTGGAAAGAGCTGCCAGTACTTTTCCACTGGATCGTGAGGGCCGCCCACAGCGAGAAGCAGCTTCAGCTTTGGGTTGCGATCTTTGAGCTCCCTAAGCTGGGCGAAGACTCCTTTCAATACGCAAGGAGGAAGGAAGAGCCTTGGTAAATACGAAGCGTTGATGCAGGCAATAATACTAAGGACGTTGTGTAAAGCCAGTTGTTCACTTACTGTTGGGTGGCAGAAGCCAGATCGGGTTGTAGAGGAAGGAATTGGCATACGATTTTGCCTCTGGATCTGTGTGAAAAAAGAAAGAAGCCCCACTAGGTTATTCATCATTGGTTATGCACATTCCGCATAACCAATGATGCGGAATTTTTAAAGGAAACCTTGAGTCAGGAGGGAAATGAAAGAATCGACATCTTTTTTTTGCTTATGCTTAGCTCTTTTAATACTTCAGGGTAATACCTTCCTCTTGCGACAACTTGCTGCAGTAATGCTACGCGGGGGAGGGGGGGCGACAAAGGGGAGGAAATGCTACGCGGCTAGTCAACTGAAGTATTGCCAGGTTGTCTGGGCGCGCATTCTTAAGCATTCTCGTGTACCCTCGTTGGCAAGAACGTGGGCAAATGCCACTCATGATTGCGATCGGTGTCGCAAAAGAGTGGTCACATACCGTGGCAACGAACCACACGGGAGGCACTTTCATGACATAAGTTTCGTAGCCCTGAGAGCTTTGAGATTCCTATCTTTCGTTCACGAGTGCTCTAAATCAACGATAGCGGAAAGCGATACAGCCGAGAGTGGGTGGCTACTGACGTAACATTGGCACGTTTTGGTGGAATCCATTTTTCTCCCTCGTATTCGTCAACTTCCTGGAAATACGCAAAACCTTGATACAGTGTCTGAGTTCTAATAAATCTATATTTTATTTATTTATTTACACATACTGCAGCCCCTTTGTGGGGCTATTGCAGGAGTGGGTTAGACAAAAAGAAGTCATGCAAGAAACAAGTAAACAATAACATTTAAAAATTCACCAGAAATAAGGCAGATGACACAAATGAAATTAAAGATAACAGCAACACTGAGAGTCAGTACAAAAACGAGAATGAGTCAATACACTGTAACAACAAGAAAATACATAAAATCAGGTGTGGTTAACTTTTAACAGGAAATCGTTTAATGGTAGTGACCTAATTGTTCCGGGAATTAAGTTCCAGAATTCACTAGTACGTAAGAAAAAGCTGCATTTAAATTTATTACATCGAGCAAAGTAAGGCTTAATATTAAGGCTATGGTGACTCCTACTTGACCGAGGAATATCTGGAGGAATATATATGGGATGTGGGACACGATAAGAAAAATTGACGATGCCATGCAGAAACTTCAATGACTCAATGTGACGGCGTATGGATAAAGGGGTTAGGTTCAGAGAAGATAAGGCACGAGAGGGGGAGAAATGGTGATCATAGCGGCGATATATGAACCTAATATATTTTCGTTGTATGCTCTCAATGGAGTTAATGTCGCACTGTTTATGAGGGTTCCAGTCAGGAGAAGCATAATCTAGGATTGGGGGCGAATTAAAGTTTTATACATTAGTAACTTAGTTTCCTTTGGGGAATTGTTGAAATTGCGCCTCAAATACCCGAGCTTACTGATTGCTTTAGTGCAAATGAAATTAATGTGTTTTGACCAGGACATGTTAGCGGTAAATATGACGCCAAGATACTTGTATTCCGAGACCCTGCGCAGGGATAAGTCGTTGAAAGTGTAATTGATCAATGAAGGACAGGCATTATTAGAAAATAACATTATCACAGTTTTAGTAAAAGTTATTTTCATACTATGGCGCAAGGATTATTATTAAACACAACACGAATATGGAAAATGCAGAAATACCATAACATCCCATTACAACACAATGCGTTGGCGGGCTAGTTGGTGCGAATCCATGAATACTTTGTTTAGCGCAAAAGAACAGGCACAAAAAAGACGACAGGACAAGGCGCTACTCTCAACTGAGTTGAGTATAGCGCCTTGTCCTGTCGTCTTTCTTGTGTCTGTTGTTTTGCGCTAAACAAAGTATTCATGGATCCCATTAGAAGGCCGAAGCCATATTTTGTAACGATTCATTTAATTTTTCCCGTCTTTTAGGCCTGCGTCATTTCTTCGGATGCCATTAATCGCACCACGGTTATCGATGAGATCAGCCGCTCGACGAGACAGACCAGAAATGAAGAATAAAAAAAAAATGAAATTGATCTTTACAAAAGACAAGTAGGGGTGGCATTTTTCCGTGTTTTCACGCCTCGAATGTCGGTATAATTGCTATCGCCATACCCCATTCGATGTGCCTATTTTTGGAGCCCTGTTGTTACGAAGCTCGATAGCGTGCAATTACGCAGTGAATTCTGGCCATTGTTAATTAATTAATTATTTAATTAATTTATTAATTTTATCATCAGGGCCATGCAGGCATTGCAGAGGGGACTCGGCAGAAAGAAAACTAAAGCAGACAGTGGGAAAAATGCAGGTAAATAAATGCTTGCTCCTATATGCTCCTATATGCATAGCTACAGAACAAACAATGAAATCTACTATAACCACCGTAAGAAATACTATAAGAAAATACTATAACCACCGTATACAGATCGACCAAATAGCGCAAGAAAGCTTCCGCACCTCTTCGCCGGATGGAATCCCGGCCACGACGGCCGCATTTCAACCGGGGCGAAATGCAAAAGCACACGTGCTTTTGGGTGCGCGCTGAAGATTTAGGTGCGCGCTGAAGAACCCCTGGTGGTACAAATTATTCCCGAGTCCTTCACTACGGCGCGCCTCATAATCAGGTCCTAGTTTTGGCACGTCAAACCCCATAATTTAATTGATCGTTAAATTAACCCTCCGAACCTCGGTTCTGCGTAATAAAAGACAAGGTTCTACACGAAACCCGCACCACACGTTATCGGCTCACAGGTATACCTAAAGTCGGTCTACCTGTCAGAATAGCGCATTATACTTTACACATTCTTCGATTTACTCGATTTTATTTGATTTAGCGATTAGGCACTGCGCGTGTGGCCCATTCTAGAGCAGCTCTCTAGACTGGGCCTGCGCCACTATGACGTAGGGAGAAGATAATCTTTAAATGTAGCAAAATATGTGTCGTAGTTCTTTCTGCACACAACTGCCATCACCATTCCTGCCTCGACAAGCGCCATCGCATTCGTCCTCGCGAACGGGGCTGCGTAGACGTCTTACACTGCGAACGTAATCATAAAGAGCTCGACTTAAGCTTCGCTTCACGCGGGCTGTCCGTTGGACCTGCATAATAAGTTCCTTTTAAGGCGAAAGTCTTTCTAGGCTCATGGTGAAGTTTGTGTCAGCAGACCTGACCGCCGGAGTGTCCGCCGAAGCGTCATCACGCCATGTGAAGGCAGATTAAAGACAGTTTAAAGAATGAAAAATGATTGGTAGTGACAGTTAGAGAATGATAACGTTATAATAGAGATTGTTAGAGGTTAGTAATGACTAGTAATTACTAATAATGACTACTAATGACTTGTAATGACTACTAATGACTCCGAATAGACCAATATGTTTAACAACAACTTGTAACGACGACAAATTATTAGAAATGACTAAAGTGCTTAGTAATGACCAGTAAGGACTAATAATGACGGAAATTACTTCTAGTGACTACTCATGACTATGATATGACCAACATGTCTAACGACGGCTTGTAATGACCACAATTGATTACAAATTACTAAAAACGCTTAGTAGTGAGCAGTAATGACTAAAAGAAAGGAGAGAAAGAAGGGAGGCAAATAGGAATAGGAGAATGATAAGAGGAGAAAGAGCAGGGTTTCGCCGTTCACCTCTTAAGAGAGGTCTTAAGAGACCCTGTAATTTTTCCAAAAGGAGTTGACAAGCCAGGAGCTGCGAAGAGAAACAAGTAATTCACGCGTACCGAGTGTCAGCTCCTTATCGGTGAGCTTGATCCAGCCATTCTTTTCGTTGACGGTCACGTGTGAGTACACGACTGCATTGCACAGTTTGGCGGGGATGTCACGAACTGTGGATTTGTAAGGCTCGGGCCGCCAGCGAGAGAAGCCGTCCCAAAAGCAGAAGGTGTAGTAGTTGGGCTTCTGGGCCGCCACTGCGGCTGAAAAAACAAAGAATGCAGCGCAGGGAACTTAAACAGCGTTGCATGAACAATTATAACGGAGTGGTAGACATGTGTTTTCAACGTTGACAGTGACATCGGACAGCACTTTGGCGCTGCGAGTTGGCAGTGTCGCTGGGTAGTACCGCACTGCAAGAATTCAGCGATGTTTGTATGCGTGAATCTAGCATAACACCCTTCCAACTTACAGCCTTCTCAGAAGAATGGTTTCTAATATTATTAAATTCGACTTGCGCAAACATTTAAGGGCATCCTTGAATGATGAACTCGAGTGAGTAGGAGAAAATTAGTGTCACATAAGCAGCAGGAAATGTATGGTGAGCTGAATAACGGCGGTGTAGCTCGGAAGCGTTCTGACCTCAGCACTGGCGATTAATAGCTTCAGGAGCGGTATTTTTGCGATGTGATACTTCCTGATGGAAGGACATATTCATGTGTGTTTTGGCACTTTGAGTTCGTAAGTACAAACACTTTCATTTATATACACATCTATGCAGCAGGGCACGCTGCTCGAAAAAAAGTACCATGTACAAGGGCATACTCAGCAATGAACCGAATCCATGTTATCCATCAGGTAGTTAGGCGCCTGTAGAATATAATCAACGCTTTTATATGACCTACATAGAATATAAAAATGCATTCGATTCAATACACATAGAAGTAGTCGTAGAGCCGTTAAATTTAAGAGGAGTAGAGAAAGCATTCAGGAAGACTTAGGATATATGTGTAGTAAGATACCACGGCTATCATAATTCCACATAATAAAAGTGGATAAAGTACCTAATGAAGGGGAGTATGTGGCAACACGACTCATCTATACAATGCCTGGAGACATAACCTAACCAAAGAAGCTTGAATGCTTCATCCAAGCATGCAGCGCTTGGAAGAAGCAGCTAGAGTGAGAAGAATCAGATGCGATAATCAATTGGGACCCTCTCAACAACCTTCTGTTTGCAGATGACATCGTCCTGTTCATCAGCGCTGGAGATTAGGACGAATGATTGCATATTTGAACTGGCGAAGTGCAAGTTTGACGAAAAATATGGAGAACACTGCGGAAAGGTTCGAAGTAACCTTGTAGGATAATTAGAGCTCACGGTAGTCCGCTTTTAAAAGCTATAAAGAGTGCACTTATCTAGACCTAACTGAAGTGTGTTGACGAAAAAGTGGCTGTACAATGAATATTGTGAGAGACTATTTTGCAGCCTATATGCAATAGCTTTCTATGTGATAGGTGCATAAACGGTTAAAATAAAGTCGAGTTCCTACATAAAAAGAAATCCAGATGCGCTACCGCGCGCCTTGTTGCATCTCCTGTAGTTATAGATCTGCCTGAAAGCATAAAATATTACAACGAGGTTTGTCGTGCGTAAGGAAAGCTCGATGAAGACGACAGTCGAGTTTGTCAGCTTTAATCCGAATCTAGAAAGTGCTGAGACCCGCGAAACGTACCTCTGGTCAGGAGAAAAATGCATGCAGCCAAACGCAATCCTGGAACCATAGCTGAACTCCTGAAACACGGAAATAAAGAAAGTGAATTGCGTATAGTAGCGCATCGTGCCCCCCCCCCCCCCCCCCCCCGCCCACCTCCTTTCAGTACTTTTAATACTTCCAGCGTGACTGACGTAAGAAAAAAAAGAAAAGAACGAAATGTTCACCTGTAATCGATATTTCGGTTCCAAACGAAGATGAATAAAATGCTTATCAAAAATACCGAGCGTGCATTCTACAACAGAGCCGGAGCGCACGTTCTGAATGTAACAACTGGTGCTGGCAGGCGAGCACGGATGGCAATGTAAAAAATGAGACTTAGAAAAGGTGATTCATGTGTCACTGGTATTGCGTCACACTCCCCGTACCGAGCGCTCTTTCGGCGAAGCGAAGGCTTCAACCGAACTTGCTGGCTTTGATGAAACATTTACATCCAAATAGATAACTCGTGATAACGGACCACTGTCGACGCTCATGCCTGTGCTGCGCCATTCTTGTAATTGACGCTCTTATCTTTGGATAAGGAGGTCACGCGTGTTCCGTAACAATGCTTTGCCAACGATATTCTGTCACTGATGAAATACTAATCAAGCTGCTGCGGGAATATTACCCCGCGCAGCCGCCACTCTCGAGTTCTGCAGCAGACCGTAAATGTAGTTATTTTAACAGAATATATTTCGCTGCCAACAAAAACCAGATTGTAGTCATAGCTCTAGAGAGACTTATCGTATTTTGTAATGGATTTTAATCATCAATGATATAGTTCATTCCTTATCATTTGTTAGGTCGTATGGCGAAACATGGCCGTAACACGGCTGCTACGACACGAGAGCCCATGCAATAGTGACTTTCGGTCAGCGTTACCAAGCGACAACCGTCCCGGAAGCTCCATGGTAGGATCGGAAAGTGTCTCCACAACCGTTAGCAGATGTATGGTGGCTCCAAACGACCCACAAAAAAAAAAATTGTAAAGAAACATCCTCGGTTGCTATCCAAGTATGTGCTTAGCGCGCTTTGGGAGGAGGTTATTAGTGCCTGACAGTGACGCTACGTGTTACGGGTGGTGACCCCCCCCCTACCTATCGTTCCTCACATGCACGCGGGCGGCCAACTGGCCACTTCACCAAAGATCAGTTCGCAATCCCGGGTGGTGTCCGCGACCACAGGCGCAGCGTTTAAGCGTCAATGACAGCAGGGAAGTATGAGAGAACGCTCCCCTCAGCACCGGTACCACCATGCGGATTTCACTCATGCGTTAGGCTGATTATCTTCGTGATCGGCCCACGAAGACAGTTAGCAGTCGCAAGAAATCGTGATTAGTGCCCAAAGAATGCTAAACGCATTAAAAGAAAAATTATTGCACTACAATTTTTCGTAAAAGAATATGCCAGCCACGGGTGACGTGGGACAAATTATTATACAAGGCGGCCGGTCAGTGGCAAACAGCTCTTACGATCGGAAAGCTTTGTGAACTCCGGCGCCTGATGCACTATGCATCAATAATTTGCTGTGCCTGGAATCTTAGGGCAAACGTAGAGACCCGGATCTCGGCGCCTCAGTTCCTATGCAACTAATAAACCTGACTTGCTTCTCGTTTCCTCAAAGGCGGAGTATGAATATAATTTAATGTGAATAGCTTTGCTGCGAAATCTGGCTCCTGGTGTTGCCACTGAATGTAATGACACGCAACCTTGCAGAGGAGGCACGAACTATGCAAACTCGACAGCGCAAGCTCCATTTGCAGCTACGCCGTTAGTGCGACTAGAAGCGCCCGAAAAGTTTATAAGCGGCTTTTCATGGTCTGCGGGGAGAAATAAATAATTCCTCGGCGTTTGTGTTCAAAGGGAATGTAGCGAATGTTAGTGCAAATGCGCGGAAAAATTTTGATGTGAGTGGGTTAACTAAGGGTTAAATGAAAAATTGCTAAATCCTTGTTTATGGCTGTTTGAAACGCCTACAAACGTTCCGCTGTCCTAGAAAAAACAAAACAGAACAAGACGCACTAGCAATTCAATTAGCGCAGAATGAAGACCGTGTTATCGGTGTCGGCGCGTACGACCGCAAGCTTGATGTATTCTGAATTATTACACCACTTGCAGAAATTTACTTTACAAGCATTCGAGAGCTTTAAAGAAATATTTTACTCTTGTAAAACGTAAAATTACGCTTTGTTTACTGCGATTTGGGACGATTACCGTTTACGTAGGGTGCCGGTATAGTGTCGTTTTAAAAGCGATTACACCTCGGCTGTCCGTGTAATATTTGAGCCTTGTCTACTGGTTGCTCCTCGCGCTTGGCACGGTTATTTCTGCCTGCACGGTTCACGTGTTTCAAGTCACTGAACTCTGAGGCCATGCGGTTGCTTCTCTGGGGCAGCGTTGCGTCCGTCGATGCTGGCCCTTATCACCCGGCAGTCATGTGTAACAGTGGCTGATGACGACGCTAAAAGTGCATGGGAAGTGTTTATGGCTTGTATACGACGTGTATACGTGCGTCGAATCGCGCAAGGAGAGAGGCAGGTAGAAAGGCGCCAGTGGTATAACCAAAGCCAGGAAGCGTAACCGGGACAGAGCCCCTTTGGCTGCACTATATTGGGGGAGGGGCAAAAACGGAGAACAATACAAAGAAAGGGCAGGATTTGAGTTCCTGACCAACGCTGGAGTCGCATACCTAGAGATTCATCGAGCGTTGTTTTGAATACGGTTCCTCAGTTTGGTTGTGAATCCGCGAGCATGGCCACGGAGGTGGCCTGCTGCCTCGAAATTGTTTTTGTCTCTACAAGGAAACGACCTAAATGAAATGAAAAATAAAAATGTCAGTATATCTGTCGGTACGTCACATGATTTTGTATAGGAAGGTGTAGGCAAGGTCTGCGCGTTCACACCACACTCGTGTTTGATAGTTTTTATTTGCCGTGGCTGCAGCTTGCATTGAGAAATGAACTTAGAAGAAGGGCGCACCATGTACACGAACTAGCAGCTGCTGCATGCCAAAATGCGACCATGATGAAGAAAGAGAACTGCGGAGCCACGTGCATGGTCCAAGGAGGTTATCTCGGGGATGACTGACAAAGCACGATAAGGAGTTGTCTACCTTTATGATCCATTTCTGGCGCTGATCGTGTGCCTAGGTTCTAAGGTATTGTTCAGTAAGTACGGCACCTAATTCATAGCTGCAGCTCAGTGTAAATCTACTGCTTTCTATTTCAGACGTGTTTAAGGTAAAAACGCTTATAACTTGGAGCGCGTCAGTCGTCGTCGCTTGAATATTTGAACGAACTCTGGCGTTCGCACTAATATGCTATGTCTATATATGTCCAGCGTGTCACTCGCTACACTCAATGCAAATGAAGATATATGATTTATTGAAACAAAAACAAGGATATCGCAAGGCCGCTACCGTACACAAACATGTGTTCAGCTAAACGCAGGACATCAAGACAACTTGCATTCGGGCCGGTTGGTGATCGCCGGCCAGTTGCATATTTGGCGCTCAATGTCAAAGATTGTATTCGGCGCGCAGTCCTTGACATGCGACGTCGAATGCACGCAGTGATAGTACTTGCTGCAGTCTGACTCATGTGGCAGCATCGTGTTGTCTTTGGCTCCTTTGCAGACATTCTTGCTCCTCTCCGTCGCTGTGGTTGCACCAGTTGCGAGTTTCGATGACGTCACAGGCGATTCTGTGGACGTCGCAGACGATTCTGTGGACGTCACTCTCAGTAGGTCACCGCGACCGGGCGAGGTGGTGGTCTCTGCTGGCAGCACCTTCGCAGGCGTACTCTGAACTTCCGCTGGAACTTTCGACGCAGGTACGTCTGCCGGCGACGTCGCAGCAGTGTTTGGTGAAGGAGCTGTTTCCTTGCCCGTTGGACCTTTCTGCGGGTTCGTTGATGTGTTGGTCTCGAGCTGGGATCGTGTCGATACCTTCTTTGCGTTGGTCGTTGTTGGCTTTGGTAGCGGTGCCACGGTGGGCCTCATTTTGGGAATGTCTGCGTCCCACCACGCCGCGTTCGGAGGATCGTAAGGATAGTCCATGTCGTCAGTTGCTTCCTTGAAGCTGGAGCGAAGGCCGTTGAGAAGGTTAGACTTTCCCGCGCATTGCGAGTTGTAGTCGTCCAGGTCCACGCTTCTGATGACTGCGCCGCGGTACTTGCGACCCATGATCATTTTTGCCTGCGATGCAGCAAAACAAAACGAGCATCAAAGAGCGACGAACTACGACCGCAGCAGGAGAAATAGGGTTTACTGAAATACCACATTTTTCTTTCCGGTACAGCTTCTTTCTTATGCCCTCGGAAAGTGCATGATGTACCCTAAGAAAGCTAGCGCATTAGTACCACATTTTTTTCCGGATACAGGCAACACGCCCACGTTATTAATGTGATTATTATTCTTTTGGGAACTTAACCCAGCATTTGGCATGTTTCTCTGTCCACACCTTACCGTTCCGCCGCCAATTTGGGTCAATATGTTGCCCATGGTTTAATGGGTAGAGCATCGGACTGCTGTTCTGTGAGTGAACCGGATTTCAAACCAACCATCGCCCTAGCCTGGCTCATTGGATATGTAATGTTCGGTATATGCCACCAGAGGCGCTTCAATGAGCCTCTGTTACATCAACTTGGCCGGCTCCGGTCGGATGACGACCAAAATGCACTCTGCTGGCCGAACGCTGTCGATGAGATAAAGAACGCCTTAACGTTTCCTCGTCGCCAGTCACGATGCAGCCTACCTTGTTCGCGACACGCACGCTTGAGTGCAGCGCAATACAACTGCGCAAACGCTCCATCACATGGCTGTTTTTTAGAGCGCAGCTCTTTGGCGTCCGTTCCTGGGTTTCGCGTCGTCGTCGGCGTTGTCGTCGGCCTCGTAACCAGCTCCGCCCCCCTTTCATCCCCCCAGCGCTAGCAGCGACCGACTGATACCGCTGGATGCCGCTGACGCCGCTAGAGAGTCAAGATAACGTGACTGCATAGAACACCGTCGCCGCCATGCAGAAAGAGGCGTCAGCGGCATCAGTCAGTCGCTGCTATCTCTTCCCTCCTCCCTTTATCGTGTTGTCCGCTTGCTGCGCGCGCTTCTGCCCCCATCGTTTGCCGCTGGGTGTACACGCCGCCCCCCTCCCCCCTCTTCCTGCGAGTCTCCGGTTGTCAAAGCGCCGGCTCGAACTTAATTCCTTTCTTCGCTCCTCCTCCAATCCAACCCCTGTGCGGTGGCAATCAGAGAGCCAGATCGGTGGCGGCGGATCTGTATATGTGCACCGCCCGAGCCGAAATTGCCGCTGCCGTTCGCCCTGTGCGGTGGCAATCAGAGAGCCAGATCGGTGGCGGCGGATCTGTATATGTGCACCGCCCGAGCCGAAATTGCCGCTGCCGTTCGCCACTGCGAAATTATCTTGCTGGTAGTAGCTGCCTACTTCGCCCCTACCGCACTCACGAAAGACGTCGTGCACTTCCTGCAACTCGCATTGACCGTCCATCGATCCACACCGATGTTAGTAGTGGGGGACTTTAATGTTGACATAAAGACAAACAGCAATTTCCTAACACTTATGCGGGAGAACATCCCGTTCCTCTCGCTCGTAACGCGTCCCACGGCTGTGACAACCTCGCGAGGCACTTGTACAGATCTCGTCTTTGAGAATCAAGCATTGGTGTACCAAGTCGAACATATATCAGTCTATTTCTCCGACCACAAAGCTTCCTTCATGACTGTCAAGAACTGTTAGTGGAGTCTTTGTTAAAGGAATACGTGTGAAAAATAAAAAAAAAAAATTCTGTGATAGCGCATACATGTGTTGCTCGATTTCTTTGCCTCAATCTATCGAAAAGGTGAAACAGCTTATTTGCTGCGCTCAAATTTCGCATTAGGAAGTAACGTAATCGTCGGTAATTTTTTTATATTTCGCCGGCTTCTTTTTGCAACCCTGACAAAAGGGCTACGTGAGACGTATCGTAAAGGAAACAACTCGATCGGTGGTTTCTGAAGGTGCTCTACAAATCTGCATATCATGCTTGGAGTCCTCAGCCAATAATTGAAAAGTTGGGCAATTAAAGTAAATTAATTAGGGAGTTATGGGGAAAACAAAAAAAATTGTCTGAGCTACCATAGGCTACTGCGAATAGTATGGGTTCTTTTTAATTCTATTCCGATGCACCTCTCATTTTTAAATTCTTGGCTCAAATTATGTGGGACACTCTGTATATGTTATAACCTAACGACTGGTTGGTTGGTATGTGATAATTTATTTTGCCTGTTCTTGAGCAATTCTGCTTTATCATCTGCAGATTTTAGCAATTTAATGAACTGGGAAAAGAGAAATGGGCACGCACCAATACGCAGTTCCCTAGCCCTCTTTTACTATGGCACATAACAGTTCTCCAGCTTTATATTATCTGAGAACGCCTAATAAGGAATAATGTCTCAAAGGAGCATGCTTTGCCTGTAAGGTCACCTCGTTAAACCGTCGAGTATAGTTTTATCTGCCATCCCTCGAAAGTGCCATCTTTCAGGCAATGCCTGAGGGTTTTGTGACCGTGACCGACAACTTTGCTTTTGGCTTAACCTTATACTAGCGCTGACGGACGCTAAGGCCCGAATGCAAAAAATATATTTGTACACTGGATTTTGTAAGAATAGGCAACAGTCAATGGTAGCATGGGCATTACAGTAGCGGAAGCTGCCTGCCAAAAATGAAGAGCTCCTACGACAAAAAAACAAAAAACAAAAAAAAAACAAAAAAAAAACAAGTTGGAGTTCACACCTGCTGCCGCCGCATTTTCCGCTGCCAGGTGTATGTGAAACCAATGAAAAGGTCTTATGGTATTAATATGCGCTACCTTGAGACGAATGCTCTCGTCGTCCTCGTAGGCCACGTATTCTTCGTCCTTCTTCAGAAACGGACAGGCCCCTTGGCTGGAGCGTCCCTGCTCCCAGCCGCTTTGCATCTCGGAGCATACCTGGAACACAGGTGAGCACGAAGCCTCGAGAAAAGCATCTCAACAGCCATTCTTTCAGACACTTATTTCTGACACAAGAGTGGCAGCATGGCGATGCTTAGGCCCGCACTTTTCTTGCTCGCTCTGTCTTGCTGTATTCCTAATGTCCTCTGCCAAACTGCGCAAATTCGGTGCCCGTATTCACACACACACACACACACACACACAAAAAAGATAGAAATAGAGAACGCTTACGCTAAAGCTATTTTTCATGAGAGGAAATTCTAGCCAATCTTCAAGGTGGATACATCTCTAGCGAATGCGAGCGCGCGAAAAGCCAATAACAGCTACGAACGAAAAGCTTTGTTAATATGTGCGCAGATCTTCCTGTAATAAATAATATTTTTGTCACTGTGAAGTCGCCCTTTGCGCATAAATGTGGCAAATATACCGAAGCCAAGGTGTCACAGTATTTCTCAGTGACATCCGCAGCAAATGCTCATTAAATAAACCTGAGCCTTGCACCTACAAAAAAAAAAAGAATACAAAAGAAAAATCGAGACTTGTTTGTAGGAGCAGCTGGCAGCCTATCGTGATGCTTGAGATATTATTAACGAACGTCGTACGAACAAGAACTTGCTTAATTTGGACTCTTGCCCGTGTATAGACAATGTGTGCTATATAGGTAACTACAGAGTTGCTTTACGATGTACGTGTTTCATTGTGTCGGCCTAGCCTTTAGACTTATTGGTATTTCAAGAATATCCTATGAAAAAGTCTGACACCCTAAGTTTCTGGACCCTATCCATAAACAGTGGAAATAATGCGAGACTCTACAGTGTTTACACCAAGTGGGCAGCATATGTTGAATCCAATTCGTCTAGCCGACCGCAACGAAACTTTCGGCTAGTTTTTTATAAAGTAGAGAAAGACAAAGCTTGACTAGAAATAAGTCCAGCAGCATGTTACACTACTGTAACACTTGAAGGCGAACGCCTGCCGCACACTTGGTAATGTATTAAGTGATTGATGGGAGGGGTCAGGCTTCTTGCAAGTCATGACGAGCCGCAGCGTGAAGTACACGGGAGGCAAGCCATTGCCTGCGAGCTTCGGCCTCCTCCCTACGTTGCCGTCTCCCATCGTCGCGTTGCTGCTTTCGCAGTTCGGCTTCTCCGGCTTCTCTGGCTCGTTTGCGACGCTTAGCTGCGGCTTCGCGCGAACTTATAGCATGGTCAGACTCACGACAACGACGTTTCTTTTCGACTTTACGTTGGATCCTCTCAGCAGGGGGAAGCAACACTAACGGCCGAACGCCTTGCTCCCGCCGGTCCGCTAGTCCCGTCTCTCGTTTCTCGCTTGGCGAGCGTACTTCCTAGGGGGGTAGGCAACGCTTTATTGATTGTTTGGATGCTTGTTTGACCTTGTTCTTTATTGAAACGTATGCTGTTCTTTGTGTTGTATGGGTGATTTCAGCGAATGCATGCCCTGTCCGCTTCCCTTTGCTGAGCGCTTGTAGCCTCTTCCTTAAGGGGGTATGAGCCGTTGCATTTTTTTGCTTGCTTACGGGTATGAGGCATTGCTTACGGGGGTACGAGCGATTGCATCTTAGCATGCTTAGCGATTGCATCTAAGCGCGAGCCGTTGCTGATTATGATATTTTTGTACCACTCGACTAGAGGCCGGACTTTTTAGGCATGAGTAATTGCAACAAACCACTTAAGGCCTTCTCGCCTTAATGGAACAAAAGATGGCGTCAGGCAGGTCATAGGTTGTGCGAGCCTTAATGCAGATGGCTTTTTGGAGCAACAGAACGTGCGGCAAGTGAAGGGAACTGCAGTCGAAGATGGTAGAAGATAAAATGAAGGTGTTAAATTCGAAAATTTCTGGGAGTAGGCCGGGGTTCGATTCGCGCAGAACTGGGGCGATACCATATAGCTAAAGGTGGTTTTCATTCACTAGTGAAAATAGCTCTGAAGATTTAACTGATAATGACGAATATTGATGGCCCTCGATTTTCCAATATAGGTAGTCTCTGGTATGAACCACTATTTGTTTAATGAAAATTTGCTTTAACAGTGTTCATTTACGCTTTCTTTTAGCTCGAAGAAAGAAAATACCTACTTTATGTTTACATTGGCAAAGCGAGCACATTGTCTTACCATTTTTCATCTCCATTGTAATTTCCTCATATTTCGTTTTTCCAGAGTGCACATTAATATAATTATGCTGCTTTTTTATTTTCGCTCGCATGTGTGCACGTTTACTCACAATTTACTTTTACGATTATAAGTTAATCGACAATTTTTGATGTCAAACATAAATTATACATAAACGCATCTTTACGACTACTACATTTTATCTTGTACTCATTGTACTGCGTCGTTTTTGTCTCGGGAAGTTTGTATATGCCTGCACTCTTAAACTCGAGTATTATTGCTTTATAGAATCAAAGCAACTGTAACGCTTCTTTATTTGGCATTTGTCCCCCGCCCCCTCTTCATATGTCGAGCCTTCAACGGTAACTTGAATAATAAATACTTGTTGGCTTGAAGGACGACATAGGATCTCTTCGTGCATACATTAATAACACGCACTGCGTTCTGGTAGTTCGACTGGCGCAGTAATGCTGCGCCTTAGAGTTCGTTACAGCGGAGTAACACTGCGTCTTCTCACCTCGAAGGATGACAGGAATCCATTCTGCTTGGTGTAATTAGCCTGTCGGCCCTCGAACACAATGTGCCTTCCGAAGCCTGAACCCGTAGCCGAGTACGTGCGACCCGACAACGTCACTTCCGGCACCACCCTCGAGCGCTCGGCGCCTCTCTTGACGATGAGCTCGAGTCTGTCAATCTGCGAGAAACGGAACGGAGAACAAGGAAATTAGGCTACATATTGAAACGTGTCTCTTAAATGAGATATATGCGCAGGCATCTATCAAAAGATGACGTAATGACGACACAGAGCTGCAATGAGCCGTGAACACAAATCTCAAGGACGATTTCTGCATGAAGTCTGTATATTAGCTGTGTGGAGGAAGCTTAATTTATTTATAATTTCGACTGTTTGAGGGATATTGTATTTGAACCCTTATTTAACGCTTCTTCTGGAAGTACATGCACCATAGCTGAAGTTTATCACACCAATAAAACGGTCAGTATGTTTTCTCTAGACAACTTAAATCTACTGGAGGACAAAGCGGGTCTGTAAGAGTTCGTGAGAAAGCCTCACGACTGCCTCATTATTGTGCGAGTGATTCACTTAAACTTTCTTTAACAAAAGATGCCTTTCTTGCTCACATTACGGATTTCGCAATCGAGGTAATCGGGAAAAGGAAGCAAATACAGGGAGGAGCTGAGCGACATGCAAGCGTATGAGACGCAATTATTCCGTGGTTTCGTGCTGGGAATATGATATTTGAGCGTACATTTATTGGCGTCAAGGTTCTCCAATGTCGATATCGATCCGCCCATATTAAACCATAAAGGAAAAAAGAATATGCCCCCCCCCCCCCCCCCTTTGTTCCTTAATATTTAGTCAAACATTTATTTCCTTGTGCTATTATTCATTCCTCAGTATTCAACCAACTCGCTCAGCAACAAACCACACTTAGATAAATTACGTGCTTACATCAGACATGTCCATGGTCTTTGACACGTTCAGCCCTGCGCCTTGCGGAAACTCTTGGCAGTCGCTGCTTTTTACAAAGAAGAAGTTGACCACTCTGAAAAAAGAAAGGTAACAGACGCATGAATGTGATCTGCGCTTCCAGGAATATGTCTGCAGCCATGCTGTGAAACAAAGACAAGCCCGGCGTACGCGCATCTAAGAGAGAAGGGTTAGAAACACAGCAACGAGGAGGATTAGGCGTACTGGTACAGCATTCCCATAAGTAATGCGCAAACAAACCGATAAAGTGAAACAAAAAGTAAGCGCAGAAACTCCCGTGGCAGCTATCTAAAAGGTGCGTATGCACTTGCTACTAATCGCCCGCTTTTCGTCGTCGTATTATGCTGCTGCGTTTGGTAGGATGACGAGCAACACCGCGAAAGGCACGTAGAGAAACGGAGAAACGCGATTGCAACGCGGCTAGGTGACTGTTTGTTCAGTGTCCCGTTCCAAAGGGCATGCCAAGAAAGGATCGTCCTACTTAGCATCGCGTCGCGCCATTTGTCACGCGATGTGACACGGGCGCCGCGCAACGTCGATACGTGTCACACTTTGCATTGCAGTGGCGGTTGTATTCCACCAGGTGCCCCGGCATGCAGCAGTTGCACGTGGCACTTGCACGTAGCACTTGCATGCTGCACGTGGCTGGACCTGGTTAAGTCAAGCAGGCATAGCGATGGTTTCTCACCGCCCCGTTTCGAAGGGTATGAAAATAAATTACCATAGTCACCATCAACATCATCGTTATGATGTGACATCGATGTCACATCATGACATCATGACATCGATGACAACATCGATGATGTGACATGGCGTAGTCTGGCGCACACGTCACGACGCCTCGCAAGTTACGAATCGCTGCTGAAGAAGCAAAACGTAGATCTACGCGCGCGGCTGCAACCAAGAAACATCGGGCTGAACCCACCATCGTACGTGCTATTAATGTATGCACGAAGACGTCCTATGTCGTCCTTCCAGGCAACAAGCATTTATTATTCAAGTTACCGTCGAAGGCTCGACATATGAAGAGGGGTCGGGCGACAAATGCAAATAAAGAAGCGGTACAGTTGGTCTGATTCTATAAAGCAATAATACTCGAGTTTAACAGTGCTGGCACATTAAAACTTCCTGAAACAGAAACAGCGCTGCACAAGAAGTACAAATTAAAATGTAATAGTCGTAAATATGCGTTTATGTATAATTTATGTTCGACATCGAAAATTGTCGATCAAGTCAGAATCGTAAAAGCAAATTGTGAGTAAACGTGCACACATTCGAGTGAAAATAAAGAAAGCAGCCTAATTATAATAATGCGCAGTACAAGCCGCCGCACAAGGCGTAGCTTGCCGTCGATGCCGGGCGGGCTGTTCGTTTACCCTGTTGTGCGTGGAGCCAAAAGTTGGAGCTCCTATGGAGCCGCTCCTACGCGGTGACTGGGCTGCGTGCGGCCGCGCAGGCCTGTAGCCTTTCTTTCGTTTTTGTGGGATAACCATTTGCGACATCTTGATACTGAGAAAAAAAAAAAAAAATCTTGCCTGCTGCGCCTTATCGTTTTCCCCGCGTCAGCATGCAGTGAAGTTGGATTCGCGCAAGCAAGGCTCGTTCCCAACTCACTCTGAGAGCCTGTTAACGTTGAACAGGTGGTGCGTGGAACTGTCGAAAGCGGGCAGAGTCAGGATGATGTGCCACTTTGCTATATATCCTTTGAACCTCTCCCGTATTTCCTGCAAATAAATAAATAAATAAATAAATAAATAAATATGACAAGCATGGGAAGGCAAATGAGATACTCGGAGACATGCAAACGCGTGAACACATCGAAACGAATGCGAGAAGTGGATGGAGCAAGCAGCAACAACACCGCACAGCACCTGCCGACATTCCAGAAAGAAGGGTGTAGAACCATATTATAGGGACACATAAGGCAGCAGAAAAATACTTTGGAATAACTAAGTACTCTTTTTCAACTCTGTTTTCGTTAATTCTGTGGCAAGAGGTTGATTATATTCATTCACTCAAGTAATTTTATTCAGTGCCCTGCGATTTGGTGGGGTGGGCCTGGACCCCGCCTAGGTTTCGGCCACGGGTTGTTGGCCCTTGGCAGCTTCCTCGGCTCGCTGGACGGCCCGGAGTTGGTGCTGCAGGTCCGAGCTGAGCAACGCAAATTCCCAGCGCGCGCGGAGGCTGTCGCTGTTGAGGCTGCATCAGCGTTATCGTGTATTATATCCGTACATTCCCACAGGATATCCTCCAGGGTGGCTCTAGAGTCGCAATGTCTGCACTTGTCAGTCGTGTAGAAATCTGGGGCGCTATAACGTAAAACTATTCCAATATGTTTCTATTTCAATCTCCTGACGTCAAATTTGCGTAACCACCGACGCAAGCACCGGGCGGTCACACACAGGGTTGTCTGTACAGCCCAATCGAACACTCTCCTCGTCCATAGGAGGTCACTTTTGTTTGCTTGAAAAACGAATAACATTGCCTACACTGAGCGGCTTGTCGTATCTAATTGGCTGACAAGAGACAAGGAGAACGCTCAAGTGGAGAGGGATCCGCTGGGGCAGAGCTAGTGCACTGAAAATCGATAACCGGATGAAGAGGGTGGTGCCGGCGTCTGCGATTGGTCGGCTTTCCCTTACTTAGCTTGTGGTGGTTGGTCGAAAATCGCAGCGGCATGCAACGGAAGCTTAAGAATGACACTAAAGCTTACCCTCAGCAAAGAAGAGTTGGCAGAATGAGGTGGTAAACGTGCCGAAAGTGCTCGAAAACGTTACACGGCCACGCAAGAAGTTTTATTATACGCAAATACATCCATGCTCTCCGGCAGTTTCGAGTAGCCAGCGTCTCAGCGATCGGCGGCAGCCATCTTTTATTCCTTTCGGAACGGGGCAGCCTGCGGCTATTCAGAAGGAAACTCAGTTTTGTTCGGCATATTAATGCATCTTTATCGCGTATACGTCCCTTTGACGCGGTGAGTTTGTGCGGTTTTGTGACGTCGCGTGACAGGCAGGTGAAGTGGGTGCAGCCCGAAAACTTCTTACCAATAGCCGAGGGCCAATGGCGAAAAGGGGTCGAATCAGAAATAACTGTTTTTCTTTTTTCTGTGAAATCATGCATAATCAGTATGTACACATCATATCAGATAGGGGAGCTATCGCAGTTTTCGTGACGTCGCGTGACAGACAGGTGAAGTGGGGGTGGTCGAAAAAAGTTTTTGACCAATCGTGGAGGGTCGATAGCAGAATTGGAATAGAAAATTTTGGAATAGTTTTACGTTATAGCGCCCCTGTCCCTGTCTCGTGGAATGTCTGCGATGCTAGAGTGACACGTAAGCCTTACCCATAAGAAAGGGTGTATGAATTTAGCCGTGTCCCACGTCCAGACCGTGTCCTGCGCTGTCCTTGAGCCGGAAAAGAAGTCGACAACGATGCCGTCCAAGCCGTACGTCTTGACCCACTGCGAGATGCTGATCACCATGTCCCTGTAGAGGTGCATCTGCCGCAGGAACTGCCAGTACCTCTCCACTGTCTCGTGCGGGCCACCGATTCCGAGCAGCAGCTTCAGTTTCGGGTTCCTCTTCTTCAGCTCGCTCATTTCCCGAAATCCGCCTTGTGGAGAAGAATAAGGAAAAACAAACGCGCATTTTTACTCAAGCTTGACGGAACGAAGAAAAAAAGAAGTTGACACTGGGAGTAATGTTAGAAGACTTCAAAAGATGGCGGCATGGATTAGAGAGCAAGCGTGGGAAGCCGAAACTCTAATAGTTGAGATTAACCGGAAGAATTCGAGCTGGCCACTCTGCGATGCTATTCGTAAAGCGGATGACCAGCAGTTTGTTTTAGTTACAGATAGAGCGTGAATGGAACGCAAAGGCCGTCGATGTTATGAGGTGTGATGAGATTTGGATTACTGGCGTAAAATGTAGTTGACTGAGAAAAGTTTGGAGGACGCTTAAGCTTCGCCTTGAGGATGGAACGCGATAGCATTCAGAGATCCCTGACTGCTCCTCACGCTTCCGGGCAGCTGCAGTTTATGCATAAACTGCAGCTGGAAAACTTACGGGCAGATGTACCCGTAATGTATTCCCGGAAACACTGGCGGCGAACGCTATATATGCGCGAAAGCGAGCTTCCATGGTTCTTGTGTTGAGCCGGCGGCGCCGCTCCTACTGAGATAAACCTGAAACGGCAGCTGGAAACCGCTCTCCCGTTAAAAGGGGTTTACGTTTGAGTTCCTTCGTAACAGAGTTATGTTTTCTCATATATTAAAATTACAATCCGACGCTATCGTATCTGTAGGTTGAGTGCGAGTCGTCCTTTACGAATTTTCTGACGCATCGCACTCCGAGAAGTTCAATTATTTCAATAACGCATCTGCGCCACGCGGAGGGTCTGCGTGGATCGGGATGCGTGGTTTGAGATTATTTTCTTGGCCGGAGACACCGCCGCCGCCACCGACACCGGATTTTCTGCGACGTGAGGCCCTTAGCGCTGTCGCGTTAAATGAAGTATTTGGAGACTGCTGTGAGAGGATTTCGCCATGCCGGTGCAAAGACTCAGCTGCTTATGATTATCGTGACGTATATTCGCCGGGGGATAAAGTATGAGGCGCGTGATTAGATTGGCAGGCAGAAAGAGAGAGAGAGAGAGAGACAGGTAGATAGATAGATAGACTGCGCATTTAAGTAACGCGAAACAAGACTTAGTTGCGAAGAATGCTGGATAAAAGGTAGTCACATGCGTGACAAACCGAGAACTCCCCTTATTCTCCAAGGAACACTAAATTGTATTTCAACACCCCCTATTTTCCTTATTCTAGCGGCCAAATCAGAAATGTTCGAAACGCGCAATCCTTATCGCAACAAATATACTGCAGATAGTAGAAAATGGTGTTCGGACTCGGCATTCCAGCAGGAAATGTCATTTGAACGCAGGTTAAGTGTTTCATTTCACATTTGTGCTCCGTATGCACTCGTTGTCAGAAGCTTACAGGGCGATGCTTGCGTCAAAAAGCGGAATTTCTGCCTATTCCGTGCGCGCAGCCGCAAAATTAAGAAAGGGCCAAGTTAAACGCAGCCACACACTCCTATCAGTTCAAAGCTGTGTAGGTTGGCTACGCGGAAATTCAGTTTTAAGATGATTTTGCACCATGTCAACTCTTGACGTCAATCGTTGAAACGAGTGTCGTCTAGCCATCAATTCGGCTGACCAACGCTAAAATTAAAAGGAAATTATGAGGGCCTACGTTCCTAAAACAGCATATGATTATGAGACACGGCGTAGTGCGAGACTCCGGAATAATTTTGACCACCTGCGGTCCTTAACGTCCACCCAGTGTATGGTACACGGCCGTTCTTGTTTTTGTAACTACTGCGGGTCGAGGCTGCTGTGAACGCCGTAAATATATGTAAAACATAAGTTTCACACCCAACCGAAAGAAGGAAAGAAAGACACAGAGGAATGACTTACGATGTGGAGGTAGCATCCATATCGGATTGTAGAGGAATGATTTAGAGTAAGACCGGGCCTCTGGATCTGGATAGAAAGAAGGCAAGTTTCCTGGTGCTGAGCAACATGGTGGGTGGCAGTAAAACATATGACCGTTCGCTTCTTGCATAAGAGACAATGAGATGGAAGAGGTTAAAGTATTCGAGCTAATTGTTGCACGCGTAGGCGACCACAGGCAGCGTTTTGTGCTTGACGCGGCCATTGCGATTGTCAGCGCTGTATTTACGAGAAATACGTGAACATGCCGGAGTCTTTCAGACGCTGCCTCTGCATCCGTAAGCGTCGAAACGATGCCTCCCATTCACAACAGCTGGACAGAAGCAAGGTAATGCTGTTTGCCTCTGCTTGGAGCAAGTCAGACTATTATTGTTGTATTTCGCCTAATTACAGAAGTAGTTACTATTACTTAATCAACTACTCGTCTATTACGTTGAGAGCAAAAGCGTACATGAGAAAATTGTAGAACATCACGAAAAATTTCCCATCCCAGCTTTCTGTTGCTCAATACGCGCCACATAAAACTTATTATACAAGCCCGACAGAAAGCCCGCGAAATACGAAAGAGAGCCGCGCCACCATACGGACGGACGAAAAAAAAAAAAGCTTTAATGAGAAAAGGACCTACGAGGTTGCCAGCTCGGGCTCAGGCCACCCGGGCATTATGGGCATTATACCGCTGCCCAGGCTCGCTGGATAGCCCATAGTTGGTCGTGTAGTTCCGAGCTAGTCAGAGCGCTTAGCCATCGCTCCTCGAGAAGGTCCGGTTCTATGTTGTCCCCTGCATATAATGCTCTGATCTCTGTGCATTTCCATAAGATGTGTGCCATGTCTGCGTGTTTGTGCTTGCAGAGCTTGATGCTCGCGTTTGGGCATTGTCTTGCATTTATTCCGTTTAAATGTGTTGGGTTTCAGAACGTTCTGGTTTGCAACCTCCTCCAATCTGTTTTTCGAGACCTGTCGAGTTGTTTATGGGGTTGTGGGCATGCTTCTCTTTGTTTCGTATAGTGTGTCAGTATGTCGTGGTACGTGGCCAGTCTGTCCCTGTCGTCTTGTATAGCTGCTTCGTCGTCGTCGCCTCCGCCGCAGTCCTCCCCACTTCCCTGGGAGTTGCGGGGTGTTAAGCCTTCCCTGTCCGAACCGCGGTGGGTTAGTTCTTGCGCGGCTCGGTGGGCCTTCTCGTTGAGGTTGGGAGGCGCATTCGTGGTTACTTCTCCCATATGTGCCGGGATCCTTTTGAGGTATTTGGGTGTGATTTTGCCGTTATTCATGGGACCAACTGCAATGCATGCTCACTGATCTGGAGAGGCAAAGCCGAAGGGTGGGTCTAAAAATTAATCTGAAGAAAACTAAAGTATTGTTTAACAGTCTCGGAAGTGAACAGCAGTTTACAATAGGTAGTGAGGCACCGGAAGTGGTAAGGAAATACATCTACTTAGGACAGCTAGTGACTGCGGATCCGGATCATGAGACTGAAATAATCAGAAGAATAAGAATGGGCTGGGGTGCGTTTGGCAGGCATTCTCAGATCATGAACAGCAGGTTGCCATTATCCCTCAAGAGAAAAGTTTATAACAGCTGTGTCTTACCAGTACTCACGTACGGAGCAGAAACCTTGAGGCTTACGAAAAGGGTTCTACTTAAATTGAGGACGACACAACGAGCTATGGAAAGAAGAATGATAGGTGTAACGTTAAGGGATAAGAAAAGAGCAGATTGGGTGAGGGAACAAACGTGAGTTAATAATATCTTAGTTGAAATCAAGAAAAAGAAATGGGCACGGGAAGGACACGTAATGAGGAGAGAAGGTAACCGATGGTCATTAAGAGTTACGGAATGGATTCCAAGGGAAGGAAAGCGTAGCAGAGGGCGGCAGAAAGTTAGGTGGGCGGATGAGATGAAGAAGTTTGCAGGGACAACATGGCCACACTTAGTACATGACCGGGGTAGTTGGAGAAGTATGGGAGAGGCCTTTGCCCTGCAGTGGGCATAACCAGGCTGATGATGATGATGATGATGATGATGATGATGATGATGATGATGATGATGATGCCGTTATTGAAGTCTTCTGCTCTGCGGTTCAGGGTTTTGGCCGCCTCGGTGGAGACACAGCCCTTTGTGAAGTTCCAAATGGCCGTCTTGGAGTCGCTGATTATTGTTCTGTCTTGTTGGCGACCGTTGATGACGGCCAATTCGATTGCCATCTCTACCGCTGCCTCCGACGATCTGTTACTTATTGAGCTCGGTTTCACGGTCTTTCCTTTCGTATTTACGACCGCCATCGCGAAGAGGGAGGCACCCTCGCCACCTCCGACACCACCATTTGGTCCCGGTTTCGGGGTTACCGGACGGCGTCTACGAAGAGCATCCCCTCCCACGCGCCGCGGTTCTTGAGGATCATTTTCGTGCGGCATTTGCTTCTCTCGACATTGTGCACGTGGTGCATGTTCTTCGGGATATTTACCGTGTTTATTGCGGATCGGACGTCCAGTTGGATCTGCGTCTTGGGGCCCTTCATTTCGCGGTAGTTTATGCCCATATTTTCCATGATTTCTCTGTCCGCCTTGGTTCCGGAGAGTCTTTCGAGTTGCGCTATTATCTGTGCTTCCGCAATTTCGTCCAGCGTGTTATGTACCCTGAATTGTAGTAACCTAATACATACCTTGATAACTAGAACAAGAGTGAAAAAAGTTGTCGGATGCTGTTTTCGACGGAGAAAAGAAACGTGCCTTTACAGCTCGAGGACAGAAAGTACTGCTTTTGTTGTCGATAGAAAGGTATACCGGGAAGGGAGAAGAAAAAGCAAATGCATTGTGGAAGAGTTAGCGGCAAGGAACGCCATCTGATAAAAACATCCCAAAAAGCAAGGGAACGTTTTATTGCTGACAAAACAGTGGGGATTGCCTAATTAGCGTGATGGATTGCCGCCGGGATGACGGGATCACTGGTGTACGTCACCGTCGGGTGCGGGATTTAGCTACAAAAATGCGCACCAGACGGACGGTTGCTACAGGGTTATATAATCACCTTTAAATAAATCATGGAATGTCAGAAAATAAAAGAAATTATTGGTGGTTTCTCGAAATGACTCTCAACAATATTAACTTCGTTTTCATCGTGCACGATTAACCGTGCTGTTTTAAAGCTCGGTTAGCTGGGCGACAATGCATATATTCTGCCCTATTGTTCATAAAGATTAAGAAATTTTGCAGGCGATGCCCGAATTTAATTATGCTGAAAACAAAAGAAACGAAATGCTACGAAGGTTCATGAAGCAAATGGTCACGTAGCTTGCTTTAACATTTGCTACATACACCGCAGTCTAGTATTTTGCCCGTCTCAGATTTACCTACGTTCTCCTTGCTAAACTTTCTATCTGTATAATGTAACCTTATCTTTCTCTGTATTGATCTCGGCTTTCGTGCTTTTCCCCACTAATACCCTAAGCGTGTTTTGGTCATCTCGGTCGCTGACCCGTTAAGGCTCCCATCGGCTTTGAACCTCAGTGCTTCCCGAAGGTGGGCGTTTCATGTATGCAGAGCAAGTTACGCCACGTTGCGGCAAATTCGCTCAGCATATTGGTCATGTTTCCCCACTTCACTTTCAAAGAAATATGGTGGACACGGAGGGGGTATACCATACTCCTACTACGAATTTGTTCGAATGACCGGCTTTCTAGATGGACTTGTGAGACGTTAGACGTTGCTGTACTGTTTTGCTAATGCACATCAAGTGTTGGGTAGAATGACGTGAAGCTTCGATTAGTTGTTTACGACTTTCAGGGACGATACAGCTTCTTTTCTGAATCAAGCCCTTTCTTCCCTTTAGTTCTTGCCTTTATTTTGAAATCTTACTTATTCAATTTCTGTGCTATTCATGGGCTATAGTTGTTAGCATACGTCAGAATGAAGCATTAACAGCAAATGTTTTTTATGTGGGAACCAACTCTGACTGATGTTTTACCTTCAGTATGTGTAGTGACGGCGGTCGCACTGGAATGAAGTTCTTGTGTGGTTGCGTGGCGATCCTTTCGTTTGACTGAAGGTCCTAAAGCGCTTCCTTAACTTTTTTACACATGCGCTACTTTTCTTACATATTACATTTACTGTTCCTTTTTATTTAGCTTGTTTTGCTGCAACGAATGTTCCCCAGGTACTGCTGTAGTTTGTTCGCTTCACTGTGATCGAGCCCTCTCACTGCAATGCCTAAATGGTTATGTAGGTAAATAAATAAATAAATAAATAAATAAATAAATAAATAAATAAATATCCCGTTTACGGGCTATCCGATGTCTCAAGGTGGATGCGTGCCACTACTACAAGAGGCAGTAATCAACACACGCTGGGTGTAACAGGAGCACGATGTATTTACCGAGGCTCAGCTCCTTCTCGGTCAGCTTTATCGCGCCGGTCTTGTTGTCGATGGTCACGTGTGAGTAGATGACCGCATCGCACAGCTCGGCGGGGATGTCTTTCGCGCTGAAGTTGTGCGGCGCCGGTCGATAGCGGGAGAAGGCGTCCCAGACGCAGAACGTGTAGAACGTGGGTTTCTTCGCAGAAGCAGCAGTAGCTGTAAACGTGAAAAGCATTGTAAATCACGCGTTGCGCATCGATGCTACAGCGTATGCGTCCCTCCAAGGACGAACACGACGTTGCCGGTTCGGCGCCCAGGCATTTTTGGCGGCGTTCCGAGGGAATGTGTACAGGTTAAATATCTTAGTCCAAATATAGACTACAAATCACACGAAGAATTGGTGCATGGTAGCACCATTAAAAAAAATTGTTAGTTGCATTACGCGAAACAATGGAACGTGGGTTGCGCAGCATTTCATTTAGATTCAGGTTAAACCCATCGACCTCCACTTGAAATAATGACGGAAATTACGGAACAATTTACGGAAAATTACGGAAAACTACGCAAGACATTTACTTATTCGTCTCTAATTACCGGAAAATGTTCAATACATATGTGCAGCAGTCTGTGGCCTTGGGTTGGTTGGTGTTCCTGAAACGCGAGACACTGCAGCAAGACGACGACAAATAGGAATGGAGACAGCGCAAGCCTTCAGTAACGGCAGTGGTTAGTAGTGCAGGAACTCCTTATCTATAGCGCGCACCGCCCCACGCATACGTGAACAAATTGCATGATATACGAAATATAAATCGTAAAGATTTTTTTCAAAATACGTCAATAGTGGAAGGCTGCAAATAAAACGCACTTAACTCCAGTGACAGTCTTTAATTATTAGCGCTCATCAATGCTTTTACGAGTGTTTGCAAGAATTGCCCGTTCATTCACTTCTTTATCGCGGATCAATACGTTGCAGATATTACACGCATTCACTGTCCCAAAGCATTCAAATCTAAACTCTTCAAGCTTCTCAGACAGCTTTTTATTGCGATAGCAACTATCACGACGCTCGAGGCGCAATTCAGACCGTCGTTGCCGCCGTCGCCGTCGCCGTGCTGTCCCGCTGTCGACGGTGCGCGCGCGGCCTGCACTGAAACACAGTTACACTGACTCCCGAGACGAGCAGTGCGTTTGGCAGCGGCGACAATGAGGCGAAGTGGACGCACCATCAACGTTTACCGCTATGGGGGCTCGGCTCGGTGTACACATAGCAGGGCTGCGTTCGGCCTACGGCCGCTGGCAAGAGTGTCGTGCGCGCGCTCATTATTGGCGCACAAGCGTTTCTGCTGAGCTGCTTGCGCCTGTGCTCAGTGGTCTGAGCGCTTAGCGTCAAGGTTAAGCGTTATCTTACATTTCACTGGCTGCTCTGACTAACGCCGATGGTGCATCGTCGGTTTTCATCTCGGGCGCAATCGAGGTGCCACGTCTCCGATGCCGGTGTGCTCCTCCCCGATGCGAGCGTTGTGAGACGCCCATCAGCCGCCAGAGGGCGGTTGCTTCTGCTTTACCCTACTTTACCTTACTTTACCCTGCAGCGGTTGCGCTGCTTTACTTAGTTCTTAATAAAGCAGAATACGTTACAGAAATATCTGTTTATATTGGCAAGCTACGGAGAGCATATTGTGTTGTACGGTTAGAAAGGACATTTATGCCGCTCAGAGGTCTCATAACAAAAATTGAAATTTTTTATATCTGTACCCATTAAGTTAGCCAATTGTCTAAGCTTTTTTTGTCTACAATAATTTTTTCTCACTGTCAGTGGAACGTATTCTCAGGAACATTGATGTGCATCGCACCGTGTGCTCGACCAGCGAGAGGTCTCGGAAATTTACGTTTCTTGAGAGTGAAAGTTGTTTGCATTTCCTGAAAATATTTACCATCACTCGTAAAGGAAACCCAAAAGAAAAATAAACGCGAAGCAACGAGTGAACAGAATTTTTCAGAGCTCAACAATTACTTAGCGCGAGTAGGAGTAGTAGCTGAAGAAATTTAGAGATAGTATGTCAAGCCTAGTAGAGTTGTGAGAAAAAGTCCGCTTGATTTCATTTGTAGTCAATGAAATTGTGGCATGGACTAGTGAACTTAAAACGTACCGGAACAGCAAACGACGATGTACGCGACCGCGAAGAATACGAGGGCTTTAGACGAAGACCTGCAACATAGGAGAGAATGGCGAGTTCAGACGGCATCGCTCAGATGAAGTCGGGTCAGAATGAAGACGGGATTCTGAAAATAAGCTGGAACATGTGGCGCGACTTGCCCAACATTAACTCAAAGGAAACTGAGCATTTCGTCCAAAAACATGTTCGCCTCCTCTTGTATTAAGATATGTGTAGCTTAGACGTTTATAGACAATAGTGATTCTAATTATAGCAAAGAAGAGGTAAAAAATCTGGCTATACAAATTTCTATTTGGTTTGCTAAAAATTTTGCTAGGCCAAATAAAAAAAATGGTGATGATTGGAGGTCTCTACACTTCGTTTTGAGCATGTGTTATGTTTAATATAAACAATCCAGTTCCGGCCCCCTGAAGCATCAAAGCATGACAAAATTCTCATAGATATAGAAAGTACAGAACTAAGTTATATTAAAACCAATAAACCTAAATAATCCCTAAGAACCTGAAAGAGCCACTGAATAATTTTACACGTGATTCGATGAAAGTAGCCAACCAAAAAACCACTTATAATAGTTTGAATTGAACTCCTTCCTACCGTTGACTTGTCACTGCTCATGACATGGTTTATCCGCTTGAGCAGTCAAGTGTCAGGCGAAATTAAATTACTCACCTGAACACCATGGCTACGTTGAATATGAAGCGCGCTTCTGAGGAAAACTAAAGAGACATAGTTTAGTGTCGAACTGCAGCACGGACAATCGGCCCGAATACGTCGTTTTGTCTCAAGGGGTACTTCGCAATGCTCGCACGTTGCATCAATGTCAATTATTCCACACTCTTATCAGCGCTTTATCGTGCCCTCGTTTAACAAAAGGCCATGCGGCGAGATTGTCTGTTCAGTGAGATTACAGGTTCATCTGCTTGTACGGGGCTCTGCCTGTGATCAAGGAATCGATGAAGCATGTCAGAAGACTAACCAACGCTGGAAATTGGAGTCTTCTGTCCGTCCGTCCGTCCTTTTTGTTGCATTGTGCCGTCTTCCTGCGAACGATTCGTCATCCTCTGCTTGACCCACGTCATATGACTGGTTGGCTGGGATATTTTTTTAATTCTCTCGTTGTCGAAAAAGTCGCAGTTCCGCCCGAAAGGCGAAGCATCGATTCCGATAGCAAATTAGTAGACAGCCATAATAAGTAGGGATAGTAGTCTTATCGGCCGTACAGGCTTGGCAACAATGACTTACTAACTAAATTAACAAGCACGGTATCAGCGCGGCCAGGCAAACATGCACGCGCCCCACTCGATGACCGCGGACACTCGCTGTGACAGCGCTAGAGTGAGGAAGCGCGGCAGCAGCAGCGACCGAAGTGACCTTCGCGCTTTCCATCGCTTCAACGCAAGCGTAGCGGCGAGAACGCAGCACGCGCAATGCTACGAGCCGTCGGCCTACCTAGACTCTGCCCCCAAGTAGCAGATCGCTTTCAACATAAAGCCCGCGCGTCCGCGCGCGTCCGCACCAACGCAGTTGTTGCCGCAGTAGAACACCCCCCTGGCCGCCCTCCCCCCAGTTTCGAGCGCGCGGCGGAAGACGGCGCGCTTCATCCCCGCTTTCTTTCCTTGCGCACGTCAGATTGAGCCGCGATCGTCGGCTTACCCTCGCACGCTTTCACTTGCACATACAGCGTACAGCGCGCGGCAACGGTGTTACCACTTTCGGACTTTAAACGTAACATCACGGCGACGCCCACGCCTACGGCAGAAATGCGCCTGGAGTGTTCGTATAATTGCTATTGCAATAATACAAATGATGGACATGTAGCTCCATGTCAGTACCTAGTGCAGGTAAACTCTTTTCAGGAGTGTAACCTCACCCTCACACAATGCACTGTGAGGCACTCTAAATAAATAAATAAATAAATAAATAAATAAATAAATAAATAAAGTTGATTGCAAGGGGCGCCTACGGCATCAATACCATGGCAGGCTTAACCCGATAAGGTAGTGAAGAACATGCAATAAATATGTACCCACAACGCAAATTCCTAGTAAAAGTCAAGTACGAAAAATAAAATATTGAGGTGTAAGTTCTGCAATGAAACTTAAGTTCCGCTGCTTTTGGTTAAGATGACCAGCGCATATTTGGCAACCATGGTTTCACAGGCCAGACAGGCAAGAAACAGCAAGGCAAGGCAGGCAGATAGGCGTAGTATTTTTGTCATTCACATATCGTAAAATGAGCAGATTTCAAGTATTTGAAACATGTATTCTGCTTAGCGTAATAAAATATTTAAAAAAAAATCAGGTTTCGCTAACAGAAAGATTAGGTTCCAATCTACGCTGTGATATCATCTGGTGCGATAGACCAATGCGACCTAACATCGAACGATTGAGCAATGCACTACATGAAATGGTTGATATCAAGATGACTAAATCCATGGTACTGTCGTCGCTCATCGTGCCCACGTTGATCTTGAGTAGTCCAAGTATGCGTGGCCTTCTCCTATCGCTATCACAACACAAATGAAATCACTTGTTAGGCTTCTTCTTTTAGACATGAAAGTGCGGCTTCCGGGCAACTGCAGCTTATGCAAGCGTAATCTTTACCGGCCAGCGCATGCAGCAAACGCTACGTGTTTCGCATTGCTTGAATGCACCTTATCATTATCTTGTGGTTTTTACCCTGGTTTCTGGCTTTTTTTATTAGTACGAATACCGGGACGTGTTTTGCATGCGTAAGTTCAACGGACGTAGGCCCTTTCGCTTCAGTTTGTGCAGTGATGCAGTGACGGAGAGGAAGGAATCCAGGAACCGAGTCATATACAGCTTCGCTGCGAGAATTCCGCCAAATTTTAGGTTATTCTGTTCCGTCAGCCTCGGACAACGCGCACATAGAGAAAACAACATAAAGACATAAAAAAAATTCTGGCGAAGAAACGGACATGCGCGCAACCAGAAAAGACAACTCCATGTGTACGTAGTGTGGACAAATTGCCTGGACTTATTTCGTGCCACGTATTGGTTAATTTGCATGCGCTGGCGAAATAGATACGAAGCGTGGCACAGGCAGCGTGGTTTACACACTATCGTAGCGGCGGCCGACGCGTTTCTCTTTAGCAGGTCGAAATACTGTTGAATTGCAAGACAGCGCAGCAAGCCAAGGGCGTCTAGGAAGGGAGACAACACAAGCACTCGCGTTGCCTCTTCCCTATCTATTCAAGCCTTGATGCTCAGTCTCGCACTTGTGAAGCCGTGCAAAACGAGATAGAACAACGCCGCCCACTGCTGCACAGTGCCCTTGGGGAGGCATGACGCCGTCTGGAGGATTGGTATCTCAGGGCTCGTGCTGATGCTCGGTAAACGTGACGCGAACGTGAATCTCACGTTGTCAGATAAATGGCATGCTCACGTCATTGATAACGGGACCTGCCACTTGTCTTCCTGATTAACGTTCTGGAACGGGTGATACAATCGGAGGGCAAAGCAAATATCTCAGATTCCTGACACTGCGTTTGTTTGTTCTCGCTTCCCTGAATAGCACAACGAAGGAGTTGTAGAGCTCTCCCGCAGCTTTGGAATCGAAAGGTAACGCCAAAGCAATTTCATATTCACCGTGATACATGAAATGTCCATGCGGAGCACAAAGACAAAATTCCCGCGGTGCTTGGCACGTTCTGCTTCTTCAAATCTACCATTTCATCTGTGACTTATCGCGCTACAGTGTGCGCGGAGAAGAACTCCAGAATGCACCAGACGGACTAAGTGATCGTCCCTCTCTGGGAGAACACAATCCAGGGTACTGGGCTAAATTTACCACAGCACACAACACCTTAAACGCTTTACTCCTCTCCTTGTGGACATAATGACTTTGGGGCAGTTGAAAGTTCTTTTAACAAGTTGTAAAACTGCAAGGTAAACACGTTCAAATCCACCAAGAAGTTGTGCAAGGATCTATTGTTAGAAAAGAAAAACACGTTTGCGGGAGCTGGTATTTCTACAGCGTAACTACATTGAACTAAATCGGCTAAAGTAAGTAAAACCACGACGCACTGTAAAACTTATTATTTTTTTTTTTTGGGGGGGGGGGGGGGGTTGGTTTACGTTCTAAACCCGCGATATGAATATGAAGCACACTTCACCTGGGGTTCTTTAACGTGCACGCAATGTTTTTGCACATCGCCCTCGTCGAAATGCCGCCGCCGCGGCCGAGATTCCATCCCGCACCTTCGGGCTTAGCAGCGCAACGCCATATCCAGCTACACCACCACGGCGGGTAAGCTACAGTGCCAGTGAAGAATTTCATTCACAGGATAATTTTCTAACATGTTACATTAACACCCCTTTTCAGCAAACAAAAGATGTATGGCCGTACACATGCATGCGTATGTTATGGCATTGCGGTATTGTAACACTTGGAACATTGTATGTTGCACGGAGGTATGTGCAAAATTTTTTTTTCTTTTTCCCCGTGTCCTTTTATCTTATTTCGGGCCTCATTTTATAGTGTTTAAAATACCTATACGCTGTTCCCAGGCACAGGGCAGCCATTGGTGTTGCAGTGGGTAACGTCTTTGTCATTCGCTGTATTTATCATTCGGCATGCAGCTTTTTCGTGAGTGGGTGCGAGCCCGGTGAGTCCGGTAAGCCCGAGTGGGCGAGGGTCTTCCTGAGTCAAACTGAACGCGAATCATTTGTAGTTGTCGTAGTGAAGAGGGGGTTGACAGATGGGGGCAAACACACCGTGAGATAAAAGATGTATAAACCGCACTAAAGTTCCCCAGAAAGGCTCGCCGGCGTACCTTACGTCACACAAGGACAGTGCCATTAAGGAAGCAGATAAGGTTAGAAGTATGTTTATTTGGCCATCAGATAAGTACAAGCACAAGGCTTACAGACAACTGAACTACCCTAAAGCTATTGTAAGCTAGACAATTATCCAACAGCAAGTATACACCCTGTAAATTGCCAACAGACTAGAATACCTTTTAGCCGATGAATCGATAACACTGTCAGAATTCAAGTTTCTCCAATCAAGAAACGAAACCGCTGGATACATTTACCCGCCTCCGAAAATTCATAAATTACCACCTTCTGCAGTATACACCACCAATATCCAAGGGCGCCCAGTAGTATAAAATACTAACATCCCGACCGAGAACCCATCCCCATTACTAAAAGACCTTCCTTGGAGATTTCCCCAAAACACTTCCATACTTTGCTCAAGGTATTCCCTTCAATTGAGAGCGGTAGAAAACATTATTACTAAAGCCACATTACCGCTAAGCAGCATTCTCCTTACACTTGACGTCACGGCCTTAAAGGCCAGCATGAAAATCTCTGATGGCTTATCTTCGACAAATGTAACCATATCCATACACGATGTACAACATTCTATTGAAGTCAGTTTATTTCTTTTTGAATTAATACTTTGAATTTGAAGACAATCACTACCTACGAACACACGGGACAAGTATGGGTACACCTTTTGAACCAAGCTGGAAACAGAGTATTATTAAAGGTCAAGCCAGAAGAGTATGTCTCATGTGCGCTGAAAACCAACGTTAGATAAGAGAGAGAGAGAAAATAATGCAGAGAAAGGCAGGGAGGTTAACGAGAGGTACTTCCGGTTGGCTACCCTGCGCAGGGGGAAGGGTTAAGGGGGATAAAAAGAGAAACAGAGTGGAAGGGGGAGATAGAAAGAAAGGAAGACAAGCGCGAACAAATCGCGTACACTACACAGCGGTAGGGGGCGGCATTCTTAGAGTCTGTCGTGAAGCCCCGTGGACCGCAAGAACCTTAATAGCGCGAGTAAGGCCTTCAACGCGGATGTTCTTTCGGAGCATTGGCCTAAAGCTTTCAGTTCTGAAAGTGGACGATTGTCCAACTGGCCCAGTACTCTGCACATCATTTGTCTCTCAGCACTGTACCGCGGGCAGACACTGATAATGTGTGCTAGTGTCTCGTCGATGTTAGATGTGTCGCACATGGGATGTTGGCCATTCCTATGAGGAAAGGATATGACTTTGTAAAGGCAACGCCTAGCCACAGACGGTAGAGCATGGTCTGTTCACGTCGTGGTAATCCAGGCGGGAGGTGCATCCGTATGTCCGGAGACAACGAACACAACCGACACATGGTGAAAACATTCGAGTCCCACAGGGGCAAGGTACACTCACGGGACATCAATCGCAGCTCAGCCGCAGCGTCTGTTCGCGAAAGCGGAATGAAGACCCGTTGATCACTTTCATGTGCAGATCGGGCGGCTTCGTCGGCGTGGTCATTCCCGCTGATGTTACAATGTCCTGGAAGCCACTGAAAGAATATGTTGTGTCCCTTTTCATGGCTTTGATGATATATGTGCCGAATTTCTGAGGCCAGTTGTTCATTGGGTCCGTGGCGCATTGGGCTTCGTATGCACTGAAGGGCTTCCTTAGAGTCACTAAAGACTGTCCATTGTTGCGGTGGCTTCTGCTTAATGAAATCAAGTGCAGCACGGAGCGCCGCGAGTTCTGCACCCGTCGATGTGGTCACACATGAAGTTCTTAATTTGATTTCCTCAGATTGTGCCGGGATGATGACTGCAGCAGCAGGGCTGTTGAGTTTTACTGAACCATCTGTGTATACATGTTGCCGGAATCTGTGCACGTTGTGAATGTGCTCCAAAGTTGCTTGTTTCAAAGCTTGCAATAGCGCTCCAGCTTTCTTTCTGATTCCTGGAATTGTCAGTTGCACTTGCGGCCGGTGCAGACACCACAATGGATCTGACAATCGTGTAGCGGGCGTAAATTCTGATGGCAAGTAGGGCTGATGTCTTACAATAGTTTTAGCAAAAGTTGAAAGTGGCCTTTTTGCTGGCAAGCAAGCAAGATGGTGTGAGGGAATCCGAGTCAGGTGTCGGATGTGCGCTCTCAGGACATCTGTATCAATGTGGACTGTCAAAGGCGCGTCTCTGGCTATGGCCACTGTCGCAATCGATGACGTTGTTTTGGGAAGACCGAGACAAGTCCTGAGTGCTTGGGCTTGCACGCTCTGGAGTTTGCGAATATTCGTAGTGCAAGTATTTCCTAGTACAGGTAAGCTGTACCGTAGCAAGCCCAAAAACAGTGCTTTATATAGTTGCAACATTGACGGTACTGTTGCACCCCAGGACTTCCCGCCGAGAAACGCAAGAAGGTCCACAATGGCGGCCAAACGCTTTGTCATGTACGAGATGTGAGGGCTCCAAGACAAGTCTCTATCAATAATAACGCCAAGAAATCGGTGCGTTCATCTATATCGTATAATTTGGTCATTAATCCGCAAAGCATACGGGGCCATCGCTTTGCAAGTAAAAGCAACGAGTGCACATTTCTCAGCGGAAAGCTCCAAGCCTTGTCTTAGGTATGTTGACACAGCCGTTGAGGCTTTCTGAAGTCGTGCGCGGACTTGTACACGTGTCACGCCTGAAGCCCATATGCAGATGTCGTCTGCATATACGGGGAGATGAACGGTTTGCGGTAACGAATCAGCAAGACCAACGAGCACCAGGTTTAAAAGGGTAGGGCTGAGTACCCCGCCTTGCGGTACACCACGACTGGTATAGCTTGATGGCGTTGGTCCGTCTTCAGTCAAGATAAAGAAAGATCTTCCATTCAAATAGTTGCATATCGAGCGAAAAGTGCGTCCACCAATCCCTACAGCTTCTGAGGCGTCCAGAATTGCATGATGATCTACATTGTCGTACGCACCTTTAACATCAAGGAATAGGGCCGCAGTGATTCGTTTCAGATGTTTCTGGCGTTGTACGTATGTTACCAGGTCGATAACGCTATCTATTGACGAGCGGCCACGTCGAAAACCAGCCATTACCTCTGGATAGACGTTGTAAAATTTCAAGTACAATTCTAACCGTGTAAGCATCATTCTCTCCATTACCTTGCCGACACAGCTGGCCAGGGCTATTGGACGGTAAGATGGCAATTCCAACGGGGATTTGCCAGCCTTGAGGAGTGGAACAAGCCGACTGGATTTCCACGTTGTAGGGACCAGGCCGTCACGCCATGATGCGTTGTATAGGCCAAGAAGGGCATCTGTGGCCTTTGGACCAAGGTTTGCAAGCGCAGAATATGTGATGCCATCGTGTCCTGGTGACGAAGATCGCCTGCACCCAGCAAGCGCGGCCTCCAGTTCTTCGATGGAGAAAGCAGCGTCTATACGAGGATCTCGGGAGCAAGGGGGCACAATGGGAATAGGTGCGCAAGGTGAATACGTGAGCGCCGGACCCGCGATCCTTGCGCAGTAATCTTCGGCTACCTCGACTTCTCGGCGTCCTTGATGTAGGGCTAGAGACTTAAATGGACGACGCTGTTGAAGAGCTGTTCGAAGTCCACGGATTGTTCTCCAGACAGCCGACAGAGGTTTACGCGGGTCGAGAGACTCACAGAACGGTTTCCAGCGTTGATTTTGCAGTACTGCAAGGAGACGCTGAATTTTCTTTTGGATGCGTCTGGCCTCTCTAAGGTCGTGCAATGATTTAGTCCGTCTGTACCGTCGCTCTGCACGCCGGCGGATTGCACGGAGGCTCTGTATTTCCGAATCAAAATCTGTGTATTTTTGTAATGGCCGAAATGAGCGCATAGCATCCTGCATAGCCTTGGCGATCTCAAATTCTAGTGTGGATGAAATGCCTTCGTGGCATGCGTCTTCCATAAGTGATTTAAACACGGGCCAATCGATTGTTTGTTTAAAATTTGATGGAACGTATTTGGTGAGGCCTTTTATCTTCAGGTAGGTAGGAATGTGGTCGCTTCCGTGGGTCTATATCTGCGAACCAATGGACGCAGCGAGTGAGGCATCGCGAAACAAATGCTAAGTCTAAACAACTACTGTACGTCCGGCCGCGCAGAAACGTGGGACTGCCATAATTTAGACAACAAAGTTCATGGTCGGAAGCAAAGGACCCGAGGTTTCTTCCTTTGGAATTTATCTTGTTGCTTCCCCAAAGTGAATGATGCGTGTTGAAGTCCCCAACAACAATCCATGGACCAGCTGTCGCATCTATAATGTCACTCAGTATCTGCCTACCGAAACGGCTTGATGGAGAAAGGTAAGCGCCCACTAAAGTAAACGCGTTTTTGTTTTTTCACGGTCAAACACACATACTGATTAGTGTCATGTGGCCGCACTGGATGAACAACGTAAGTCGGTTCACACCGTATGTAGATGATCACTTTGCTAATGTCAGTACAAGTCGATAACACATGAGGTTCATAGCCTGAGATCCGGACGGGTTTCTGTAGTTTCGGTTCACAGACGACAACAATGGGGAATCGATTGGTGAAAACGTAATGGCGAAAATCACTGCGGGATTTCAGGCCACGGGCATTCCATTGCATAATAGATGCTTCCTTGACTTGTCTGAATAACGGCTGACGCGGTAGAGCCATTGTGCTTGCTACTCGAGGCTCGCAAGAACCGGATCCAGGCCGTCCAGCACTTGTAGTGCACCTCGAGCAGATGGCGTCTGCATGTCATTTATCAACACGCGAATGACTTTCATAAGAGATAATATTATGGCGATTACTTGCTTGTCTTAACCTCGCACGTGATCTGTGCCCTCATTGGTTCGTCGGTAGTCCACCGTCGACCTTTGTAGGGCTGGAGGACTTAATGTCGGAAGTGCAGGCCAGTCGTTTGCAGTAGAGGTCTTCACTGCGTCATCAGACACCGTGTGAGTGCCTTGGGAGCACCAGCATTAGGAAGGAGCGTCTGTCTTGCGGCGGTATCAGTATTTCTAATTGACGAGCATCGTCTACGGTGACGGCGGACACTAGGTCGTCGCACTTTGGCGGCGGCCTCTCTGTGAGTTGAGTTGTCTCTCACCATTTGTTTTAGGACTTTCCGCTCTGTCTTGTGTCTGGGGCAGTCTTTCGACGATGCTTCATGGGGATCGGAGCAATTGGCACACTTGAAGTGAGTCGCACGGCAAGCTTCAGCGCTGTGCTGCTCAGAACATCTTGCGCACACGGTCGAATTTTTGCATATGCCGCTGACATGCCCGATCTTCAAACAATTACGGCACTGAAGTGGTCTTGGAACGAACCGTCGCACTGGATAACGAAAGAATCCAACTTTCACGTTGGACGGCAAGCTACCTCCCTTGAAAGTTATCCTCACACAGCGTGAATCTCCTAGGCGACGGATTTCAATAATAGGTACATCTGCTGTGGCGGGTTTGACCAAAATAGGCAGATCGTTGTCGTCAATTGACTCATCGACATCATAAATCACACCTGATATAGTATTGCTGCCCTGTGGTATCATCGTGCGAACATTTATCTTGCCCAGCATTTTCACTGTACTCAAGATATCCAATGCTGCTCTGTTCTTGACGTCAACCGCGAGAATGTTCTTACGGATGTTAACTCTCATATCCGTGATCTCATTTGGAACAAGAGCCTCTAGTGCTACAGATACGGCTTGCCTGTTTAGCCGATTCAGGTTGTCGGTCGGCGTCTCGGGCAAGAAGAGGACGGTATGAGCCGTGTCATGGGCCTTTGCTGCCGCCGTCGTCCTTGTTAAAGACGAGGATGCAGTGACGATTCTCCTCTTTGCTTTCTGCCTCACAACTGTCAAGTAGTCACCGTCATCCGACAGATCTTCTTCTGAAGCAGAGTAGTACAGCAAGGTGTCCTCGCTGCCTGTGTCGCTCATCAGGTGATTGCGCTTCCTCGGAGCGCTCGACGCTGTGACGTCGGTCTCCTCCGGACGTCTAGCTGACTCCGCTTCCATCGCCGAAGGTCTCGGAAGCGGCGCCTCCCGAAAACACGCAAAAATACTCGCAAAATGAGAGCAGTAGAAAACGGGGTTCCACACAAGAGCCAATTCTTCGTCTTCCCCCAACGTTAGATAAACTGACTAGATCACACTAAAGAAGCCAGGGTGTCGAACTGAAAAAAAAAGAAAAAAAAATACTGGTTCGTTTCGGCTTCGGCTTCAGCGCACTTCAATTTCGTTCCGGTTCAGTTCCGGTTTGGATAAATAGAAACGTGTACTCTTCGCGAACCGGTCCGCACCAATTAAGCGATTCGCGAACCATTTAAGGGCAGTAAACTTTCATCATCATCATCATCATCATCATCAGCCTGATTACGCCCACTGCAGGGCAAAGGCCTCTCCCATACTTCTCCAACTACCCCGGTCATGTACTAATTGTGGCCATGTTGACCCTCCAAACTTCCTAATCTCATCTGCCCACCTAACTTTCTGTCGCCCCCTGCTACGCTTCCCTTCCCTCGGAATCCAGTCCGTAACCCTTAATGACCATCGGTTATCTTCCCTCCTCATTACATGTCCTGCCCATGCCCATTTCTTTTTCTTGATTTCAACTAAGATGTCATTAGCGCGCGTTTGTTCCCTCACCCAATCTGCTCTTTTCTTATCCCTTAACGTTACACCTATCATTTTTCTTTCCATAGCTCGTTGCGTCGTCCTCAATTTAAGTAGAACCCTTTTCGTAAGCCTCCAGGTTTCTGCCCCGTACGTGAGTACTGGTAAGACACAGCTGTTATGCACTTTTCTCTTGAGGGATAATGGCAACCTGCTGTTCATGATCTGCGAATGCCTGCCAAACGCACCCCAGCCCATTCTTATTCTTCTGATTATTTCACTCTCATGATCTGGATCAGCAGTCACTACCTGTCCTAAGTAGATGTATTCTCTTACCACTTCCAGTGCCTCGCTACCTATCGTAAACTGCTGTTCCCTTCCGAGACTGTTAAACATTACTTTAGTTTTCTGCAGATTCATTTTTAGTCCCACCCTTCTGCTCTGCCTCTCCAGATCAGTGAGCATGCATTGCAGTTGGTCCCCTGAGTTACTAAGCAAGGCAATATCATCAGCGAAGCGCAAGTTACTAAGGTATTCTCCATTTACTCTTATCCCCAATTCTTCCCAATCCAGGTCTCTGAATACCTCCTGTAAACACGCTGTGAATAGCATTGGAGAGATCGTATCTCCCTGCCTGACGCCTTTCTTTATTGGGATTTTGTTGCTTTCTTTATGGAGGAGTACAGTGGCTGTGGAGCCGCTATAGATATCTTTCAGTATTTTTACATACGGCTCGTCTACACCCTGATTCCGCAATGCCTCCATGACTGCTGAGGTTTCGACTGAATCAAACGCTTTCTCGTAATCAATGAAAGCTATATATAATGGTTGGTTATATTCCGCACATTTCTCTATCACCTGATTGATAGTGTGAATATGATCTATTGTTGAGTAGCCTTTACGGAATCCTGCCTGGTCCTTTGGTTGACGGAAGTCTAAGGTGTTCCGGATTCTATTTGCAATTACCTTAGTAAATACTTTGTAGGCAACGGACAGTAAGCTGATCGGTCTATAATTTTTCAAGTCTTTGGCGTCGCCTTTCTTATGGATTAGGATTATGTTAGCGTTCTTCCAAGATTCCGGTACGCTCGAGGTCTTGAGGCATTGCGTATAGAGGCTGGCCAGTTTTTCTAGAACAATCTGCCCACCATCCTTCAGCAAATCTGCTGTTACCTGATCCTCCCCAGCTGCCTTCCCCCTTTGCATAGCTCCCAAGGCTTTCTTTACTTCTTCCGGCGTTACTTCTGGGATATCGAATTCCTCTAGATTATTCTCTCTTCCATTATCATCGTGGGTGCCACTCGTACTGTATAAATCTCTATAGAACTCCTCAGCCACTTGAACTATCTCATCCATATTAGTAATGATATTGCTGGCTTTGTCTCTTAGCGCATACATCTGATTCTTGCCAATTCCTAGTTTCTTCTTCACTGCTTTTAGGCTTCCTCCGTTCCTGAGAGCTTGTTCAATTCTATCCATGTTATGCTTCCTTATGTCAGCTGTCTTACGCTTGTTGATTAACTTCGAAAGTTCTGCCAGTTCTATTCTAGCTGTAGGGTTAGAGGCTTTCATATATTGGCGTTTCTTGATCAGATCTTTCGTCTCCTGCGATAGCTTACTGGTATCCTGTCTAACGGAGTTACCACCGACTTCTATTGCACACTCCTTAATGATGCCCACAAGATTGTCGTTCATTGCTTCAACACTAAGATCCTCTTCGTGGCTTAAAGCCGAATACCTGTTCTGTAGCTTGATCTGGAATTCCTCTATTTTCCCTCTTAGCGCTAACTCATTGATCGGCTTCTTATGTACCAGTTTCCTCCGTTCCCTCCTCAGGTCTAGGCTAATTCGAGTTCTTACCATCCTGTGGTCACTGCAGCGCACCTTACCGAGCACGTCCACATCTTGTATGATGCCAGGGTTAGCGCAGAGTATGAAATCTATTTCATTTCTAGTCTCGCCGTTCGGGCTCCTCCATGTCCACTTTCGGTTATTCCGCTTGCGGAAGAAGGTATTCATTATCCTCATATTATTCTGTTCTGCAAGCTCTACTAATACCTCCCCCCTGCTATTCCTAGTGCCTATGCCATATTCCCCCACTGCCTTGTCTCCAGCATGCTTCTTGCCTACCTTGGCATTGAAATCGCCCATCAGTATAGTGTATTTTGTTTTCACTCTACCCATCGCCGATTCCACGTCTTCGTAGAAGCTTTCGACTTTCTGGTCATCATGACTGGATGTAGGGGCGTAGACCTGTACAACCTTCATTTTGTACCTCTTATTAAGTTTCACAACAAGACATGCCACCCTCTCGTTAATGCTATAGAATTCCTGTATGTTACCAGCTATATTCTTATTAATCAGGAATCCGACTCCTAGTTCTCGTCTCTCCGCTAAGCCCCGGTAGCACAGGACGTGCCCGCTCCTTAACACTGTATATGCTTCTTTTGGCCTCCTAACTTCACTGAGCCCTATTATATCCCATTTACTGCCCTCTAATTCTTCCAATAGCACTGCTAGACTCGCCTCACTAGATAATGTTCTTGCGTTAAACGTTGCCAGGTTCATATTCCAATGGCGGCCTGTCCGGAGCCAGGGATTCTTAGCACCCTCTGCAGCGTCGCAGGTCTGACCGCCGCCGTGGTCAGTTGCTTCGCAGCTGCTGGGGACTGAGGGCCGGGGTTTGATTGTTGTGTTCATATAGGAGGTTGTGGCCAAGTACTGCACCAGGGTGGCCAATCCTGCTCTGGTGAGGGAGTGTGTTACCGGTTCTGGTCACCGGCATCAGGCCACATTCCAGGCCTGTTTATGCAATTTTATCAACACGCGGATTTTTTTTTTTTTTTTTTAATCCGGTGGAAAATTGCGCGGCACCGGGATTCGAACCACGGACCTCTTGCACGCGAGGCGGGTGTTCTACCTCTACGCCACCGCTGCCACCGCTGTAAACTTTATTCTGTCATTACAAGGCGAAATGATGCACTGTGCTATCGACTTGTCCGCATGGCGCATGCACACGCTTTCTCAGGAGGCGAAAGAAATGGGCCTTCGGGCGCATGAGACATTGGTCGATGTTTCCTAAATATATATCAATGATGTTTAAGGTTGGACAGCTGCAGCGGACATACGCACAAAGAGGGTCATTCTAGTCAGTGTCGCCGCAAGAAAGCGCCGCACGCAGTGCGGTGCCTCGACGCGTCCTCCCCCTTTCCCGCGGTTCCTTTTAATAGAGAGTTTTAGATTAGGGGACGCAAGCGGCTTGCGTACGCAAGAGCTAGGGGCGATGCTACTGCGCATGCGCACACCTAGATGTCGGGGTCTTCGCATGCGCAGTACCGTCGCCACCAGTTCATGCAGACGCAAGACGCTTGTGTCCTTTAACCTAAAACTCTCCATTGTCATCCGTAGTGAGTACGGACGAAGCAATAGAAATTGATCCTCGGATTTTTAGAATCCTCGGATCTTTAAACTTTCGTTTGTGGAAACGCGCATTGCGCTCGCTCTGCCCAGGAGTCATCGAATTTTTTCAGATGCACATGCGTGCATTCTTTAATTTCAATGTCAGTTTCAATTTTCAATGTCAGAGAGCATATTTTGGACAGTCTCTGTCCAGGAGCCGCGGACCGAAGACAACATATCTCTCTCATGGGGTTCCGGACACCTGTGAACCCTCATGAGAGAAAGAGCAAGAAATAGACAAAGTGATCACAGAGCAGACACACGAGTAGTGCTGTGGCGGAGCTATATGAGACAACAAAGTGTTGTTGCTAAGAAGCACGCAAATACAAATGCAAAGGCTGCGGTAACAAATGTGACAATAAAACAACAACAACACCAGATAGCATGTTTAGATTGGCATATATAAAAGTAAGTGCATTTCGAAACTATTGAAACACTTTGGCTGTGTTGACATAATGAGTTAGGCGAAAATTGAAGGATAACTAATTTATAAACACTGCGATGACATACTGCTATCTAGTACGAGCAGTAGCAAAATTTGAAGTCCTAAAGTTTCAGGCATACTGTTTTCTGAACCCATTGTAAAATGCTACAGGGTCAGCACGAGCTTGTTTAGGAACAAATAGTACAAGATCAATTAGGGGTTGTGCTTGAACTCTAATAAAATAAAACGAAGCGTAATCAGTTGGTCGCAGTCTGTAGGTATACATTGCATTCCATGTTTGTGCAGCTTAAGTATTATGTGAAGGGTATGGTGGGCCGTAGAACACGATAAAAGGAAACAATACTGAACCCACGGTACTGCATAATATGATAGCATACGCGATTTTAGGTCGTAGATGTAGGTAATTTTAATATTTGTACATCTAGGTATTTTGACATGAATGGCCGCCATGTGTGCGTTCGAACGAAGTTCCTTATCAAAAGCAAATACAAGAAACACCTGGAATGCGACGCGCTCGAGAGCTGCACCTTCATATTGCAGGATGAAGGGTGCACGAATTTAATAGTTTTTTTTTGCTAAGAAACAAAATGCTTTGTTTTATGAACTTTCAACTGCAGTTTCTTTGCAATTATACACGCAGATAGTTGCGCCAACCAAGCGTCGTTGCATTTCTTTCTGAGCGATGTGGCTTTCTCATATCAGAAATACGTTTGCGTCGTCTGCATATTGTGTATATACCTAAAGGAAAAGAAAAACTAGAACAAAAGAAATGAAATCTCATATCATTGCATTCCCATTCTGAGGAAATATGTTAAGTTATGAGCAGATCCCTGTAAGGGCCTCTGCAGGCTGTGGAGCGTCTTAAAAGGAAAACAAAAAGGAGACAATTTGCTCAAAGAAAGAAGATAACGCAAGACAGAAGACATCGGTAACCGAATACAGCACAACACAAGACAGATAAGAGTCAACAGAGAAGTTTACACGATCAGTATCAGCAGAAGACTTTAATGTATGTCAAGAAACCCCACACGGAACAGCTTTTGCATAAATTTGCATGAAACAAAAACAGAAGCAATTCTGTGAGTCAAGATGCCAAGATACCAAGCCAAATCATGTATGATCATTAAGTTTATACAATTTTTCGATAAATCCCGTAGCCGCCACTCCCCTAGCTGTGCTATCGCAATGGTAGTACTCCCCCCCTCCCTCCTTTTTTATACATATAAAACATTTTCTGACTACAGTCCTTTTTATTTATTTTTCCGATTTGGCAGCCTGCAATACTTAGGGGTAGCAGGCAGGGCGTAGGTTGTTGTTTTTAATATATTATTTTATTTTATTTGTAATGCCCAACACAATTTTATATGCATAGACAGACAGAAAGAGCCAATCGATACGCGCGTCGAAAGGACAGTAACGGTTGGCCGCAGAATACTTTTACGATTCATAACAACCATTCTCCACCAAACCAAGCATACTTCGCATTACATAGACGCCAACTTGCCTAATATTTTCTCAGTCCTACAGCAGCCAAGACAGAAATGTTGCTACGCATCATGGAAGACAAGTTCTAAGTAATTTTTCCAGAGAGGAGGTAATTAGGTCACCAAAGCATTTAACTGTTCAGTGGTTGTCATCATTACGATGGAAGCTCAGTTGAGATTGTCAGTTTTTGCTTCTACAGGACGTGCTGCAAGGAACGTTAGCATGTTACAACAGGAGTGGGTCTTTTAGGCTAGCTTTAGTAACGGTATCGGCTATTGTTATAACTTCAGCCTTCCTTTAGAATTTAGAGCCACTGAACTGAGTTTGCGACCAAAGCCACCCGTGTATCTTTCATAAACGCATATTGTCCAGACGGAATGTGTTCCCCACACATCACTGAAAGGCTGGACTTCATGAAAAAGCCTACCGAGCAGTCTCAGAGAACTTCAGTTATGCTTGCTTGAACGTAATATTCAGTATTCTGCGGTCATGTTTCAAAGAAAGTAATGGCATCGCGAATTCACACGCGTCAAGTCATACCTGCGTGAAAGCTGGTGCGTTATATGAATACTCAGACTAATTCGCGGTCAATCCACGAGCTTTGGTGATAAAGTGCCGCAGTTCAAACCGCTAATATTGTTTTCAGTGGCGAGCACGACGCCAAAAGTCCAAATGCGAGCGCCAGCTTCGTTTCGCAAGCTGTTTCGTGGAACAATATCGAACGTGTTTCGTACGCACGTCCTCTCCGGTGGAGCTTCTTGAGCGCTCGTCTTTGCAAAGGATCTCTCATCGGCACTGAACCCGGCTCCCTAAGGGTTTGCAGAAAATAGGCCTCTTCATCACAGTCAACGCTGTGGAGGCTAGAGAGACTTCTCGCAGTGGCTTCGTTCGCACTTGGACATAGTTCCATGTTTTTTGACCGCAGTTGTGCGCAACTGTTTTTTTTTTATAGCTTCACTTTTGAATGAAACAAATTTCGATCCTTAGAAACAAACACACTGTGGTATATGGCTGCCAATACGTTGTTTTGGATGTCTATTAAAATTTTTATTCGTCTTTACGGTTTTTTTTTTGCAAGCCGTTGCGAGGAGCCTCACGTGCATGCTCGTGCGAGTGGACGCTGTTGGCGCGCAGCGAAGTATGGACGGAACACCCAGCAAAGCATTGACGGAGCGCGTGGAGTGATAACTTTTCTTGACCGAACTTGTTGCGTAGCTTCCACAGCGTGAACTCTATCCTGACCACGATCCCCAGCAAGGCCTTCAAGACACGGCAGCTCCTGAGGAATGTTTAAGTGTGTGACGCGAGCAGGAAGGAGATTGAAGCAGAGGGAGAATAAAAAAAAAGGAATCCGCATGGTGCATGTATGTATGGTGCGAGTGGGGAGCATTTGCCGGCGCGTTCCTGACCTGTCACTGATCGCAAATATTACCTGCTTGTGGACCGGCACAAGCCTCACAGGACTAGGCAAATGCGCCACTGTTTTTTTTTTTTCGCTCTATGAAATACACCCAGAAATCGAATCGCTGCCTTAAAAGGAAAGCGCATGCGAGGTTTCGTCATTCGGCAACGGAGTACCCGTTCTGTGTTGGGCGATGCCCCAATTGGTCGAAATATGTTGCGTGCAGTTACTGAAAAAAAAAAAGACAAGCTCAAAAATGGGTATTTGAGCATTGAAGTTGGCCAAAATGCAGTGGACTGCAACGGAGAACGTGCTGCCCGAAATACGTTTCGTGCGCTTGCCGCTTTACAGTTACGAATGCAAGCAGAACATTGTGCATTGTTATCGGGTCGTCGCGTAAAAGGATGCATAACGAAAAAGAGAAGTGCACAGCGTATGCACAAATGAGGTGAGACGTCCTTTTACACCGTATTGGTCAATGCTCTTCCCATTCAAACTGCAGGGGAACACAACCGAAATTGTGTTTCTTTTTCTCGTGCACAAGTGTCTCACAGAATGACAAAGCGCAGTGCGCAAAGCATGACTAGATGCGCCCAGTAGTCGGGGGGAGGTCAGACGCCTGTATTAGCTTTCTCGCTATCCCAGCTGGGCTAGATTTCCTCGGTGCGTACCTTGTGCGTACACACTCCATCTCCGGTAAGCTTTTGGAGCACTCGTTTTTTTTTTCAAAGGGCAATGCTTTGTCACCTCTAACGTACCGTTAGTTCGCACCAGGGGTTTCAAGGACCATAAAATCGGAAAAAGAAAGCGAGAAATATAATAACGTGTACTTACAGGCGTCCTTCACCCGCCGTGGTTGCTCAGTGGCTATGGTGTTGGGCTACTGAGCACGAGGTCGCGGGATCGAATCCCGGCCACGGCGGCCGCATTTCGATGGGGGTGAAATGTGAAAACACCCGTGTGCTTAGATTTAGGTGCACGTTAAAGAACCCTAGGTGGTCGAAATTTCCGGAGTCCTCCACTACGGCGGGCCTCATAATCAGAAGGTGGTTTTGGCACGTAAATCCCCACAATTTAAATTTTTTTACAGGCATCCCTACGCCCGTCAGTTGTAAAAATGCCATGGAGTCTATTCTGTAGTTAGAAAGACACTGAGGGCTATGCTGTCATTCTCGGTACTGGTATAAGTATTACGGCACGCAAAAGCAGGACCAAGTAGCACACATAGACCAGGGACCTTGACAGGACAGCCTGTCGGCTTTTGTTTCTGTGTCGTCGTTTTCTTTTTTCACTTCATAATACTTACACCAGAATGTCTGGCCAAGTAGCTCAAGCAAAAGCACTGTCATTCTCAGGTTACTGCACCTTGTATTTATTCTGATTGACTGCAATAACGCCATTATGCATCGCATTATTTTGTTTTTCTTGCTCTTTTATTTTTTCTATGATTGTTGTCGTGCTTTTTTGTTATTTGTGTACAGTCGAGAAACATATCCGCAACAACACTGCATCATTTAACGTGGTTAGTAGTTTCTCTGCCGGAGCGAAGTGAGAGCAAATCCAACAATGTCTCCCGTCAAAGGTAGAGGGAGGTAAAGCTCCCGCACGTGGCTTTCTGCAGAAGTGGCTAAGAAAACAGTTGAGTAACACGACTGGCACAGCTATTGGGTGGAAATTCAGTTACTGTACCCATGTGCTGGCAATGTATTTAATGCCTTTCGACTTTTATGTGAGCAAGAGACCTGTAATAGAAATAAGCCATTTCGAAGTCACTGAAAGGAACCCCATACTTGACTCCATTTCGGTATAGATACGTGGAAATGATCGCGATGCGTGTGTTTTCTCCGGTACAACAGCTTAGAGAAAACAATTCTGCACAGTTCTGCAGAGCTAAGCTCTGTCTAGAAAAAAAAATGAGACTAAGCAATAAAAGCATGCAGGTTTTTTGTACTGCGCCGATGAATACCTCAAATGAGAAAAAGTATTACTGCGACATCTGCGACGGACGTCACGGAATCACAATGGGCTACGTCAGCGCCACTAAAGCGGCTCTGAAAAACTCACTATACTTTTAGTTTTATACATTATGAGGCGGAACAGCAATTTTATTTTTTCTAGAACGCTCAATTTAAGCGAAACGCACAAAAATGCACGCAATCAGTCTTTTTTTATGCGATGGTGATCCAGGCGATTATAAATCTGCACACGTGACTAATTCCTCTAGATTACTATCTGAATATTTCGGCCACAGTAAAAGAAGTACACATTACAACCAGCTAATGCGTCGGCCTTAAAAAAAGAAAACAAAAAGAAAAAGAAAGACAGGGGCAAGGTATTAGCGTACTAATCGCTGTTCGTTTCTGATGACAACATAGATTGGATGACTAGGTCAAACATAAGCGCAGCAAGCTACAACGAACGAGAAACAACGAACAGGAGAGACAGAGCGCTAGTTTCAACAGTAACTAAACGGTTGCTGAGAACGTACGAAAACAAACTTGCGTGGTACGTGGTAATCACAATAAGAAGTAAAAAAAGTAACAGACGGATTTACACACAGAAACGTTCAACAAGAACCCTAGTCTAATGTGCCCTTTTTGTCATTTTTTTTGTTTTTGTCACAGAAGTGTGAGTGGCAACCTGCTACTGCATTGGAACATTGAAGGACTTCGCGGAGAACTGGACTTTTCACCGGCGTAGAACGAAGAGGTCGTCATGCAGAAAGGTCAAATCCCTTCAGCGTTTGTGCCCACCTTTTTTGTCGCAGCACTATTGTCAAACGACCTAGTTTCTTCGCAGAGGACTCGTGATATGACGAGGGTAAGGGTGTTGGCTAATAAGCTGGGCAAAATTATAATTTGTGACAGTGAACTATTGGCGGGAAGCGGCGTTTGAGGTCGGACAAGACGGAGGCATACACCTATAACACTGTGTCTGCCTCTCACTGGCATCGTATTTAGTGCTGTCCTTTGACAAGACGTTGCTTGCCGTCTAGCTCTGATTCGGACTTTGATGGTGGGGTCAAAAGTATACGCTCTGGAGCTTGAGAATAACGATCACAATGTTGCATATAAAGATTGCACATGTGAAAAAAAAACGCTGATGCTAACCAAATTTGTGACTAATAGACGATAATATCAAATAGCGAATGATTTTATAATATTTACACAAAGATTAACACCACATTGCGGGACCTCTGAAATTTATGGATGTGATTAAGATATGTACGGCATATTTGTACCCCGGCTCAATATCAATTTGGAGTGCAGCCAAAGCTATGGTGCGTGAACCAATCACAGGAGCTATTTTCTGGATTGTGTCAGTTCACTATAGTGAACTGACACATGTATGTGTATACACATCGATCCGCGGCTGTGCTACTTTCTCTGAGGATTACGGAGCAGACGACGCGCAGCAGATGACGCGACAAAAATGGTGGTGCAAATTAAGCGTCCGCAATTGGGTGCAAAACGGAAGGGTAAAAATAATTACAGCGCATATGAAAGGCGTTCACCGACGCTTAATGCTTGATAATGGGTGCGAAGGTGAGCTTTTATGAAAAAATGTAATGCAGGTTCCCCGCACTGTGTGAATCGGTGTAAGCGAAGCTTTCGTGTCCACTCCCAGTGCAGGAGCAAAGTGAAGCAACGAGCCGCCTCTCGCCCAATTCGACCGTGTACCGCGAGCAGCGCATCATTGAACCCGTCGGGCACCGCATGGAAAAATATGATTTAACAAGCGTGTTCGAGGGACATTTGTAAGGCCTGCCATTCGAGGAGAAGCGACAGAACCGTTGAGTAAGACAGCAGCGCTGACTCGGCTCATTTGAAAAAGGACGCATCATGAAACACCAGTCGGCGATTCGCAGCGCACCCGCAACGTGTTCACAGCGCGATACTTTCTTGCAGGCGCTGGGACATCGTATGCGAGTGTCTGTTGTGCCTTTGCAGGACCTTTTTTGTTTTCATTGCGACAGCAATTATATGAACGCTCCAGGTGAAGTTGCGCCGTTGCCGTGATGTTCCGTATATATTTGGCATAAGCAGAGTTCCTGCATTCCAAAGGGAAGTTTATTTGGACATTACAAAACGGAAATACATGAAACCGCAGCGAATGCGACTCAGTTTTCTTTCCAGTTGGTGAAAAGACACTTATTTCCGCAATACATTAGTGTCCTGTCACAGTGAAATGTTGCTACTGCGGAACTACAATAGCCGAAACAAAATTAAAAAAAAAGAAGATAGAAGAAAATTTACCTTTCTGCCTGATAGAAGTAGGCTATATATTTATCTATGCATGATAGCTAGGTAGCGTGCATGCAATGCTATTCAATCGCTAAATTACTCCCACCACACTATACGTTCCTGGATAAAAAATTCTCACAACTTCTTTCGAATAGCAACACCCGAGGAAAGGTCGTCGATAATTCTATTGACAGTGCACGCCTTCCATGTTTATCTTATGGCATTATTTCTTACCTTCTGCGAATAATAAGAAGCGCTAAGCAATTTTAGTACTGTCAGCATGAAAGTGATGTACTTTCACTGGCGCCGGTGGAAACGTGTGCTTAGCTAATTTTCCTGTCTGGTCTGTTCAGTGTCTTCCGCTTTGCCATACTGCTGCTGTACGGGTCAATGAGGGTAGCAATAGGGGCTTTTCGGTACGGCATATCTTATTTTCTTGTAGCGCAAGCTGAACAAGGACAACAGAAAGGCACATCTGACACACACAGCGCCAACTTTCACCAACAGATTTATTTCCCGTTCTCGTCGCTATATATACACCCTTGCAACGTGATGCAGCAGGTATAAAATTTCGATAAAATTGAACAAAAAATGTAAACTGGGAACCACACGTAAGCAGTTTCTTGACTCACATATTCACAAACACGTACATGTTCAGCGCGAACGAAGATAATCGAGTTCTTTTGAGGATATGAAATGGAAAGTTTACTGACGCATTCGTCGTCGAATGTTTATATGCGTCTAGTTTCTATTATCAAGCGCCTGATCTCAGCTAGCGTTACAACAAAATAAGATATGCTCCACGGGTTGCACGGCCCAGTGAGGCAAATGTTTGCCTTTAGCCGTGTCCCCTTATAAAAACGTTTAAGCTTGTCTTATATCAATCAATAGATAAATAAAGAAAAAGATTACACCGTTATCGTCATCAGTCTATTAAAGTTATTCTAGGATCAAAGCGTGTCCCAGTGATCTCCAGCGACACATGAAAGGCATCCAGTGACTCTGCCCTCGTCGCACAGTGGCCCTGAAAAGAAACATTATTTGAGTTGTGTTAGCAAATTACCCTTCCGCAATGAAAAAAAAAGGCCACTTTAATTTGAGAACAGTTTTGGTAAGCCAGAAACAGACTCAGGAAGGAAATGTGAGTGTTCTTGAAGGTCCCGCATCAGCCTGTAGGGTCGTCACGGGCTTTGACGGAGACGGCTTGGATCTACTTCATTTTTTTAATGACTGTAGAGCGACTCCATTGCCTTCTTAAAGAGCCCAAAGACTAAATCTTTAAAGTCAAGAACTGTTGCTGAGCAATAACGGCATAAATACGAAAAAAAAAAACAAAAAAACATTAGGATCTCTATATTTACACTGACGTACCGGCGCTGGTCTTCCGGAGCGAAATTCGAAATCAACCTGTTATCTTGAAACTTGTAAGCATACAGACTTGAAAGATTAGTTTGTTAGCCTAATCTAATTAAGTGCTCCCGAGTACTGTTTATGCAATTTTAATGTGTCAGAAACCTGTTATGGGGGAAATATATTGGAATGTATTGCGACGAAGCAAGAAAGGGCGAATTCGCTCTGATACGACCATTTACCCTTTATCGAAGATGGTTCACTGTTGCAACGAGGAGATCGGGATCCAAATACCATACCGCTGTTGACGACGAAAGGCAGCTACAGCAATTGAAAAAAAAAAGCGCCTTCCACAAGCCTAAGAGAAAGTTTTACATCGGGATCCTCTGACGTAACTCAAAGGTCAAAAAAGTTCATTTTCGTCAAAATATTTACGACGAATGATGACGGCTGGAAAAGTGTGCCTAATTGCAGCTTGATAGGTCCCCAGCCAAACATCGGCGGTGTCGACAGGGTACACCTTACTCATAACTTTTTCCATTGCATCAATAGCCGGCAAAATCAACACACATTGAAATGCTGTCACATATGTGACTTGTTCGACACTCGCAAACTTGTATCGCGCTGGAATTACTTGGGAACGGAAAAAAAACCCGTGTTCGGCGTGAATTAAAGTAATATTTATCAAGATTATAGCGTCTATGAAAAAAAAAGAAACTGACTTCTACCGACTTCTGGGAGCGAGTTCCTCATTAAGGTAACCACTGGTTTTCCAGCAATTAATGAAAATTGAAGAAAAAGTAGCGAGTTTAGAATTGTCTACATCTGCGGTGAAATGACCAAGCCAAAATTTTAACTGCAACTATGCTGATATAAAAAGCGCACAAAACATTTATATTTTGAGTAGCTCTGTATTATACCAGACATTTGGGAATGTAAGTGCGGTAAAACTTGTGCAAGGAACCTAACAATTTCGCGTGAGCTGCAAACAAATGCATCAAATTTGTTCGCTTTCGGCGATCAGACGCATATAGTTTACGGAATTGGGAAATCTGTTTTTATACATTACGGCGTTGTATGCACTGCATGCTTCAAAGAAAAAAATATTTGAAGATATGCTGAGTTTCGACAGATGTTCGCTGAAGCATCTAGGACCTAAATAAAGAAAGTTTGCTGCAAGAAATCTATGCAGAAGTTTCCTTTTTTTCTCACACGCGATGAGTTTTACTTAATTTCATGAGAAATTTCCTCACGAAAGCATTGCTGCATTTTAGAAGTATATGAATAGGTAGATTGGCGTATCCCGCGTTAAAGTCGCTCTAGGGAAAAACGCTACGCTTGTTGAGGCTGATCAAGTGCTTTCGAAATATTAAAGTATGAGATAATTTTGTGTTACTTCGTTAATTACCAGAAACAAAAATGAAAGTCCAATTTGATTCATTTTGTTGAATTTTGCGCAGACATTGCAGTGCTGGTGCGTCAGTCTGACATCACTAATTTCAAAGTTCCTTTTCGCGTTTAGTCTGCGGTCGCCCAGTGAAAGTTATTGCAATTTGCTACAGTTATACTGTCTCATTCAGAGTGCAATAGAATCTTTCTTTACCGATTAAAAAAACTTAACTAGCTGTGCTAGAGTAAACACCATCAAATTTGTGACGTCGCGACGAGCTAGTGCGGAAAATTCGAGATGGCGTCGCCAGATGACTTTCGCATCTTTCTGGTTTACGAAGCCTACTTGTTCGGTTAGAGTGACTTCGTTTTTTTGGTATTGCAGAAGGCTCTCTTACATTTACAGCCAAAATCATCTTGATATTTAGTGTCTCTCAAAGCTTCGTCTAAAGAAGAGACGCGGCATATCGCAGCGTGTGTTGGAAAGTTTTAACCATACAGCGGCACACAAGACAAGCTAATCATCAGCGTCGATGTGCCTTACGTGGTGGTCTAGCGGATATGACGTTCTGCAGCCGACCAGACGGTGGCGCATTCAATCCCCTGCAACGGCGGCCCCATTCCGATGCAGACGAAACACAAAAAGCAAAAAAGAAAAAAAGAAAAAAGGAAGATTTAGGTGCACCTTAAAAAACCCCTGGTGGTCAAAATTAATCCGGAACAATCTTCATCACGGCCTCCCTCATAGCACACTGGGCTGTTTCGGAATGTCAAAGCACCGTATTTAATTTCGGCCTTGGTGTAGCGGTCCTCCACAACACCAGTCTGTACGCTAAATCAGCGTTGCCTAAATTGACGGATGTTTTCCGACCTGTGACCATGCTTCAGAGATCCTGGCAAATCGTAGGTAACGTGTCGGTATCACCTCAATCTTTGCAGTCGCCCCAGTGCTTGTACTTGCATAGAAATATTGCGTAGTATTTGAAATAGAAATACAGTGCTTGCACTTGCATAGGAATATTGCATAGTATTGGAAATGAAAATACAGGGATATTTGAGGAAAGCGGCAGCCGGTAACTCCCCAGTAACTGCTGACTACGTACTAATGAAAAAAAAAACTCCCTGATCATCGTTCAAGTAAAATTACGTGTTGTTCGTTGATGCTACCCGTTGTTGTTTTATCGTACTCGCAGTTTCTCAATACAAGCGAACCAATATGGACGTACAAGACAACGACCACACAGCGAGGATATGACTGCAATGTGGACGTAATTGATAACATAAACAATAATTACGTCCTCTTTCGGAGATTTCTTGGCTACAGAAAAGTTATAATCAGGTACATTTCATCTGCCTACAATTGTATGTTTTTTTTACCATTACTGAGTGCTGGTTTTTGTGCAGCGACTTCCAGCAGTTTCTCGAAGGTTACCTCTGGTATAGCAGATCTCCAGATGATCCGAAAAGCCAGGTCTATAATGCCCTGAACGTGAGCTTTCGGGGTACGTTTCTCACAGCTTGTTTTCTTTTCTGTCTTTTGCAGTGTCGCACCCTCTGAGTGCGGGATCTGTCATCCCTCTGTTCAATTTTTTTGCATCGTTCAATATTTACTGCTTCGAACACGCTAATAGATCTGGGCCCATATTCACAGAAATTCACTGGCGATTCCGTGGTAAATGCGAAACAAATGCTTTGGCGCTACGTCGCATCTCTTTGAGGTCCCAGATGCACGATTTAAATGGCGTTCACAACATCGGAGAGTGTTGTTTGTTCAAGAGATTATTCGACACACGCCTACGCACACACACACACACACACACACACACACACACACACACACACACACACACACACACACACACACACACACACACACACACACACACACACACACACACACACACACACACACACACACACACACACACACACACACACACACACACACACACACACACACACACACACACACACACACACACACACACACACACACACACACACACACACACACACACACACACGCACACGCACACGCACACGCACACACATATATATATATATATATATGATGCACCAAGTGCTATATACATTTTGTGTCTTTACATAAAGCAAATGATGGGTTCAGTGTGTGGCAGCGAAGTGCGTAATTGCGGTTGTTAATAATTTTATTTATGTCACATATTCGTTCATAGAACAAGGGAAAATGAAACCGAGGGGTCCGATTCTTATCAGTCACAACTGTAGTAAGCCAACAGACAATGAAACCAATAAAAGCATATGAAATATTATTTGCAATTTGTATTTGAAGTAAAGAAATCCCAAAAATTTAAATTGAAGTAGATGAAAAAACGACTCACCGCACGTGAGATACGAAACCTTTTTTTTCCACAGGCTTTTGTTGGTGTCAGTGTTTGTTGGCTACTTATGACCGGTTAATTGAGTAATATAATGCTGTTGAGAAATCGGTGACATAGTCATTGCCGACAATACCAATAAAATAAATAAATAAATAAATAAATAAATAAATAAATAAATAAATAAATAAATAAATAAATAAATAAATAAATAAATCATGTACATTATTTGCTCTCGTTTAAAAAATTTGAATGCAAGGTTATGGAAGAGTAGCAAAATAACCTGTTTTAACTTGTGCACCAAAGTCAGTTTGTTGCACCCTCTGTAAGTATATCGAGGAGGCGCACATGTCGGCCGGTATTAGGAGGCAACGAAAATAAATGTGCGCTGTCCGTGGCATGCGCGCATGCATGGTATGTCCGGTAGAACGCTTTCGGAGCGCCAAACAAGTATGGTGCATTTTTGTGGTTCAGGGTTCTTAAAAGTGGTAACCTTGACGAAGGCGTAGACCCACCATACTTGAGTCCACCTGGGCGCCGTGCGCCTTCCTGATACGCGTGCCAGCATCACGTCCCTATCGTGCAACTGCGTGTGCCACAACATCCCTTTAGAGATCACGTGGTACTGCCATCTTCTCTTTTCCGGCCTAGAGAGGTATCTGAAGAGATGATCGATGTCATAGCAGAGTCGTTGGGTAGCACTCCCTACCAACAGTCCAAGCCGAATGTCCTCCACCGCACTATTGCTACCGAGTGCGTGACCCTTCTGCAGTGGTTCACCCGGGGGAAGCTCGGCGACCGGCAGACGTTGCAGTTGCTTCACATTATGCACCACCTCTTGGCCGAGACCAACGTCGACTACCACGGTGCAGACTTAAAGCAGTACCTACAACGCTTGCCCCCAGCCTATTCGAGTCGTCTTGGCTGCTGCGCAAGATATGCCCCTCGATTGTTCTCGCTGCAGTGACTGATCGGTTACATCAGGTGTCCTTTACTTTGGCGGCTGTTGTTCCCAAAATACCAAAATCACTGAAGCCTTTGAGCAGCACAGTTAAGCTCACATAGAGCAATTCGCTGCTTCAGTCGCTGCTGTGCAGGCGCCGTCGTGAGGCTGGGGTAACTAGAGATCGCCAAGCGAAGATTTTTTGTCCTAAAGGTGAAAGAAGGTAAAATGAAATAAAAGTGATAATGAGAAATGGTGAAATTTTGATAGGAACCACCGATTTCTTATTCGCCTCAAGCAGGACGGCGCCAAATTTCCTACAGGTATGGCAATTCTGCGCGTATGCGCGGGCCTTTGTCGGCGGAAGGAAAGTCTTGAATCATGGACGTATCTCCGTGTGGTGGTGGAGAGGGGGAGGGACGTAAGTCCACGTGATTTTATGGCGGGCGTCCGGGGAGGGTGATAAGATTATATTGCGTGCAGAGGTGAAATAAACCGGTTCCTTCAGTCGCTCGAGGCCTTCGCCGCCTAAACCCCATTCACGCTCATCTATAGGTTTACTTTGACAGCTTGCCGGGAGATATGTGCATGGCATGGCAGCCTAGCATAGGTTGTGGTGTGTGGCTTACATTTGTCTGCAGCCCGCGCATAAACACTGCAAAGAGAGCAAAGTTTCGGGATCTTTATGCTATTTACGTGGCCTCCGTCGGAAGCTGCTTCGTTTTGCGTATACACGTGATCTGAGCAGCGTGTTTAGTCTTTGATTCACGAGTAATTGACAATTACTTTCGTAGAACATTCTGAACTCGCCGAAATAAATGTACAATAGCGGAGGCAATTATTTCATCGAAAGTAAAATGACCATTAGCATGCGGCGACCACTATCGCACTAGCTCAGCTGAGATTTGAAACATTCGAAGGAAACGGTGGGCGAGCAGGAGCTCGACGCTGCTGGAAGTGTCTGCCTATGAGTCAGCAATCACAACTTAATTTTTCTTTAGTTAAAACTTGTGTAGGCCAACACATAGCGCCCTGAAGGAGGGGCAGCAAAATAGAACTGTCTCTAGAACCTAGGATTACTTAAAGAATCTACACGCGAAGAGAAAAAAAAAGTTATCGGGAACAATACACGAGACGCTCAATTTCACCGACCAATCAACTGGCAAAATCAGGTCGGGAGACTTCAGCGATTCTTCTCTCGCTTAGCTAGTCCACTGCGACAGCAGCGGGATCTTGTGGCGGACGTTATCATTTTCTTGTGTACAAGTTCTCCGCGACGGCGCACAACGTCGTCCGCGAGTGTTCCCTACTGTGGCCTCCGAATTGCATCGAACGACGATGCCGCTCTCTTTCAGAGATCCCCCTCCTCCTCCCCGATTTGTGAAGCGCAAGAACTCCGCAAGCAATCGGCTCAAATAGAAAGGAAAACAATTCGCAGAGGGCAGCGCGCGTAATTCGCGAGATGTGGGTTCGCCTCTCACTTGCTGCAAACTACCCTTTCGTTAAACTTAACTTCTCTTTTTTTTTTGCTGAAGACGAAGAACCTGCTGCTAGCCTGTCTGAGTAGCTCTGCCTACACTTATCGTTATTTTTGTTATTTTCTGGTAATATTACTGGTCAGAACGGTTCAAGACGTCTGTCGGCTCGAAAAGGTACCTTCCGTATCGGAGACCGACGGGTGCTGCGCCACCCGCCGCCTCACAAGGTGCTAGAAGGAACCAAGCTGGCACCGACGAGCTCCCCGCCATGACCTCCCAAGGGCTGACACCGGGTCAGAAACGCCAGCTGGTTTGTACAAGCCAGCCTGACTGCAAGCGACAAGACACTGGTGAATCGGAAGACGAGTCAACTTTCATCGATGACGACAACGTGGCGAACGATTCAGACCTAGACATGGACGAAGGTGGTTTCCGAATTGTGCGCCATCGTAAAGACAGGGCGGAGGGCATTCCAGTGTTAATCACTGCAACATCCGAAAGAGATGATTTAAAGCAAGTAAACCCTATTGTCCTGTATTCTCAGCTTGAAACGATTCTCGGTGGAGCACCAGTGAAGAGCCACTTCACAGCACAGGGAGCACTGCTCTTAAATGTAGAGACAGAAGGACAAGCCAACGTCCTTCTAGAGACCAAGAATATTGGTGGCATAGTCATATCTGCCCGTGTCCCACACAGTTATATGAAAAACACGTGCATTGTTAGAGGAGTCCCTAAATGGTACTCGGATGAGGAGCTGCTCACCTACCTGAGACCCCAGGGAGTATTCCATGCAAGAAGAATCATCCGTCGGGTCCAAACCTCGTCATCTGAATGGGAGTCAAGGCGCACTAACTCGGTGGTTCTCACATTTGCTCCAAATTCTGAACGCCCGGAGAAGATCAACCTTGGTTTCACCAGACACGAGCTTGTCGACTACGTGGAGACACCACCACGCTGTTTTAAGTGTCAGCGCTTCGGACATATCGCTAAGTACTGTCGTGGGGAACACAGGTGCAAGCGCTGTGGGGGACCTCATGACTTTAAGACGTGTGCAAGTAAAGACAACTTTGTGTGTGCAAATTGTGGCGGTGACCGTCCTGCTAGCTACGGTCGATGCCCGGCGCGGACAGCTGCTCAGCGAAGAAATAAGATGTTTGTTCTGGGTCCAAAGAGTGCAAGCGCACCATCGAACACGAAGAAGACGTCCAGAGCGCCACAACTAACTGGTTTGGAAACAGAGTACGCATCTCATTTTCCGCGTCTCACACCGATAAACGAAGTTATTGAGCCAACGCAAACGGTCACAGCGGCTGAGAAACCTGTTCGAAAAGAGTCCGAAAAGCGCACCTATGCGGCCGCAGTAAACCGACCTCAAGTACCACTTGGCAACAGTCAGCAGGAAAACTGCCTGCATGTGATACGCGCTTTGTTCACGACACTACGTTCCCACGTCGCGAAGATGCCTGCTAGTTCAACGAAGGATATGCTGGAAGCAGTGCTGGCTCTTGAGTCAGTAATACTCTGCTCTACTTCCACATACACTCAGTAGCATAATGGCAATGTCTCGCCCACTTGGTCCATTCCGTCGTCCAAAAGTGCCCTTAATAATGCAATGGAACTGCGCCGGAATTCTACAGCGTCTTTCTGAACTCAGCCTTTTCCTTCGAGACATACCTATACCAATTCTAGGCCTCTCGGAGGCCAGTCTCCCAAATGGAAGGACGATCCCAGGGTACATCAGACATGGAAATCCGAGCATACCATCATTTGCAAATGGAAGTGCGATGATATACATCAGGCGAGAAATACCTCACGTCACCTTACCAGTGCAAGACCTTTGTTCTACCTTCTTGGAAGTCGCCGCTGTGCAAGTGTGCCTAGGAAAACGAAAACTCAGTGTGGTGTCGGTGTATATAAGTCTGCGCAGGAAGGTCTCCATGGAGGCGTTCATAAAGGACCTTTGCATTCGTTGCCCCTCTCCTATAATAATCTGTGGGGACTTTAACGCACATCATTCGCTTTGGGGAGATAAGACTGCAGATTCCCGAGGCAAGGAACTAGTCACAGCCGCGGAAGCTGCTGACTTGTGTATCACGAACGATGGCGAACCGACTTTCTTCAGACCACCATATTCATGGAGTGCCATAGACCTCGTGATCCATTCTACAGACCTTGTCGTATCGTCAACAACGGCCCCAGAGAGGATGGGCAGTGACCACTTTTCGATCTTCACCAACATCTACGGATTTCACACTGCTGGGCGAAAATTCTGTGCTGTGACCCGCTGGGACACATACAGAGAAGCGTTGGACGAATCCCCTGGTGAGCTGTTCGCAGATATGCTGCGGAGCAAAAGAGTGGCTACCTAAATGTTGAAACTGCCAGATCATTTCCCTACTCCTGATTTGAAACTAAAGAACCTCTGCGCAGCGCGTAGGAGAGCGGAGCGAAAACTAATGAGAAAAACGGGAAATCCATCTGCGAAAACTGAATACAACAGTATAAACGCTGTCATCCGTCGTCACACAAAAAAATTAAGACGAGTTCAATGGGCTGCTTTCTGTGAGAGTTTATCGGCGTTTACTCCCATGACAATGATATGGGGAGTAATGAATAGCCTATCCGGAAAGATTCGCCTACACAGGCCATTCGAAGCACTTGCTTTAAAGCAAGGAAAACATTTACAAACCCTTGCAGAAGATTTCGCAGACGTATACACATCTGGCAGATCAGCAGGAGTATCGAACACTCTGTTGTCTGAAGCATTCCATACCATGGATACGCCGTTCACCTTTCGGGAGTTGGATTTGGCGCTTAGCAATTTAAGAAGACGCTGTGCTGTGGGTCCCGATTCGATCAGCAATCAGATGCTGAAAAATCTGCCATATGAACGAAAACGAGCACTTCTGGACATATTTAATCACGTCTGGAGCACAGGAGAGATCCCAGAAGCGTGGAAGACAGCATGGGTGGTGCCAGTGCTCAAGTCCGGAAAGGATCCTGCAAACCTCACCTCATATCGGCCAGTATCGCTAACATCATGCGTATCAAAGTTGATGGAAAGACTAATATGTACGAGGTTAACATGGTATGTTGAGCAAGGAAATAGACTGCCATCATGTATGACTGGATTTCGTCCACGGTTGAGTGCCCAGGACAGTGCCTTGGATCTACTAAGCCATATCGAGCACCATCGCGTAGACACTCGCCATCTTTATGGACGTTGCCAAGGCATACGACTATGTGCTTCATACAGGTATCATCAACGGACTCCGAGCCATGGGCGTCTCGGGAAATGCTCTTCGATTCGTCCATGAATTTCTCAGTGATCGATGTGTACAAGTTAAGCTGGGAAGTATAATGAGTGTCAAGCGACGCATTTCCCTCGGCGTCCCACAAGGAAGTGTCCTATCCCCCTTGCTTTTTAACGTTGCCATGGCCAGCCTTCCAGATGCCCTGAAAGTAGGTCGGACGGCAGTTAAAATGTCGATCTACGCAGATGACATCTGCATTTGGATCTCGGGGTACCAACCCAAAGGTTTGGCCCGGATAGCCCAGGCCGCAATCTCCACTATCGATCGCCACTTATCGACGCTTGGCCTATCCTTATCAGCAGAAAAATCAGCCTTCATGCTTTTCCCGGGAGTGAGACGCAAGTCAACACGTCTGACGCTGAATATCAGAGGGCATTCAATTCTTCGTGCAACTCATGTTCGATTCCTGGGCGTCACCATCGACAACAAACTACTATGGCGTGGTGCGGTCGAAAGTGTTGTGGCTGCATGAGCGCAAAGATTCAGCGCACTTCGTCGATTGGCAGGTGTACGTTGGGGAAACAATCCTATATCCATGCTTAAACTGAACGCTGCCCTGATAACAAGCCGCATTCTCTATCAGCTCCCTCTGATATCACCGTCATTGAGTCACTTCGAGCGCTTGGAGGCAGTGCACAGAAAGGGACTTCGCTTGGCGATGGGAGTTCCAACGGCGGCTTCAAACAAGAAAGTCACTAATGAGGCAGAGTCTCTTCCACTCCGTCTCTTGGCATCTCAGGCCTTGTTGACGCAGCTATTAAGGCTGGGCGAGTCACGCACAGGCACGGCGCTTCTCCGGCGGCTAAGATCAAGAACTCGCTCACATTTCCATGCGGCGCTGAACACCTTCCGATTTTTAGGATTGCAATGGCCTAAACGAAGTCGCCTTGACCCGCCATGGTCTTTTCCGGACGTTACCTGCAGCCTCAATGTACCCCACCTACCGTCGAAATGCACCATTTCAACTGCCGAAGCCAAGTTTATTGTGCTGGACCACTTGAGCACTGTGTTTCAAAGCCATCTACAAGTGTACACAGACGGTTCGGTGTGCGCACAAACAGATAGCTGCGCAGTGGCATTCTGCATACTATCCCTTGACGTGTCATGGTCTGGCTGACTGGATCGCGTAGTTTCCTCTACAACAGTAGAAAGCGCCGCAATCACCGCGGCTTTGCGGAAACTACGTGCCTTTTCTGCACGAGATGTCGTGGTGCTTACGGATTCCAAGTCAGCATTACGAAGATTACATCGGGGCCTACATCTAGAGAAATTTACAAGGCAGTCTCTGGCTCTGATTGACGACCTAACGAGCAAAGGATTTAACATAAGGTTTCAGTGGATTCCATCGCACGTAGGAATTGATGGAAACGAGGAAGCTGACGCCCTTGCACGCCTAGCGCTGACATTTGTCCCAAAAGTGAAAGCTCCAAAAGCTTTTCAAAATCCTAAGAATGCAATCCGCCTTCACTTTAGACAGATGCACAAGAATCCACACGAATCCTGTGTGACTCATGGATTTACACGCGAACAAGCGACGCTTTTATACCGCATCAGGACCGACTCCGCATACACCCCAGCTTGGTTATTCAAGACTGGGCTTCGCGCTTCCCCACTCTGTGTTTTCTGTGGTGACATTGGTGACATCGAACATTTCATTTGGCTATGCCCACAGTTTGACACAGAAAGAAAAGCGTTGGTCGACAACCTGCAAGAAAGTGGTCTCACGCACAGGACCTTTGAAGACGTTGTTTTCCCCGGAGGGCCCGCGGCATTCTGGAAGAGAGCGCGACGACTGCTGATAGCCTTCCTGCGAGACACGGGGCTCATCGACACCTGGTGACACACGCCTGATCTCAACTCGAAGGAGGATCAGGCGGAACAATTGCCGGCTATGTATGCCAGGCTAACCCCGCCTGCTTCAACATCACCACCACCACCACCATCTCTTTTTGCTGTTATTTGTGTACTTCAATTTACCACGTATAATTTTCCCAATGCTCTCTCCAGCTTCACGGTCTGTTCCTCGTTATTACTGTGACTAACCAATAATCCAACGCCTCGGATTCTTTTATTTTTCGCACTCAGTTTCAGGACGAACATCAAGAAAAATAAGCGGTTCTAGTCTTACGATTGCCGCCAAGCATGCAAGACTGTTAGCACACGCTAACAGTGAAGGTTAGCACACGCTAACCGTGTGGTTTAGTAAAAGCATTGTCGTTGTGCCATTTTTTTCTGCGCGAAGAAATCGATGAAAGCGAAATACGGTAGTCCGAGTAATAATAATCGCGATCAATGCTTTTTATTTTCTTTCCATTCTTTTGGGAGGCGCTGGAAAGAAAATAACGATGACACCTTCGCACGTTGCCTACTTCTTATAGGAACTTATACGTCTGATCCTGACGTCATAGTGCAGCTACAAACACAACGTGCGCGTTCAATTTGCGTCAGTAGGACAGTATTGCCGCGCACAGAAAAAAAACTGAAATATTATAGAATGAGGGCCCACAATTTGTACCTGTTTTTCAGTAAGAGAAACGTCTGCACTTACCTAAAGCGGTGAAGCACTCGATGTGCGAAAATCAGAATAGCGGATTCCAGCGTAAAGCAAGGAGCCCGGCACGTAAAGAGAGAAGACAGAAAGTTAAGAGGTAAAGTAATCCTCATCATAATCTTTATCAGCCTCCGATGTGTGCACAGCAGGACAGGCACACACACACACACATGCACACACACACACACACACACACACACACACACACACACACACACACACACACACACACACACACACACACACACACACACACACACACACACACACACACACACACACACACACGCATATATATATATATATATATATATATATATATATATATATATATACATATATCGAATTATCATTGCAATAATAGACGTGGAAATGCATCAGTGAGACGTACCTTTGAGATAGGCAGACCTGAATATCACTTACACATAATGAACCATTATAGACAAGTGAACATAAAAAGGCGTAGGCTTTTTGGAACCCTATAATATAAGCTAGCGTGAAATAAATCGTTTACTTAGACTTATCACGCTTGTTTTATTTATTTATTTGTTTCAACATACTGCAGCCCTCTAGGTATAACGATGGGGAAAGAGAGTGGTAAGCTAAAGATTGTAAAGACGGGAAATGGGTAAAATATACCTGTCGCAGTTACGATAAAAGAAGGGTAGAGTTCTTTTTCTGGAAAGACTCAATTTTGTCGATATAATATCCGCGTAGATGAAGGATAAGCAGGGAATTTACTCTCAAGGTACAGAGGGATTTATTTATTTATTTATTTATTTAATAGAAGCAGCGCTAGCAAGGAGCTGGTGCCGTTAGGGTCGCGAAAATCAATGTTTGCATTTAAGAAAACTCGACAAAGCGTTCTCGCAGTCTGCCCTCGAAGAACAGACCAAAGAAGTCAGGCTGTGCATTTGCATGGCCCACTAACGGGAAAGTACCCATAAAAAAAGTGGGTGATGCCGCTGTTGTTCGGTCTGAAGCTTAGCTTTCGGCATTGACTGGGTAACGACACTGCGTACGCAATGCATTATTTTGAACTTCTACCATATCGCGTTAATTATTGTCCTGAGATAACAGATGCTTCTTCTGTTTTACACTTAAACATTGCGTCTACCTGTGACAAGAGCGATGACCGAGATTACTTTCTGCAGATCATGCGCGTTACAATTTTGATGCGATATTACTGACAGAAACGTGGGCAGTGCAGAATGCCGATTCAAGAATGTTCGTGGGTATGCACATTTCTGACTGAATTGCCGTTCACAAGGAGGGGACATTACGTTTCACGCGAAGGAAAAGTTCAAGATTCATTTGGTCGAAGGTGCTTTTTTTGATAATGACAGAATGTGAAATGCTTATTGAAAAAAATTAATCAGAAAACGCTGTCACTGCCCTATAGGCCTCCATCTGGAAATGTTAGGTCTTTCGCAGGCTTTTTTGAAAGCCTACTTGGTTTCTCTTTCTTCCAGAATCGCATGACTGTTATTAGAGCGGACCACGCCTAGTAATGCCACGCAGCTGGCAGGTCCTAATTCTGATGTTATGTCTGTTATTTCATCAAATGGTTTCCAGAACCTAACCAAGATGCCCACTAGAATCACCGCTTGTTGCTCCAGTATTCTTTCATGTATTGTTGATGTGGGTTCCGTTGTTAACTGTGCTGGTACGATTGCTTGCGATATAAGCGGTCACTGCCCCATACCTGCCTCATTCTCATTTCAGTCCGGAATTACGGACTGCGACCGTAATGTATATTCTCATGAGCGTATGAGTGTGCAGGCTCTCAGCCTTTTTCGTTACTGTGTGCTTAATGCCGGTTTCCCCTGATCTTTCTTGTTGCACAGCTGATCAATCATACAATTATTCATTGCTACGGTAAAAGAAATCTAGTTTTTCCATGAAGGATGAAAGTCGTTAACGTCAAATTACGTAAGCCATGGATAACTACTAAACATTTAAAAGGGATCAACCGCCAGAGCAAGGTCTTGAAACTTTTTATGATCACCTGCGATCCTGTTGACCTGAAAGTGTTTAAGCCATAATAAATTGAACCAAGAACTGCGCAGGTCGAAATCCGTATTTCAATCCTGTTTCTTTGATAAAAACAAGAAAAATAGCCCAAAAATTTTTTGGAAGTGTTTGAACGAGGCATTTGTAAGGGAAAGTAAAAGAAGTGCCCTGGTGAGCTAATCATTGAAGGTGATGCGGTATCTGGAACAAAACTTGCTTACAAATTAAAAAAAAAAATTACAAGCTTTGTACCTTCCGGGTGCCTTGCAAGAGCGCTTAGTTTTATTTCAAATGCCATGACTGAATCTGCAGTTTTAATGACGCAGATAATGAAGAGATGCTTTCTGTATTGACGAAACATAAATGAACGATCTCGAAAGATTACAATTGGCTACAAGTATAGCCAACTGAGTTTGTTGCTGTTCTTCTAACTTCCTGTTTTAGTCCATATATTCAGTCGATACATTGCATTTGCAGAATTCCCTAAATGAATTAAAACTGCCAGAGTTTCTGTTATCTTTAAACGTGGTGAAAAGAATATTTTATGTATTATCGTCCTGTTTTTGTTCTGCCTCTATATTAAAAAAAAAGCTTTCGAACAATTTTTAATGAGGAGAGTAGTTAGCTTTTTTTTATAAACACTCTTTGATAAGCCAATCGCTGTTTGGATTTTGTAATGGGAAATCAGCTGCCTTGCTGCTATAAAATATAGCTATTTTGCGTAATATTTATACGAAAGAATCACCACTAAACTATTTATACATTTTACAAAGGCGTTGGATATTTTCAATTGTGAGGTTCTAATTTATAAGCTGGTAAAATATGGCATACGTGGCTCTTGGTATTTTTTGCTCGTAGTTAATTCAACGTGACCAAGCAATCGCATATTGATGGTAAATTATCGGCTTTACAATCAATTAAATCCGGCGTTGCCCAAGGTAGCCTTCTCGGCCCTTTTTTCTTTAATGCCTATACTAACGATATCGCAGCGAATATGAAGCAACGAACGCAGCAGTGGGACACTGTCGGGGCGGTAGGTGCGAGCGCAGATCGCGAGCGGTTGGACGCCGGCTGAGGCTGCCTTTGCTGAGCCCGTCGTGCCTAGGCCCTTCCGCCTGCCGTCCAACGTTAACAAACCCCTTGTCAATATCATTAATATTTCTACTGATCCGCAATGAATTCTTTAAGCCAATGATACGAGCACCTTTTCTTTTTTTTGAGCGACTACACCCACGACGAGCTTATTATACAGGTAGACAGAGGCAACGCTGTTCTTCAATCACTGAGTGAGTGATCAAGAGCAAGGGGATTATACATGAACAGTAAAAAAACCGAAGTTGCTTTCTTCCGACCTGTAAATTGTGTATTAACCCCTAAAAATCACCTTGCGCTTTTCAATAATCGAATAGATATAGCAAAATGTTTTAAATCACTTGGAGTTCTTTTTGATTCCGCAATGAGATGGAGCAATCATATAGCTCATGTTGAAAAAAAAATGTTGTGTCAGTGAGTTAGTAGTCTTTCTAGATGGCGATTTGATTTCCCTACGCGACTAAAGCAATGAATCTGTAGTGCTGCTTTTAATCTCATTTTAATTACTGTCGTTTTGTCGGAGGCACGTCGTTACTGTCGTTTTGTCGGTGGTAATGCAAAAGAAAGCCGTGAGACATCTTGCTGGAATTAGTTATAGAGCACACACTAGATTTATTTCTGTCCAATACAACGTTATTCGGATTACCACTACTTTTGAATATTGGCTACTCTTTAACAATACATTTTCACCAGCTGGAGTGTCTGAGCGTCTAAAATCTCTTGCTGTCATAACCTTAAAGAAAGAAGGTGTTCGTACTAGATGCACCGAGACATGGACTGTTCCTCCAACCAGAACGAGCTATGGTAATCAAACTTTGCAATTGCTGATGCCAACGATCCTAAATACATACAAAACGAATGAAGGTAGCTTATTTACCCTCACACTTACATAATTTAGTCGGTATACTGTAACGTCCAGTAAGTAACAATATGTTACACACTGGACATATGTTGCAATAACTGTAACAATATGTTGCAGCCTTTTTATTTTGTTTAAATTGTTCACAAGGGACTTCTAGAATGTTTCCTCTATTGCAATTTTTATTCGCAAATTTTGCACTTTGTGACACTGCTTTCAGATGTTGAAGCATTTCAATGCCGTAAATATGAACGTTTATTGCTTCAATTGCTATTTGTTTGAATGTTCTTTTGCATGGATGAATTGTTGTCACTTTGATTGTTGACCGGTTTTTTGGTTCTCTGCCATGTATTTACTTATGTTGGGCCTCAGGCGCACTCAAGCTACACTTTTGTAGCCGTCAGTGTGTGACCCTTTCCGCAATTTTGTTGCATGAGAAAAAAAGGCAATATGAAATTTTCAATTCCATATATTTGTGTATTTATACTCCGCTCACCACAGGGGACTTTGGCAGGGTGTCATTGCTGATGCATGGGTCGCTGTACATGCCGTACGTACCGCCATTTATTGAAACTCCTTGACGTCAAGTTGGAGCTCTGGATTTGTGCAAGTAGGTGTGGGCCGCTTTTCAGTGAAGGTCGTAGATGCCAACCTGGGTGATTAGGCATGTGCCTCCGGGAATGTGTCGCACTACGAGGACGAAAAAATCCCTTATAACTTTCTCCGACGCTTAGCGAAATTTAACCGTAACAAGGAAAGCTACCCGACGCTTTAGGAGGCTGCACCACAAATGCAACGGCTACGTGCCGCGTTTAAATGAACGACTTTCACGCAAATGCCTTGGCGGGCTGCGCCATGAATGCACTAGGTATCTGTCACTCCTCAATGGACCTCTCGCCAAATTGGGTAACTGAGTACGGGCCCACTTAGTGCACGGCAAGTGGGGGACGAATTCTCAGCATCCGAAAGCCCCGGCGCCGCACGTTTCCGGTCTCGGAGGCCACGCGCGGACTTCTCGGCGGCGCCACGAGATGGCGCAGCGTGTCCAGAAAGCGCGACAGAGGAGCCCGGTTGCCGCATGACGCGCTTCTCGGCGTTTACATGCAACGGCGCACGGCGCCTTTCGGAATCCACACGCAGGCTTCGCGGCCGTGCAAGGGGTAAATGAGAAGAAAAAGAAATAAGAGATTTGAGGAAAGTAAATTCAATAAAAACTGGCAGTTTGAACTTGCGTGAATTCAAATTTATGTTGTAGAGATATAAGCTCTATACTATCTACATATTACACAATACGGAATGAGTTACAAACGAAAAATGAAACTGGAAAGTTTATCATCGTATCGTCATCGTACGACACATAAAATTGCCGAGGGCATCCTAAAGGTTCTTGTGGATGAAACTCAGTTCGATAGCGCCAAAGCAAAGGGTCACCGGGAGCGTCAAAGTCAAGTGAAGTTTACGCAATGATTCTTGCCACAATATTTTTCTTCGAACCCTAAAGCAGCTACATGCTGAGAATAAATGTTCCAGAGTATGACTCTCATTGCAGAAGTGACACAATAGTGATATCGCAAGACCACCCCTGTGAAAATAAAAGTTTAGCAGGGGTACCCGACAACGAAGTCCCGTAAGCGACGTCTGAGCCTATTTAGGGAGCAGAATATATTGTGCCAAGAAAATTTATATCCAAATATTCAAAGGCGGATAATAAAGATTTGTGAAAGTTATTCTCCGTGGTGAATTTGCTTAATCGTGCAGCTTTTACAAACACAGATGATGCTAAAATGGGGATTACCGGGCCACCAAGTGATGCTACTGCGAGTTCATCAGCAGATGCCCGCATCAGCGTCGAAGTGAGATCGAGTAAAATGAGGAAGATGAGAAGGGTGTTTACTTACACGTAAGGCTCGCCCTTGAAGTCTCACATATAAACCCCGTTTTTTTCGCGTCGCCCCGGTATAATATTACTGCCCGCAGATGGGACTACCAGAGACAAATGTCTGTTTTATTGCCAACTCTTTAAAAGACTCCTGCTTTTTGAAAATGAGAAAAACAGGGGGAGTGCTACTTTACAGCAACCAACCTAAATTGTGGTGGGGATTTGGCCAATTCACCCTGTTTGGTTGCCATTTAGCACAGAGATGACGTGCTCCAATGCTCGCATTGAGAAGTTTGGACCCAATGCTGAATCCTTCTCACAGGTAGACTGATGAATATGGCCTGTGAACTAAACCAGTGGCTTGTCGCAGTGCTGATAACATAACTGCTGGTCTGTCGGAACAAATATTGAAGGGACAAGAAACAGATGCACAGTAGAGGATGGAAGAATGTTGCGTGATGTGAAGGAATGGAGTCTGCTGACGTATGACACGGACAACTGGGGATTGCTGGGAGAAAACGTCAACCTACAACACACGCAAATGAGAAAATAGCAGCGCACGGCATATCTAATGATTGAGCACAATCTTGTTTCACACAAGTTTGTCTTGAACATGCGTCCTGAACTTTTCGCGTCTTTCTTTAGACCAGAAAAGAAATGCACGCAGAAACTCCTCTAGGAGTTGTATAAGTATGCGCAAGCATTGCGCCACTCAATGTTATGAAAACTTGAACCTGCTAATATAAAGCTTATCAACCTTTATCAGTCGTTATCAACATTATCGGATTTAATCCGATCCTTATTATCAACTCTTATCTGTTCTTATCAACCTTATCGGACATGATCCGACCCTTATCAACCTTATCGAACTTCATCCGATCATTATCAACCGCTATCGGTGCTCATTAACATTATCATAATCGATCCGTTCATTATCCGTTCAGCACCTTATCCATCCGTGTCGAGCCATTCACTACCGTGATGAGACTCGTGTAACCCCTGATCACTCCTTACCATCCTTATCAATCCATTGACTGCTTGTGTGTCTGTGCTGCGCGACGTGAAACATATCAACCCTCATAGATTGGTGGCATTTCGAAGGGCAAAGGAATGACCCAATGGAAGGCGTATCCCGCCATCACCGAAACTCACTGGTGATGAGGCGTGTTTGGCATTAAATTTACTCAAAATTGGAATTTTCTTGATGTACCAATATGCACCAAGTCGGCTCTACATGTGGTTCTAGAGATATCTTTTATTCCACAATCACCAAATGTTTCAACAAAGCCTTTATAGAAGCTGTTGTTTTATACATTATAATCGTTATAGTGATTCGTGCTACGTGACGGATAGGTTTCCCCGTTGGGTAGGCATAGAAATACCCACCGTGGTTGCTCAGTGGCTAATGTGTTGGGCTGCTGAGCCCGAGGTCGCAAGATCGAATCCCGGCAATGGCGGCCGCCTTTCGATGGAGGCGAAAACACCCGTGTACTTAGATTTAGGCGCACGTGAAAGAACCCCAGGTGTTCCAAATTTCTGGAGTTCTCCACTACGGCGTGCCTCATAAAGTGGTTTTCACACGTAAAACCCCATAATTTAAGGCATAGAAATGCTTACGCATTTAAAAGATATCTTATGTGTGAATAGGAACGTTCCTGTGGATTGATGGCATTACTGTGGTCATAATATACAAAAATATTTTTAGTTACTATTTTGAAGAGTATGAAGTGGATGGACTATAAAGTGGAAGCTTGTGAGGCATTTCCTTTATGAGGCATTTTTTGGCTACCTGGAAGTATGAGGTGACAACGGCATCGTTTTTGATTGATTTTCCAGCTGTATTATTGCTGATGCAGTATTCTGCTGCTAATGCTTTCCTGTGGCAGGCCCAAATGCTAGGAGAATAAAAAACACGCATTTGAAGAAACAGCTCACTGCCAGGTTAGCAAGTATTGTACGAAGGATACACGTATTTGGGCATTAAAGACACTGCCTACAAATAGCGATCATGTGAACAAAGCTCTGGCAAATCGTTAAGCCCGAATAGTGCAATTAATAAATGTAAGCAAATGAGCAGAGTAAAACAGGCTGTTGTGCTCACAGTTTTTTCAAAAAATTACTGTTCTATCTGCATTACAGGTGCTACTCCTTCTAGCAGGGAAATATTATTATACCAAAGGGCAGACAACGAGTGTGGTGTAGTTGCTGTTTATGATCTGGTGAATGGTAAGTATGCGTTCAATTCGTAGCGTAACTTATTGCAATACTGTGAAAAGAATTATTGCGGGCACATTTCGCAACATTTAAATTTAGGCTCGCCGAATATATTGTCAATCTATTCAGCACTGGGATATATGTTGTTTAGTAGTTACAGATTAAATTTCATTGCACAATTTTCACTGTACGTGTCTAAGCCTCATTCACTCCCTGATACCATTTCCACTAATGCGAAATCGCGATTTTGTAGTACTTGAAAAAAAAATAACAGCTGATCAAAAGCAGTCGTCCGAAAGATTGTGAATGTTATTAGCATTACGTCGTTCACTATGTGGCCTTGGGTTATGAACTGTCCACCAGCGTTAACAAGTATTTTGCGATCAAATTTATAAGCTTAACACTTGGCTGCTCATATTCAGACTTTACAGAGGCAACCTCTGCTCATACTAATATCGGGTTTTGAAGTATTCTTGGCAATTCGTCACATGACTAGTACAGCCAACACTTTGCTGGGATGTGCGCTTCTGGGCACCCTCACGTGCATGTCGCAGTGGACGTGCAAGATGCGTCAGACGTCTCGTTGCAGCCTAAGTAATTTTCGGTCCTGCAGAGCTTCAAGTCCCCTCGTGGAGCTTAGATAAATCTTTTCTCACGTTTCATATCACACTTACCACATATCGTCCTCATCTGCCTGTGGCAGGCGTCTCTCTCTGATGCGCTTTTGTTGTGACTTGCATCCAGTGATGAGCTTGCGCTTACGTTACTCGCATTGGGTGTCTTGATGTTTTGGGGGATTATTACTGCTGAAACGGCTATTGTATGACGATACATTTACAAGGAAACGTTATTTATCGTGGAAACGTCCTGACCTGTCCGACTCTGATACGCACCATTTTGTGATGAAGAGCTGGGCCTCCATGCGGTTTCTACCAGGCTCTTACGTGACCGCTGATATCATACTTTGGTTGATTGGAGATATACGCTATTCTGTGTCAGTAGAGAAAAAAAGAAACGAAGGCTGCCAGACCTAAGCGCATGCGACGACATCGGGAGCTAAACGCATGGCTACGCAGGCGCACGTAGATTTACTATGCGAGATTGAGAGCATTTCAGCGATGGTTCTGTTGTTCTCTATGGTACGCTGGGTTCCCATTGTGAACCTGCGTTAGAAAATTGAGGGGCTTTCGAATACTTACGTGGTCAGATTTTGAGGGGACATTATTTCACTTCCGAAGTGGGGCAAATTTATTGACGACCAGGTTTCAGCGAAAATCTGAGATAAAGAAAACGTTACGAGCAGAGGCAATTATATCGAATTTAACATTAGGTTAAAATGAAACATTTAGGGCAATTTATGTTTATTTAATCTAGGCAGTATCTAGGTAGCAAAGGGCTCAGTGAGCGTCACCACCAGCTTGCTTTAACGTATAATACTTTGCGTCCCAAGGGTCACATGTTGGCGAATAAGGAATAGTGATTCCTGAATTCAAAGGTGAAAGACACCGGCAAGGGTCATCGACATTTAAAAAAAACACAGGAGGGTGCACAATGTAGTTGTGTTTCCCTTGTCTCTTCGTAGTGTTGTTATTTGGTAGATTATACGTTGCACAATGCTATTTTACCTTTGTGCGATTACCCAAGGCGTCGGCAAGCATTGAAACTGTTGCTACCCTGCTATCCGAAGGGTCTGCTACATTTGTTAGATAACGTGCTGTGTATTCAGTGCACGAGGATATGATAATTGTCCAACTTTTCAACACAGATACCAAAGTTTCAGCAGCATTACTTAAGCTGCTTTAGAGAAGCGCTTCCAACATGATGGCGTTGTAGACATGCTGGCCACATAGTGGGCAGATGCAGGAAGGTTGCTACAGTGGTAGGCGGGCATTTGTGATACTTCGACGTGAGCGATCGCGCTCACCACGAGAGCGTTTGCATGAAACCTGCGTTGCGCAGGTCGTAAGCTCGTGGAGACACGCCCGTGCAGAGGTTTGGGTTCCACGGTGGACCTCAGCGTTCTGAAACAAAACCTCGACTCGAAGCCGTTCCTCAAGTTCGCCCTCAAATGAAGCAGACGTTGTGCTTACGAAACCACAGCATAAGCGATCGTTCGCCGGCGTCCCGTTCCCGTGCCGTTACAATCGTGCAAGCAGTGGGTATTAGGAGAGATGTGCTAGGCCGCTTCCCCTACCACACCACTGCGCGCACTAAGTGCTTTCAAAGTGGCTTTACGAGAAGGCGTTGTGTGTGAAAAAGCCGCGTCCAAGGTCGATTTGCCGCTTCTGTTAGAGGCTGGCACAGGAAGGAGCCCAGAATCAAGTTCCAAAAAAAAAAGAAGTGGCTTTTTAATGCTAGTGCTTGTCAGCAACCTGACTGACGTAGGCCTTTTTCCCCAGCATATTGACGATTGCTTTTCCACCGCCAACTCCACGTGAAAGCTCACAGCGTTCGCCCGTTCGGGTAATAAATACACTTTCTGTCCCTGCTGGGTGCGTAAACCACCGAAAAAGAAATATGCTTGAGAAAGCAGGGCGCCGTTGCATACTTTCATTTCCAAAGCTTTAGTCGATGACGTGACGTCAGACGAGGTCGGACACAGATTTGTTCAGAATGTTGGGAATGCATGATAGGTATTTCAATTAACGCGCTCTAAAGGCAACAAGCAAGCGCCATTTATTCTTGTAGCAAACAGTGCATTTTATATTATAAGTAGCGTATCTGAAGTTTTCGTGGCACTTGTTGTGTTTTTAGGTTCATTAAATACAGTTTTAGTAGTCCTCTAGGAAAACTGCGCAGTGTCTGCCTTATGCAAGCACTTTTTCGAAGCAGAGCGTAATTTGTTGTTTTCGAAAAAAAAAAGAACTGGACCGCTTCTTTATGCGCTCAATTTCTTATTAAACAGCGCGAAACGAGGCATAGGTTAACAAAAGGGGATGAAAACAAGTGCTGAGTTTATAGTAGTTTTTACTTTTCAAAAGAAGACAGACATATACGCGCGTGTATGTCTGTATATATATATATATATAAGAAGCACAACTTCATGGGGTTATCTTTGGTTTATTTGCTAAAGAGTTTCGGTGGGTCGTTCGACCGTTTTCCAGGGCAAGGCATTTTCACTTGAAAAGCTTTGTGCGGATGACGCCATTTACGAGATATGCGCCGTCAGACTTGTGGCAAAAATGCACTGTCGTTCCACTTACTTTCTTAACAAAACGTCGCCTAATGCGTTGAAGCATAAAAGTAACTTAAACGCCCATGCATTTCTTCGCAAAGTTCGAGGATTTAATATCTCGAAACTGGTACCATCCGGTGAGTTCGTTCCAAGTGGATCCGCCTTGCGAACTACCCGGCAAGAATTTGTCAATATGTGCCATAAAGTAATTAGCTAAGAACTTCATTGGTGAATTTTTATTTAATTATTCAATTAGACATTTCAATCTTTTTTTGCGCAAGTAATTTCCACCTGTACGAGTAGAACAGCTAATGGACTAGAATTACGCTATCTGCCACAAGAAATTTAAAAATAAATTTTTGAAGGTGCTCTTTTAAACACCTGGTATATGTTCGTTTGAAAAATAAAGACCAGTTGGAAGTCAACGCTTCTCTTCGTCTCACCTTTTTTCCAGCCTTTGTCTCGCTTCGCGTTCTTTAACAAGATGAAGCACAAGATAGCCCGGTCCCGTACCCTCCTGCAGGCCATTGTCTCCCTGCGCTCCCCACTGAGAATTTGCCTTTACGACTGTTCTCACTCTCAAGCAGTTTATTGCCCGCAGATGTGACTGCTTGCGGAGGACGCACATGCAGCCATACCGTCTACGAGTTATGATTCATGGCTTGCACATTCAGTTTTTTGTCCTACATCTCCTATGAGTGGTGAACGGAGCAGGCTACCATGAAGCACCAGTTTTACATTGCTGGCAGCAGTCCGCGATGACGGTCGTATTTTTCGCATTCTCGTCACCTGCTGGTGGATTAGCTTTGTCGCAGTCACGTGGTAAATTTTTGCACATTCTGGTTTGAAGACACTGTTCTCTGTGTTTCGCTGCAACTTGCATCACCTTCCCGGCTGTGGAGGGGGGGGGGGGGGGTTGCATAAACCTGGGCAGCTCGAAAGCACACTGGCAACGGGATCAGCTTTGAGGCGTCGCAGTTTGGCGGACCCTGCGGAGTAGTCTTCATCCAAGAAATGCAGGCTGCTCAGAAAACTGCTGGCAGACTTATCATTGGGGACGAAATAATTCCTTGATCTCGCCTTTAGCCACGCCTACCGGCGAGTATCATTCGCAGAAAACTTATGGAAGCTGAAGGCGTTTATCTTTTCTGCCAGATTTGCAGCAGGGTACACATCAATAAATGTTTTGTCGAAGATAAAGAAAGCCCAAAGAATGTTGTTAGCATGGGCAGGAAGAAATCCACCTTTCGCCGACGTACTAATTGCATAAAAATGGATATGAGTTTAGCTGGCATCATAGACAAGTACTCATGGAGGCCTTCAGCAGAACCGAGTGACTTCTATATCAATTTATTAAATTGCGGCGTTTTACCTGCCAAACATTTAATTTTGAGGCACGCCCTTTCTTTCTATGAACAGCCGAAGGACAAGGTACTATGTGCAGGTCCTGGCAAGGTACATGAATCCTAATCTGCCTTTTGAATTTTCACATTGTATTCCGGCAAGTGGTATCATGCCATCCGTTATCAATGACGTAGAGAGCAGATTTTATGACCAAAATTCAATTTATAGACAGTGCTTCCCTTCTTATAGGGCGGTGCACATTTAGAAACAATTTTTCTTTTGCAGTCGCCTCTTTTATCTTCAAGGACGCACTACTTACACGCTCCACAGGAGATTGATTGCGGCCATTCGCGTAGTTGTACTAAACGCAATAAAATTCTATTTTGTTGAAAGGCCTTGTAAACAGAATGCGGAGTTTTCGAGTGTATTTGTAGTTTTTTTTACCAGGAAGCGCGCCCATATTGCAGTCATAACGTTTCCAGACGTGCATGCTACTTGGTAGTCCGCTCATATTGCTGAGTAGACCATAAATATGATCGCTTGGCCCAAACAAGGAATGCGCGCATTCGCCTGCGGGTATATATTGCATGTTGTACAATAGAAAATTAACAGTCGAATGTTGGCGCCCTCTTTGTTCCTTTCCGTCCTTTCTTGTTTGCGCCAAGCGATCATATTTATGGTCTAGACAGCAATCATAACGTTTGTTGCAAGCACAGGACAGATGCGGAGGGCTTTCAAAATGCCTGGCAGGCAGCTAAGGGCGGTAAATTTAGCGCCTTCGGACCATCACAAAAATACCAGAAAACCCCGAATTGACAATCCGTGAGTAGAGTTTCGGCATTGTTTTTCTGTTTTTGAATGTGCCTTGAATTGGGGTGCCACGCACGCATGAGTGGGTGACGATTATTATTTGGTTTTCTCCCGGATACAGGAAATGCGCAGGCGGTGGTCACATCATCTGGCACGCTTGCTCGCACTGAGATTGGGCAACCGTCCTATTCAACATATAGACCACAGCGCAAAAGCGGCTTTTACAATGAGGAGAGAAACATATGGATGGACGATGCCCTTGCGAAGAATTCATTATAAGAAGGCGCGCTGAATATGATACCCGCGGTGCATATGCGTGCACAGGAAAGAAAAATAAAGAAAGAAGCCAAGCACAGACAGATGTGCCACAAGCAATACTAGATCAGATCCACAAAGTAAAGCATCTTTTTACGTGGCATAAAAAATGTCTGGAGCATAGAACTCACCTCAAAGCTGCTTTTACACCAGCATACCCCATTGATATGGCTTTAAGAACAAACGAGCCTCCTCACATACGTTACTTTCAGCACTCTCAATGCTGTTATCACCATTTCTCAAAATTTTTCTACACCACTGGGACGCGCAAGCGGCCCAAAATCATGCGCCTCTATAGAATACTGCGGCCCTTGCGAGGGAACCAAGGAGAAAGGGCGTGCCGTGCGCAGCGCGCGTGAGGAGAATCAAGGAGGAAAGCACCGTGGCAAGGAGAGTGTCGCTAATTTCCAGTTATCAAGGGGTTCTACGCACCTCGACCGCTGTGACGCGAAGGAGCCCATAGGAGCTTTTAGGAGCTCTAGGGCGACACAGCCATCTCGCGGGGCAGCGAGGAGCTAGCAGATTTACATTTCTCCGCTGGGGCGCGTGCAAATTGAAACGGCTAGAGCAACGGCGCGCCTGCGCACGATCGCGGAAGCCACGTCGAAACGCTGCTGCGCGATCTCTGCGACGAGGATCGAGTTGCTCGAGAAGCTCGCGTTCGGTTCGGCAGACTTGTGCAATCGCTGGACCTTAGTAGAAACTTCTTGCTCAATCAATCGCTGCGCAGTGTCATGGAAGCGCGTTGATCATTTCAGTGGAGGGACAGCGCTGGCAACCAGTTTTTTTTTTCAGTCGAGAAGCAGGGTCGAGTTGAGGAGTGTTATAGAACACGGTGATGAGTTTAACACGCAAGAGCAACGAACAGGAAGCGAATAACTCCAATGGTGTTCGTATGTGTTGTTTGTGCCCTGACAGTCGGTTTTTTGTGAGCTACACTCAGCCGTTGTGAAGACGATCAAGAACGCTTGCGAAGGCTGGCAGCTAACGCATAAATAATCGCGTTTGCATGTCAGTGCCAACAGTTCTGCGCCTCTAGAGCCTCCTTTTCGCAAGATTATCGGGTACGTTCAACTCCGTCAGTTAAATAAAGCCAGTTCATTTAAGTGATATCTTATTTGCGCCATGATGGTGAGGACGTCAACAGAGGTTCTTGCTTAATATGAGTGCTGGACGTTTTCTTTCAAGGGCCCTACAACTTTACGAATTCACGGTATTCTGTGCATTCTACTAGTACTATGCAAATTGCATTGTAAGCTGATACCCTGCGTCTTTTTAGGCTTGGACACAAACACTTCCATCTGTTAGCTAAGGGTCGAGGAGAAAAAAAGAGACATACTGATAGGAATCCGTTTAGTCTGTTGTTGGAGTTTTTGCTTTGTCTTGGAGCAAAGTAGGACCTAGACTGTGTGTTTTTACACCTAATATATGAGAAATTTTATCGAGGACGCTGCTGGTCGTGTCATATTATGTTTGCATATGTTAATCACTGCTGAAGCACTTGTGTACAAGCTGCTACATACTTTGAGCAATCGCTCAATTTACCCAGGTCATTCTTGCAACGAGCGTACCTAGTTTTTTTCTAGTTAGGAAAAGAGAGACAACGAAACGACGACCAATGTTAAATTATACATCATTTGAAATATCAATATGTGTAATTGATGGCGAGAAAATGGTGGCATGCGAATCAGCTTGGTTGGTTATGTCACTAGGTATTTTTTTCTCTTTTAGGTGAAGTAGAGCCCACGTACGAGCTGCGGGTGAAAAATTCCTCGATCGAAGTAGTAGAGCAAGGCGAGTGCTTGGATGCGTACCAGAGAATTGTGAAACGAAAACCTTCCAAAATCTCCTACGTGCCCAGTTGTCAGGATATCTTGATAGGTAGAGACAACATCATACCTGGCGGCGCCACTCTTGGAGGAGCCGTAGGTTTCAGCAGTGCGGGAGCCACGAGGAGTTTGTTCGGCGCTCCCATGATTTTTTTCTACGACCCTCTCCAAGTGGAACTGGTTTTTCTCCCTCTGTAGGTGGCCTGAGCAGTGCTTGGAGCTCATCCTCTCCTCGATTTATTCATGTTTACGGACAAGCGCAATCTTTACCCTAAGGCATGGACGTGTTTGTAATCGTTGTGGAAAATAAATTAGTGTTCAGGTTATATCGGAATATTGCAACAAAAATCTGCACACGGGACATCAATTCACTTTGTCAAGAGGAACGTATTGATGTTGTGTCTATTGTGTTTTACACAAACACGCAATGTGACTTGAGTAAGTTAAATAGACGTTTAAGCAAGTACAAGAAAGCTTTGTTTCTATTGAAACTAATTTTATGCGTGCGCGCGACGAAAAACACGGATGGATTAGCTGACTAATGATGCCTAATGCCGAAACAAAACAGAGGCCATCAGAGACGCTGTACTGGGGTGCCCCGGATACATCCTAATGCGGAGTGTCATAGGGGAAGCTCTAAGGTCACGCAAGGCAACTTCCATTCTTATTTGAACTTCAAAATCAATTTTACAGCTATAAATCAAGCACAACAGCTTGCCTATAGTAAAATAGACTTGATAATCTCTGTTTCGTAAAAAATCATAAACAAGGGTAAGGTGCCTCAGAAACAACCTCAGCAATTCCGGACATCGCCTTTAGTTCACATCTGCTACAACACGTGGCGTACGGACCTTCAAGGTTTAAAATTCGCGTGATGACGCACGCAGTTTACTAGACAAAAACAGAATGCACAGTAAAAAATGAAGAAAACAGGACCACGCCAACAGCTTTCACCGCCGCGCCCAGATCGGGAATGGCTAATACGACAACCGCCGCGCGTTATACGAGCAGCCGGCTAGTCGACTGTGAATCGGCAGCTTTGTTGCAAATGATAGGCGCGTAGACGCTCAGTCGAACTTGGAGAAAGCGGGCGCAGAATCTGGAAAAAGCGCACCTCCCGTTTATCTTATGCCTCGTCCAACCTTTTCGTCCGATCTGATTGTCATCCGGCTTCATGGGTGTGTCTTATTAAAGCAAAAAAAAAGTCATTTAGCTGGTGGAGTTCCCGCAATCTGAAAAGCTTATCTTCAAAGAACAATGCAAGCTTCCTAAATGGTTGTGATGAGAGCAAATTTCAGGATATGCGAAATTCTGCGATATGCGAAATATGCGATAGCATTGTGCGGCTAGTCGATACCTTTCGCGTGTCCTGCGCTATATTGTGGGCTATCTTTGTGGTTTATTAAAATCGCCTTTCACGGAATGAAAGCGAACTTAAACCGTGATGGAAAACTCCATCTGCTGCTGCTGCTGCCGCCGCCGCCGCCGCTGGCACAAGCAAAGCAAAGCAAATCAAAGCAAGCAAGCAAGCAAGCAAGCAAGCAAGCAAGCAAGCAAGCAAGCAAGCAAGCAAGCAAGCAAGCAAGCAAGCAAGTAAGCAAGCAAGCAAGCAAAGCAAGCACGCAAGCAAGCAAGCAAGCAAGCAAGGAAAAGAAAGCAAAGAAAGCAAAGAAAGCTAACAAAGAAAGCATAGCAAGCAGAGCAAGCGAGCGAGCATCAGCAGTAACAGCTTTCCTGTTCTAATTTCTTTCTTCATGTTCTTGTAAATCTCCATTGTCTTTCTCATTTCCATTCTTTGCATCCAATTCACTGTCTCTGTTTCTCTCACTTTCTTTATGACGACCCCAGGCTGTCTATTTATATTACCCTTGCAAGGGGATTTCTCCCTTGCGCACCCTTGCGGTCTCCCCTGTTTATCATCCAGCGCATTAGTGGAAGGGAAAGACGACAGAGAGCCGGTGTTTGGTCGACTAACTACGTTGAACTGAGCTTTTGCTTGAAAGATCTGCAACATTTTTGGGGTAGAACATTCGCGAGGCGACGTAATTTATTTGTGACGTCATTCTACGTTTACTTAAGAAAGCGTTTCAGTGCCTCTTTAAAACATTCGTCAGCCGGCTTAAATAGAGTGCGTTGATTTTAGCGAGTGTTTTGTTGTATTGGAGTTTAGTTTTATTAAACGACGCCTATAAAACATTCATACAAATATATAATAGTTAAGGTTCTTTACAAACCTCCACTGGGGTGTTCTCGGTGCGTTAAATAAGATACTTGAAAACTCAGAACACAGTTCCTCTTCAAGTTAAATAGTTACGTCACTCTTAATAAATTGCCGATGAAATTATATTCGCTTGCAGAAAAATAAAATATTGTTTTCAATGTCTACTGCCCAGCCACAATAACACGTATCAATGATGACATTTTCGGGCTGTTGATAAGGTGTTACACAAGCAGTGGCTTCGTAGTGCTGCACAAATATGCCTCTACCGAGCTTGTGTTTGTGTTGTGCTCTCATTGTGTCGTTAAAGTAAAAAAAAAAAAAAAAACGCTACAGCACCTTCAGGCATCACAACACAATTTCCGACGAGATCTCTTTTTTTGAGAAATTAACATTATTATTTTCATTCGCCTTAATCAAACTGTAACCATTAGAAGCCTAACCACCCACCGCGTGTTTCGCATTATAATGCAGGTGAAATGAAAAATTGCTCGTGTGCGTATATTCAGTGGCACGCTAAACAATTACAGGTGGTCAAAATTATTTCACAGCTCCCGCCTCTACTGCGTCGCTAATAACTCACTGTGAACGTTTAGAACGTGAGACCTCAGAACGGTTTAATGCGGCCAGGGGAACTTGTCTATGTTCCGTGGTAACTATCTTTCAACGACTAACAAATTTTCAAACTTATCGCCAAGTGCAAGACGCGCCTTTCGGTATTGGGAGTTTATTGAATGTTATCAGTGATTATCGGTTATCGGTTGTCCCCAGGCCTTCTGTAATCAGACAGCGTGCGACAAAAATAGCAGTGTACTTTCTAGAGCACCAACGATTACGCTAGAAGGTCCAGTGAGTCATTATAACTAACCGACACGTTGGATCTGCATATAAGATTTGATAAGATTGAGATAATTTCGATAGACGAGTGCGCTCGCCGTTATCTTTGTGCTGTGTGTTACTTGTTTTTCCGGGCACAAGCTCCCCCAATAAACAATTCTGTGACTTGCGTTGTGCCTATGTGGTTGTTCGCCATCAGTAAAACGTGATTACAATTTTGCAGGATATGTACTTTCGTATACCTACAACTTCCTTCAACTTTAAACTCAGTATCACAGCTAGTTCTCTAAGGAAATCGGAAAACACACATCTTTCATAAAGGTTTTGAATTGCTATATAACAAATTGGCTGCGAAGGCCCATTTCAAACGCACATTTATTTCTATCGCGTGCGCGTGAGACAGAACGGGCTTCTCATTTACGCATATATATGAAGTCTGAGCCACATTCAGTCCTCAAGGGGCAGTGGGCAATCATACGTGCTTCGTATCCATCCTCAAAATTTAACAACATTTATTTAACCGAGAAATGTTCGAATAAAAAGAAAAATTATCCCTACATTGTCCCCATTTCCCCAAAATGTGAACTTTGCAGCGTGATGGGTTCTTCGAGGACAATGGCGAACAATCTTTATAACCACGCTATAAGTGATTTCAAACAAATGCATTATTATTTTACTGCAAAGGGGTTATTGCGTAAAACATAGTGAAATTTCCACACATATCAGCCATAATGTTAACCATACTTTTGCTAAATATTTCCGTGAGCTAACGAAGAAATCTCGGTGTGGCAACTTTAATTAACTCTTCGGAGCACTGAACAGGCCTCCAGCACGTTTTCCTAGAGGTACTTATATTGGCGTGTAGCACCTGCATAAGTAGTTTAATGAACAGGCCTTCAAATATTATTATTTACCTGCTATACGTAAACTACTACCTACGGCCTATTTTCTCACAATATAAACTTGGTACTAAAACAGCTCGCTGAGGATGCTGGAGAAAATTTTCCTTCACTTCGTATATTGAATGAAAACAGATCGAAAACGTGCATTGAGTGTGTATCTACAAAGCCCGTAATCAACGGAAGAAACTATTGCTCCAACTATTGCTCCAACTACTGCCCCTCCCCCTAACTTGCCCCCACTGCGTTCAAATGTAAATTCACTGCGTTATTTAGTTCAACAGGACAACGCACGGAACTTTTTCAAGTGCGTGTCTTGACCCTAGCAAGTTTACTGCGAAAATAGATTTGCGGTGGTTCACAAAGTTGAACTTCATGCATAATTTAGGTGTCGATGCTCGATGTAGGAGCTGTGCTCAGCAGTTACGTATGCAAGCCTATAAAGCGTGCCTTTTTATTACTTACAATGCAATGAGCACTGGCGACTCAACAATAAAGGCCATCGCCCAAGGTCCACGGAAAACACTCGGTCGGTGGTCTGCAGAACTGGAGTCGATGCACTATTGTGTATTATAATATACGCTCTGCGTTCAGTTACCCCATGGAACACAATGCAAAACGGTATATTTTGTACTGCATATATGCATTGTTGCGAATTGCTTGCAAAATGTGACGCTTTTCTTGACTCATTGCATACGTCAGGTGGTATCATTGCTGAAATTATGTGCGTGAGGATAAAAAGTCTCTGTTTGAGAAATTTGAGTTCCAAAGCAGCTTTGCCATCTGCTCAAAGCTACGAACCCCTGTTCCTAATGTAGCTGTCAAAACGCTCGTCTCGCAACACGCGTCGTCTGTGTCTGGCTTCATACTATTAAGTTCAATAGAATGTCTTCACGCCAAGCCGCGGGTATAAAGATTGCCATTCTGCCCCTTCAGACCTCTGCCATGTTGCAGAGAGAGGCTAAGGTAAGTGAGCGAAAAGAAATTCTTAGCTTGCTTCGGAGACCAGGTCATCAATTTGATCTTTTGGCAGAGCAGTTACTATATAAGAGTAGCACATAATATGAAGTGCGAATGGTTTTGGACTTGAATTTAAGAACAGTGCAAAAAACATGGACAGGAATAAACACGACAGGACGAGCGCTGGCTGCGGATGGGCGTTGAGAGCAGCCGTCCTGTCGTCCTTCGTCCTGTGTGTGTTTTTCTATTTTTTGCCCTGTTCGTAAAATGAAGCTTAACCAACTTGCCCAAATGTCTGTTCTCGTAAACTTTCGTTCTTAGAATGCTTCATCAGCGTACTTTATTTCTTTAGACGGCCGTTTATGCCATGCTGAGGAAAGGTGACGGAAAATATGGCAGGGACAGAAAGGGACACGTCAGTGTCTAATGAGCTCTGGGAATAGGTAATAATTGTTCTGTCCATTCTCGATACTTGGTCGCTGACGCATTAAGACTACTTATGAAGCCCATAACAGACTTCATAGTAACTTGCCTATAAGTATTCCCCTCTAAGTATGACCATCTCTGAGAAAGAGCGGGTAAACAGATGATACTGCTGAGAGTGCAAGTACATTATTTAAAGCATTTTATTGATTCGGCACTGCGAAGCGAACTGCGAATTTTAGTTAACGAATATGCAAAGCAGTACAATAGAGTGGAATGACGAAGAGGTCAGCTATGAAACTGTATCGAGAGCTGAAGCGCGAAATGAGAAAGACGTTTGGTGTCTGTTCACGGGGCAGTGCTCTGCTTTCTGTAGCCAAATCATATTTGCTATCACGGAGTTGCATTAAAGAAAGAAATGCCCTTGACGATCATTCAGCAAGATTTGTTAAAATATCACAGCACGCGTCCTGCGATAAATGGGGACGCAGTTACCCAGCCTGAGGCCTTGGCTTTGATGAGTTATCGGGGGGAGGGACGTAAATGGCTCTGCGACAGTGACTAGTAAGAGACGCCGAAAGAATTGGGATTGAAAAGGCACCGATCACTGTATCTAATTGTTCTTTAGTGGCCGGTTACCGAACTTTACTGCTGTCCTTTACAACCAGATGCATGTAACCGTTTGAATGCGCAAGTTTTCCCCATCCGTCCCTCGTGGAAGCTATTGGTTTGCGAGGCTATGCCACGTTGTATCGCCATTGGAGTTGGCCCAGGTCGTAAGAGTGTACAGGTTGTAAAATTTATTTGTCATAGTACAATAGATCAGTCATCATGCCATCTCTGTCATCACCGTTCTGCTATGGTCCTCGACACACGGGTTTGTATCCCAGAAAGAATTGCTTGCCTTACACAAACAAGAAAAAGGTTGATCCATCTGGTGAGGCTTCGCAGAACCCTAGTCCATGCTGGATGGCTAGCGATCTGCCAAATTTGTCACGTAACATCGACACCAGAGGGCTATCAAAGAGCTACCAGCAAGCGCAGTATTTGCATACGATTCTACGCCTCAGTGAAACTGAGGGAGAAGGGATTGCCTGACCAAAATATAATGACGGCTGAGGCAGTATCCTTCTTCTATAGTCGCTGTTCTTGCCAGTGGCAACACCGTCGTCATGAGAGTAATGCAGATAATGAAAGGACTGATAAAGTTAGCAGTTTTTGGCATTTAACTGCTGTCGCATTTGATGAAGTGTTGAGAGATCCGGTCGGATGACTGCCTTTGCAGCCTACGTGGACTTCGCCGGAGCGGTAGATGGACATGACGCTTCCCTTGAGGTTACGTAAGGCGGGACCCATTGGGAAGCACTTTTACGTCATTCGGTATTACTGCAGAGTACTTTCTTTTCGTGGTATTACAGTGCGCATGATACACGTGGGAAGGATAACTAGTACAATTTGAACCTTGGCAATATTACCCACGAGATTGAAGCGATCAACATTGCTGCAGCAAAGAATGCTGTGATAATGTTGCTCCAATTGCATAGTAAAGAAAAGCGGGGACATCTTAAAGGCACCCATCGCGAGCAAGGAGAGTTGAACAATGACAAAGCACAGTGGAAGCAACATTATTGTGCTCTGGAAGAGAAAACGAACACGTATGGCCGACAAAATCGAATACTTTCGTGAGGCCTATCCCCCCCTCCCCCCCCAAAAAAAACAAACAAGATTTGTCGCGGGCGTCCCTCACTGGTAAGCTGATTTGCGAGCGATGTACATGCCAATTTGTATTCAGCTACCTTTTCATCATATGTTTTATTAAGAAAAATGACAATTGACGTCGGAAATCCCCATCAATTTGGTCAAATATAAGCGAACATACCGTAATGAACTCGTGACAAAGTATTTAGTATATAACCACCAAGAAACGATTTCTTTTTATTAGTACAATTTGTTATGAAGACAGCAGCTTTTAGAGAATGACTGTGACAGAGACCTCCGACGCAAATCTAATTGTAAATATCTTCAGTATGATAGACTCAGGAATACGAGGCTTTGTAAGTCACCTGAAGTCACAATGATCCCGAAGAATGAGTATATATACGATCGAGACGACATTCAGAACGGGCTTGAATGTGGGTGCATAAGCATTACATTTGCCTTTGTGCCCCTATGTCAATGAGCCCGATATATTCGATAATGTCAAACAGCATTTCACCACTTCTCGTTTCAGATGGGGCTGAAAACAATCGAGGCAGGGGGCTACAAGTGCTTTAACGGGGATCTCCCCATTTACATAATATTACATTCTAGACTTCTGACACAGGCCACACCGAGCATAATTACATACCTTATAGAGCGAGTAGGAACCTCACAATATTCAGGTCTCACATGGTCGATGAGCTCGTCTCAAAACTCGCACAGAAGTACGAGCCCGTCCGTCGCGATGGAGATCCGGCGACCCAACTCCCGGACTACCGAGGCCCTCCACGCGCCGAGCTCGACGAAGACTTCTGGGTTGCCGAGGTCAGACAGGCCATCTTCGCGCTCAACCGCCAGTCTGCGCCGGGTCCAGACGGAGTCACCAACAGAATGTTGAGAAACCTCGAGGACGCGTCGATCGTCTTTCTGACCGACAAAATCAACGAGTCCTGGAATAGCGGCGTGGTTCCTGCAGAATGGAAGTTGGCCTGCACGGTGCTCATTCCGAAGCCCGGCATGGCCCCGAACATCGAGAACCTCAGGCCGATTTCTCTAACCTCATGCGTCGCAAGATCTTGGAGCGCGTCATCCTCAACAGGCTCAACGGGTACCTCGAAGACAACGAGGTTTACACGTTGTCATACGTAAGTGCCGCGCGTCGCCCCTAGAAGATCGAAACGGCCACCAAGCGCCGTGAACGACGAGGAAGACAACGGGTGCACGAGCACGGCAGCACGAGGGCGCGCTCGCGGTGTTCGAACCAGGCGGGCAGCAGCTCCGAGCTCCTGGGCGGAACGAGGCGAGGGTTCCTGCCAGGCGAGACGTCCGTGGCAAGGCGCGGAGGACCGCGGAGCCGAGCGTGGACGTCCCAGGGCCCCTGCCGCCGGTGCTCGAGACGCTGGCTGACCCGAGGGCCGCCGGTCCCTGAGCTGCCGCACCTGAGCGTGCCGAGCAGCGTTTCAGTCTGGCACAGATGTTGCTGTGCTAGACGAGGTCCTCACGTGTGACCGCCGCACGTGGATTGCGAGTGGCGCACGAGCTGGGCACCGAGGTCGTGCTGGACGTGCGACTGTAGCACGTCGGTCGCGAGCGGCGTACGAGTCGGACATCGAGGACGCGTGGAGCAAGGCGTCCCCTGGCTGCTGCCGCTGCGGCGTCCGAGCGTGCCGAGTCCGGGAACCGTGCTGAACGGAGCCTGAGTGCGTGGTCGTCGCGGCCAGCTCTTGCACGGGTGGCCGCATGGTGCCGTGACGACCGAACTGTGAGCCTCGCAACGCGGGACTGTTTCAGCCCGTGGACACACTGACTGCAGTTGCGCTGTCATCAACTCTCTGTACATATTCATATTTTATAGGTTGCCTTGAGTTTTATAAACGCACATAAATGACTCTCTGTCTTTCTTCCGCATCACTGCGCACTAGCGAAAGTGCCGAACAGTCCTAATCACCACACACGTACAACATAATCGGCTTCCGCGCGGGACTCTCGACGCAGGATGCAATGAAGCTAATAAAGCATCAGGTCGTGGATGGCCGTTCCAGAGACGTCAAGACTTTGCTCGGTCTGGACCTCGAGAAAGCTTTCGACAATGTGCTCCACAGCTTCATCGTAAAGACCATTTCAGACCTGGGTCTCGGTTCCAGATTCCATAGCTACGTCAGCTCTTTCCTAACGGACAGGAAGGCCAAGCTTCGCAATGGGGACTTCCGCTCCGACGATGCCCCTCGGAAAGCGGGGCACTCCTCAGGGCGCCGTCATCTCACCCACACTGTTTATGATCTGTATGATTGGTCTTTCCGAGAGGTTGGCACGCGTAGAGGGCGTCAAGCACACCTTATACGCCGACGACATCACCTTATGGTGCTCCGGCGGCTGCATGGGCAGAGTCGAAGAATCCATGCAGGAGGCGATTGACGTGATCGAGGAGTATCTCCGCCCCACCGGACTTCGATGCTTTCCCACCAAGTCGGAGCTTCTGCTTTATAGAAAAGAGAAGGGGGGCAGACCCAAAGGTTGGAAGCCAGTCTCCGAAAGCAGCATCAGTCTTCGCACTTGTGACGGGGGGTGACACCCAGGGTCGACGTTATTCGGGTCCTGGGCATGTTTGTTGAATTCAACGGCGGGAATGGAACGGCTCTCCGCAAGATCATCGCAAAGACGGACAACGCTTTCTGCCTCGTTCGCAGAATAGCAAACCGGCACCGGGGAATGAAGGAAAACAATCTCCTCAGGCTTATCAATGCCTTCGTACTATGTCACTTTACGTGCACATTTTCTATGCACAACTGGCTGAGAGCGCAGCGAGACAAGCTCAACGCTCTCATCCGTAAAGTGGTCAAGAGGGCTCTCGGACTACCCATCAGGACCCATATCGAAGACCTCCTCAAGCTGGGGGTGCATAACACTGCCGAGGAGATTGCCGAAGCCAAGAACGCGCGAAGCTCACTCGCCTGAGCACCACAGCGGCCGGTAAACACATCCTCGAAGAGCTGGGTTACCACCCTGCGGGATTCCCGATGGTCAGTACCCCGATTCCTAGGTGCATTCGAGACAAGTTCGACGTGGCGCCTGTGTGCCGAAACGTCCATCCTGTCCATAACGAAGGCAGACGCAAGGCCAGAGCAGCAGCCATCTTCAAACAGTTCAAGCAACGAGACATCAGAGCAAGCTTCGTCGACGCCGCGCAGTACAGCGATGGGAAGACCTTTGCCATCATTGTGGTCGATTCCAGCGGCAAGATTTCCAACAGCGCCTCCATTCGCACATAAGACCCCGGAGTCGCCGAGCAAGCCGCCATCGCCCTTGCCCTGCTAGACAGTCGTGGGTCCGCGATATATAGCGATTCCAAAACGGCAGTTAAGGCTTTTCAGAAGGGTTGGATCGCCAAGCAAGCTGCTCGTATTCTTAGCAGCTCGAGTCGATATGCTCTTACGCATCATTCAATCCAATGGTTTCCTGCTCACGTAGGGTCGGTCGAGGGTGCTCCCCGGAACCTCAATGAGTCTGCTCACGAGACTGTGCGTGACCTCACTGACCACGCTTCCTCTGCAAGAAGCACCGACTCCCCTCCTCTCTACTGCTACAGGGACGCTTCCGCTACTCACAACGAGATTATTAAATTATTCTATATGTCTAGAAGGGTTTTTCCACCCCCTCACCCCAAGTTGAATAGGGCGCAAGCCGTTTCGCTTAGGCTTCTGCAGACCAGCACGTATCCGTGTCTGTCCGTTCTCCACGAGGCTTACCCAGACGTGTATCGCGACGACGCCTGCCCCTCCTGCGGGCAGACCTCCACTCTAGCGCACATGCTCTGGGAGTGCGGGTCGACATACCCCAAGTTCATCGAGGAGGAGTGGGACTCGCTTCTGCGTAGCCCCGCTCTAGAAAAGCAAATCCTCGCTGTCCGGCGTGACCGCGACCGGGCCGGTGGGCTAGACCTGCCGGTCCCGACGTGGGACTAGCTGGGTGCGCGACGAGTTCGCGTCCTGGCCGGGCCTGCAATAAGGTTTCTTCACTCACTCACTCACTCACTCACTCACTCACTCACTCACTCACTCACTCACTCACTCACTCACTCACTCACTCACTCACTCACTCACTCACTCACTCACTCACTCACTCACTCACTCACTCACTCACTGGGTGAGTGTACAAGGCGTGATAAGAGTAGGTTCACGAGGCTGTAATGACAATAAAATGACCATGAAGGCATGACGACCACGAGCCTAGTGGCTCAACCTAGTGGCTCAAGCTAGTGGACAATTTGGGCAGTGGGTTGGCGTAAGAGGCTAGATAAATCGATCGGTGATATATATATATATATGTATATATATATATATATATATATATAGCCTCAAAATGGCAGAAGTAAGCAAAGAATGTCAGTCGTTTACAAAGATAAGCAAGTACACGTCTCAGTATTGTTGTTCAGAAAAAAGTTGCTGTGCAAGCTTTCACGAATACGGCCGATCGGGAATATCTTGCAGTGCTACAAAGGTGCTGAGAACATCATAAGAAGCCAAAAAAGACACCAAGGACAACACAGGAGAATTGTACTTACCAGTTGAATGAAAGAAATGATAAATTAACCAAAATTAAAGTGGATGAAGAAATAACCTACCGCAAACGGGGAAGAATCCCACGTCCTTGCATTACGCGCCCGATGCTCTGCCAATTGAGCCACCGCGGTGCCGTTTTCCCATCGACTTTCTGAGCTATTTACGTGTTACTGCTAGAACTAACTGTGGGATTGTACGCCAGTGCCACCGCTCACAAACATTGGCGGCGGACGTTGAACATCCTTTCTGCCGCAGGCGTCATGAGTCATCATCATCATCATCATCATCAGCCTGATTACGCCCACTGCAGGGCAAAGGCCTCTCCCATACTCCTCCAACTACCCCGGTCATGTACTAATTGTGGCCATGTTGATCCTCCAAACTTCCTAATCTCATCTGCCCACCTAACTTTCTGTCGCCCCCTGCTACGCTTCCCTTCCCTCGGAATCCAGTCGGTAACCCTTAATGACCATCGGTTATCTTCCCTCCTCATTACATGTCCTGCCCATGCCCATTTTTTTTTCTTGATTTCAACTAAGATGTCATTAACGCGCGTTTGTTCCCTCACCCAATCTGCTCTTTTCTTATCCCTTAACGTTACACCTATCATTCTTCTTTCCATAGCTCGTTGCGTCGTCCTCAATTTAAGTAGAACCCTTTTCGTAAGCCTCCAGGTTTCTGCCCCGTACGTGAGTACTGGTAAGACACAGCTGTTATACACTTTTCTCTTGAGGGATAATGGCAACCTGCTGTTCATGATCTGCGAATGCCTGCCAAACGCACCCCAGCCCATTCTTATTCTTCTGATTATTTCACTCTCATGATCTGGATCAGCAGTCACTAACTGTCCTAAGTAGATGTATTCTCTTACCACTTCCAGTGCCTCGCTACCTATCGTAAACTGCTGTTCCCTTCCAAGACTGTTAAACATTACTTTAGTTTTCTGCAGATTCATTTTTAGTCCCACCCTTCTGCTCTGCCTCTCCAGATCAGTGAGCATGCATTGCAGTTGGTCCCCTGAGTTACTAAGCAAAGCAATATCATCAGCGAAGCGCAAGTTACTAAGGTATTCTCCATTTACTCTTATCCCCAATTCTTCCCAATCCAGGTCTCTGCATACCTCCTGTAAACACGCTGTGAATAGCATTGGAGAGATCGTATCTCCCTGCCTGACGCCTTTCTTTATTGGGATTTTGTTGCTTTCTTTATGGAGGAGTACAGTGGCTGTGGAACCGCTATAGATATCTTTCAGTATTTTTACATACGGCTCGTCTACACCCTGATTCCGCAATGCCTCCATGACTGCTGAGGTTTCGACTGAATCAAACGCTTTCTCGTAATCAATGAAAGCTATATATAATGGTTGGTTATATTCCGCACATTTCTCTATCACCTGATTGATAGTGTGAATATGATCTATTGTTGAGAAGCCTTTACGGAATCCTGCCTGGTCCTTTGGTTGACGGAAGTCTAAGGTGTTCCGGATTCTATTTGCAATTACCTTAGTAAATACTTTGTAGGCAACAGACAGTAAGCTGATCGGTCTATAATTTTTCAAGTCTTTGGCGTCGCCTTTCTTATGGATTAGGATTATGTTAGCGTTCTTCCAAGATTCCGGTACGCTCGAGGTCTTGAGGCATTGTGTATACAGGGTGGCCAGTTTTTCTAGGACAATCTGCCCACCATCCTTCAGCAAATCTGCTGTTACCTGATCCTCCCCAGCTGCCTTCCCCCTTTGCATAGCTCCCAAGGCTTTCTTTACTTCTTCCGGCGTTACTTCTGGGATATCGAATTCCTCTAGATTATTCTCTCTTCCATTATCATCGTGGGTGCCACTCGTACTGTATAAATCTCTATAGAACTCCTCAGCCACTTGAACTATCTCATCCATATTAGTAATGATATTGCCGGCTTTGTCTCTTAACGCATACATCTGATTCTTGCCAATTCCTAGTTTCTTCTTCACTGCTTTTAGGCTTCCTCCGTTCCTGAGAGCTTGTTCAATTCTATCCATGTTATGCTTCCTTATGTCAGCTGTCTTACGCTTGTTGATTAACTTCGAAATTCTGCCAGTTCTATTCTAGCTGTAGGGTTAGAGGCTTTCATACATTGGCGTTTCTTGATCAGATCTTTCGTCTCCTGCGATAGCTTACTGGTATCCTGTCTAACGGAGTTACCACCGACTTCTATTGCACACTCCTTAATGATGCCCACAAGATTGTCGTTCATTGCTTCAACACTAAGGTCCTCTTCGTGACTTAAAGCCGAATACCTGTTCTGTAGCTTGATCTGGAATTCCTCTATTTTCCCTCTTAGCGCTAACTCATTGATCGGCTTCTTATGTACCAGTTTCTTCCGTTCCCTCCTCAGGTCTAGGCTAATCCGAGTTCTTACCATCCTGTGGTCACTGCAGCGCACCTTACCAAGCACGTCCACATCTTGTATGATGCCAGGGTTAGCGCAGAGTATGAAATCTATTTCATTTCTAGTCTCGCCGTTCGGGCTCCTCCATGTCCACTTTCGGCTATACCGCTTGCGGAAGAAGGTATTCATTATCCGCATATTATTCTGTTCTGCAAACTCTACTAATAACTCTCCCCTGCTATTCCTAGTGCCTATGCCATATTCCCCCACTGCCTTGTCTCCAGCATGCTTCTTGCCTACCTTGGCATTGAAATCGCCCATCAGTATAGTGTATTTTGTTTTCACTCTACCCATCGCCGATTCCACGTCTTCATAGAAGCTTTCGACTTCCTGCTCATCATGACTGGATGTAGGGGCGTAGACCTGTACAACCTTCATTTTGTACCTCTTATTAAGTTTCACAACAAGACATGCCACCCTCTCGTTAATGCTATAGAATTCCTGTATGTTACCAGCTATACTCTTATTAATCAGGAATCCGACTCCTAGTTCTCGTCTCTCCGCTAAGCCCCGGTAGCACAGGACGTGCCCGCTTCTTAACACTGTATATGCTTCTTTTGGCCTCCTAACTTCACTGAGCCCTATTATATCCCATTTACTGCCCTCTAATTCTTCCAATAGCACTGCTAGACTCGCCTCACTAGATAATGTTCTTGCGTTAAACGTTGCCAGGTTCATATTCCAATGGCGGCCTGTCCGGAGCCAGGGATTCTTGAGTACGTGCGTCATGAGTACGTGACCTTTTTGGGTCACGACAACTGGTCAATAAACTGCACATGCTGCCTGAAGGCATTAATTTTGCCGGGTTCGAGACCCTCGTTATGTAACGAACGCGAGGAAAGGGGGTTACTCGAGGGGCCCGATACTTATCAATAATATCATAAGAAGCCAGCAAACACCCCAAGGACAAGACCGGGGAAATTTCTTGTACTTACTAATCGAATTAAAGAAATGACACGTTAATGGAATTGAAAGTGGATGAATAGACAAACAAAAAGGTGCTCATGTAATTTATGTCCGCACAATATGTAATACCAAAGAACGATTGTATTCTTTTATGCATGTGGTAATTACAAATTGTTGCTGGGTTGCAGGCATGAAGCAGCTGAGCGAAGGACATAATCTTCAGCAAAGATAAAGGACACCATTCAATCATGAAGCAGTGCCCAGTACTGTCATTTTTTGCATCTGGCGTAGTCGTCGCTTTAGTTTGGCTAAGCAGAATTGAAGCTCGGCAGAAGACGCCTGATATAAGAGAGGTAAGTATCGCTTCACGCCACATATGATAGGTCAGTATAGGCGCCCTTCGCAGAAGGCTTATTTATGCGCAACGAAACAAATTTTGCGACCGCGCGATTCGAAGTGAGCGCAATGATAGAAAGGAGATTACGCTAAACTGTGAAAATACAGCCTTATCTCTTGCCGGCAGCGAAACTGGGCAGTGGCCAGCACAGGTTGTGCAGCGTGGCAAACACTGCTTCGGGCGTAAACAGTCTGCCAGGCTCTGCATACTTCATGACTCGGCAGCGAAAAGCAATGCGATCATTTTCCTCAGCCTGTCTAATCATTTTCGTGGTCGATCATGTCGATAATGAGAGGCGAGATTGGGGTGTGAGCAAAAACATGTTCGAAACAACCTTGTAATCCAGTCGGTACTGGAGAGCTCTGTAAAGTTGCTTGAGGTAAACAGCAGTTGAGCGTGGGCCGTGCCTTGGGGCTCACACAAGGCAGATAAGCTTCTTAGGACATGAAATATTTTTTTCTCGCAGTTAATCTCCTGCATGGTAACGAAGAATAAATGAAGTGAGAGTGGCTCGTGCGCACAATTTTCTTTAGTGCTGTTATATCTTGCGCGTACTCGGAAACATCCCGCTGTCAATCAGCACTTGTCTTTACTGCTTTGTCGTTCGTTACAGGTTCCATTTCAGCATTTATTAGGTTTGAGAACTGTTCAATTAGCATTGATGAAGTCAAGATAATAAAACGATAGGCGTATCCCTAGGGAAGTTTCTCGCTTGATTCTATCGCTGACATGCTCAGTTTTTACTTTCGTATTATTTGCAGTTTCTCAATGGTGCTCAACCAATATGGGTGCGCATGACGACCGCGGGACGAGGTCCTGACTGTATGGTGGACATCATCGACAAAGTAGACGGAACTACCGTGCTGTTTCGCAGATTTATTGGTCACACTAAATTAATAATGAGGTAGGGCTTAAGGCATTCTGAAAAGTGCAATTCCGCAGTAACCGAATAATAATTTTTTTTTGCAGTAACTTCCAGAAGTTTCTTGAAGGACATCTTGGATCGAGTAGCGTTGGTTCCAGAAGTTCAAGCTTGGATGTAATGAACGTCAGTCAGCGAGGTAAGCTGAGAGCACTGTATATCGTAATTATTGTTTGGGGTTCACAAAATGAGCTTCACAATATTGTCTTGCTCGTGAAATATACCTATCATCCACGTACAGAAAATTGCGTCGTACAATATCTGTGACAAGCCCCTGCAGAAATGTTCATATGAACGACCGACCAAGCGAACAGAAAACACTTTCCGCAAGAACGACAAGTTTCGCGAGCGGCACTAAGATCGTATGCCGGTGCAATCTTTCATCCCCACTAGAGCGGAGTTGTTGAACCAGAGCATGTTTTTTTTTTTAATGCGAGGATAAATGCCTCAGGGCATACAAGGGTATGTGATGGGGGTGAATACAGAGCATGTTGTTTTTGGAAGGTTAGCCTTACACCATTCAGTGCCATGACTTCGTGGAATGACGCTTTTGTAGGATTTTTGAGAAGATACTGTGTACGTACTTACTGAAATACAAGAGAGGTTATCGAAGTCATGAGATATCGTAAGACATTTACTACATTGAGAAACTCGTACGTCTACTGCCACAGTGACCTTCCTCATAAAAGACGCCCTCAACACAAAAGGCGTTCTCGTGCTGCTTTAGGATATGCGGAATGAGTGACAGACTCTTAAAATTTGTTTGGGCTACATCACACTCATGGCCAGGTTTATTTAGGGTTTATTTGAGCTCGTGTCACGTTCTATCATCATCTTAACACTCTTTACTCCTTACTCCAGATTAGGGCAGCGAATCCGTCTATGCACTGGCTAACATTTATGTTTTTTTTTCTCTCATTTCCTCCTCCTTCCACAGATTAAAGAATGTAAATGGTAACATCTTCGTATTGTAAAAAAAAATGTGTGACATCAAATAGGCATTCGTTTTCAGCGTGAGGAAAGGGGCATAGGTAATAATGAGGTAGAAAACAATGTAGGCGAAGTCCGCATGTCAGTACCAAGTGCTAGAAGATGTTTGCAAGAATCAGTAGTGAATGTGTATAAAGTCAAAAGACTATATTGATTGGCAAAATCCACAGCAAACAATTTCATAGAACGTTGACTGAAGCAATTGATTTAGTTGCGGAGTAGGCCACAACACTAAATTGTGCATTGAATTCACGGAAGCATTTAAATAGGATAAAATAGTCAATGCGACTTATGTCCGTTTATCTGGTTATGGAAATATCATAACTTTACGCACAGGTGCTGCTCCTACAAGCCAGGAAACATTATTATATATGAGCCCAAAAAGCGACTGTGGCGTTTTCGAAGTTCAAGATCTAATAAATGGTGAGTATCTGAGCAAATTCGCTGTATATACGAGAAATATCTCGTGCAGTAAAGGAAAATCTAATACCTCTTATTTCTTCTCGTGAAATAAACGCATATGAATATTAACGCGATTATTCTTTGCCTACTTGGAGCGTTTTGATCTGTATATGTATGTATGTATGTATGTATGTATGTATGTATGTATGTATGTATGTATGTATCATCATCATCATCATCATCAGCCTGATTACGCCCACTGCAGGGCAAAGGCCTCTCCCATACTTCTCCAATTACCCCGGTCATGTACTAATTGTGGCCATGTTGACCCTCCAAACTTCCTAATCTCATCTGCCCACCTAACTTTCTGTCGCCCCCTGCTACGCTTTCCTTCCCTCGGAATCCAGTCCGTAACCCTTAATGACCATCGGTTATCTTCCCTCCTCATTACATGTCCTGTCCATGCCCATTTCTTTTTCTTGATTTCAACTAAGATGTCATTAACGCGCGTTTGTTCCCTCACCCAATCTGCTCTTTTCTTATCCCTTAACGTTACACCTATCATTTTTCTTTCCATAGCTCGTTGCGTCGTCCTCAATTTAAGTAGAACCCTTTTCGTAAGCCTCCAGGTTTCTGCCCCGTACGTGAGCACTGGTAAGACACAGCTGTTATACACTTTTCTCTTGAGGGATAATGGCAACCTGCTGTTCATGATCTGCGAATGCCTGCCAAACGCACCCCATGTATGTATGTATGTATGTATGTATGTATGTATGTATGTATGTATGTATGTATGTATGTATGTATGTATGTATGTATGTATGTATGTATGCATGCATGCATGCATGCGTGACTTCGAGCGTACGGGAATCTTGGAAAAACGCTAACATAATCCTAATCCATAAGAAAGGGGACGCCAAGGACTTGAAAAATTATAGACCGATCAGTTTACTGTCCGTTGCCTACAAAGTATTTACTAAGGTAATTGCAAATAGAATCAGGAACACCTTAGACTTCCGTCAGCCAAAGGACCAGGCAGGATTCCGTAAAGGCTACTCAACAATAGACCATATTCACACTATCAATCAGGTGATAGAAAAATGTGCGGAACATAACCAACCTTTATATATAGCTTTCATTGATTACGAGAAAGCGTTTGATTCAGTCAAAACCTCAGCAGTCATGGAGGCATTGCGTAATCGGGGTGTAGACGAGCCGTATGTAAAAATACTGAAAGATATCTATAGCGGCTCCACAGCCACCGTAGTCCTCCATAAAGAAAGCAACAAAATCCCAATAAAGAAAGGCGTCAGGCAGGGAGATACGATCTCTCCGATGCTACTCACAGCGTGTTTACAGGAGGTATTCAGAGACCTGGGTTGGGAAGAATTGGGGATAAGAGTTAATGGAGAATACCTTAGTAACTTGCGATTCGCTGATGATATTGCCTTGCTTAGTAACTCAGAGGACCAACTGCAATGCATGCTCACTGACCTGGAGAGGCAAAGCAGGAAGGTGGATCTAAAAATTAATCTGCAGAAAACTAAAGTAATGTTTAACAGTCTCGGAAGGGAACAGCAGTTTACAATAAGTAGTGAGGCACTGGAAGTGGTAAGGGAATACATCTACTTAGGACAGGTAGTGACTGCGGATCCGGATCATGAGACTGAAATAATCAGAAGAATAAGAATGGGCTGGGGTGCGTTTGGCAGGCATTCTCAGATCATGAACAGCAGGTTGCCATTATCCCTCAAGAGAAAAGTTTATAACAGCTGTGTCTTACCAGTACTCACGTACGGGGCAGAGACCTGGAGGCTTACGAAAAGGGTTCTACTTAAATTGAGGACGACGCAACGAGCTATGGAAAGAAGAATGATTGGTATAACGTTAAGGGATAAGAAAAGAGCAGATTGGGTGAGGGAACAAACGCGAGTTAATCATATCTTAGTTGAAATCAAGAAAAAGAAATGGGCATGGGCAGGACACGTAATAAGGAGGGAAAATAACCGATGGTCATTAAGAGTTACGGAATGGATTCCAAGGGAAGGAAAGCGTAGCAGAGGGCGGCAGAAAGTTAAGTGGGCGGATGAGATTAAGAAGTTTGCAGGGACAACATGGCCACAATTAGTACATGACCGGGGTAGTTGGAGAAGTATGGGAGAGGCCTTTGCCCTGCAGTGGGCATAACCAGGCTGATGATGATGATGATGATGATGATGCATGTATGCATGCATCTATCTATCTATCTATCTATCTATCTATCTATCTATCTATCTATCTATCTATCTATCTATCTATCTATCTATCTATCTATCTATCTATCTATCTATCTATCTATCTATCTATCTATCTATCTATCTATCTATCTATCTATCTATCTATCCGTCTGTCTGTCTGTCTGTCTGTCTGTCTGTCTGTCTGTCTGTCTGTCTGTCTGTTTGCCAACGCAATGGCGCAAGTTGTATATCAACTTTCACCTCTAGCTCGTGGTCGTGATGCCGTCAGGGTCACCCCAACGTCGTCATGCCAACTTCGTTATCTGATATTCGCCATGCCGTCATCCCGCCTTCTACGCCTAGCCAGAGGTCTAAGCTGTCTATTATTTTGAGCCTCTATGTATGTCCATGAGGTCGTGATGCATCTTGGTCGTTCCGTCATCGTCCCTCCAGCTTGATCATACGACTCTCGTCATGGCGTCATCGTCCCGCCATCGTCATCATGCAGTCTTCGTGTTATAGGTGTCGCGTGCTATTGTCGCCACACAGTCGCCATCATGCATTTGTTCTACCGTCATTGGGAGGCCACCGTGTTCCTTCCACCATTATGATTTTCATTTCGTCATCCTACTTTTACCACTCCGCCGTCATGCCATCGTCGCTAAACAGTCGTCGTCAGAAAATTGTCGTCATGCAGTGGTCGTGATGCTGCTGTTTTACCACTTTCATCTTTTCAGAAATCTCATCCCGTTGTGCTTATGCTGCAATTTTAACATTTCTGTCTTCATTCTATTGCAATTATGCTGTTATTGTCATGCTATCGTCGTCACCATACAATTGTCGTCACGCTGTTTTGTTTACCTTATCCGTCTCAACAGTAACGCCATCCCATTCTCCTTAAATCATCGACGCCATAATGCCTTCGTCTTTCAATTGACATTATCTCTTCCCCGTCATTTTATTGTAATCCAGCTATCGTCCTTCAATCGTGATTATGTAGGCGTTGTCAAGGCATTGTCTTCATTGTGTCGTAGCCACACAGCCGCTGCCATGCGTCCGTCATCATCGAGTCACCGTCATGTCATCGACGTCATAACGCCTTCCTCGATCAATTGACGCCATTCTTTCACCGTATTTATATTGTAATTTTACTGTCTAAGGTGACTGCCTAACCATTTTCGTGTGCCAATTCCGACTATACTATAGTTTTGATAGCTACGGATACTAACCACCAGTACAAATGGTATCATATGGTAAGTGGAGCTTTTTTGCATTTTCCCCTCGTGACAGCTGCCGTTTTGAAAAGGTGTCATTGAGACGCTGCGCCTGTGGTCGAAACTCTTGACGCCAGGTGCCAACACAATCTCTCCAAATGACTTCACTCTACACAAAATACACCGAGCCCCAAGTAGACTCATTTTCAAGTCTGCACTCAATTCCAAGATAAAGCAGGAATGCTTGTTTTCGCTGTCTCTCTCTGTTGGGAGAATCAGACGCTGTCGTTAAGAAGCAGCGCTTCTGGTCGAAGACGCTGACGCAGTCTCTGGAAACGCCGCGCCTCTCGTCGCAGTGTCGTCTGCCAACAGAGGCGGTCGCATCGGCTGCGGGTTGTTTCGAGCGGACCCCTAGAAGAGGGTCACTGATTGGATCCCGCGTACGAGTGAGGAATACTGGATTGGAGGTCGCCACACAGTATCGTATAATGCCACACAAGACGACATCCCAAAAGCATGCTGAAGGCATTCTTCGATAACAACCGGGGTTGATTTTTCGTTTTTTTCTTTTTGCGTTTTATTTTACTTCTAGCGCCATTAGAACCCAACTTTCGCTCACAAATGCAACACATTTCGTTCAGGTAAGTCAAGCGGTTGTCGCGTAAAAACATTTCTCCCTTTTACATGTATTTGAATAGAGAAATCGGAGTTGACCTCGTGTTAAAGGCTTCCTCTTCAGAGGGAGGTTTCGCTCGGTGACAAAGCTGCTGAAGTACGTGCTCAGCAGCGCAACGGCACCACGCAGCCACCACGGAGGGTGAATTAAAGAGGAGATAGTTTCCTTTCGAGGCTCGCACAATGAACGGCGGTCACTGAATACCATAAACTACGTCGAATTACTCGAGAAGCCAAGTTCACAGTGTGCGAATACTAGGAATCAACAGTAGTAGAAGTGCTGTTGGCATCTTTTGAAGCTTAATGATTTGTTCTATCTGCTCTTTTTCAGCAGGGGCAAGTCGCACTTATGAGCTACGCTCGAAAAATTCCTTAGACAGGGAAGCCGAGGATGTGGAATGTTCGGTGGTGTACAAAAAGACCGCGAAAGGCAAAGCAAGAAGTATTTCTCGCGATCCCGCTTGTGAAGACATACTCAAAGGAAATGATAATCTTATGCATTCTATCAGCATGGACGGAGGATCAGTGGGCTTTTATGGAATTATGGTAGGAGGATATCCTTTTAACCCTGCTACTGCCTTTCTTGAATATTTTGCCATGATACCAGTTTTACGCCCAGCATGGCAAACTTGAGACACACATGAACTGCCTTTGCTCTATCCTGGGCAAATGGACTATTATATTGTTTGTGCACACATATATGTTCTTGTAGATAAGTCGAAAATAAAATATTTATATTACCATGTTTGCGGACTTTATTGCAGTTGAGAAATACCTTCATGGGATTAGCACATTTAGGGCTATATCTATCTATCTATCTATCTATCTATCTATCTATCTATCTATCTATCTATCTATCTATCTATCTATCTATCTATCTATCTATCTATCTATCTATCTATCTATCTATCTATCTATCTATCTATCTATCTATCTATCTATCTATCTATCTATCTATCTGTCTGTCTGTCTGTCTGTCTGTCTGTCTGTCTGTCTGTCTGTCTGTCTGTCTGTCTGTCTGTCTGTCTGTCTGTCTGTCTGTCTGTCTGTCTGTCTGTCTGTCTGTCTGTCTGTCTGTCTATCTATCTATCTATCTATCTATCTATCTATCTATCTATCTATCTATCTATCTATCTATCTATCTATCTATCTATCTATCTATCTATCTATCTATCTATCTATCTATCTATCTATCTATCTATCTATCTATCTATCTATCTGTCTATCTAATCTATCTATCTATCTACGTTTTTTCCTCTGTCTAACCGTTTTCCCTAAAGCTCTAAACATAAAAGAAATTCTTTAAAATTTGTCTCGTGCAGATCACAACCTCTCCTTTTCTGGTTCTGGTGCTAACCAGAAACTCACGGGACACGGCTTCCTCGGGAGCAGCAGTAAGACATTTAGCACACTGGGGATGCGCCCCTCTTCGTAGAAACTCATTCACTCAACTTGGGTCACAGGAAATGGGCCACTCTTCAGTTACGCTAATGGTTCGTCTTTCTTCTTCTGGCGTGGCCCTGGTCAACCATGGGAGTGAAATAACTTTATTGGACATCCGGCGAGGACGCGAACTCAGCGCTCCCCCGGCTAGTCCTACGTGGGGTCCGGTAGGTTTAGCCTACCGGCCCGGTCGCGGGCCCGCCGTACAGCCAAGATTGCTTTTCTAGAGCGGGACACGCAGGAGGGAGTCACAGAAGCGACTCCCACTCCTCCTTGCTAAACTTGGGGTATCTGGACCTGCACTCCGAGAGCATGTGTGCTAGCATGGAGGTCTGCCGGCAGGAGGGGCCGGCGTCGTCGCATGATGCATGCAGAGATAGGCTGAGAAGGAAGAGGAATGGACGGTGGGTGGATCCGCCGTTGGTTATGTCGCAGCCGCTGAAATAACGTCCCCAAGTTTTTAACTGCGGTTTATAGCCCACAGCTAATGGTGACCTGCACATCAGACAAGATCTGCCATGGAACGAACGGGTGACCACAGATGCCTGCAACTCCACCCGTACCGCCCCTGAAATAAACTATGAACCTTCCGCGAGTGTGTCAGGAGCTACAGCTAACATCACCCTACCACGGAGTGCGCTGCATGGCCAAGTTATGCAGCTCTCCGACTCTGTCGTCACTGCAGTCACGCGCATAAGGAAGGGGGTCAGTGTGAAGAGACACGTACTTGAAGAAAAATAAATACTTGAAGAGACGCTTTTCTGCGAGGTCTGCCAGACTACAGGTCACATTTTCCTCTGCCACAGCTGCCACAGACACAGTAGAGCTTAAAGCCGCAAGCTCGCCACCCCGAAGAAATCCCCTGCACCTGAAATGAAAGATGGAGAGCAGAATGCACCATATATAAGGAATACAGGTACTTTTCTCAAAGGTAAAGGCTTCGTACATGGCAACAAACTATAGTAGGGTTCCGAACAGGTCCGAACGTTTCGAGCAAGCCCAGGCAGCCTTTCAAGCAAGTTCCAGCAGCTAATACACAACTGAATACAAAAGAAATTAGAAGCAATGCAACAAGAGATCACATCTGTGACGCAAGCCCTCCAAGGACAACACGAACAAGTAGTAATCAAACCGCCACCACACAGAAAAAAAATGACAACCATTCCATTCTGTGAAGATGGAATGGCAGTGAAAGCACTTTGCTGAGAGGTGTGGTGCCCCACATCTGTCAGCAGAGATTACTTGCACGTTCCGCACACCTTGAAGTCGACCACGTCACCGGGAACGTCTAGGAACGTACGGGACAGTACCTTTAGCGCATGGTCCCGTTTAGTCATGTCTGGCACATTTCCGGTCTTCGTCAGGTAGTTCTCGAAACACAGAGGGTCGCTCACACTGCAAGTAAATCCGAAATGTTTATCCAGAAAGTATCGTCGCAACTTGGCATTCGCACCTTTGAAGTCGTTCAGTCGGTCCATCCGGTACCTCTTCCGCCGCATTGGTGCCCGCGTTCGCGATTGTCGTTTTTTTAGCATCGTGAGAACGTTCTTCGTCGGCGGTCGTTTGGCGCCGGCGATGTTGACATTCTCGTTGCTGTTCCCTCCGGCGCTTGTCGTAAGCATGTTGCCCTTCGGGTGTACGAAATATACGTGTCCTCCACATCGATAACGCAGCTCTTGACTGGCTCACACCTCCTTAATCAATGGCTCATACCTCCGTAGAAGCGGCCTCCCAATTACACGAGAGAAGGGAATTCTATGCTGGAATGGTGAGCGGCAATGGAGCACGCTGTGGAAGACGACGACGCTCGCTACATTGCTGATGATGAAAGTTTTTTGCACAACGGAGTCACCTGTGGAGGAATATGACGACGAGCGCGCGAGCAGTCGCACTAGCGCGTTTGCGCTGTTGGCACCGACAATATTGAAGTCTTTTTTGAAAAATTTACACGAAACATTTTTTGAAAAACATCTGTTTGTACCCGTGTGCCTGGGACCTCTTTGGGTCCCACGTATGACAAGAATAATTCAAGGGCACGTTACAGGTTTCCGAGCCGACAGGGCTATGTGCATTGAGATTGGCCCCTTTCTGCACTATCACCAGGATCCGCCCACATGATGATTATTTTCTGTTGACGGACGTCGAAAAAGCTATGGAAGGTTAGTAATATACAGCTTTCACTGTAAAAAAAAATATGGCAGAAGCCATCGCACGATGGCTGTTGACGTTAGTGCAATCTAGTGACCCACCGTATTGCTGAAGTCCCGTTTATTTCAAATATGCAAATATGGGCCGGTATAACAGGAAAGCAGAAAACTGCTTTCCTGTTATGCCGGCCCATATCGCGTGCTCCGCCAAGTGACCGATGTCACCTATGAAATTGTTCTAGCCACGCCCACTACGTCCTCTGGTGTGACAACCAGTGACATTGTCCACGTCACCCGACTCAAGCCCTACAACTCTCCACGTGCCTTGGATATTTAAAAGCACCGTGACGGCGCTTTTGCCGCCGGGGGGTAGTATTACGATATTATCGGTAGACGCCCGAGAGACGAGCCGCCGCGAGAACGACGATGAAGTGGGTCTGTGGCCTGGGCGCGAGAAAATGTCGGCCTGGCGCTCTTGCTCCAGTCCAGTGTAAATAGCTTGTAAATAGCCTCTTCCGTCTTTATCTCTCTACACGTAACAATATTTTACCTTTACGCATGTTATTCAATCATAAGCTGTCACTACAACACAAGATTTTCAGCACAACTCAATGTTCTCCTTTCAAAAGCAAGAACTAATTATGGGAAATTTACCGTCACGTTTTCAGGAATTCTGTTTGGAATTCAATAACACCTGATATGAAGTCATCTACATTATTATCATTCAAGCGTAGAACGAAGGAGCATTTCATGAACACTTTATCTAACGCATAGTATAACTTAACGAACCTTGAATTAGTTAGATATTATTCTGCTTTACCATTATGCAATGTACTGTTCAACTGCCGAGTCACTGAATTTTGCCTATAATTGATACTTCTCCTCGTTGTTGGCTTTACGTGCCAATTATCCTCGTTTGAATTTCTGCAAGTTGTTTTTCAGATTTCTTCAATTATTTTTCTTCTTTTTACCTGTGTCATTATACTTCTGACATTTTTAATACATTTTTTTCTCTCTTACCGTTTATTTCCGATGATGATGTAGAAATTGTATAATATATGATATGATTAACTCTTTCCCACGATCTTACTATCCCCTTTTCATGTCTTGTTAGGAGGTCACCCCGACAGTTGTTACTTCGGGACCTCCGAATGTGTACTTATGCCCATGTTGTATTTGATTTCGTCAAAAAAATAAATATTGATTAAATGATTGATTGATTCATCACGACGCAGTGATGAAGATGGAACTACAGTGCGAATGAGGTCAATGGAACCACAAGGGTAGCATGAATTCGATGGCATGAGGATGACGGCACGAAAGAAATTGGATGACGATGCTTGAATGACGACAACCAGATGGTAACACTGGAATGAGTACGATGGTGTGGTCACAACGGCATTACAATGGATGCATGGCAGTGACTATCTGACCATGACGCAATGACGGAGAAGGGGTGACAATGCTGGTATTAGAGTGACACTGAGGACACAGTAAAATTGGGCGCCGCATGAAATCAGTGAGAACAAAAGTTGACATAAGAGGAGCCAAGATGTATGCACTGAAAGATAAGCAGGGTAATATCATCAGCAATGTTGAAGAATAGTAAAAGAAGCGGAAGAATTCTATACTGACCTGTACAGTACCCAGAGCAGCCACGACACCTCCATTCGAAGTAGTAATGAACAGGTTACAGAGGCTCCTTCTATAACTAGCGATGAAGTTAGAACGGCCTGGCAAGCGGCAGGAGATGATGGAATAACAATCGATTTAATCAAAGATGGTGGAGATATGCTTCAAAAACTTCATGCTCTTTATACGAAATAACTCACCGTTTCAAGGGTTCCAGAGAACTGCAAGAATGCTAACATTATACTAATCGAAAAAGGGAGACGTTAAAGAATTGAAAACTTATAGGCCCATTAGCTTACTTCCATTATTTTGTAAGATAGTCATCAATATAATTTCCAATAGAATAAGGGCAACACTAGACTTCAATCAACCAAGAGAACAAGCTAGCTTCAGGAAGGGATACTCTGCAATGGATTACATCTATGTCATCAATCAGGCAACCTAGAAATCTGCAGAGTACAATCAGGCTCTCTATATGGCTTTCATAGACTACGAAAAGGTAGGTGAGTCAGTAAAGATACCAGCAGTCATACAGGCATTACGTATTGAAGGAGTACAGAAGGCTTGCGTAAATATCTAAGAACATATCTACAGAGATGCCACAACTACCTTAATTCTTCCCAAGTAGAGATACCTATTAAGAAAAGGGTCAGGCAAGGAGATATAATCTCCCCAATGCTATTCACTGCATGCTTGTAAGAAGTATTCAGGATATTAAACTTGGAAGGCTTAGACCTGAGTGTCAACGGCGAATATCTCAGCAACTTTCGGTTTAGAGATGGCATTGTCCTGTTCAGCAACACATGGGACCAGTTACAAGAAATGATTGAGGACCTTAACAGACAGAGTGTAAGAGTGGGGTTGAAGATTCATATGCGGAAAAGAAAGATAATGATCTATAGCCGGGCAAGGGAACAAGAGTTCAAGTTCGCCAGTCAGCCTCTAGAGCATGTGGAGGAGTACGTTTACCTAGGTCAATTACTCAGAAGGGACGGTGATCACGACACGGAAACTTACAGAAGAATAAAAATTGCCAGGAGCGCATACGGCAGGCATTGTCAGATCCTGACTGGAAGCTTACCACTGTCATTGAAAAGAAAGGTGTACAGTCAATGCATTCTACCGGGGGTAATATATGGGACATATACTTGGAGATTAACAAACAAGTTCTAGAACAAGCTGAGGAACGCGCGAAAAGCGATGAAGAAAGAATACTAGGCGTAACGTTAAGTGACAGGAAGAAAGCGGTTTGGATCAGAGAGCAAACTGGGATAGCTGATATTCGAATTGATTTTAAGAGAGAGAACTGGAGCTGGGGCAGGCCATGTAATGCGTAGGTTAGATAACCGGTTGATCATTTTGGTTACAGAATGGGGGCCAAGAGAAGGGAAGCGCAGTCGAGGACAGCAGAAGATTAGGTGCGGTGAACAAATTAGCAAGTTCGCAGGAGCTAGTTGGAATTGGTTGGCGCAGGACAGGGGTGATTGGTGATGCCAGGGAGAAGCCTTCGTCTTGCAGTGGACGTAAGATAGTCTGACGATGACGATGACTTCATAGTAAGAACGACATGTTTTTGAGCCGATATTTTCAACCACAACCTCAGTGTTTAAAAAAAATAACTGTTTAATTCCTTGGCCCTGCTGGCCTCGCTCACATACCTGCACTGCGTTCTTCCATTTGCCAACAAGCATGATTCCTATATTTTTTTGTGGGGTCTCTTTTTCAAACAAAGCGATTGTGTATCACAGACGGCTTACGCGTAACTTTCTTTCTTATTTTTAGTAATGCATACGACGAACCACAACCGATAACGTGTGGTTTATTCAAACTTGAATTTACGCAGTGGCCTGTGCACTGCGTTGAATAGAAATTTCAATTGTGCCCGAAGTCTACTGCGGTAAAATCTGTCTAAGTGCCGGGGACCTTGCTTCTTACAGTATTTAAATATGAAAAAAAAACCCGTATGAATAAGGGAAGGCGTGAATGTGTTAGAATTTAGGGCGTCCGGACAGAAAATCATATATGTATTTTCTCAGATTTTGAACTAGACAGTAGCAGGATCTTGTCGTGTATAGGAAGGCTAGGCCAGAACCTCTTGAGACCTTTGCATAATGTAAGATGACGTCATTCACAAAGATCAATGACCTATATAATTTTTGTCTATTTAGGGTATTGTTGCTTGAAGCGGGAGAACTTCACTTTATATATGACGTCATGTCCAGATGCGCTTCGTTGTTCTTTAAAGGATAAAATTGTAACTTATTTCACTTGATGGAAAGACGTAGCCTAGAGACACATAAAAAAAAAAGACACCGCGGGAGCGTCATGGCCTTATTCGGGTGGTCGTGTCTCTCCCCTACTATTTTTATAACGTAGAAGGTGCTAGTGCAACGTTTACGTTATTTACCATCTAAATGCTACAACAACTTCTTACCAGAGATTGCTTTTCTGTGGATGCTTACGAAGTCTTATAGTAACGGTTACCAATATTGAGGTTCCCACCGATACTCTAGATTGTGGAAACAGTTTCGAAAGGAAATAAATTGTACCACACAAAAATCAGCTAGTTTCTGTCTGGGCATCGTTTAAGACCAGATGGCTTTTTTCCATGGCAGTGGCCCTTCTTTGGCAAGTGACGAGAGTGCCCGTGAACGCCTTGTCATGTTTTGTATTGTCGTGGTCACTTGTATAATACCGTACTATATATAAAGAAGAATTGAGTCGAAAATAAATCATTGCACGCTTGCCGCTTGTGACTAACACCAGAAAAGCTTCGGTTTAATGGCCATCCTGGTAATTTTTAGACGAAGCTGGAAGACAACAAGCACCTCGAACAAGCGACCAAATAAATTTGTGTTTCGTCTCAAGTTTAAGTGAAACTGACGATGAAAATTGCACTGGGCGCAGGGAGTTATTTTACGGCAGTGCTCAAAACAAACTATACATAGTCTTGAAATAAGTGTAGTTTTGTTCTACAGCCATATGGCCCTGATTCCATTAAAGCAATTTTTTATAAGGGTGAAACGACACAAAGAGATGCCAATCGGGAAGCAATAACGTTTAGAAAAGTGTAGAAAACACGGAAATATGCATAGAAAGGACAACGGAAACGCGGAATATCAAAGAAATGCCTCAGAGGCTTGCTAAAATTGCATGAATTGTTCCCGCTACCAAGTAGTAATGAACAAGCGCACGTGCGAGTTCCTTTCCGGAAAAACGTGGCATGTCTGGGGGCTTTTCTAGAAGCTTTGTTCATCTAGTTGAAATAGATCATAGGGCGCAGAAAAGAGAGGGTGTCTTCACACAAGTCGGGAATCTGTACAAGTTCTTCAGTTACTATTGCTCAAAGAAGGGCTAGTTGGTCACTGCTATTGCTGAATATAAATTGAGCGCTAGGGAACGATGAAGACAGAACCATAAAATTCCAAATAGCACTGAACGGAGAAAGTTGCATTAAGCCTGTGGTCAACTCACACTACTCACGGTAAAAAAATACAGTAGTCTTTCATAGCCAGTCAGCGCTTCTTCAAATTTATTATTTTATGTATTTATTTAGTACATACAGCAGACCTTTCGGTCCAAGCAGAGGGGTAATAGAATGCATACAAATAAAACAGAACAAATTAGAAACAAGCAAATACAAATTTATACATTCTTTAGTCACACTGTGTCTGTAACTGTCGTTCCAGTCTGATATTGTTCTGGGAAAAAAAGAAAATTTAAACGTGTCAATTCCAGCATAATAGGGTGTTAGTGAGTCCGGATGATGCTGTCTTGTGTGCCGTGTTATTGCAGGCGTTATGTAAGTCGATGGTTTAATTTCAAGCCTGTTGTTGCGAAGAAGGGAAAGGTAGTCAAGCCTTAGCAGCTTTCGGCGTGATTCAAGAGTGGGCGTGGAATTTTCTGTGATAATTTTAGAGGGAGAGCCAAGTCTTGCGAGTTTATTAAATATAAGTTCGCAAGACTGGACTCTCCCTCTAAAATTATTTAGTGCGTGGAAAATAAAGTGCGTGTAAGAGTGCGCCATCATACAGCCCCATTCCAGAGGCAAAGAACCAGCGACTCACAAAGGAGACAGCAGAAAACATGAACTCAGGTGCACCTTTCATCTATAGTGAAAACTAGCTGCCTAGACACTTCGGATTCTTAGGTTATCCCAAGCATGAAATTTAAGGGATTTTCCTTTCACAACCATCACTTTAGAGCAGTGCCTTTCTCCCTCCTACTGCCTACGCAGTCTCTAATGGGTGCTTCCTTCACAGCTGGAGAGCAGTGGATGCCTCCACGAGCAGTGTACGGCTAGCCGTAGACATCGGATAACACGATATCTGACCACGTATTAGTCGATTTGAATCGCGGAGCCCAACCACAGGCCCCTTGCCTAGCACCTGTGTTCCGGTGCCTGACAGAAGCATCAAGCAGGTACTTTCTTACCTACGGGAGGAAAGAAAGTCTCACGTCGTTTTTCATACCTCATACCTTAACCTCATATCAACGTGCTTCTCTGAACGCCATGCTTCTTGAAATATGCACGACTGGCTTCTGTCAAAGTCTTAATGCAAAAGACGACATCCTCTACTTGGTGAGGCAGGTTGAGCACCAACATGCTCACGGTTTTCTGCACTTGCAATTTCCATTGTCGCATCAAGGCTTATCAGTTCGGTGTGCTAGTGGACATGGGAGTGACAGACCATCCTTTGCATTTCATAAACACATTAATGAATCATCGGCAGATGAAGGAAAACTTAGGGACGGCGCGGAAAACATTGAAAGAAATTTCCTGAAGTGCCCCACGAAGAAGTGCATTTCGCCGATGCTTTTAATATTGCCTCGGCTAGATTAGCAAATTCTTCGAGAAATATCTTCAAAAAATTTGCACGCGTATTACTATGTTCAGATCATATCTGCCTTTTGCCTGCCGGGTAACCAGCACAAGGGTCTGGCAGTGATTGCTCAGAGGATAGTTATGCTGGCACACGCCCACCTCTCATCTGCAGTTTTAACCATATCAGTGGACAAGTCTTGTTTTGTGCTGCTTCCTGGGATGCAGCGAAGAGCAACGCGGATGAAGATCAGCCTTGGAAGCAAACGAATGAAACAAGCTAATCACGCCCGATCTGTCTGTCTGTCTGTCTGTCTGTCTGTCTGTCTGTCTGTCTGTCTGTCTGTCTGTCTGTCTGTCTGTCTGTCTGTCTGTCTGTCTGTCTGTCTCTCTGTCTGTCTGTCTGTCTGTCTCTCTGTCTGTCTGTCTGTCTGTCTGTCTGTCTGTCTGTCTGTGTGTCTGTCTGTCTGTCTGTCTGTCTGTCTGTCTGTCTGTCTGTCTGTCTGTCTGTCTGTCTGTCTGTCTGTGCACCTGACTGTTTTCTTTCAATTCCATGTTGAACGCTGGCTCGCATGCACATTCCCACATTTCAGCATCCAGCCCGTTCGTAACAAGTCCTACTTCTATGCTAATTTGACCCGATGCCTAACTAGAACAAGATATTTTAGACGGAGGCGGAGTAGCTGTGTAACGACATTCGTGAAGCGGACATTAATGTGAACAAAATTGTTCGAGGTAAAATAACAACTGATGCATTCAAACGAACGTAAGTCGCTGCTGGAGGCTGTGAAAGTGGGGCGCGTAATATCTACGCACCACGGTATTAGAGTGCGAGTTCAGTACAGCGTCCGGAATATTTCTGACGAAGTACCTTTCCCACAAGAGCCCGTAAGCCTAACCACACGACTTGGTTTCACAGTCGGTTTCTGTGTTAACGTACTCGTTTCAAACTGGTTGACTTGCACTGACCATACAATGATCATTGTCAAAAGGCCATACATTTGGGCTACTCGTGCACGTTGCACCCTGTGTAAATGGAATCGGCCTGTACTGTTTAATACCAACGTCACTCTTGAAGGACACACATGTGTGCAGCGGAAACGGCGCCCATTCTACTGCAACAATGGTGCCTTACGTTTTTCAATGCTACCTGAGATCTGGGCGAGGAGCGCTTTGTGTTGGTAATCACCTGCGTTGGCTTGGACAACCTAATCGATCGCTGTTGGCAGGATACTGTTGGCACTCTTATGTGAACTCACGTTATTGTGACGCATTTTTGCGCGGCACTTAGTCCAGTGCCAAACACCTTTAGGTGTTTCCCTTCGCATGATGGGATATAAGCTGCGTATTTTTGTATTCCTCGCGTTCCTCATTGTTACGGCGACCTTGTTTGGCTCTAACATGAAGTCACCAAAGAAGATTCACATTCATACTCCGCACCATATATCAGTGCATGGCTTCACGCTAGAGATGCGAATGGTTGAAATAAAACAACATATTTCGTGACAAAATTCTGTGTTTTCTAGTTTTTACATGAAGGCTTTAAAAATTACAACATTGTATGCAGAATGGGCCCAGAAGGTCATGTTTTTGTAAAGGAAGCTCTCAATCGAAAGTAGTGATACAGGCATAGAATATGTAGTGCGCGAGCATTTCTGTGTCTCCACATATTAAAAGTGTGTTTGAAGAAAGCTTACATTTTTATGTCAAGTTCTCTTGATTAAGTCCACGCAAAGCTTCATTTCTAGTAGAGAGAGAAAAAAACACGATCCAACAGGTGTTTTCCTGGCAATTCAAAAAGTTCAGAAAATTATTTCATCTCTACTATGCAGGTAAGGCTGCAAAGAATATTAAAAATTTACCACGTGACCTTACAGGGATGAATGCATGTCCACAAATTGCGATTGGCAGCCTGCGCCATTCATTGCGTTTCACTCGAGTGCAACTTTCAAGGCGTTCGTAGAATAACATAACCCTCGTGATAAACATAAAGAAGAGCCTAATTTGGACAATTCTCTTTGGCAGGCGATCTTTGCACATGTAATACGTATGCTCAGTCAGTTGAAAGAAATCTCGCAGCCCTACTTTCCCTGCCTACACGTCACCCTAAAATCCTGGTGAGCTGGGCGTCACCAAAAAATTATCATTTTTTAGTTTAACATATACAGTTCTTTTGCAGTTTAGTTATTTCAGTCTGAGAAGATGTAACAGGAAAGGCATGCGGTGTCGATGTTTTGTTTATGACATCTATTTGTGGGCTCTCATTCTCAAAATTCCGATCAACAACTTTGTCAAGAATGTAAGACAAGGAACGAGCAACTTTAGTGACAGAATGGTGTGGCAGTATTGCCCGCATATACCGCATGTCACACAGCAAGGCGTTCCCGAAGTTACCGAAATATATGCGGCAAATTTGGCACGCAGGACGCCAACACCGTATTTCCGGCGACACGGGGCCCTTAACGCTTTCGCGTTAATATATCTGTCGTCTGTGGTGCACAACCCAGTTTAGTCAAGCCAGATGGGTATGTCTGTAATCCATGGATTCCTACAACGTTCTTATGCGACGCAGCCGATTGGTTCAGTGCGCAGAAATTCCTCCTGCAGCTAACTATACCACTTAAGCCATTTATTGTACGCTTGTTGCTCACCTATATGTTAAAAACACCACCATATGTGTGCCGTTGTTCATCGTCTATGTCCACATATCCTACCACTGCGATACTTAATTATCTCTGAACCTACGATCTAGACAGGTTCATTGGCATGCCTAGACGAGTGCTGGAGTGCCTAAAGTGTTTAGATCCTACTTTTAAAAGAGCAATTTATTTTACGCACTCGCATCCTAATGTGTGATCACTTACAGTAACCAAATGAACAAACTTAAAAGAGCGGGTACCAGCGCAACACAAAGGACGCTCACACAAGGAAAAGGCGCTAATGCAAATGAATAAGCCGCAGTTTCGCCCGAGAGGCGAAGCATCAATTGTGATAGCAAGTTAGTAGACCGTCATACGAAGTAAGGTTAATAGTTTTATCGGCCGTATAAACTTGCAAATATTCGCCGACTAACTTAATTAACAAGCAAGGTGTCAGCGCGCACAAGGAAACATGAACACATCACACTCGATGAGCGCGAACACTGGCTATCGAAACGCTGGTGTGAGCAAGTGCGGCAGCAGCAGCGAGCGAAGTGACCTTGGTGCGATCTATCGCTTCAGCGCAAGAGCGACGAGAACACATCGTGCTCAAAGGTACGAGCCGTCTGCAAATCTTGTTCAAGATACAGCGCGCACGACCACGCGCTGCCGTGCAAAGTGCGCACTTGTTGGCGGAGTCAAACCCGCCCCTTCCCTCCCTCCTGCGCGTTTGCCCCGCTTTGCACTCCATCGTGTGCGAGATTGAGCCACGATAGCCAGATCCCCTTGCTCTCGGTCAGGAAATACGCAGTTGCAGCTTGTCGCATGCTTTCACTCGCCCACACAGCATACGACCCGCAGCGACGGTGTTATCACCCTTGCACTTTATACGGAACGTCACGGCGACGGCAACGGCAAAAATGCGCACCAGTGTCCCTATAATTGCTATGGCAATATAAAGCTTATTAAAATATTCCTTTTCTTTTCTCTAACAGAACCGCTGAAATTGCTTGCGGGGTTGCAGATCGGGAAACGTGGAGCTCAACAACTAATAGATACCAAATTGAAAGGTCCACAGCACGTCATGGAGCAGCGGCAATTTTTTTTCTACGTTTGTATTGCAAGTATTCCGCTTCGCAGAAGACGCCTAGTATGAACGGGCAAGTTTGCGGTAGGTGGAAAAGTGCTTCATGTGCCAGATTATTTGCATTAGCAGTAATTTTTGATCGGAAAAATGCTACAGTGCAGCGCAAGGCTTGAGCAAATATAAGGGAGGCTTGAAGGCCGGTTGGCACCGACTGAGAGGACTTCCCAGGAGCAACGTTCAATTGCTCTCAGCAACCGCTGTGCGGCTGAGCAGCAGCGGCTAATGTGTTGGGGTGCGATGTTCCCGCCCACACTGACGCACTCCAAAGCAAGTACTTCGCGTTTCCTTCTATGCTGTACTGGGATGGTGAATGTTCCAGTGAACAATCTGTGACTATTCGATAGCTTTTACGAGTGCTGGGTTGCCTTGTGGTTGACATGGAAAATCAATGAAAAGAAATTTAGACGAACAGTGGGGAAAGCTCAACAGCGCAGGGAAAGCTCAACAGTATCCGGTCATCGACTAGTAAACGACGGAGGGCCGCATTTTATTGAGTTCATTTGACGATATCATTCTTTTGCTTAAGGGCTGTTCAATGCGTTGTGTCTGGCAAACAACGTAAAGCACCAGAAGCATGAGAAGAAACATCACCACACATTCACAGCAGCCAAGAGGCCGAAGTATGGTGTAGCTATACCAGAACGCTTCGCACATTTGGAGACTTCGCATATTACGTGCACATTTTATCTCCATTATGCGTGGCTAATATTGCCGGGCGTGTTGCACGGAACAAACGTGGTGAGACGATGTTGTGATTGGACCATCGATGCTATGTGCTAGAATCGCCCTTTTGATTTTCATTCATAGGTGAGATCGGGTGTCCAACGATAAGCGAGCGCGTCGGGCGTTCTGCGCATTGAGCAATATACTGCCCACAACTTTTCAATAAATTGGATAGACGAACTGAATAACCCTTTGCGAGTAAGAAATTTTCGCACTTTAGGCCTTGACCAAATGCAATGTCCCGTAATTTGATTCAAGCTGATACATTACACTGCGTAAATATAGACTCAAGCTAACCGCATCATACTGCGTAAATCTGAACTTGGGTTGTTCCTTCAGCTTTTTGGTAGCAGGGGAGAAAACGAGAAATAATGTTTTTTCCCCATAAAGCCCGCTTATTTCGTGAGTGCCTACATGTGTAGTTTTCTGGTGGATTTTCTAGACTAACTGAAACCTATTTTTATTAACAAAAGCCAGATCTCATGAATGGTATGCTTAGGTTGCTGTTCTGGCCATATTTGCATTTATTCAAGGAGTGTTCACCACTGTGAATGTACAAGGTTCCTGCGCAGTGGAGTCTTGATATTCAAAGGATCGGCTCTTCGTGTTTTACGTGCCGAGGAGCTAACAAATGTCAGAGGTACGTCGACAATGAAAGAAGCTTGTACAATTTTGTGCAGCATTGTTATCCTTTCACGCGTGCGCCTATGTGCCAACGGCTCAAGCGATAGCAGGCTAGCACACGGAGAAGGGGAGAAATTGCGATCGTATAGATTAGAAATAAATCTAACAGCGTTCTTTTGCACAGATTCAAGCTTTGATACATCAGATACACAGTGAGGTGACCAGACAACAGATCCATATTCTAGAGTAAGCCTCACGATGGATTTGTAAGCAGCTATCTTGCATTCCTTGTTTTTTTTTAAATATCCAAGTTGCTTTAGTGCCCTGGAGCAAATGAAGTCGACGCGTGTGTGCCATTTTAAGTTGGAAGAAAAAGTTACACCAAGATATTTGAACTCGGTGACATAGGACAAGATCTTCTCATCATTATTGTAGGCGAATTTTATGGGTTCCTTTTGTTCGAAAAGGTCATAGATACCGTTTTATTGAAGTTAATTTCCATTTCCCAGGTCTTGCTCCAGTTGCAGAAGGCATTGAACGTGTTATTCAGTATCTCCTGGGCATCGACACTGGTGATGTTAGAGTACCAGACACAGTCGTCTGCATAGAAACGGAGCTTAACAGGAGTGTTAGTAACAACGCTTTCGACATCATTGGTGCAAATAATGAATTAAAGTGGTCCTAATACGGAGCCCTGTGGGACGCCGGAGGAAATACCGACTGAACATGAGTTTGAAAGTTCTTTATTGTGCATAATAATAACGTTACAAATGGGGATTATACATACATACAGAGGGAGGTGCCATAGTCAACAGACTGTACAGGGGACCTCCCATTACAAATGAGTAGGATATGTAAATACAAAGCAGCTATATGCAAACAAGCAAGACACCATATTAAGTTAGTCACTAGCTAACGCTGTAAAATAGGTAATGACACAAAGCACTTATTAATATATTGACAACGATCAAATTGTTATATTGAATGCAAAAATTTACGAAGGTTTGATTTGAATGAGGAAATATGAGAGAGTATCTTAATATGACATGGTAATGAGTTCCAAAGTAGTGTGGCTGAAAAATTAGTAGTAAATTTACCATAATTAGTTCTAGCTTTTGGTAGGAAATAGCTGTTGGTAGAAGCGAAACGGGTAGACGTGAAATATGGATACTGGCTGTTAGTAATTATATGAAATGGGAGCTTTCCATTAACAGATTTATAAGCATGCATTCCAAGTGAGTATTTATTTAGTTTCTGTAACGATAAAATGCCGTTAGATCTGAGAAATGGATATGCTTTCGATGTGTAGCTGCTACGTGTAATGATGCGAATTGCTTGATTTTGGGTACGCTGTAGTGGGGATAAATGTGTGGGATACGTGTTTCCCCATGACGATATGCAATAATTAGTATGCGTGTGAATAAAAGCGTAGTAGAGAGAGATGAGTGTCTTTCCATTAAAGAAATTGCGAACTTTAATTAATATTCTAATTTCAAATGCTGCCTTCTTTGTTAAGGATAAAACATGCTCGTCAAATTTAGGTGTTTATCTAATATGACGCCAAGTAATAGCACACTATCAGTAGGATAGAGTGCACTGGAAGCAAAGGTTAGCGATGGATACACTGAGATATGCTTTTGTTTAGCTGAGAAGATGACCAAGTCAGATTCGGCAGTATTAATGTGTTGTCTGTTTAGTCGGCAGTAGTTTACAGTATTAGCCGCGTCGGGGTTCAGCTTACACAATAATGAATCAAGACTGTCTGAGGCGAAGATGGTAGTGTCGTCAGCGTAAAGGATACAGTCAGATGACTTTAGGTACTGTGGGAGTTCATTAATGTATATTAAAAACAAGAGAGGTCCTAATACAGATCCTTGTGGTACACCAATGTTAGTTGTTTTAGGGTGCGAGTAAGTGCTGGATATTGATACATGTACATTCTCTATCTTCGAAATAGTTGCTTAATAACAGCAGTGCCGTGCCGGTTATACCAATAAAGTCTAATTTAGGAAAAAAGATGTTATGAACAAGTGAATCGAACGCTTTAGATATGTCAATAAATAATGCACCAGCAAAGTTTCCAGTGTGAATTGCCTGCCGAATCTTGTCTGTTAGAAATATTAATGCCAAATCAGTTGAGTAACCCTCCCTAAACCAAAATTGGTTTGGTGATAGGATATAAAATTTGGATAAATAACTTGATAAGTGTGTTACGATTAGTTTTCGAGAATTTTACTAAAGAATAAAAGTATAGCAATAGGGCGGTAGTAAGATGTTAGACGCTTATCTCCCTTCTTGAGAATAGGGATTATTTTGGCCTTCTTCAAATAACTTGGATAGATTGCTGTTTTAAAGATAAGGTTCTAGATTTGACAGAGTATTTCAGATATTAGGTACGCTATCATTTTGATGAGAGATGGGCTGCAGTTATCGAGACCAGGCCCTGCATTTTTTAGACTGGAAATGACCGTGACAATGCCTTCAGGTGTTGCGGGATGAAGGAAAAAGCTATGAGGCACACATGGGTAAGTCTCAGTGAGTACGCACCCTTCATTATCTGTACCGAAGAAATTAATGAAGAAGTTTGCAATGTCAAAGGAATTATCAAGGAAAAGATCCCGAAATTGTATCACAGTTATTTCGGAATTATGATTCGATCGACCTAAAAATAGTTTAATACTTTCCATTGCTTTTTGACATCATTACCTGCAGACTTAATTTCATTTTAATGATACGTCGTTTTAGCCTGTTTGAGTAGCTTTCCTAGTAAGTTAAAATATTTAGTGTAGCTTTCGTGAAGTGCAGTGTTAAATGGCTGTTTGTTTGTTCTTCTGCAGAGGTTATCTTTTTTCCTTAAGCAATTTAGCAAACGGGTGGATAGCCATGGGTTACGAGGAGCTGAAAACGTTTCTTTACAATTCATTAGTACCGTGGAATCTGAAATAGCATTAAAAGTTATTTGTGAGAAAGTGTTATAGGCAGTTTCACGGTTATCACATGCCATTACAGGGGACCAGTCTGAAGCGGCAATTAATTCAATAAAATTGACGAATTAAATTTTTTTCTGGTGAAGCTTGCATCGGTAGTGCCAGCAGTAGAAGTTAGGCGCACGAATGTTCAGTAGGTACACTGGATTCAAGGCCATTCAGCGAACCCTCACAACACTGCTGCTGACCAGCAGGCACACTGCCCTCCTAATCCTGATCTTCCGCCTATTCCCCTCCCACCTCAACCCCTTAACTCGCTCCGAGCCCGTAAAAACTTTCTCCGGCAGGACACACGCGCTCTTATCCCACCGTGTGTCTGCTCCCTCCCTCTTCACCTCACTAGGGCGGAGGAAGTTGTGCTTAGGAGGCTTCGGGCCGGGGTGGCCCTTACACCGGCTGTTATCTCAAAGTGGAATTTACCACTGGGTGCTACGTGTCCATACTGCTCCGTTCCTGTGATGGAAGCAGATGCATACCACCTAATATGGACATGTACTGGTTTAAAATCGGAACGCTCGCGTCTCCTACTGCAAGCCGGCCTCCGCTACAGTGTGACAACCAGCTATGACCGCTGGATACATGACAACAGATTCCACAAAACACTGCTTCAATTCATACACAACACAGGCCTCACAGCACACATATAATACACATATACGCGTCAAGAATTATGCCTTAAGGACAAGTCTTTATCGCAACAAAAAAAAAAAAGAATGTTGAGTAATTATCGGGTATTTAAGCTTCGACAACACCACACTCAGGGTTAGTAAGAAGACTGGACACTATGTGGCCGATAAGCGTGCCCTGTTAATTCGTGGTACAAAGAGTTGCAAGACTAATTAGGTTTTCATATCCGAACCCATTTTGGTAGCTAAACTAATCATTAAGCAGTGGGTTGGATGTATTTAAAAGGTTAATATTATTATCGCCCATGATAATGACATGTTCGAATCTTCAATTATGCAGCAAATTGCCTACGGCTAAGCAAAACGCGCTTCCAGATGATAAGGGCGACCGATTGATGCAGCCAACTATTAGGTTTTTCTTAGTTCTCCAAAATTTTTGAAAACATGCTGAAGCACTACCACAGTGAAAAGTAGGGATAATGCTGTTCTCTCCAACAAAAACACATTTAAAATATGTATTGAACGCTTCAGAGATCATGAGAGCATTAGAACACGACTGTCCAATAATGACCATACAAGTTGAGTTGGACACAGGAGGAACAACTGTATTCCAGAAATAGGTTGGGTTATCTTTTAGGAATGTCGTCAAAGTGTTGTTACAGTAATAGTCACTAGCATGCTGCATTTTAGCGTTAGGAAGTTTTCTATGTGATGTTATCATTGAGTTTTCTCGGACGTTCTGAGTGCGAGAGCCACCACGAAAGCACATTATCCTGCGAATCAACTGTATAATCTCTCTAGTATACCATGGGTGCTTCGAGTTTCACTTTACACACTTTTTTTCTACGAAATTAGCTATGCACTCTTTGACAATGTGGTGAAGCATTTCAGCTAACAAGTCAACACCTTAGGCATCACTCGAAAACATAAATTCACCAAAGTGTGATGCAAGCGAGGCGACGATAGAATTGTCGTCAGCTCGAGAAAAGTCACGGACAGTACTATACGTTGGTTTATTTGGCTCTAGTGCAACTCTCTAGATCTGTAGCACCATCTAGATGGACAATTACCGCCTTGCGATCGAAGATGCCCTCGACAACGTCACATTTGCTGTACAGGAGGCCATCACTCAGGAAAACCAAATCCAATATAGCAGATTCTCGAGTGCACGAGCTAACGACCGGCGTTAGATCATATGACACCAGCAAGATTGATGAGAGCATCGCAGATGATTCGATTGCGTCCAGTAGAAGAAAGAGAACGCCAGTCAATGTAAGGGGCATTAAAATGGCACATAATATTATTTGGCTTTCTTGTAGCCTGTTCACTGCAACGTAATCCGTAACAGCGTGGATTGAATCGACATCATTTGGCAGTCGGTACACAGCGCCAATCACAATAGTAAAGCCACCAAAGTCGATCTTGCACCAAACCGATTCGCTGTGAAGAAGCTCTGCTAGCAAGACGTATTTAATATCTGTAGAAATGAAAAGCACTACGCCACCATCGCGATGAACAGTCCTGTCATTTCGCAATACTGAGTAACTATTAGAAGCGTGGACAGTGGTCCTGCGATTGATATTGCCGAGTTTTCTTTTGCTACTATATCCTCATGCGAAAGGTATTTTCTAGGAGCTTTGTTACGAATAGTCACAGAAGGCAAACAACATGTCTGCGGCTCGCACATATACGCGATGGACGCTCGTGCTCGTTAAGTGCAAGCACCGTCGTTTAATTCCTTGACAGCTGCAGTTGCTATAAAATAATGCAGCTATGTTCTGCTGTGACTTGCGTCACCGTTGCTAGCTGCACAAAGAAAACGCAGGACCAGACCATTAAGTGCAGTGCACGCCCTCCCCTCCACGCCCTAGTGAGTACGACGACAACAACAACAACAACAACAACAACAACAACAACAACAACAACGACGACGACGACGACGACGACGATGACGACGACGACGACAGCAGCAGCAACAACAACAACAACAACAACAACAACAGCAACAACAACAACAACAACAACAAACGTTTGTAAGAGAGCACCGCCTCGATCCTCACCCAACAGCAGGAAGATGTCGTGTCAGACGAGACGTGGACACTTCATTCCGAACAATAGGGCTTCATGCCTATAATGTGCACGACTTCTGGTGGACGCTGCCTCGCCCTGGAGGAAGTAGGACAAGTTGAGGGCTAACCTCCCAGTTCACGCCGGTGAGGCGTCGTGCAGCCTTGTACCGACGAAAATACCCCCCGAGTAGCTTTTCGGATAGCCAGCCCTCTTCTGCGGATGGGACTCGAAACTCCAACTTTCTCCCCTGGCCGATATGTTCCGTATCGGTGCTGTAGATTTTAGCGTCGAGCGTCGTAGTCCTGTTGTCGGGTGATTCTGAGACAGCGAGTTGTATAGCTTCTTGAGCCCGTAGGGCGAAAGCCTCAGCGTCCGTGCCTTTACCACCGCAGTCATGTGGTAACATCGCATGGCGCATCGTCGTCGCTTGACGGCTATGAAGAAGGCTGAATGGTGTCTTTCGCGATGTTTCCTGCTGCGGAGTGTTATACGTGAATGTGATGTGCGGTGAAATGGCATTCCAATTTTTGTGTTCCGCGTCTACGTACCCACACAGCATGTACGCGATAATCTTGCGGAAGCGTTCTGTTAGGACGTTTCTTTGTGGAATATGGGCTGTGATTTTGACGTACTGTCTTGACGTACTGCAGAAAATTGAATGTATTCGCGTGCAGAAAAATATGACAAGGTCTTTTTTTCCTGGCACAAGTGATGGGTAATATTCGAAGCGAAATAAATGAAGCTTGCTTTTCGCGCCGATGAGAATTCGATAGTACCAAAAGATTGAGACACGTCTTGTTGCAGAAAGAACCAGCCGTTTTTTTCGTAATGAAAAAGTGAATTTCCCGCTGCTTCAAAACAGCAGTAAGTTGCAATAAAAATTTGGCTCATCAAACATTCATGCTGGTATTTGGGCGCAGCGAAGCTTTAATTTAACAATGCGGCAACTGCTTCAGAGTTCTGTGTTTGAGTCACAAAACAAATGGCATGATGACCATCTCTATTAAATGATGTTTAAAAAAACGCATATTTTTAAATATTTACATGATAAGGCGAGTTATAAAGGCATAACAGCAGCCATTATGCCGCAGATAAGGTTCCTGTTCTGCTGTGTGAGCGCTTGCCAAATGCAGTGGTCTCTTTCTGTCTCGCGGCAATAGGATATACAGAAAATTTGGAACTTCAATAGTAAAAAGCAGCTCAGCATCGAACACGCCTACAAAATACAACGTCCCGCAAAAAAGAGCTGTGTGACCAACAATAAAAATTTTAAACAACAATTCCTCCGACCCTCCCAAACAATATGCCATCAGGGAAGAGGATTTATTTGCTGTCACAACTCAGCTTTTTTTCGAACAAATGTTGTACGTATACCAAGCATTCGATAATAAAGGCCGTGATAAGTCAAATGTAATACACACAAACAAAAAATAAACGAGGCGAAAGAATCGTTATTTTTAATTAGCGCCTCACGGTAAGGCGATTACAAGTTTTCAAAATTCGTGCCTGCTTCAAACGCGAATGCGCGAACAGCTCACAACCAAGAACCACCATGGAGACTACACATGCGATCATGTACACGACAAAGAACAAGTAAATATTGCTTGTCTCTTCTATTTTGTGTTGTTCTTCCATCAGATGACGGTTCCGTCTCCTATGAGGCTGAACGAGGCCAGTTTCTGTGAGTGCCGAGAGCAGCCAAACATGGTGGGCCCTGTATTGGGGCAAAAATTACATGGACGAGTTATATATATACTCCTTTTCCAAATACATTGAAGTGCCATGCTTCTCATTTCTCGACGAAGTGAACCTCAGAAGCTATACAAGAGAAGAACAGAAAATATAGCATACAATTCGCGCCCTAACACAATAGTTTCATGTGATTTCATGCCCGACTAAGTTAGAATTTAGTTTGTAAAATAAGGCATTTCGCCTAAATTTCGCTAAACTTATTATTGAAACCTTTTACGAACGTGCGGATTATTTTAGCGCCCGAAGTCATTAATCGAATAGTTGCGTTTTAGATATTGAGGACAATCCTACTTTTATGATACAATTTGTGCATGCAAATTTATACAGTGGGACCCGTATTCCCGAAAAGCTGCCGCTAGACGTGTTACAGCAAACTTTAGGTAATCCTCATGCTGCACCATATATTAACGAAGTCGCCTATTCAAAGGCGAAGACCACTTACAAGTAAAAAGCTTTATGAAAGGGGCATCTGAAACTTGGACAAGTGCAGCGACTTGTTTCGGAAAGCGCTGAAATGTCCTCTAAAACTTTGTTTGAAAAATAGCATCGTATAAAAAAGGACATCAAAACCAAAATAACAATGTGAAATAATTTACTAGTGCAAATCACAGAATTAAACGCATAACATCGCTAGAAGTTATCGAAAATTGTTGTAATAATTACGCCGTACTATTCAAACGAATGCATACATCCCAGCGTGAAATCACCCAGTTTGAATAAACGAAATGGTAATGCCAGAAGTAGGCTTAGCCAACATCTGACCCTTCGAATGTATAAGATTTTCTGTGGAAAGCAACTGCTTACACGGCAGTATTTGACTACAAGTATGTGGCTACGAATAAAAATAAGAGACAGCCTGCACAGGCAGATATTTTAATTGTAAATCTCGTATTTGCATTTCCAGCTACCGGAGCGATCGCTCTCCCCTATATAAGTAGATTCGGAGGGCGAATGAGAAATCTTTCCACCTACCTATTCTTTATTAGCCAAAGTAAGGTACATACAGGTAATTACAAATATGCGTACTATTTTACGTACTTTACATTGTTTTTCCACGTAGGACCCACACCAGTTCAGACATTTATCTTATCGCGACACAAAGATGCCACTTTGCTAGAATTGGTCCAGCTGACTTTGGAACCACCGTCGGACTGCTGTTCTGGCTTCATCGTTGCACGTGAATCGCTGTCCTGCCAGGAAGGACTCCCCTACGAAATGCCAAGCTCCCGGGAAATGTCCCTGAGGTGCACACGCCGATAAGATTTCACCATTGCATCCACGCGGGAAATGTCGTCAGTCAGCGATGCCTACGGCCTCCCCGAGCGCTCACTGTCACGAAAGTCTTCACAACCTTTTGTGAACTCAAAACCTCTCCGCTTCACACTTCTCCAAGCGAGACGCCTTTCTCCAGACATGCGCTGCATTTCCCTTTAGATTTATATGGGCGTTCATGCCTTGCTCTGTAGAAAAGAAATCGTGCTTCGTTGCTCGTATGCCGTAGACGTGTGAAGCACAACCTCCATCTTCAACAACTGACAGAAGCGCCGTTCCGCGGAGGTGCAGGCTGATATGGCCAGGTCGGTCCAAGAAAGGTGCACCATTGGGAACGGACATGTTGACTTAATTTAGCTGCAATTTAGCCGTAATTTGGCTAAAACATAGGGACAAACAAATTCTGATTCGCACTCGTATTGCGCCCTACGACACGACGAACGCGCCAACCATCACAAAGCGATGGCTTGTCTGAGGTATGCATGCAAAGAAAATTTCTCTTGGAGAGGAGCATGACAGATAACGGGTTAGAACAGCACTGAACGCAAAGATGATAGTCTAGTGATCGAAAAGAGAAGGACGCAAATAAATTACACCTTCCTGACACATTCCCTGCTCTAGTGCAAGGCCGCACCAGGTGGACCAATGTAGTTAGGTGTACGGTATCGACTGTTGCTGTTTCAGGGTACACTGCGTAGAGAAATCTTTCAAAGTCCTTCAGCAATCCCGACCAGCTGTTCCAGTGGCAGACCTTGTACAACATTACTAGTCTCATTGGCGCTGCTACGTAACTGCGGCTGAGGGATTTCGGAGGAAGCTCCAGGTATCCAAAATTTGTCACATCGCCCCAACCAACGACCAAAGAGTCTTGCGTACTGGCAAGTCTTCTCACTTCGAAAAGCTTTGTTCACCACAGAAGAAGGGCGCATTAGCCTTATTAGGCACTTCGCTTATCAGCAGCCAATGTTAACTTTGCACTCCAGCAGAAGCTCGAAGCATTCGGATAAGTTGGAAATATAGCGCAATACAAGCATGTTGTTATTCTTTTCCTAAATTATCCTTGAAATATATTCAAGAAATATCTCCTTAATATAATTTACAACAAGTGCGCTGCATCGTCCAGATATTTTCTTGTGACGCTGTGGTCTTTCTTTGAATTGCCTGGGTTATGTGGTTTCTTTCCAATTAATGAAGCGTAAACATTTTGCTGCTATTATTTCTGTAAAGTTTACCTTTAATTTCACGCACCCACGCTCATTCTTCAAAAAACTAAAAATTGACTCTCTTTGATACAATGTAGCTCCTGAACATCTTCTCTAAGTATCACTCGAAAGGTTGCGAAACTTACTGTTTCCTGACGTTGCAAAGTAAGAAGATGTATCTAGTAATATGGATGACTTCAAATGTTATATCTTACCTCTGTGGATTCGCGGGGAGAATCAGTGACATACGGGTAACTAACCCGATGCGGTTCCCAGGCAACAAATTCCATTGTGCAGCCACCGAGATTTCGTCTTCCGAGCATAACGACAACGCCACGTGTGTTCCATCGTACGACTTTCTGTAGCACTTGAAGGGCAGAGAAAAAAAGCGGCCCTGATCTCTGAAGTGGGAAAGTGCTTGAAGGATTATTTTGTTCTCCAGGACCGTTTCCCCATATGACCTGTGATACGCCGCCACATCTTTCCAATATACAGTTAGGCAAAGGTTCACTTTTCCTTCGCTCACTTGGATCGCCAAAGTCTCCATATCAGAGACACCACTGTAGGAGAAAGGAACGGTCTGAATCGCAATTAATGTGGTCTGAACAAAATTTCCAAGCAATAACATGCCTATCACCCAAACGATTAGTTCAAGATTGTGGTAACCTTCATTCTCCCTATGAGGGCTTGGAGCGCTTCTTCCCAGAAGTGCGGCAAGCATATAAAGAACGGTGCGAGCGGTCTCTAGGCGGTGGCGAGGGAACCGAATTTGCATACGTGTCCTCAGAATAAGAACGACGAAAGCAAAGCTAGAAGCCAGGAGTACAAGCAGCAAGATGTACGATGCCAAGGAATCGTTAAACGAGAGGCGTAAACCACTGGCTCTTGAGCTGAATATGCAACGCTCTGCCGGAGGGTACTGAGCCCCCAGAAAGAATGTGGACGCGTAGGTAATGAGAGAGGGATACGGAAGGGGTACAATGTCAGCACCCTGTTTGGCAACGAGTAGGCGAGCATTGGAATCTATTACGAAATCTATGGAGACATTCTTTGTTCTGTATGCTTCGGTGAGCGCTAGAGCTTCTGCACTTCTTTCGTGCTCTTCCGCCGCAATGGATTCAAAGATACGCTTTTCCATACCTTGAGGCACTGCATATACCACTTTTTCAGGCCATCCAAGGAAGCGTTCATCAAACGTGTCACCAAATAAAGAAGCAGACGCCACTGATACCAACTGTCTGATGGAACACCCAGTGTAGCGGTCGCGTGGTATATTAAAGCCAGCCTCAGTAACGACGATCATATGGCAGATATGCGGCTTGAAGTCCTGCAATACCACATCGGGTGATTCCGAAGAAACAAATAACTGTACATGGGGATTTTCGGCCATGGACCAAAGCGTTTTTTTGATTTCACGGGCGAGGTCAGAGTACCACGGCACAAACACCAGTTTCTTGTTGTGCCCGGAGTCAAGTTGACGTTCAGCGGAAAAATGGAGCTCGGTTTCGAATTCGTCTTCAATGGCTGTTATAGTGCCCTGGATCATCTTGACAGCCGCGGGCAGCTGAAGAGCGTACGAATACACGTGCGGGGCGAAGTTTGCCGGATAAATCAGGATGCCTGGAGCCCGGGAAGCATTGGAAGTTGCAATAACAGATAACATTAGAGAACGTGACATCCCTGTCTCGCTTTGTACATTGTTAAAAACAATGTAAAAGAAAAACAAACTGTAGCCAAGGGGGTGATATCCCTTTGATACAAACGTTGAGACGAGCATTCTTTTTCTAGCATGTTATATTCCCATTCTGCATATCTAAGTTCAGCTGATTACAGGAAGAGACCAGGTTATTAGCAGTCGTATCCCAAGAAACAAGCCACCTTCATCAAGAAATAATCACGATGGGATAGTCTGAGACATTATACGATGCACTGAATTTTATGAGTAAGATTCAGCTCGGTGACAAATACAATTTACCACAATTCTCAAGTACTTACGGTCCAAATGAATTGGAAAGGAGAAAATACATCCGCTCCAACCCACTAAGCCAGATTTCACGCCAATTCTTCGTACATCAGGTCAGAACGCCCATCTACTGTACACACTGCATGGTAAAACAAATGGAAGATATCCTCACACAACTGAAACGAAAGCTGAACGAGCTGATTGTTCACCTATGACGAGGTGCTGTGCGCAATCTCCGCATTATTATATTCACAACGTGGACACGACACTACAATACACCAAGGAAGAATTGTATAATGTGGAACGGCTACCGGCTTTTCTGAGTCTACTTGAACGGCTTCCTCAGGCCTGAGGTAAATTAACAGTAAGGAACTCATTCATTCGCTTGGACAGCATTTCTGGGAATAGAGCTGTTTCATACCGCGCTTTAATAGGTCTCCAGGTGTTGTCATAAATAGCGAAACTGCCATGATGTTGACTGCAAAGTAGAAGAAATTATGAAAATAAGCGTTGAGTCCCAGTCAGAATGCATTGGCGTCATTAGCGTTATGGGTTTGTACTGCTAGCAAATGGTCCGTACTCTATTTTAATGACATTCTGCAAAGGAACATAATGTTGCTATTTCATACGTGAACAATGCCGAGAAGAGAACATGCAGGTGACTAGTTCAAGCCACCTAATAGCTCTCTACACAAAGTATTGACCCCTTTCTTTCGTGCTGGTATAAACACTGAATGTAAAGCGTTATTAAAAAGAAATCAATGCCAAGAAAAAAGGCTGTCTCCAAGATGCAATGACATTGTAAGCACCTTCCTGAAGATATTTTTCGGAAGTTCCTGGCTCCATTAGGCTTTGTTTGCTGTGTCCACAACGTACGAAAGCGCTTCTCTTGAACAACGATCCTTTGAAGTTAAAATCAATGGTACACAGGCTCGATGCCACCTCGTGGGAAACAAAAGTGATGGCAAAAGCCAGAACAAGTTAGCTGCTTAACTTGGTACGGTTGGCCTGGGACGTTATGGCTAAGGGCACTCGATGAATACGTCCAATGAGTCAACTCCTGCTTCGGACCTAGAAGGGTTTTTCACCAGTCATGCCGACTACTTCGCATTCTGTCGTCTCGCTTAATCTTCGGGTGGGTGGAATTGAATCATTACGACGGGGGCTGTTAGTTTCGTGATCATTGTTAGCGTGGTTAAGAAGTACAGTTGAGCCACTGTGCTGCAGCTGGCTACGAGGCTTAACGCTTTCCCTACCACGGAGAAAATAGGTGTGCCTTGAGGTTACGCCAGATTTTTTTTCTGAAGGAACTACTGCACTCAATATTTTGTTTAATACATAAACAAAAAGCAGAATGAGTACACGTTTCACGCATGAAAGTTTTACTACCCAGATCCATGTCATCAATAAAAAGATTAAATTGCCTGAATGACGATTGTGGGATAAAATATAAAGACCTGCTTGTATTTACTGAGAAAATATGAAAAAAAAACTTATGAGATATACCGAATGTATTGCCGCCTAATAGACACTATCTCCTAAAAAATCCATTTTTCATTTAACAGGTATTCCGCGAAAATATTTTAAGTGCTAGCACGACAGTTTGGTGCGCCGATTGTGGCCGCCGATGTTTCGGGCTGCCATGCGTCGTGGTCGATCTCAGATTGAAAGTCCGACGGAAAGGCAGCATTCTCAGTCTCGCTGCTGCTCGATCCATAGATAAAATCAACCGCAGACAAAGCTGAATCGCGAGATCTGCGTTCTTTCGAAGCTTGCGCGCTGCTCCCGGAGGCGCGCCTTCTTGCTTTCTACTTTGACGATCGTGTAGCTTTGGAGTTGCGTTCAGAAATTAATGCCTGGGAAAAAGCGAACTGCGTTGCAAACAACAATACAGTTATCCTCCTTTATGTCCTATGGCGCAGAATATCAGTGAGCGGCGCAGAAGGTTTTCAAAGTGGTGTATCTAACCATCAATAGCGGGCAGCCATTCTTGCTTTCTACTTTGATGATCGCGAAAACTTCGGAGCGTGTTCCGAAAAGCGCCGCCTAGGAGGGAAAAGTGAACTGCTTATCAAACAAAAAATATAGTTTTTCTCCTTAACGTTCTATAGTACAGTGTGTCCGTGAGCGGCGCGGAAGGTGTCGAAAGCTGCGTTTTAAGCTGTCGTTAGCAAGCCAGCGATGCCTAATGCGCGCGCTAGGGAAATAGTTAAGCTCGTGTTCGCTGGGGCGCTCACCGTCTCGTGTTCGCCGTCGAAGAATTTGTTGAATTTCAATTTGGGAAAAAAGAATCAGCGTCACATTTGGGGAATGGCGTTGATTCCCAGCTTCAATTATTACGTGCTTGGATGTTGGCTAATGTCCTCATAGCCATTATCAATGTTACTGACGAGGCTCCTGCTCAAACCTTGCTTCCCACTCTAGTTGCCGTTGTTTGTGGCACTATTCACCGTCAGAATGTACCGGCCATCTTCAGCGGATTAGGTAATCGCGATGCTAATAATAGGCTACTGACATACAAACGAGTAGGCCCGCTCAACAAATGGCAGAATCAGATGAAGCTGGCCAGGGAAATACCTTATCTCGAGAATGATGCGAACCCTTGGTTTCGAAATTACGAGAGAAAATTTCCAGCGTGGTCCTTGTTTAAAATTTCATCAATGTCCTTGACCTCAAGCAGTCCGCGAACTGACTGACCTGAAGCGCCGGCATCGACATTTCCAGCAATATGGCGAAAATTTACCAAGCTATATTGAAGGTTTGGAGCAAAGAGGGGGAAGGAGGGAGATGGAAATTCAAGACGATGAGGAAAACGAGGACAAGCTGAAAGTGGTATTCAACGTTTCGACGAGTGGACGTGTCTTTTTGAAGGCCTTGGAAAAAGCAAGTCCACTTGCCGAAACGTTGGCGCCCCCTTTTACCTTGTTCTGGTTTCGCTCACCGCCCTATATAGAAGGTCTAACATCAAGAAAGGGGCTGACAGATGGAATAGCACACTGTGGTATAATGTTTGTAAACACGAATAAAGTGCCTCCGGAAAGCTGGCCAACGTTTCCATAGGATGACACATCTTCGTCAAAGGAGGCCTCGTCATCCTCGGCATGTTAGTTTTAAAGGGTCAGTGTAGTGACGTCACGTGCGGGTGCTGTCGCTGGCGGCTGGTTTTAGAGGGAGAGACTTCAGAGGTAACGAGCCCTGTCGTCCGACGTCTGTGAGCATCGTTCCCAAAACGAGGGGACAAGAGTGGGAGAGTGGGAACGCAGGGAGAAAAGGAAAGAAAGGAAAGCAGAAAAAAAAAACCAGGGCGACACCAAGACCAAAAAAAGGAGAGAAAGAGCAAGAAAGAGAAAAACAATTTTAAGAAAGACGTGGGCCTGGGAGCGCGTTGGGGAGGCGAGAGGTTAGGAAGCATTCAGGGGTGTCGTTGGCGGCATGTTCTTGTGGCATTAGAAGAGCCGGTCAGGCGGTCAGTGCGCGAGTAACACAAAAGACAAAAAAACATGAGTTCAAAGAGTGACTTGAGTAGCATAGCAGCAATACGTCGCGTAATTTTGAAGTAGTTAAGGATGCGACGAGGAGTCTGCGGTACAAGACGCAGCTGCTTTGTGCGCTATACTTCTTGGTCGCTTTGCCATAGAGATTCTGTTAGCAGGCCTTACAGTTGAATCTGGTGATACAACGATGTTCATTATGACCCACACTGTCTTTTTCGTTTACTTTGTCAAGAACCGCCAAAGTGAAAGTTCTTCGTCTCCTGGACTTTACTACGGACCATTCCGGCCGTCTACTGTATATGATAGTCTCATCCGCTTCAAACAGCGGAACTTGAGACTGTTACCATTCTTCTGTAGGCGCTTACCTTGCATCGATCTGCCGAAGCCAACGTTTTGTTCTTCTGGGGACCTTCTGCCCTTCTTTTTACTACATCCAGCCGCACTGTTATGCTATGTATAGCCTTAGCTATGGCCGCTTTCAGGGAACCGTCGCCAAGATTCTCATTTCGCCGTATGAGATCGCATCCTGTGTCATCGCAATTACATGGCTGATGCCCATAAGTGGCTGCTGGTAATACCGCGCCACATGCGCACAAAAATCTGCGTGGCTTTTCTACATGGATTCAGAAGGCATTCATGCCCGTGTGCTCACGGCACACATATGCTTATGCCAAAGATACTATTGGTATAATATGTACACCTTCATTTGCAAGTACAGCTATATTGACGCTTGTGCCCCTTCCCAGCAATGAAAGGCTCCGCCTCGAGGCTCTGCCGGCACACTTTAACCTCTACCTTGCTTGACCATGGCTTCGACCGCGGTTTTATCGACCTGTATGGACCACTTTCTTTCAGGTCTTTTAGGAACAGCTGGACGGATCATTGTTGGCGTGGACCATTTCGTGATATACGCCGAGGCTCCCGCAGCTTGAGTGAGGGAAGTTGCTTGCTCAATTGTAGGCTGCTTCCTCTCCTCCTGAGCATTTGAGTGACTTAGGTTGTGCTTTCCTGTCCGACGTTAACAAGCGTGTCCCATGCACTCAGTGCCGCAACATCATTCACTGTACGTGAAGTGCCTACTATCCACAAACTAACAGTTTAACTGAACGCTTCCACAGTAACCAGGGTCATATGCCGAGAGTGTGCGGCCTCCGCCGATTGAAATGCGATACTTTGAGCATATGGCTGCCCACGCTGTTGAGCTCCACCGGTGAGCTGTGGGGACACCGAGCTCATGGGTTTCGTTATACCATGAAAGCGAGAGCATTTTCGACACACTGCGACTAGGTTCCTCAACAATTACTCAGTATTCTTCGGTGGCACAGAAAGCGTGGTAGGCCACGCGCTCTGAGTATTGACTTTCTATTGATGAGCATTTACATGGTTGCCGATCAAACTGGGACATCCTGCTCCCTTCCGCTACATACGCGCGCAAATCCGCTACGCAAGCGGCGACCAACTTGGTTTTGTCTCATATGGTCGTGAGCCATTGCGCACGATTGGTGAAGGTCTCGTTCCACTATGAAAGTACAACTGTCTTCCCTGCGCTTTGCATTGAAGCGATGGCCTGCGACTGTTCAGAGTGTGGTTTAGGGAGTAAATTCAAAAATAAATTGAGATAATCACGGAAACGGAACAAGAATAAGGTGGCCGGTCTAATGTACTGATGTAATGCAGCTTATTTTGCTAGATTTTTCTAACGATTTCAGAATAAGAGATGCTTCTTTTGCTGCAGTAGCCAGCAGGCACCTTTGCATATTGAAGACAATTCCTTGTAGGTTTACTAGGCGAAGTCGTGAAGCGTTAGGTAGGGAAATAACTTTTTATAGTATGTTTTTAGAAAAGCGTTCCACATACGTACAATGTAACTGAAAGCATGTCACATGACAACAATGTTTTTTTCAGCAAAACTACTTTAAGGTATCACTGTGAGCAAGGTAGTCAGTAATCATATTTTGAAAGCGATATTTGGAATGGTCGAGTGGTAAATTTTGGATTGTTGGCTTACAGTAACTCCCGAGTGAAGTAGCTCCCGTACGATTTTTTGACCAGTCTGAAAAAAGTACAGTTTTCAGAACTGGTACAGTTCCGCTATAGCCTGCAAAAAATTTGTGATCAGGTGAGTTTAAAGTGAGCGGGCGGTCCTGTAGATTTGCTTTCTACAGGTACATGTCCATTGTGTGGCACAAAAATACGATATCAATGAGAACCGCGAGCTTGAACGATTACAAATTTAGAACATTAAGAGTGCCGAAATATATTTTTCATATGGACTTCAGTATCTTCCCATGTCAACTTTAGAATCTTTTATTTTGGCAGATTCTCACACCAGTTGCTATTATGTTTCGAAAGCATACTTAGATGCTCCACTAAATGCAGCTAATGAGTGGGCTGCTGGTCATGTGAATATGTAACTAATTTTCATGTATATTTTTTAAATAACGCAACACAGAAGACTCATATAAAGATATGCGGATGCCATGCACTGTGAGAATCGATATAAGCGAAGCTTTCGTCGTTGTTTGCGTTGATGGACAATAATTGGTGGTGGTGTTGACGGCAGATGTTTATTTTCTTCGACGTTTAGTCCAGAACACGGGAAGTGATGTGTTACACTTTGCTTGGGGGATGCAGTGCTAGGAAGATAAAGAAAGCGTGAAACATTAAGCGAGCCGTGACTTACAATTGAACTTCTTATTGCAGCCATCGTGGCTTTTTATAAAGATGGCGGACCGCCATATGACATTGTCAAACGACAAACATAACCTGCTTCGCCCTAATAAGCTGCATTATCAGGCAAACCTTTGTGCATGAACTTACTGTGAGCACGCAGCCATTACGCTCAATATCATGGAAACGTGTACAATATGCATGTGCTTAACAAAAGAACCATTAAAATGAATAAGACGATTGGCTAACATGCCAATTCATGACAAATGCACGTACAATGTGACATTTAAGACGCCGGTCAGCTGCGGACTCCACTATATAGGAGTGACCGGAAGGCGTTTTAATAAAAGGGCAAGTAGACGCAATCTTAATGTGTGCAACGAAACGGGAAGCCTTTCAGCAGAAGACGGCTAACGATGCTGGCGTGTGCCTATCTATGGAAACACCTAGTTTTGAAAGAAAGGAAGATGCAAAACGGGACGTCACAATGTGAAAGCACTCCTTATCAGCATGCCGGGCGACAGTTACGCCAGTAAGCCGCCAGTTTTACTCGCTAACGCTGAGATCGACTTTCTCAAAGGACACATTTAGTGCATCCCCTTTTCTGTACTTGGTGATGCGTCATTTCTGTGGCACGTGTGAGACGTTGTCCTCATGTGTGGCGACCTTGATGAAAAAAATTGACATGTTAGTGAATCGTCGTGTTTATTTTTAATCTTTCATATGTTCAGCTCCTGTTGTAACGGTTTCCATGATTTCGAGCGTAATGGTTGGGTTCGCAGTGCTTTGAAACGTTTACGTGTTAACGTAGGCTGATAGGACGAAGCAGGCTATGTTTTTCGAAAATGTAATGTGGCGTTGTGCAGTCTCCATGAAAAGGCGTGGTTGACGCGGTGCCCACTACCTTGCATTAGCGGCTATTTCGTTACAACACCACAGTCAGGGTTAGTAAGAAGACTGGACACTATGTGGCCAACAAGCGTGTCCTGTTACTTCGTGGGACATGGAGTTGGAAGAGTAATTAGGTTTTCATATCCGAACCCATTTTGGCAGCTAACGTAATCATTACGTAGTGGGTTGGATGTATCTAAAAGGTTAACATAATTATCGTCCATGATAATGACATATTCGAATGTTAAATTATGCAGCAAATTGCCTAGCGCTAAGCAAAACGCGCTTCCAGATGATGAGGGCGACCGATAGATGCAGCCAACTATTAGGTTTTTCTTAGTTTTCCAAAATTTTTAAAAACATGCTGGAGCACTACCACAGTGAAAAGTAGGGATAATGCCGTTCTCTCCAACAAAAACAGATTTAAAATGTGCATTGAACGCTTCAGAGATCATGAGAGCATTAGAACACGACTGTCCAATAATGACCATAGAAGTTGAGTTGGACACAGGAGGAACAACTGTATTTCAGAAATTGGATGGGTTATCTTTTAGGAATTTCGTCAGAGTGTTCTTATAGTAGTAGCATAGAATAAAGAACAACTTTAGAGAAGGGAAACTGTACCTTCCGCAGTGGTTCGAAAATAAGCAGCGGCAGCGCATGGAACTTACCTAGGTGGACGCCAGATGACGCTGCTAAAACAGGAAGCGGAAATGCGCATTTTTTTTAGAGCATTATTCAATGTGGCCGCTTTCTGCCGTTCGTGTACGCTTGTATCCGCTCGTACGCGCTGTACTCGCCTCGGCTGCCGCGTAGCCGGTGCGTTCTAATTGCCAGGAGACCAAAGAGCCTCTACTGACGCCCATACAAACAAGCCACAAGTGAGTGAACAGAACGTGTGACTTTATTGGCAGAAGACAAGCAGTGTATGTACATTCTCGTGCAATAGCAGAAATAAAATTTGTATGTCGAGATACACTGGAATCTTTGAAGCGAGCTCGTAAACGGCTCACCGTCGTCGTCACACATGGCGGTCTAGTAACGAGCGACAACCAGCGGCTCATGCAGATTGGTCAGTGTCCCGCCTGTTTGCAGCGGCAGTCGCCGTTAAAGATGAGCAACTTGCACTGCGAAACAATCGGGTGAACCAGGCATCTGCTGCCGCAGCCAACACAGCGACATGGACTACCCGGCATTTTAGCCTTAACTCCTTTCCAACCTGCACGCTACTTTTCTTTCGGAGGCCGCTAATGTGTGGCTCGCACTTGGTGTCCCACATTGTCTCAATATGGACAAGTCGCTTTCGTGGGCATCACCTTCATCAGCCATTTTTGCGGGCCTTTGCACCCAACTTCACACACGTCGGACCATGTAAGCACGTATGCCGGTCTCCGTTCGTGCTTAATAGCGGCCGAGAAAGGCAACAGGCACAATTTGCCCATGGCTGCAGCAGGAAAGGCTGAACGTGAACGGGGAGCACGAATCACGGTGTGTAAATTGGGAGTCTATGTCGCTGTGCAGATTGCAGGAGCAAATGCTTACTTCGAGAAACTGCTTTCCAGTGCAACTGACCAGGCCGCCACATCCGATAAGCATAACACGGCGACCGTAACCAAGTGAGATAACAGCAAAAATAAACGGCAATCATTCACCACATAGTGTTCAGAGAATACGTTATACATTGGCTACAAACCATATGGCAACAGTGAGCATTCACATACACGGGTCTCTTAGGATATATTCAGCCGCCTACTTACAGGCATAATGCTTGCCTTCGTCGCATGTGGTGGTCTGGTAACGAGCGACAAACAGCAGTGCAAACAGATTGGACAGAGCGTCGCACCTGTTCGAACCGACAGTTGCCGTTGAAGATGAGCAACTTCCATTGCGAAGAAATCAGGTGATGCAGGCATCTGCTGCCACAACCAACACAGCGAAATGGACTATCCGGCATTTTAGCGTTAACTTCTTTCCAACCTGCATGTTTCTTTTCTGTCGAGGGCCACTAATGTGTGGCTCACATTTGGCGTCCCACTTTGTCTCAATATGGACAAGTTGCTTTCGTGGGCATCACCTTCGGCAGCCATTTATGCGGGCCTTTCCCCCCATGTGGCTATGAACTTCAAACACGTTGGACCATGTAAGCACGTATGCTTGTCTCCGTTCGTGCTTAATTGCGACTGAGAAAGGCCGCAGGCACAATTTGCACATGGCTGCAGCAGGAAAGGCTGAACGGGGAGCACGAATCATGGTGTGTAAATTGGGAGTCTATGTCGCTGTGCGGACTGCAGGAGCAAATGCTTACCTCGAGAGACTGTTTTCCAATGCAACTGACCAGGCCCCCACATCCGATAAGCATAATACGGCGACCGTAACCAAGTGAGATAACAGCAAAAATAAACGGCAATCATTCACAACATAGTGTTCAGAGAATACATTATACATTGGCTACAAACCATATGGCAACAGTGAGCATTCACATACACGGGTCTCTTAGGATACATTCAGCCGCCTACTTACAGGCATAATGCTTGCCTTCGTCACATGTGGTGGTCTGGTAACGAGCGACAAACAGCAGTACAAACAGATTGGACAGAGCGTCGCACCTGTTTGAAACGACAGTAGCCGTTGAAGATGAGCAACTTCCATTGCGAAGCAATCAGGTGACGCAGGCATCTGCTGCCGCAACCAACACAGCGAAATGGACTATCCGACATTTTAGCATTAACTCCTTTCCAACCTGCATGTTTCTTTTCTGTCGAGGGCCACTAATGTGTGGCTCACATTTGGTGTCCCACTTTGTCTCAATATGGACAAGTCGCTTTCGTGGGCATCACCTTTGGCAGTCATTTTTGCAGGCATTTCCCCCCGTACGGCTATCAACTTCATACACTTCGAACCATGTAAGCACATATGCTGGTCTCAGTTTTGAGCAAATCATGGCCGAGGTAGGCCACAAGCACAATTTGCCCATGGCTGCAGCAGGAAAAAATGAACGGGGAGCACCAGTTATGGTGTGTGTACACTGGGAGTCCATGTCGCTGTGCGGACTGCAGGAGCAAATGCTTACCTCGAGAGACTGCTTGCCAATGTAACTGAGCAGGCCCCCACATCCGAGAAATGTAACACGGCGACCACAACCAAGTGGGGCAGCAAAACCAGATTCTGCAATCTATCATTCAGTGTAGCTTGCGCAAAGACCCAGGCTATCGAGGAAGAAGAGCAACCATCAACGAGACTAGGAATATGGAAAATGAGAAAGCTTGCATTCAAGAGAGAAGCCACCCTGCTCTGCAAGCATTGAAGGCCAAAAACATCAAGAAAAGTAAAATGGTGCATAGCAAACAGTGCGTAGGTTAATGCAAGAAACATGTCGATGTTGCATCAGCTATTTCAGGAGAGGAATTGTGCATGACAACATGCACTAAAAGGTACTGCTACAGATATGTTATGCTACTAGACAGTGATTGGTATTAAGTATCAGCGAAGAATCGGTTGACCTTTATGTTTGGATGAGGATGAATGATCTCTAACGAGAATGGGCAATGAAAAAGCTTGCATTTATAGAAGAAAAATTACACTTGGCACAAATGGAATTGACATGGCCAGGAAGCTGATTAAGGGCAAACTGATGGAACTCTTTTGGCCAGCGTCGTCCGTGCTTGATCAGAAGTTGCAGGCGCATCTGAAGACGAAGAATTTCCATAAAGTCCTTTTTGAGTTACCTGGATGACTCAGCCAATTTGTCCGCGCTGGTGGAATGGTGGCTGAAGCTCTTTTCAGTCTTGACACAGTGCTCTGCAGACTTGATATCTCATGTAAATTCTTCTGCATGCGCTTCTTTGTTCGTGGTGTAAAAGCCTTGCAAATTCAGCTCCAGCCCCTTTCTGTTGGTGTGGATAGGAGCTCCTGTGATGACCAAGGTATGCTTGGCATGGACTCTGTTGGGGCAGAACGGTGACACATGAGATACAGCACAGATTAGCCAAACTCATGTGTGTTTTCTTTTATGTTCGAACCAATTATACTGAACCATAAACATGAGCAAACATGCATTTCTGCTGCAAACAAATGACATGTATCTCAAGACTAGCAAGACAATATAGCATATATCAGGCATACTTATTTCTGAACCACATCTTGTTTACCTTGTCGTAGCAGCCAATGTCCACACAATGGCCTTGTTGTAGCAGGCAGCAGCTTCTGTTTAGTGTGTGGAGTGTGTTGCTTTATACTGGTGCCATCCTCATTACTGCATGTCTGGAACAGAAATTTTGACTGAATCAGAAATTGAAAAAAGCACAATTCTGCAATATGAAATGCAAAAAGGTGTGACATATATATTGTAATGGTTTGCGACTACAGAACACATGCAAATATACCCTGTCTGTTCTACGGCGCTTAAGCAGCACGTTAAATAAATATTGCTATTGTCCATAAATTTTTGCCTGCCTAACTATACAATGCATGTAAACAGTTTAAGTATTATTAAGATCACAAATGAGAACATTTGTGCGTTCATTTATACACTGGAAGAGATCACACTGCTGGTTCCACAAGCAAATACATGAAAGTCATGAAGCTATTAGAACTGATGCATTATTTTTCCGCACGAACGTGATGCAATGCTGCACTACTGCAAAAATAAATACCCTACGGTAAACCAAACTGAACAGCAAGAACATTTGGAACCAACAAGTACGAAATATGAGTGAATTATCACGCTTGCAACTGTTTTAATACATTAAATTCTGTACTTTCACATCATTTTACCAAAGGATTATTCGATTTTGTGGACGAAAAAAGTTGCCGGCGGACTCGAAAATAAGTTTTATATGTATATTGTTAAGGCTACCCAGTCACCTATGGCCACGGCTACAATAAGATGAAAAATGAGGCGCGCGTTCCGATATCGCTCTTTCTTTCCCGATTGTGTGTGTATAACGACAGCCTCGCAAGTAACGGTTTATTTAGGAAACAGCAACGGAGGATCCCGGCTGCCATATGCTGTGCAGGATCTAGTTCGTTAACTTGTCTCCGCCTGTAAGTTAATGAGACGGATATTATATAACGATTCAAGCAGCGGTGTTAAACGACTCACCGTTATTGCCGTTGTCAGCCGCACCAGAATCCAGGGGTGCTATGCAGGATGCGCCGAGTTTGGCGAAACTCGGGATCTTCACGAGCTCTGGCGACACCCCAAGATGAAAGCACGAATGGTACCGAGACACAGTTTGTCTTTCGACAAGCCTCCAGTTTCATTGGTTTATCTAGATTCACTCTGGCTGGCTATCATTCCTTGGGCGTTGCCTTCTGGGCGGTCGACAAACTGGGGCTCACGTGATCATACCGTCGGTGCATGGTCGTGCCTTCTTTCACTTGTTTGTCGTTCCACCGAGTGCATTACATGCAGAAGCAACTTGTAAAACAAATGCATTTAGTACAATATTATTAGTTACTTTAACGTGGTTTAGAAGCATTTTGAAACTTACGAGATGTGCACTGAATGCGTCTTAGACTGATTTGTAATTTAGTACGCTTCGCATTACACCACGAGGGAACGCTGTAGTGGCGTCATCACATCCATTCACTGGGCAAGCATGGCGGCTAAGCATCAGAGAGGCCCAGTGTAAACAAACCCGTACAACGAGCTTGCAGTGCGCGACGTAGTGATCAGGCTCGACGATGGCCACTATTTCTTGGATAGTTCTGTTCCTCCGTGGGCAATCTTCCCGTGCACCCGGTAAGACTGCCAATAGCTTCGGCGATTTTACAGATCGCAACGCGCACCTACTGTTCACGGCGAAGTGCTGAAGAAACAACTTGTCCGGTGCTGCTTCTGCGAGTGCGCCGAGTTCCTCCACTCTGCGTGACTGCGAGCGTCACGAACATTACATAGTGTGGGCAAAAGGCAGACATCCTATATAGCTGCGATGCGAAAAGGAGGTGGTACCGACGATGGATCTCGCTACCAACACAGTGAAGGAGACATCGACAAACTGCAGATAAGTATATTTCTACTGTTTCATATTTAGCATACTAAGAGTGCACGGATTAAGTCACTTTCGTAGTAACGAACTGAATGTCCAGCAGTTTAAAGAAGGGAGTGAGAACCAATGAGTGCTCGTGCTTTTACATGCAAGTGGGCCCGCGAAAATATGGAAAAGATGAAGGTAACCTTCACTAACTTGGTGAGATAACAGAAATTCATGAGTCACATTAAGCCAGCAAAATTTATGGAAGAGTATCTTTATCCAAGTGAAATATCAATAGCAAGTACTGATATAAAGCAGGAAACTTAGACAAAAATTTCATGGGTTGAACAGCACATGGAAGGCATTGCCGAATCGTGATCGCCACGTTACCGATATCCTTGAAAAAAGTCTAGAATCGTTGCATTCCACCTGTTATGCGATATGGGACAAACCTGGAGGTTAACAAAGAAACTTGAGATGTCAAGGACTGTGCAGAAAGCGAAGTAACAAAAAGTGTTGGAGATAGCGTTAAGGCAGGAAGACAGTGGCGTAGAAAACCGTGGCAACTGATATGCTAGCTGAGATTAAGAAAAAAAGGAATCGGCAGGCAGGCCATGCACGTATTCGATCACTTGTTGCCAATTCATATCAGGTGATTACATAAGCATGACAGAATGGATGTCAAGGAGAGAGAACTACAGCCGAGGATGGTAGAAAATTGCGTATTGGGACAAAAATATAATGTTTGTAGGCATAGGATGCAATCAGCTCATATAAGACGGGATTGTAGGGTGAGGCATTTGTTTTCCAGCGAACAAAAATAGGTTTGTGGTGCTGACAGTAGAGACTCGTGAAGGTGCAGGGCCACCTCAGCTGCTGGCACACTAATCAACATGACAATTGGCTCTGAAAAAGAAAACCCCAGTTATGAAAAATAAAGCGACGTTGTACCAACGCATTGTTTTATTATGCATACTACACTAGAGGCTTCCACAGTTAAGGGCACTTAGTACTAATAGTGCAACGAGCATTTTTCTTTGTAAATAATGGTTTGTATGCGGCTGATTCATTCCGATACACTTTTTGCAGCAAAACATTCTGCTGCTGGAGGCACTCAACCGCCTGGTGGCAGTAGGCGAGCGCCAGGCACGTGCTCTTGAGAGTGTGGCAGAGGTCCAGAGGGCTGCTCTGCAACAGTAGTATTGGTGCCCTCACTGCTCTCCTGTCGAGCCCACAGAAGGCACCTTATAAAGGAGCTTTCAGTTTAATATTTTGTTTATTATTCAAGAACATGAATAAAATTATTGCAGTAAACATTGTGCTGTGCATATTAGGAGACTTGTAACATGCACTTGGTGTCCCTTCAAAATAGGCAAAAACGTAAGAAAACCTGTGCCACTCTTGGACCATGTAAATAAAAATACAGCTATGCAGCATACACATCATCATGCTGTTTGTTCTTTCTATGTGCAAGAATACAGTGCGTGTTGATTAGCCACAAGATGAACGGTGTGTGTAATTCACAATGAAGACAGGAAAGAGCAGGAGCTTAATAATGCTATCACCTATAGACTGCATATGACTGCAACACTCCCCGATTCAAATGTGCCATTACATGCATGTTCGATACCACATATTCTTTAACATTGTCGTATAATTGCATGTACTATATTTCACACATCTTAAGCCCTTGCATAGCACACTTCTGATGTATCCATTTCATAGGCCAAATAATTGTACACTTTGTCCTTTTGTGTTGTATGAAAAGCAGCATCCTTTACAGTCGGATAAAACTTCAGAAGACAGGAGAGGCCCCACCCAGATGACAAAAGCGCAGCAGCCGATTGCCTACACGTCTAAAGAAATAGTCCCTCTCCAACGAGCAAGTATTAGTCTGTCCGGCGGCACGATGTCAGTCTAGAGTGCGTGCCCATTGGTGCAGGCTTGTGTTCACCTGCCTTGAAGTGCAGATTCCGCAGCCTCCTAAAGTTGTATCCGACTATAGAAACACGTAATGCCTTGCACCAGTTGCATAGACTTCTGCAACTTGATAGCACACAATCATCAGGAGCAGAAATCTATAAAGGCATCCAAGCAAAGCTGGCTGGCCACACTTCCATTATGAGGGGCTGAAAAAGGTCTCGCCAAATATTCCCATGACGTCCTTGAAAAAGAGGTGGTGTTTGTCACTTCTTTAGAATCAAAAACAGATTACACTGAATGTTGTGTAGCACGTCAAAACAAACTGAGCTTGGTTATTTGCACAGCATGTAATGGGAGGTTGTGCTTCACATAGGAAACAAACTGCTCTGTGCAGTACAATTTTGAGGCCGGTATGGCACCTATTATGTCAACAGTGTCTACATACAAATTACTTTTCACAGGCCATTGATTTCACCATTATTTTTGTGTGATGGTTCTTTCAATCAGCGCTTGTATTACATGAGCAGGTGGATTTGAAAGCAAAGCTTTGTTCGCAAACCTTCCGACTTCCATAATTGTGTGGCAAGGCACTGGCATGCTGTCGAATAGCTCACACTTCCTCGGTCCTGCACCAAAGAAGCCCAATGCTCTATTTGAAGTTGGATCGCACAACAATTCCACGGCACACAAAGAAGTGTAACACACACAGCAAAGCATTCTGCTGTGTGTATTTCTCTTTGTGTCCCGTCGAATTGTTGTGCAATTAAACTTCAAGCTTCTATACCAATACACCGTCTTCAACCTCACCAATGCTCCAGTTATTAGGCCACAATGGTGCACATCTTTGAAATTTCCCAACACAAATTAGCTCTCCAAAAAATCACAAATGTTAAATTTTGCAGCACAGCTGTATGTATGCACGTGCCATATTCTTTACCACTAAACTCACAGGAATCAAAGAGGCAAGCATTAACCAGCCTTGCTGCTGCCGTTACCATTATCATCATGACACCAATGGAAAGACAGTGCCACGTTTCAGTAAAGGGAGTGCTGGAGGGAAAGGTGTGACAGCGAGGGCTTACAATAAAAATAACGGTTACGAGACATGTTCAATGCCAATATATGCTGCATGTCGTTCAGCCTACTTTGGCATTGCGGCAAGGGTTTACTCGTTTGGGCATATCACGTTTTGTGTAATCATTGCTCTAAAGCTGTACAAATGGTCTATTTGCTCTGCAATTTTTATTTTTATCATGGTGGGTTAAAGACCCACTTTTCATTGGCATCTGCACCACATTTCTCCCGATATGTAATTTTGCCTTGGTGGTTCATGACATCTTCACGTACAGAGAGTTCTGCAGAGTATCGGATGTGCATTGTTCTACTGCTTAAGAATTAGAGCCCCATTATGAGACGAAAATATTCAATTGATCCATCCAGAATAATGCTGCCCCCCCCCCCCCCCAAAAAAAAAGAAGATGCACTGAACCTCTGGCACATGCATCGACAGTGAACAGAGCAAACAATCTGAAGTATTTTCTTCATGCAAGCCAACACAAGAAGATTCTCAATGCATTTTCATTTCGCCACAAATGCATAGGCACAACCGGCTTGGTGCAACATCCACATCTCGCGCTGCAACAAATTGTGCAATGCCTCGCTGTTTCATAGTGCGGCCGATAGATTACGCATGACCAAAATTCAGCATTGTGCATACTTAGTAACTTCACCAATGAAGAACCCCAAGTTCTTTCTGAGATTAGGAGTCATAGGTTACTTCACACAATTTGTGATATCCATTTATCTATTTATACTTAATTAACCTCTTTCCCAAGAAAGTGAGCCATTCGGAAGGCAGCCTGACAGACAAGTAGAACAATCGGCAAAAAGTGATCAACCAGCGAAAAAGTCTGTTAATCACAGTAACGCTGACATTGAAGGCGCCTTAATTCCTACGTACGCTCCGTCGACACACCCGACTACGTTCGTAATGTTCCCACGAAGTAGGAAGCATTCTTTTATATATGCCCGCTCCGCCGCAGTATTCTGGAAAGCTAGCCACCGCTTACGCACTGCCGCATCGATAAGCGCGTCAGACACATCTCTGACACAGTTGCTAACAGTTGCTAACAGTAGTTTGATGGCGTCCAACGTAACGCTCGGCGCCGACGCTTCCCTGAAAACTCCCAGTCCCGTAGAAACGGAGGGCACAGATGACTTGCTCTACGACGGTGAGCGAATGAAGCCCGCCACGCTGTCTCCGCAGACGAGAGTCTTCACCTAGCTCGTCACACTGATGTCTTCGACAGGCGAAAATGACGCTGAAACTCCCCGTCGGTCATGCAGGTGAACGGGTCCGGACGGTCATACTAACGCTTGCTGCCGCTGGATGCAATGAAACAGGCTGCTGCTGCCGCCGCCATGTTCCCGAGTTGAACTCGGAGGGGGTTTCGCGATGTACGAGTTTAGCACGAGTTCGCCTGTCAATCAAAACCAGAGGTCACGCCCCGCGCGAGGCATGTAACTATTGCGCGCGCACCCACTACAGTTGGGCCACGCCCAACTTATCTTCCGGCAACAGCGACGCGGTGTCGAGCTGAGAGGCATCAACAATCTTGACCGCAGACATAAAACACGCACAACGCACTCTCATCGGTGATGTACTGAGCACCACTATCAAAAACAAAGCGTTGACTGTCGCTGGCTTATGCATACATCTTCTCGGGCTGAGATGGCCGCACAACACGGTTTCATTGCCTGCATTGTGGCGCGTAGCGCACAGTAAATAATTATCGGCACGTCAGTGTAGCTGCTTGCAAGACGTCGATGGGTCGAGGGGGACGACGATGCTGAGGAGTGCGTATTGCAGCAGTCGTTTGAGATGGCTGCTCTGTCATCGGTGATGAAACGAAGCCACAGCGTCGTAAACACGATCAGCGTCCGAGAATCGCTCGCTCTTCTAGACCCAGTGCAATGGCATTTCTTCATCACAAGCACAGCGCACTCAACAGTTCCAACACCTCTCTCCGTTCGAAATCTGATTTCATAACTGCACACAAGAGCCCTCACCTGCCGAAATGCGAGTGCTGCGGCGTCGTTACGATATCCATCTGCGATCGCTGCTGGCTCCAGCAGAGGTAATCCGCAAGCACCTTCGACTGCACAACACACTCATATACTGCGTACATGCGCTCAGAGGCGCCTTCACTGGGCAAGCGATGAGAAGCGATGAATTGTGTCGCTGGGGAAGCACGCACTTTTCGCAATGTATGGCAGAGGCTTCGCGCACAAAGACAAACTGGTAAATTTTCACTGAACTGCGTCACTACGCACTCTAAAATAACATACCGCCATTTTCCAGCGACAGCTGTTGTGTCGTTTTTAGTTGGTAAAGCGGGGGCCTTAATTGTCTAGTGCCTAGTGAAGCGCCTGCGATGAACAGCCGTACCGCGGCGCTGCGTTTCTATTCCCCTAATAAAGAAAGAGTGGCCATGACCCTCCATGGATCATGACCAACTTTGTTGAGAATTAGACTTACTGTATATGCTACCACAGGTAGCAGAGTTGCGCGTCTGTTTTATCACGCCGCTAGCGCCTCTATTGGCAGAGCGTCATCACGTGGTAGTCAAGCAACCGTGCATTGCGGAGAAGCAGATGCTCGGGCCAATTTTTGTATTTCCCGACGCCGCCGCTGCAGCGAACTGGATTGACACAAGTTATCGCCAGTCAAATTCAAAGCGAATCCGGCCGACCTTGGCGTTCGCTGTTCGCGTGCGGGCTAGCTGCGGAGAGCTAGCTATATAGCTATGTCAATGTAGCTATGTCAATCCTGTGAGAGAAAAACTTTCACTACACTCCCACAGAAGGTTACTTTTGGTATCCCTGCTGTGAAAAGGCACATAATGAAGTGGTACTTGCAGGTGTGGCTTATATCCAGTGTGGCTGATATCCAGTGCCTGCTAGTAGGTGGGTACGCTTCTACAGAAAGTCTAATGGGGTACCAGTGTCGAAATACTAATGGTTGGTCATTGATTCACCAGTAATGTTTTAGACTGCCTACACGTTGAGAGCTTTGGCACATAAGCAGGTATCCCTAATGCAAAACCGAGTACCCATTATCCAGTGTTCAGTGCAGCGCCGGATTGTGGGCCCAGTGCCGCGCGCTGGATGCTGGGCAGGCGCGGCGTACTCGGAGGGTACTGGTGCGAAAAATAACTATAGCGCGTTAAATACGCGGTGCCTGGACACCGTATATATTTTGTTGGAATACAAAAAGCAACAGAGAGCGATTTGGTGCAATAAAAAAAGAAAAGAAAAAAAAGCTCCGACCACGATTCAATCGTCGGACCTAGAGATCCCAAGCCGGGTACTTTACCACTGCGCCACGCCATGAGGAGAGCATCACTGGATAATATGCCATGTCAAGGATCGAGAAGCAGTTTTAATTTCACAGAGATGTCTCGCTCAGTCATGGTAGATGCGCTATCGCCCTGCATATAAAACTCACGCCTGTACCACAAAGAAAATTTTCTTGTCCGTATTCAGTAGCATGCTCGGACGTCCCACAACATCGATTTTCATTTGCGACTGGCATTTTAACTTTGAAAAAAGTCCTAAATGAACCGCCGACCCGGGACGCTGTATGGGCTGTTACTACTGATTTGGATAGCTGTTTCTTGTTGTTCACGCGAAGAATATGCAACGTTTTCTTAGTTCAGTGATGCCTTCCAGTCTGTCTAGTCATATATCTTCGTCAGAGAAGCGCAGGCTAGTGCCGGGAGTCTTCCGCGACAGCACATATATACCTGTGTTTATGACGCGTCACATCGGCGCCCATCGCTACTTGTGCTGGCACTGTAAACATGAAAAAATGGTTTATTTAAGAGCACCGATGCGAAAGCTGAAATATAGAGTGATTTATCCGTGTTAGACTTCTTGATCCCTGAGCCTAGGCGCGCCGAGAGCGTGCAGACGGACTCGGCGGATACGCTAGGCCTAAGCTTCGGTGGGGACCGATCTCGGCGCCTTTTTCTTGACGATCTTATGCAGTCATCTGTTTCGATGCGCTTTGTTTGCGATTAGGCGGACAAGCAGTCCAAAAGCGAGGCAAAACCACCAACTGTCGATCGACGATACGGTAGGCATGCCGCCTGCAAAAACGGAGTGCGGCGTCGCCGCATAGATATGGTTGCTTCCCAGGCAAGATGGCGGACCTACGCGCAACTCTGCTACCTGTGGTAGCATATAAAGTAACTCTATTGAGAATAGCACTGCAGTGCCCCTAGGCGACTTATCACCGTATGAACGCCCTCGTGCGTGCGACCCGCTTCAATGTACCGCTTCTAAGCTTTCGCCTCCCTGTCGCCACTCGCGGCAAGAAGTGCAAAATTTAATAATTTGCTCGATATCCGTTTGTCATCACAAATTTCTAGCGTTGAAAACGAAAAACAGATACCTAAAGAAATAAAACTGTTCGTTATTTTATTTGTTGTATTTTAACGTATTCGTTTGAGTGACAGTGTAGGTGCAAGAATGCCCCGCATGTACCCTGTTCGCATTCGATGGCGGATAGAAAGACAGTGCCCGAAAGATGAGGCACGCCCTTGACGCGCCCGGGAAAGGCGTGGCAAGCGGCTCACGGCAAGTGTGCAGACAGACAGCGGGGCAGTCACGGTATCGCTAAGTTGCGATAATCCGTTGATAACAATACACGGCGCTGGCGCGTTTCGTTGTGCAGCCTTCTGCGCTTGAAACGTAGAAGCAGCAACTGCGCGGCACGCGCAGGGTGCGTTCATGTTGTCATACGCGGCTTTTTGTCTACATATTTTTTGCCTGCACCTTCCGCGCGTTCCGCGCTATCTCCGTTCACTGACTGCCGTCGAGCAAACTCGGGTAAAACTCGGGTGAACGAGAAACTCGGCGCATCCTGCATAGCACCCCAGCTCCCGTTTCGATGCAGACGTGTTCCGAATGGCTCACGACTGATACCCAACTTTCGGGCTTACATGTCCGCTTGCAAACACGTCACTTCACCCCAGGTTAAATAACGCGTGACACCGAAGCGCAGTAAACTAGTTTTAGCGAAAAAGAAGCAACCAGCCTGAGCGCACGAACGAATGAATCCGTGCCGCCATGCACTCGAAAATACCGGTAAAAATTTTAAATCCAGGCCAGAGGTCACGTGAAAGATCGATGATGCTGAACGCTATTTGCGTTTATAATGACAAAGAAACAATAAACTTACTTACAGAGAATACAATATCAAATTAGCAATGATAATTTCGCCCTCTTTTTCATGTAATAAACGTGCTTCGGTAATTGTAGGAGAAAGTTTGCAAAAAAAAATTGCGCTTATTACGGCGCCTCCAGCGGAAAATGTTCAAACTAACGTAAGCATCCCGAAGTGATATTACTATGCTGGTTTTGTTAGCAGCAGCGCGCGGTCGATTTTTTCGCCCTCTGTGGCCATTTGTTGAACTTGAGAGTGTGCGGGGCCTGGTAGTAGTCACTAGCATGCTGCATTTTAGCGTTAAGAATTTTTCTATGTGATGTCATCATGGAGTTTTCTCGGACGTTCTGAGTGCGAGAGCCACCACGAAAGCACATTATCCTGCGAATCAACTGTATAATCTCTCTAGTATACCATGGGTGCTTCGAGTTTCGCTTTACACACTTTTTTTTCTACGAAATTAGCTATGCACTCTTTGACAATGTTGTGAAACATTTCAGCTAACAAGTCAACACCTTAGGCATCACTCGAAAACATAAATTCAACAAAGTGTGATGCAAGCGAGGCGACGATAGAATTGTCGTCAGCTCGAGAAAAGTCATGGACAGTACCATACGTTGGTTTATTTGGCTCTAGAGCAACTCTCTAGATCTCTAGCAACATCTAGATGGATAATTACCGCCTTGTGATCGAAGATGCCCTCGACAACATCACATTTGCTGTACAGGAGCCCATCACTCAGGAAAACCAAATCCAATATAGCAGATTCTCGAGTGCACGAGCCAACGACAGGCGTTAAATCATATGACACAGCAAGCTTGATTAGAGCATAGCAGATGGATTGATTACGTCCAGTAGAAGAAAATGCCAGTCAATGTAAGGGGCATTAAAATCGCCACATAATACTATTTGGCTTTTTTTGTAGCCTGTTCACTGCAATGTGATCCGTAACAGTGTGGATTGAATGGACATCATTTGGCGGTCGGTACACAGCGCCAATCACAATAGTAAAGCCACCAAAGTCAATGTTGCACCAAACCGATTCGCTGTCAAGAAGCTCTGGTAGCAAGACGCATATAATATCTGTAGAAATAAAAAGCGCTACGCCACCACCGCAATCAACAGTCCTGTCATTTCTCAATAATGAGTAAGTATTAGAAGCGTGGACAGTGGTCCTGAGATTGATATTGCCGAGTTTTTTGGCTACTATATCCTCATGCGAAAGGTATTTTCTAGGAGCTTTGTTACGAATAGTCACAGAAGGCAAATAACATGTCTACGCCTCGCATATATACGCGATGGACGCTCATGTTCGGTACGTGCAAGCACCGTCCTTTAATGCCTTGACAGCTGCAGTTGCTATAAAATAATGCAGCTATGTTCTGCTGTCACCTGCGTCACCGTTGCTAACTGCACAAAGAAAACGCAGGACCAGACCATTAAGTACAGTGCACGCCCTCCCCTCCGCGCCCTAGTGAGTACGAAAACAACAACAACAACAACAACAACAACAACAACAACAACAAACGTTTGTAAGAGAGCATCGCCTCGATCCTCACCCAACAGCAGGAAGTTTTCGTGTCAGACGAGACGTGGAGACTTTATTCCGAACAGTAGGGCTTCATGCCTATAATGTGCACGACTTCTGGTGGACGCTGCCTCGCCCTAGAGGAAGGAGGACTAGTTCAGGGCTAACCTCATAGTTCACGTCGCTGAGGCGTCGTGCAACCTTGTACCGACCACTGAGTAGCTTTTCGGAAAGCCCTCGTCTGCGGATGGAACTCGAAACTCCCACTTTCTCCCCTTGCTGATATGTGCCGTATCGGTGCTGTAGATTGTAAGGTCGAGCGTCGTAGTCCTGTTGTCGGGTTATTCTGAGACAGCGAGTTGTATGGCTTCTTGAACCCGTTGGGCGAAAGCCTCAGCGTCCGTGCCTTTACCACCGCAGACATGTGGCAACATCGCATCGAGCATCGTCGTCACTTCACGGCTATGAAGAAGGCTAAATGGTGTCTTTCGCGATGTTTTCTCTTGCGCAGTGTTATAAGCGAATGTGATGGGCGGTGGAATGTCCTTCCAATTTTTGTGTTGCACGTCTACGTACCCACACAGCATGTACGCGATAATCTTGCTGAAGCGTTCTGCTAGGACGTTCTTTTGTGGAACATGGGCTGTGGTTTTGATGTACTGTCTTAATGTACTGCAGAAAATTGAATGCATTCGCGTGCAGAAAAATATGACAAGGTCTTTTTTTCCTGGCACAAGTGATGGGTAATCTTCGAAGCGAAATAAATGAAGCTTGCTTTTCGCGCCGATGAGAATTCGATAGTACCAAAAGATTGAGACACCTCTTGTTGCAGAAAGAACCAGCCGTTTCTTTCGTAATGAAAAAGTGAATTTCCCGCTGCTTCAAAACAGCAGTAACTTGCAATAAAAATTAGGCTCATCAAACATTCATGCTGTTATTTGGGCGCAGCGAAGCTTTAATTTAACAATGCGGCAACTGCTTCAGAGTTCTGTGTTTGAGTCATAATACAAATGGCATGATGACCATCTCTAATAAATGATGTTTAAAAAAACGCATATTTTTAAATATTTACATGATAGGGCGAGTTATAAAGGCATAACAGCAGCCATTATGGCGCAGATAAGGTTCCCGTGCTGCTGTGTGAGCGCTTGCCAAATGCAGTGGTCTCTTTCTGTCTTGCGGCAATAGGATATATAGAAAATTTGCAACTTCAATAGTAAAAAGCAGCTCAGCATCGAACACGCCTACAAAATACAACGTCCCGCAAAATAGAGCTATGGGACCAACAATAAAAATTTTAAACAACGATTCCTCCAACCCTCCCAAACATTATGCCATCAGGGAAGAGGATTTATTTGCTGTCGCAACTCAGCTTCTTTTCGAACAAATGTTGTACGTATACCAAGCATTCGATAATAAAGGCCGTGATAAGTCAAATGTAATACACACAAACAAAAAATAAACGAGGCGAAAGAATCGTTATTTTTAATTAGCGCCTCACGGTAAGGCGATTACAAGTTTTCAAAATTCGTGCCCGCTTGAAACGCGAATGCGCGAACAGCTCACAGCCAAGAACCACCATGGAGACTACACATCCGATCATGTACACGACAAAGAACAAGTAAATATTGCTTGTCTCTTCTATTTTGTGTTGTTCTTCCATCAGATGACGGTTCTGTCTCCTGTGAGGCTGAACGAGGCCAGTTTCTGTGAGTGCCGAGAGCAGCCAAACATGGTGGGCCCTGTATTGGGGCAAAAATTACATGGACGAGTTATATATATACTCTTTTTCCAAATACATTGAAGTGCCATGCTTCTCATTTCTCGACGAAGTGAACCTCAGAAGCTATACAAGAGAAGAACAGAAAATATAGCATAGAATTCGCGTCCTAACACAATAGTTTCGTGTGATTTCATGCCAACTAAGTTAGAATTTAGTTTGTAAAATAAGGCATTTCGCTTAAATTTCGCTAAACTTATTATTGAAAACGCTTTACTAGAGTGCGGATTATTTTAGCGCCCGAAGTCATTCATCTAATAGTTGCATTTTAGATATTGAGGACAATCCTACTTTTGTGATACAATTTGTACATGCAAATTTATACAGTGGCACCAGTATTCGCGAAAAGCTGCCGCTAGACGTGTTACAGCAAACTTTAGGTAATCCTCATGCTGCACCATATATCAACGAAGTCGTCTATTCAAAGGCGAAGAGCACTTACAAGTAAAAAGCTTTATGAAAGGGGCATCTGAAACAGGGACAAGTGCAGCGACTTGTTTCGGAAAGCGCTGAAATGTCCTCTAAAACTTTGTTTGAAAAAAAGCATCGTATAAAAAAGGACATCAAAACCAAAATAACAATGTGAAATAATTTACTAGTGCAAATCACAGAATTAAACGCATGACATCGCTAGAAGTTATCGAAAATTGTTGTAATAATTACGCCGTACTATTCAAACAAATACATACAACCCAGCGTGAAATCACCCAGTTTGAATAAACGAAATGGTAATGCCAGAAGTAGGCTTAGCCAACATCTGACCCTTCGAATGTATAAGATTTTCTGTGGAAAGCAACTGCTTACACGGCAGTATTTGACTACAAGTATGTGGCTATGAATAAAAATAAGAGACAGCCTGCACAGGCAGCTGTTTTACTTGTAAATCTCGTATTTGCATTTCCAGCTACCGGAGCGATCGCTCTCCCCTATATAAGTAGATTCGGAGGGCGAATGAGAAATCTTTCCACCTACCTATTCTTTATTAGCCAAAATAAGGTACATACAGGTAATTACAAATATGCGTGCTATTCTACGTACTTTACATTGTTTTTCCACGTAGGCCCCACACCAGTTCAGATATTTATCTTATCGCGACACAAAGATGCCACTTTGCTAGAATTGGTCCAGCTGACTTTGGAACCACCGTCGGACTGCTGTTCTGGCTTCATCGTTGCACGTGAATCGCTGTCCTGTCAGGAAGGACTCCTCTACGAAATGCCAAGCTCCCGGGAAATGTCCCTGAGGTGCACACGCCGATACGATTTCACCATTGCGTCCACGCGGGAAATGTCGTCAGTCAGCGATGCCTACCGCCTCCCCGAGCGCTCACTGTCACGAAAGTCTTCACAACCTTATGTGAACTCAAAACCTCTCCGCTTCACACTTCTCCAAGCGAGACGCCTTTCTCCAGACATGCGCTGCATTTCCCTTTAGATTTAGATGGGCATTCATGCCTTGCTCTGTAGAAAAGAAATCGTGCTTCGTTGCTCGTATGCCGTAGACGTGTGAAGCACAACCTCCATCTTCAACAACTGACAGAAGCGCCGTTACGCGGAGGTACAGGCTGATATGGCCAGGTCGGTCCAAGAAAGGTGCACCATTGGGAACGGACATGTTGACTTAATTTAGCTGCAATTTAGCCGTAATTTGGCTAAAACATAGGGACAAACAAATTCTGATTCGCACTCGTATTGCGCCCTACGACACGACGAACGCGCCAACCATCACAAAGCGATGGCTTGTCTGAGGTATGCATGCAAAGAAAATTTCTCTTGGAGAGGAGCATGACAGATAACGGGTTACAACAGCACTGAACGCAAAGATGATAGCCTAGTGATCGAAAAGAGAAGGACGCAAATAAATTACACCTTCCTGACACATTCCCTGCTCTAGTGCAAGGCCGCACCAGGTGGACTAATGTAGTTAGGTGTACGGTATCGACTGTTGCTGTTTCAGGGTACACTGCGTAGAAAAATCTTTCAAATTCCTTCAGCAATCCCGACCAGCTGTTCCAGTGGCAGACCTTGTACAACATTACTAGTCTCATTGGCGATGCTACGTAACTGCGGCTGAGAGATTTGAGGAAGCTCCAGGTATCCAGAATTTGTCACATCGCCCCAACCAACGACCAATGAGTCTTGCGTACTGGCAAGTCTTCTCACTTCGAAAAGCTTTGTTCACCACAGAAGAAGGGCGCATTAGCCTTATTAGGCACTTCGCTTATCAGCAGCCAATGTTAACTTTGCACTCCAGCAGAAGCTCGAAGCATTCGGATAAGTTGGAAATATAGCGCAATACAAGCATGTTGTTATTCTTTTCCTAAATTATCCTTGAAATATATTCAAGAAATATCTCCTTAATATAATTTACAACAAGTGCGCTGCATCGTCCAGATATTTTCTTGTGACGCTGTGGTCTTTCTTTGAATTGCCTGGGTTATGTGCTTTCTTTCCAATTAATGAAGCGTAAACATTTTGCTGCTATTATTTCTGTACAGTTTACCTTTAATTTCACGCACCCACGCTCATTTTTCAAAAAACTAAAAATTGACTCTCTTTGATACAATGTAGCTCCTGAACATCTTCTCTAAGTATCACTCGAAAGGTTGCGAAACTTACTGTTTCCTGACGTTGCAAAGTAAGAAGATGTATCTAGTAATATGGATCACTTCACATGTTATATCTTACCTCTGTGGATTCGCGGGGAGAATCAGTGACATACGGGTAACTAACCCGATGCGGTTCCCAGGCAACAAATTCCATTGTGCAGCCACCGAGATTTCGTCTTCCGAGCATAACGACAACGCCACGTGTGTTCCATCGTACGACTTTCTGTAGCACTTGAAGGGCAGAGAAAAAAAGCGGCCCTGATCTCTGAAGTGGGAAAGTGCTTGAAGGATTATTTTGTTCTCCAGGACCGTTTCCCCATATGACCTGTGATACGCCGCCACATCTTTCCAATATACAGTTAGGCAAAGGTTCACTTTTCCTTCGCTCACTTGGATCGCCAAAGTCTCCATATCAGAGACACCACTGTAAGAGAAAGGAACGGTCTGAATCGCAATTAATGTGGTCTGAACAAAATTTCCTAGCAATAACATGCCTATCACCCAAACGATTAGTTCAAGATTGTGGTAACCTTCATTCTCCCTATGAGGGCTTGGAGCGCTTCTTCCCAGAAGTGCGGCAAGCATATAAAGAACGGTGCGAGCGGTCTCTAGGCGGTGGCGAGGGAACCGAATTTGCATACGTGTCCTCAGAATAAGAACGACGAAAGCAAAGCTAGAAGCCAGGAGTACAAGCAGCAAGATGTACGATGCCAAGGAATCGTTAAACGAGAGGCGTAAACCACTGGCTCTTGAGCTGAATATGCAACGCTCTGCCGGAGGGTACTGAGCCCCCAGAAAGAATGTGGACGCGTAGGTAATGAGAGAGGGATACGGAAGGGGTACAATGTCAGCACCCTGTTTGGCAACGAGTAGGCGAGCATTGGAATCTATTACGAAATCTATGGAGACATTCTTTGTTCTGTATGCTTCGGTGAGCGCTAGAGCTTCTGCACTTCTTTCGTGCTCTTCCGCCGCAATGGATTCAAAGATACGCTTTTCCATACCTTGAGGCACTGCATATACCACTTTTTCAGGCCATCCAAGGAAGCGTTCATCAAACGTGTCACCAAATAAAGAAGCAGACGCCACTGATACCAACTGTCTGATGGAGCACCCAGTGTAGCGGTCGCGTGGTATATTAAAGCCAGCCTCAGTAACGACGATCATATGGCAGATATGCGGCTTGAAGTCCTGCAATACCGCATCGGGTGATTCCGACGAAACAAACAACTGCACATGGGGATTTTCGGCCATGGACCAAAGCGTTTTTTTGATTTCACGGGCGAGGTCAGAGTACCACGGCACAAACACCAGTTTCTTGTTGTGCCCGGAGTCAAGTTGACGTTCAGCGGAAAAATGAAGCTCGGTTTCGAATTCGTCTTCAATGGCTCTTATAGTGCCCTGGATCATCTTGACAGCCGCGGGCAGCTGAAGAGCGTACGAATACACGTGCGGGGCGAAGTTTGCCGGATAAATCAGGATGCCTGGAGCCCGGGAAGCATTGGAAGTTGCAATAACAGATAACATTAGAGAACGTGACATCCCTGTCTCGCTTTGTAGATTGTTAAAAACAATGTAAAAGAAAAACAAACTGTAGCCAAGGGGGTGATATCCCTTTGATACAAACGTTGAGACGAGCATTCTTTTTCTAGCATGTTATATTCCCATTCTGCATATCTAAGTTCAGCTGATTACAGGAAGAGACCAGGTTATTAGCAGTCGTATCCCAAGAAACAAGCCACCTTCATCAGGAAATAATCACGATGGGATAGTCTGAGACATTATACGATGCACTGAATTTTATGAGTAAGATTCAGCTCGGTGACAAATACAATTTACCACAATTCTCAAGTACTTACGGTCCAAATGAATTGGAAAGGAGAAAATACATCCGCTCCAACCCACTAAGCCAGATTTCACGCAAATTCTTCGTACATCAGGTCAGAACGCCCATCTACTGTACACACTGCATGGTAAAACAAATGGAAGATATCCTCACACAACTGAAACGAAAGCTGAACGAGCTGATTGTTCACCTATGACGAGGTGCTGTGCGCAATCTCCGCATTATTATATTCACAACGTGGACACGACACTACAATACACCAAGGAAGAATTGTATAACGTGGAACGGCTACAGGCTTTTCTGAGTCTACTTGAACGGCTTCCTCAGGCCTGAGGTAAATTAACAGTAAGGAACTCATTCATTCGCTTGGACAGCATTTCTGGGAATAGAGCTGTTTCATACCACGCTTTAATAGGTCTCCAGGTGTTGTCATAAATAGCGAAACTGCCATGACGTTGACTGCAAAGTAGAAGAAATTATGAAAATAAGCGTTGAGTCCCAGTCAGAATGCATTAGCGTCATTAGCGTTATGGGTTTGTACTGCTAGCAAATGGTCCGTACTCTATTTTAATGACATTCTGCAAAGGAACATAATGTTGCTATTTCATACGTGAACAATGCCGAGAAGAGAACATGCAGGTGACTAGTTCAAGCCACCTAATAGCTCTCTACACAAAGTATTGACCCCTTTCTTTCGTGCTGGTATAAACACTGAATGTAAAGCGTTATTAAAAAGAAATCAATGCCAAGAAAAAAGGCTGTCTCCAAGATGCAATGACATTGTAAGCACCTTCCTGAAGATATTTTTCGGAAGTTCCTGGCTCCATTAGGCTTTGTTTGCTGTGTCCACAACGTACGAAAGCGCTTCTCTTGAACAACGATCCTTTGAAGTTAAAATCAATGGTACACAGGCTCGATGCCACCTCGTGGGAAGCAAAAGTGATGGCAAAAGCCAGAACAAGTTAGCTGCTTAACTTGGTACGGTTGGCCTGGGACGTTATGGCTAAGGGCACTCGATGAATACGTCCAATGAGTCAACTCCTGCTTCGGACCTAGAAGGGTTTTTCACCAGTCATGCCGACTACTTCGCATTCTGTCGTCTCGCTTAATCTTCGGGTGGGTGGAATTGAATCATTACGACGGGGGCTGTTAGTTTCGTGATCATTGTTAGCGTGGTTAAGAAGTACAGTTGAGCCACTGTGCTGCAGCTGGCTACGAGGCTTAACGCTTTCCCTACCACGGAGAAAATAGGTGTGCCTTGAGGTTACGCCAGATTTTTTTTCTGAAGGAACTACTGCACTCAATATTTTGTTTAATACATAAACAAAAAGCAGAATGAGTACACGTTTCACGCATGAAAGTTTTATTACCCAGATCCATGTCATCAATAAAAAGATAAAATTGCCTGAATGACGATTGTGGGATAAAATATAAAGACCTGCTTGTATTTACTGAGAAAAATATGAAAAAACAACTTATGAGATATACTGTATGTACTGCCGCCTAATAGACACTATCTCCGAAAAAATACATTTTTCATTGAACAGGTATTCCGCGAAAAAAATTTAAGTGCTAGCACGACAGTTTGGTGCGCCGATTATGGCCGCTGATGTTCCGTGCTGCCATGCGTCGTGGTCGATCTCAGATTGAAAGTCCGACGGAAAGGCAGCATTCTCAGTCTCGCTGCTGCTCGATCCATCGATAAAATCAACCGCAGACGAAGCTGAATCGCGAGATCTGCGTTCTTTCGGAGCTTGCGCGCTGCTCCCGGAGGCGCTCCTTCTTGCTTTCTACTTTGACGATCGTGTAACTTTGGAGTTGCGCTCAGAAATTAATGCCTGGGAAAAAGCGAACTGCGTTGCAAACAACAATACAGTTATCCTCCTTCATGTCCTATGGCGCAGAATATCAGTGAGCGGCGCAGAAGGTTTTCAAAGTGGTGTATCAAACCATCAATACCGGGCAGCCATTCTTGCTTTCTACTTTGATGATCGCGAAAACTTCGGAGCGTGTTCCAAAAAGCGCCGCCTAGGAGGGAAAAGTGAACTGCTTATCAAACAAAAAATATAGTTTTTCTCCTTAACGTTCTTTAGTACAGTGTGTCCGTGAGCGGCGCGGAAGGTGTCGAAAGCTCCGTTTTCAGCTGTCGTTAGCAGGCCAGCGATGCCTAATGCGCGCGCTAGGGAAATAGTTAAGCTCGTGCTCGCTGGGGCGCTCACCGTCTCGTGTTCGCCGTCGAAGAATTTGCTGAATTTCAATTTGGGAAAAAAGAATCAGCGTCACATTTGGGGAATTGCGTTGATTCCCAGCTTCAATTATTACGTGCTTGGATGTTGGGTAATGTCCTCATAGCCATTATCAATGTTACTGACGAGGCTCCTGCTCAAACCTTGCTTCCCAGTCTAGTTGCCGTTGTTTGTGGCACTATTCACCGTCAGAATGTACCAGCCATCTTCAGCGGATTAGGTAATCGCGATGCCAATAATAGGCTACTGACATACAAACGAGTAGGCCCGCTCAACAAATGGCAGGATCAGATGAAGCTGGCCAGGGAAATACCTTATCTCGAGAATGATGCGACCCATTGGTTTCGAAATCTCGAGAGAAAATTTCCAGCGTGGTCTCTGTTTAATATTTCATCAATGTCCTTGACCTCCAGCAGTCCGCGAACTGACTGACCTGAAGCGCCGGCATCGACATTTCCAGCAATATGGCGAAAATTTACCAAGCTATATTCAAGGTTTGGAGCAAAGAGGGGGAAGGAGGGAGATGGAAATTCAAGACGATGAGGAAAACGAGGACAAGCTGAAAGGTGTATTCAACGTTTCGACGAGTGGACGTGTCTTTTTGAAGGCCTTGGAAAAAGCAAGTCCACTTGCCGAAACATTGGCGCCCCCTTTTACCTTGTTCTGGTTTTGCTCACCGCCCTATAAAGAAGGTCTAACATCAAGAAAGGGGCTGACAGGTGGAATAGCACACTGTGGTATAATGTTTGTAAACACGGATAAAGTGCCTCCGGAAAGCTGGCCAACGTTTCCATAGGATGACCCATCTTCGTCAAAGGAGGCGTCGTCATCCTCGGCATGTTAGTTTTAAAGGGTCAGTGCAGTGACGTTACGTGCGGGTGCTGTCGCTGGCGGCTGGTTTTAGAGGGAGAGACTTCAGAGGTAACGAGCGCTGTCGTCTGACGTCTGTGAGCATCGTTCCCAAAACGAGGGGACAAGAGCGGGAGATTGGGAATGCAGGGAGAAAAGGAAAGAAAGGAAAGCAGAAAAAAAAAACAGGGCGACACCAAGACCAAAAAAAGGAGAGAAAGAACAAGAAAGAGAACAACAATTTTAAGAAAGACGTGGGCCTGGGAGCGCGTTGGGGAGGCGAGAGGTTAGGAAGCATTCAGAGGTGTCGTTGGGGGCATGTTCTTCTGGCATTAGAAGAGCCGGTCAGGCGGTCAGTGCGCGAGTAACACAAAAGACAAAAAAGCATGAGTTCAAAAAGTGACTTGAGTAGCATAGCAGCAATACGTCGCGTAATTGTGAAGTAGTTAAGGATGCGACGAGGAGTCTGCGGTACAAGACGCAGCTGCTTTGTGCGCTATACTTCTTGGTCGCTTTGCCATAGAGATTCTGTTAGCCGGCCTTACACTTGAATCTGGTGATACAACGATGTTCATTCTGACCCACACTGTCTTTTTCGATTACTTTGTCAAGAACCGCCAAAGTGAAAGTTCGTCTCCTGGACTTTACTACGGACCATTCCGGCCGTCTACTGTATGTGATAACCTCATCCGCTTCAAACAGCGGAACTTGAGACTGTTATCATTCTTCTGTAGGCGCTTACCTTGCATCAATCTGCCGAAGCCAACGTTTTGTTCTTCTGGGGACCTTCTGCCCTTCTTAATACTACATCCAGCTGCACTGTTATGCTATGTAGAGCCTTAGCTATGGCCGCTTTCAGGGAACCGTCGCCAAGATTCTCATTTCGCCGTATGAGATCGCATCCTGTGTCATCGCAATTACATGGCTGACGCCCATAAGTGGCTGCTGGCAATACCGCGCCACATGCGCACAAAAATCTGCGTGGCTTTTCTACATGGATTCAGAAGGCATTCATGCCCGTGTGCTCAAGGCACACATATGCTTATGCCAAAGATACTATTGGTATAAAATGTACACCTTCATTTGCAAGTACAGCTATATTGACGCTTGTGCCCCTTCCCAGCAACGAAAGGCTCCGCCTCGACGCTCTGCGGCACACTTTAACCTCTACCTTGCTTGACCATGGCTTCGACCGCGGTTTTATCGACCTGTATGGACCACTTTCTTTCAGGTCTTTTAGGAACAGCTGGACGGATCATTGTTGGCGTGGACCATTTCGTGATATACGCCGAGGCTCCGGCAGCTTGAGTGAGGGAAGTTGCTTGCTCAATCGTAGGCTGCTTCCTCTCCTCCTGAGCATTTGAGTGACTGAGGTCGTGCTTTCCTGTCCGACGTTAACAAGCGTGTCCCATGCACTCAGTGCCGCAACATCATTCACTGTACGTGAAGTGCCTACTATCCACAAACTAACAGTTTAACTGAACGCTTCCACAGCAATCAGGGTCATATGCCGAGAGTGTGCGGCCTCCGCCGATTGAAACGCGATACTTTGAGCATATGGCTGCCCACGCTGTTGAGCTCCACCGGTGAGCTCTGGGGACACCGAGCTCGTGGGTTTCGTTATACCATGAAAGCGAGCGCATTTTCGACACACTGCGACTAGGTTCCTTAAGCAATTACTCAGTATTCTTCGGTGGCACAGTAAGCGTGGTAGGCCACGCGCTCTGAGTATTGACTTTCTATTGATGAGCATTTACATGGTTGCCGATCAAACTGGGACATCCTGCTCCCTTCCGCTACATACGCGCGCAAATCCGCTACGCAAGCGGCGACCAACTTGGTTTTGTCTCATATGGTCGTGAGCCATTGCGCACGATTGGTGAAGGTCTCGTTCCACTATGAAAGTACAACTGTCTTCCCTGCGCTTTGCATTGAAGCGATGGCCTGCGACTGTTCAGAGTGTGGTTTAGGGAGTAAATTCAAAAATAAATTGAGATAATCACGGAAACGCAACAAGAATAAGGTGGCCGGTCTAATGTACTGATGTAATGCAGCTTATTTTGCTAGATTTTTGTAATGATTTCAGAATAAGAGATGCATCTTTTGCTGCAGTAGCCAGCATGGCACCTTTGCATATTGAAGACAATTCCTTGTAGGTTTACTAGGCGAAGTCATGAAGCGTTAGGTAGGGAAATAACTTTTTATAGTATGTTTTTAGAAAAGTGTTCCACGTACGTACAATGTAACTGAATGCATGTCACATGACAACAATGTTTTCCTTAGAATCTTTTAATTTAGGCAGATTCTCACACCAGTTGCTAATATGTTTCGAAAGCATACTTAGCTGCTCCACTAAATGCAGCTCATGAGTAGGCTGCTGGTCATGTGAATATGTAACTAATTTTCATGTATATTTTTCAAATAACGCAACACAGAAGACTCATATAAAGATATGCGGATCCCATGCACTGTGAGAATCGATATAAGCGAAGCTTTCGTCGTTGTTTGCGTTGATGGACACTAATTGGTGGTGGTGTTGACGGCAGATGTTTATTTTCTTCGACGTTTAGTCCAGAACACGGGAAGTGATGTGTTACACTTTGCTTGGGGGATGCAGTGCTAGGAAGATAAAGAAAGCGTGAAACATTAAGCGAGCCGTGACTTACAATTGAACTTCTTATTGCAGCCATCGTGGCTTTTTATAAAGATGGCGGACCGCCATATGACATTGTCAAACGACAAACATAACCTGCTTCGCCCTAATAAGCTGCATTATCAGGCAAACCTTTGTGCATGAACTTACTGCGAGCACGCAGCCATTACGCTCAATATCATAGAAACGTGTACAACATGCATGAGCTTAACAAGAGAACCATTAAAATGAATAAGACGATTGGCTAACATGCCAATTCATGACAAATGCACGTACAATGTGACATTTAAGACGCCGGTCAGCTGCGGACTCCACTATCTAGGAATGACCGGAAGGCGTTTTAATAAAAGGGCAAGGAGACGCAATTTTAATGTGTGCAACGAAACGGGAAGCCTTTCAGCAGAAGACGGCTAACGATGCTGGCGTGTGCCTATCTATGAAAACACCCAGTTTTGAAAGAAAGGAAGAGGCAAAACGGGACGTCACATTGTGAAAGCACTCCTTATCAGCATGCCGGGTGACAGTTACGCCAGTAAGCCGCCAGTTTTACTCGCTAACGCTGAGATCGACTTTCTCAAAGGACACATTTAGTGCATCCCCTTTTCTGTACTTGGTGATGCGTCATTTCTGTGGCACGTGTGAGACGTTGTCCTCATCTGTGGCGACCTTGATGAAAAAAATTGACACGTTAGTGAATCGTCGTCTTTATTTTTATTCTTTCATATGTTCAGCTCCTGCTGTTACGGTTTCCATGATTTCGAGCGTAATGGTTGGGTTCGCAGTGTTTAGAAACGCTTACGTGTTAACGTAGGCTGATAGGACGAAGCAGGCTATGTTGTTCGAGAATGTAATGTGGCGTTGTGCAGTCTCCATGAAAAGGCGTGGTTGACGCTGTGCCCACTAACTTGCATTAGCGGCTATATTGTTACAACACCACAGTCAGGGTTAGCAAGAAGACTGGACACTATGTGGCCGACAAGCGTGTCCGGTTAATTCGTGGGAGAAAGATTTGGAAGTGTAATTAGGTTTTCATATCCGAACCCATTTAGGCAGCTAACGTAATCATTAAGTAGTGGGTTGGATGTATCTAAAAGGTTAATATAATTATCGTCCATGATAATGACATGTTCGAATGTTAAATTATGCAGCAAATTGCCTAGCGCTAAGCAAAACGCGCTTCCTGATGATGAGGGCGACCGATAGATGCAGCCAACTATTAGGTTTTTCTTAGTTTTCCAAAATTTTTAAAAACATGCTGAAGCACTACCACAGGGAAAAATAGGGATAATGCCGTTCTCTCCAACAAAAACAGGTTTAAAATGTGCATTGATCGCTTCAGAGATCATGAGAGCATTAGAGCACGACTGTCCAATAATGAGCATAGAAGTTGAGTTGGACACAGGTGGAACAACTGTATTTCAGAAATTGGATGTGTTATCTTTTAGGAATGTCGTGAGAGTGCTGTTATAGTAGTAGTCACTAGCATGCTGCATTTTAGCGTTAAGAATTTTTCTATGTGATGTTATCATTGAGTTTTCTCGGACGTTCTGAGTGCGAGAGCCACCACGAAAGCACATTATCCTGCGAATCAACTGTATAATCTCTCTAGTATACCATGGGTGCTTCGAGTTTCGCTTTACACACTTTTTTTCTACGAAATTAGCTATGCACTCTTTGACATTGTTGTGAAACATTTCAGCTAACAAGTCAACACCTTAGGCGTCACTCGAAAGCATAAATTCATCAAAGTGTGATGCAAGCGAGGCGACGATAGAATTGTCGTGAGCTCGAGAAAAGTCATGGACAGTATACTATACGTTGGTTTATTGGGCTCTAGAGCAACTCTCTAGATCTCTAGCAACATCTAGATGGACAATTGCCGCCTTGTTATCGAAGATGCCCTCGAACGTCACATTTGCAGTACAGGAGCCTATCACTCAGGAAAGCCAAATCCAAAATAGCAGATTCTCGAGTGGACGAGCTAGCGACCTGCGTTAGATCATATGACACCAGCAAGATTGATGAGAGCATCGCAGATGACTCGATTGCGTCCAGTAGAAGAAAGAGAACGCCAGTCAATGTAAGGGGCATTAAAATGGCCACATAATATTAGTTGGCTTTTTTGTAGCCTGTTCACTCCAATGTAATGCGTAACAGCGTGGATTGAATGGACATCATTTGGCGGTCGGTATACAGCGCCAATCACAATAGTAAAGCCACCAAAGTCAATCTTGCACCAAACCGATTCGCTGTCACGAAGCTCTGGTAGAAAGACGTAGTTAATATCTGTAGAAATAAAAAGCGCTACGCCACTACCGCGATCAACAGTCCTGTCAATTCTCAATACTGAGTAACTATTAGAAGCGTGGACAGTGGTCCTGCGATTGATATTGCCGAGTTTTGTTTTTGCTACTATATCCTCACACAAAAGGTATTTTCAAGGAGCTTTGTTACGAATAGTCACAGAAGGCAAATAACATGTCCATGCCTCGCATATATACGCGATGGACGCTCATGGTCATTACGTGCAAGCACCGTCCTTTAATTCCTTGACAGCTGTAGTTGCTATAAAATAATGCAGCTATGTTCTGCTGTCACCTGCGTCACCGTTGCTAGCTGCACAAAGTACAGTGCTCGCCCTCCCCACCCGCCCCAGTGAGTACGACAACAACAACAACAACAACAACAACAACAACAACAACAACAACAACAACAACAACAACAACAACAACAACAACAACAACAACAACAACAAACGTTTGTACGAGAGCATCGCCTCGATCCTCACCCAACAGCAGGAAGATGTCGTGTCAGACGCGACGTGGACACTTCATTCCGAACCATAGGGCTTCATGCCTATTATGTGCACGACGTCTGGTGCAGGCTGCCTCGCCCTGGAGGAAGTAGGACAAGTTGAGGGCTAACCTCATAGTTCACGTCCCTGAGGCGTCGTGCAACCTTGTACCGACCAAAATAGCTCCTGAGTAGCTTTTCGGAAAGCACCTGTCTGCGGATGGGACTCGAAACTCCCACTTTCTCCCCTTGCTGATATGTGCCGTATCGGTGCTGTAGATTGTAAGGTCGAGCGTCGTAGTCCTGTTGTCGGGTTATTCTGAGACAGCGAGTTGTATCGCTTCTTGAGTCCGTTGGGCGAAAGCCTCAGCGTCCATGCCTTTACCACCGCAGACATGTGGCAACATCGCATCGAGCATCGTCATCACCTCACGGCTATGAAGAAGGCTAAATGGCGTCTTTCGCGATGTTTTTTTTGGCGCAGTGTTATAAGCGAATGTGATGGGTGGCGGAATGTCGTTCCAATTTTTGTGTTCCACGTCTACGTCCACACGCAGCATGCCCGCGACAATCTTGCTGAAGTGTTCTGTTAGGTCGTTTCATTGTGGGTAATAGGCTGTGCTTTTTAGCTACTATCTTGACGTACAGCAGAAAATTGAATGCAGTCGTGTGTAGAAAAATATGGCAGGTTTTTTTTTCCTGGCAAAACAAAATAACGTTTCAGGTCACAGGTATTGCGTAATTCGAAGCGAAATAAATGAACCTTGCTTTTCCCACCGTCGAGCATTCGATAGTACCGAAACATTGAGACACGTGTTGCACAAGGGTCATCCATTTTTTTTCGTAATCAGAAAGTCAATTTCCTGGTGCTTCAAAACAGCAGTAAGTTGCAAAAAAATTAGGCACATGAAACATAGATGCTGGTATTTGGGCGAAGCGAACCCTTAATTTAACAATGCGGCGACCGCTTCGGTGTTCCGTGTTTGAGTAATAAAACAAATGGCATGCTGACAATCTCTATTAAATGATGTTGTAAAAAAAACGCATATTTTAAAATATTTACATGATAAGGTGAGTTATAAAGGCATAACAGCAGCCATGATGGCTCGGATAAGGTTCCCGTTCTGCTGTGTGAGCGCTTGCCAAATGCAGTGGTCTCTTTCTGTCTCGCGGGAATAGGGTATACTGAAAATTTGCAACTATAATAGTAAAAAGCTGCTCACCATTGAACACGCCTACCAAATAAAGCATTCCGCAAAAAAAAGTTCTGGGACCAACAATAAAAATTTTAAACAACGATTCCTCCAACCCTCCCAAACATTGTGCCAACAGGGAAGAGGATTTCTTTTCCGTCGCGAATCAGCTTCTTATCGAACAAATGTTGTACGTATACCGAGGATTCGATAATGACGGCCGTGACGAGTCAAATGCAATACACACAAAAAAAAATAAACGAGGCCAAAGGATTCCTCTTTATAGTTAGCGCCTCACGGTAAGGCGATTACCAGCTTTCGAAATTCGTGCTCGCTTCAAACGCGAATGCGCAAACAGCTCACAGCCAAGAACCACCATGGAGGCTACACATCCGATCATTTACACGATAAAGAACAAGTAAATATTGCTTGTCTGTTCTATTTTGTATTGTTCTTCCATCGGATGACGGTTCTGTCTTCTGTGAGGCTGAACGAGGCCAGTTTCTGTGAGTGCCGAGAGCAGCCAAACGTGGTGGGCCCTGTATTGGGAAAAAATTTAAATGGACGAGTTACATATATACACCTTTTCCAAATACAATGAAGCACCAAGTTTCGCGTTCCGCTTCGAAGTGAACCTCAGGAGCTATATAAGAGAAGAACAGAAAAGTCAGAATAGCATTCGCGCTCTAACGCAACAGTTTTATGTGATTTCATGCCTGACAAAGTTAGAATTGAGTTTGTAAAATGAGGTATTTCATTGAAATTTTGCTCAAGTTATTATTGAAGACGTTTGACTAACGTGCGGATTATTTCAGCAGCCCGATGTCATTCATCTAATAGTTGCATTTTAGATATTGAGCTCAATGCTATTTTTGTGCTACAAGTTTTATATGCAAATCTATACAGTGGGGACCGTTTTCACGAAAATTTGCCGCTAGACGTGTTGGAGCAAACTTGAAGTAATCCTGATGCTGGATCATATAATAACGAAGACGCCTATTCAATGGCGAAGACCACTTACAAATAAAAAGCTTTGTGTAAGGGGCATCTGAAAATTAGGCTAGTGCAGCGACTTGTTTCGGAAAGGGCCGATATATCCTCTACAACTGTGTTTCAAAAAAAGGATCATATAAAAAAGAACATCAAAACCAAAATGATAATGTGCAATATCGAACTAGTGGACATCACAGAATTAAACGCATAGCATTGCTAGAATTTATCGAAACGTTTTGTAATAATTAGGCAGTACTATTCAAACAAATGCATATATCTTAGCGTCAAATCACCCAGTTTGAATAAACGAAATGGTAATGCCAGAAGTAGAATTAGCCAACATCTGACCCTTGGAATGTATATGACTTTCAGTGGAAAGCAACGGCTTATATGGCACTATTTGACTACAAGTATTTGACTACATATAAATAAGAGGCAACCTGCACAGGCTGGTGTTTTACTTATAAATCTCGTATTTTCATTTCCAGCTACCGGAGCGATCGCTCTCCCCTAGATAAGTGGATTCGGAGGGCGAATGAGAAATCCTTTCCCCTCCTTATTCTTTATTAGCCAAAGTAAGGTACATGCAGGTAATTACAAATATGCGTACTATTCGACGTACTTTACATTGTTTTTCCACGTAGGACCCACATCAGTTCAGACATTTATCTTATCGCGACCCAACGAGGCCGCTTTGGTAGAATTTGTCCGGCTGACTTTGGAACCACCGTCGGACTGCCGTTTTGGCTTCATCGTTGCACGCGAATCGCTGTCCTGTCAGGAAGGACTCCCCCTACGAAATGCCAAGCTCCCGGGAAATGTCCCTGAGGTGCACACGCCGATACGTTTTCACCATTGCATCCACGCGGGAAATGTCGTTAGTCAACGATGCATACGGCCTCCCTGAGCGCTCACTGTCATGAAAGTCTTCGCGACGTTTCGCGAACTCACAACGCCTCCGCCTCACACTTCTCCAAGGAGACGCCTTTCTCCAGACATGCGCTGCATTTCCCTTTAGATTTAGATGGGCGTTCGTCCCTTGCTCTGTAGAAAAGAAATCGCGCTTCGTTGCTCGTATGCCGTAGACGTGTGAAGCACAACCTCCATCTTCAACAACTGATAGAAGCGCCGTTCCGCGGAGGTACAGGCAGATATGGCCAGGTCGGTCCAAGAAAGGTGCACCATTGGGAACGGACATGTTGACTTAATTTAGCCGTAATTTAGCCCTAATTTGGCTAAAACATAGGGACAAACAAATTCTGATTCGCACTCGTATTGCACCCTACGACACGACGAACGCGCCAACCATCACAAAGCGATGGCTTGTTTGAGGTAGGCATGCAAAGAAAGTTTCTCTTGAAGAGGAACATGACAGATAACGGTTTAGAACAGCACTGAACGCAAGGATGATAGCCTAGTGATCGAAAAAAGAAGAACGCAAATAAATTACACCTTCCTGACACATTCCCTGCTCTAGTGCAAGGCCGCAGCAGGTGGACCAATGTAGTTCGGTGCACGGTACCGACTGTTCCTGTTTCAGGGTACACTGCTTATTGAAATCTTTGAAAGAACTTCATCAATCCCGACCAGCTGTTCCAGTGGCAGACTTTGTACAACATTACTAGTCTCATTGGCGCTGCTACGTAACTACGGCTGAGGGATTTCGGAGGAAGCTCCAGGTATCCAGAATTTGTCACCTCGCCCCAACCAACGACCAAAGAGTCTTGCGTACTGGCAAGTCTTCTCACTTCGAAAAGCTTTGTTCACCACACAAGAAGGGCGCAATAGCCTTATTAGGCACTTTGTTTATCAGCAGCCAATGTTAACTTTGCACTCCAGCACAAGCTCGAAGCATTCGGATAAGTTGGAAATATAGCGCAATACAAGCATGTTGTTATTCATTTCCTAAATTATCTTTGCAATATATTCAAGAAATATCTGCTTAATATAATTTAAAACAAGTGCGCTGCATCGTCCAGAAATTTTCTTATGACGCTGTGGTCTTTCTTTGAATTGCCTGGATTATGTGGATTCTTTCCAATCAATGAAGCGTAAAAATGTTGCTGCTATTATTTCTGTACAGATTACATTTAACTTCGCGCACCCGCGCTCATTTTTCAAAAACTAGAAACTGACTCTCTTTGATACAATGTAGCTCCTGAACATGTTCTCTAAGTATCACTCGAAAGGTTGCGAAACTTACTGTTTCCTGACGTTGCAAAGTAAAAAGTTGTATCTAGTAATATGGATGACCTCACATGTTATATCTCACCTCTGTGGATTCGCGGGGAGAATCAGTGACATACGGGGAACTAAACCGATGCGGTTCCCGGGCAACAAATTCCAGTGTGCCGCCACCGAGATTTCGTCTTCCGTACATAACGACAACGCCACGTGTGTTCCATCGTACGACTTTCTGTAGCACTCGAAGGGCGGAGAAAAAAAGCAGCCTTGATCTCTGCAGTGGGAAAGTGCTTGAAGGATTATTTTGTTCTCCAGGACCGTTTCCCCATAAGACCTGTGATACGCCGCCACATCTTTCCAATATACAGTTACGCAAAGGTTCACTTTTCCTTCGCTCACTTGGATCGCCAAAGTCTCCATGTCAGAGACACCACTGTAAGAGAAAGGAACGGTCTGAATCGCAAATAATGTGGTCTGAACAAAATTTCCAAGCAATAACATGCCTATCACCCAAACGATTAGTTCAAGATTGTGGTAACCTTCATTCTCCCTATGAGGGCTTGGAGCGCTTCTTCCCAGAAGTGCGGCAAGGCGGTGGCGAGGGAACCGAATTTGCATACGTGTCCTCAAAATAAGAACGACGAAAGCAAAGCTAGAACCCAGGAGTACAAGCAGCAAGATGTATGATGCCAAGGAATCGTTAAACGAGAGGCGTAAACCACTGGCTCTTGAGCTGAATATGCAACGCCCTGCCGGAGTGTACTGAGCCCCAGAAAGAATGTGGACGCGTAGGTAATGACAGAGGGATACGCAAGGGGTACAATGTCAGCACCCTGTTTTGCAACGAGTAGGCGGGGATTGGAATCTATTACAAAATCTATGGAGACATTCTTTGTTCTATACGCTTCGGTGAGCGCTAGAGCTTCTGCACTTCTTTCGTGCTCTTCCGCCGGAATGGATTCAAAGATAAGCTTTTCCATACCTTGAGGCACTGCATATACCACTTTTTCAGGCCATCCAAGGAAGCGTTCATCAAACGTGTCACCAAATAAAGAAGCAGACGCCACTGATACCAACTGTCTGATGGAGCACCCAGTGTAGCGGTCGCGTGGTATATTAAAGCCAGCCTCAGTAACGACGATCATATGGCAGATGTGCGGCTTGAAGTCCTGCAATACCACATCGGGTGATTCCGAAGAAACAAATAACTGTACATGGGGATTTTCGGCCACGGACCAAAGCGTTTTTTTTTATTTCACGGGCGAGGTCAGAGTACCACGGCACAAACACCAGTTTCTTGTTGTGCCCGGATTCAAGTTGACGTTCAGCGGAAAAATGGAGCTCGGTTTCGAATTCGTCTTCAATCGCTCTTAAAGTGCCCTGGATCATCTTGACAGCCGCGGGCAGCTGAAGAGCGTGCGAATGCACGTGCGGGGCGAAGTTTTCCGGATAAATCAGGATGCCTGGAGCCCGGGAAGCATTGGAAGTTGCAATAACAGATAACATTAGAGAACGTGACATCCATGTCTCGCTTTGTACATTGTTAAAAACAATGTAAAAGAAAAACAAATTGTAGCCAAGGGGGTGATATCCCTTTGATACAAATGTTGAGACGAGCATTCTTTTTCTAGCATGTTATATTCCCATTCTGCATATCTAAGTTCAGCTGATTACAGGAAGACACCAGGTTATTAGCAGTCGTATACCAAGAACCAAGCCACCTTCATCAGGAAATAATCACGATGGGACAGTCTGAGACATTATACGATGCACTGAATTTTATGAGTAAGATTCTGCTCGGTGACAAATACAATTTACCACAATTCTCAAGTACTTACGGTCCAAATGAATGGGAAAGGAGAAAAAACATCCGCTCCAACCCACTAATCCAGATTTCACGCCAATTCTTCGTACATCAGGTCAGAACGCCATCTACTGTACTTACTGCATGGTAAAGCAAATGGAAGATATCCTCACACGACTGAAACGAAAGCTGAACGTGCTGATTGTTCACCTATCGCGAGGTGCTGTGCGCAATCTCCGCATTATTATATTCACAACGTGGACACGACACTACAATACGCCAAGGAAGAATTGTATAACGTGGAACGGCTACAGGCTTTTCTGAGTCTACTTGAACGGCTTCCTCAGGCCTGAGGTAAATTAACAGTAAAGAACTCATTCATTCGCTTGGACAGCATTTCTGGGAATAGAACTGTTTCATACCACGCTTTAATAGGTCTCCAGGTGTTGTCATAAATGGCGAAACTGCCATGATGTTGATTGGAAAGGAGAAGAAATGGAAATAAGCGTCGAGTCTCAGTCAGAATGCATTAGCGTCATTAGCGTTACGGGTTTGTACTACTAGCAAATGGTCCGTACTCTATTTTAATGACATCCTCCCATGGAAAATAATGTTGGGCTTTCATACGTGAACAATGCTGAGGAGAGGACGAGCAGATGACTAGTTCAAGCCACGTAATAGGTCTCTATAAAAGTATTGACCCCTTTACACTGAATGTAAAGCGTTATTAAAAGGAAATCAATGCCACCAAAAGAAGCTGTGTGCAATTTGCAATGAAATGGCAAGCACCTACATGAAGCTATTTTTCGGTAGTTCCTGGCTCCATTAGGCTTTGTTTGCTGTGTCCACAGCGTACGAAAGCGCTTCTCCTGAACAACGATCCTTTGAAGTTTAAAACAATGGTACACAGGCTCGATGCCTCCTCGTAGGAAGCAAAAGTGACGGCAAAAATGAAAACAAGTTTGCTGCTTAACTTGGTATGGTTGGCCTCGGACGTTATGGCTAAGGGCACTCGATGAATACGTCCAATGAGTCAACTCCTGTTTCGGACCTAGAAGGGCTTTTCACCAGTCACGCCAACTACTTCGCCTTCTGTCGTCTCGCTTAATCTTCGGGTGGGTGGAATTGAATCATTACGACGGGGGCTGTTAGTTTCGTGATCATTGTTGGCGTGGTTAAGAAGCACACTTGAGCCACTGTGCTGGAGCTGGCTACGAGGCTTAACGCTTTCCCTACCACGGAGAAAATAGGTGTGTCTTGAGGTTACGCCAGATTTTTTTTTCTGAAGGAACTACTGCACTCAATATTTTGTGTAATACATAAACAAAAAGCAGAATGAGTACACTTTTCACGCATGAAAGTTTTATTACCCAGATGCACGTCATCAATAAAAATATTAAGTTGCCTGAATGACGATTGTGGGATAAAATGTAAAGGCACGCTTGTATTTGCTGAGAAAAATGTGAAAAAAAAAAACGACATGAGGTATACCAAATGTATTGCCGCCTAATAGACACTATCTCTGAAAAAATCCATCTTTCATTGAACAGTTATTCCGGGAAAAAAATTTAAGTGCTAGCACTACAGTTTGGTGTGCCGATTGTGGCCGCCGATGTTCCGGGCTGCCATGCGTCGTGGTCGATCTCAGATTGAATGTCCGACGGAAAGGCAGCATTCTCAGTCTCGCTGCTGCTCGATCCATCGATAAAATCAACCGCAGACGAAGCTGAATCGCGAGATCTGCGTTCTTTCGAAGTTTGCGCGCTGCTCCCGGAGGCGCGCCTTCTTGCTTTATACTTCGACAATCGTGTAACTTTGGAGTTGCGTTCAGAAATTAACGCAAACAGGATCAGTGTCACATTTGGGGAATTCCGTTGATTCCCAGCTTCAATCATTATGTGCTTGGATGTTGGCTAATGTCTGCATAGCCATTATCAACGTTACTGACGAGGCTCCTGCTCAAACCATGCTTCCCGCTCTAGTTGCCGTTGTTTGTGGCACTATTCGCCGTCAGAATGTACCAGCCATCTTCAGCGGATTAGGTAATTGCGATGCCAATAAGAGGCTATTGACATACAAACGAGTAGGCCCGCTCAACAAATGGCAGGATCAGATGAAGCTGACCAGGGAAGCTGACCTTATCTCGAGAATGATGCGAACCCTTGGTTTCGAAATCTCGAGAGAAACATTCCAGCGTGGCCTTAGTTTAAAATTTCATCAATGTCCTTGATCTCCAGCCGTCCGCGAACTAACTGACCTGAAGCGCCGGCATCGACATTTCCAGCAATATGGCGAAAATTTACCGAGCTATATTCAAGGTTTGGAGAAAAGAGGGGGAAGGCGGGAGATGGAAATTCAAGACGATAAGCAAAATGAGGACAAGGTGAAAGTGGTATTCAACGTGTCGTGTGGACGTGTCTTTTTGAAGGCCTTGGAAAAAACAAGTGCACTTGTCGAAACGTTGGCGCCCCCTTTTACGTTGTTCTGGTTTTGCTCACCGCCCTATATAGAAGGTCTAACATCAAGAAAGGGGCTGACAGATGGAATAGCACACTGTGGTATAAAGCTTGTAAACAGGGATAAGGTGCCTCCGGAAAGCTGGCCAACGTTTCTATAGGAGGACCTATCTTCGTCAAAGGGGGCCTCGTCATCCTCGGCATGTTAGTTTTAAAGGGTTAGTGCAGTGACGTCACTTGCGGGTGCTGTCGCTGGCGGCTGGTTTTAGAGGGAGAGACTTCAGAGGTAACGAGCGCTGTCGTCCGACGTCTGTGAGCTTCGTTCCCAAAACGAGGGGACAAGAACGGGAGAGTGGGAACGCGGGGAGAAAAGAAAAGAAAGGAGAGCAGAAAAAAAACCAGGGCGACACCAAGACCAAAAAAAAAGGAGAGAAAGAACAAGAAAGAGAAAAACAATTTTAAGAAAGACGGGGGCCTGGGAGCGCGTTGGGGAGGCGAGAGGTTAGGAAGCATTCAGGGGTGTCGTTGGCGGCATGTTCTTGTGGCATTAGAAGAGCCGGTCACGCGGTCAGTGCGCGAGTAACACAAAAGACAAAAAAAAACATTAGTTCAAAGAGTGACTTGTGCAGCTTAGGAGCAATACGTCGCGTAATGTTGAAGTAGTTAAGATGGCGACGAGGAGTCTGCGGTACAAGACGCAGCTGTTTTGTGTGCTATACTTCTTGGTCGCCTTGCCATAGAGATTCTGTTAGCAGGCCTTACAGTTGAATCTGGTGATACAACGATGTTCATTCTGGCCCACCCTGTCTTTTTTGTTTACTTTACTTTCTCAAGAACCGCCAAAGTGAAATTTCTTCGTCTCCTGGACTTTACTACGGACAATTCCGGCCTTCTACTGTATATGAATACCAAATCCACTTCAAACAGTGGAACTCGAGACTGTTACCATTCTTCTGTATCCGCTTACCTTTCATAGATCTGCCGAAGCCAATGTTTTGTTCTTCTGGAGACCTTCTGCCCTTCTTTTTAATACATCCAGCCGCACTGTAATGCTATGTATAGCCTTAGCTATGGCCGCTTTCAGGGAACCGTCGCCAGGATTCTCATTTAGCCGTATGAGATCGCAGCCTGTGTCATCGCAATTACATGGCAAATGCGCATACGTGGCTGCTGGTAATACCACGCCACATGCGCACAAAAATCTGCGTGGCTTTTCTACATAGATTCAGAAGGCATTCATACCCGTGTGCTCAAGACACACACATGCCTATGCCAAAGATACTGTTGGTATAAAATGTACACCTTCATTTGCAAGTACCGCTATATTGACGCTTGTGCCCCTTCCCAGCAACGGAAGGCTCCGCCTCAACGCTCTGCCGGCACACTTCAACCCCTACCTTGCTTGACCATGGCTTCGACCGCGGTTTTATCGACCTGTATGGACCACTTTCTTTCAGGCCTTTTAGGAACAGCTGGACGGATCATTGTTGGTGTGGACCATTTCGTGATATACGCCGAGACTCCCGCAGCTTCAGTGAGAGAAGTTGCTTGCACAATTGTAGGCTGCTTCGTCTCCTCCTGAGCATTTGAGTGACTGAGGTTGTGCTTTCCTGTCCGACGTTAACAAGCGTGTTCCATGAACTCAGTGCCGCAACATCATTCACTGTACGTGAAGTGCCTACTATCCACAAACTAACAGTTTAATATAACACTTCCACAGCAATCAGGGTGATATGCTGAGAGTGTGCGGCCTCGCCCATTGAAACGCGATACTTTGAGCATATGGCTGCCCACGCTGTGGTGCTCCACCGGTGAGGGCTGGGGACACCGAGCTCTTGGGTTTCGTTATAGCATGAAAGCGAGAGCATTTTCGACACACTGCGACTAGGTTCCTCAACAATTACTCAGTATTCTTCGGTGGCAAAGAAAGCGTGGTCGGCCACGCGCTCTGAGTATTGACTTTCAATTGATGAGCATTTAAGTGGTTGCCGATCAAACTGGGACATCCTGCTCCCTTGCTCTACATACGCGCGCAAATCCGCCAAGCAAGCGGCGACCAACTTGGTTTTCTCTCTCTTACGGCCGAGAGCCATTGTGCACGATTGGTGAAGGTCTCGTTCCACTATCAAAGTACGACAGTCTTCCCCGCGCTTTGCATTGCAGCGATAGCCTGCAACTGTTCAGAGTGTAGTTTAGGGGCTAAATTCAAAAATAAATTGAAATAATCACGGAAACAGAACAAGAATAAGCTGGCCGGTCTAATGTACTAATGTAATGCAACTTATTTCGCTTGATTTTTCTAACAGTTTGAGAATAAGAGATGCTTCCTTTGCTGCAGTAGCCAGCAGGCACCTTTGCATATTGAAGACAATTCCTTGTAGGTTTACTAGGCGAAGTCGTGAAGCGTTCGGTAGGGAAATAACTTTTTATAGTATGTTTTTAGAAAAGTGTTCCACGTAATTACAATGTAACTGAAAGCATGTCACATGACAACAATGTTTTTTCAGCAAAACTACTTTAAGGTATCACTGTGAGCAAGGTAGTCAGTAATCATATTTTGAAAGCGATATTTGAAATGGTCGAGTGGTAAATTTTGCATTGTTGGCTTGCAGTAACTCCTGAATGAAGTAGCTCCCGTAATCTTTTTTGACCAGTGTGAAAAAAGTACAGTTTTCAGAGCTGGTAGGTGGTGATAACTTTATTGCACACAGGGGAGTTGCGGACACGCAGGTCCTTGGGCCCCCGCACGGCCCCACTGCACTCAAACGTTCATGTCCCGGAGGCTCATGACGCTGGCAGCCCGGCCGGTGGCGATGGCTTGCTTGGCCGGGTCCTCGGAGCGCAGTAGGGTCTCCCAAGCCTCCCAAGTAGTAAGGTGCTCCATGCCCCGCGGGGGAGGATCCGGCGGGCAGAGGAAAAGAATGTGATCGAGAGTGGCTTTGGGGTGGTGGCAGAGGGTACAGGAGGGGTCGGTGTGGACGTGGTGATAGCGCGAGCGTATATAAGGGGAGGGTAAGGTGCGTGTTTGGAGCCGCCTCCAAAGTGTCTGGTGATAAATGTCGAGGGAGGGATGGGGTGGGGGGTAGAGCCGACGCTCGGCTTTGCAGGCTTGCGTCAGTTCAGTGAATGAATGTGTGCGCTCCCGTGAGAACCCTGGATCGGAGGCCGCCGGTGCCCGGTTGAGAAAACCTCGGGCTAAAGCGTTGGCAGCCTCGTTTCCAGGATTCCCAGAGTGGTCAGGCACCCATATGAGCTCCATGTGGCGGGGCGGGTGTGCTGCGAGAGAGTTCAGTATGCGAAATGCAGGGACGTGAACTCTCCCGCGAGCAAAATTTAGTATCGCAGTTTTAGAGTCCGATAATATATACCGGGTCTCCGCGCGCGTAATAGCTAGGGCAATGGCAGCGTCTTCAGCCTCCTCCGAAGTGGCAGTTGGGGATATGTGAAGGGTGGTAATCGGTTGTAGGGAGGGGTTCGTGATGGCAACAACCGCGTCCTCACCTGTGCATGCGGCATCCACCCACACAGCATCCGGTTCCGTGAAATAGTGTTTGTGGAGCGCCCGTGCGCGAGCTCTGCGGCGGGGTTCGTGGTAGGTGGGGTGCATGTTTTTAGGGAGAGGTTTAATAAGGAGTTCGCGGTGAATGTGGTGGGGGACCTGGAGCTGTGTGGGATCCGTGGCTGGTATCCTGATACCGAGGGTGTGTAGGATGTGTCTGCCGGTGGTGGTTCTCGCGAGACGTATGTATTGTGTCTGTCTGTGGGCCTCAATAAGCTCACCTATCGTGTTATGTAGGCCTAGCTGGAGAAGTTTTTCGGTAGAGGTATTTAGGGGTAGGTGTAGTGCTGTCTTAAATGCTGTTCGGATCATGGCATCCAGGGTGAAGATTTCTCTGCGCTGGAGTTTAAGGTAGAGGAGCGTAAAGAGAAAGCGGCTGAGGGCGAAGGCATGAATGAGACGAAATAAGTCATGCTCCTTCATACTCCGGTGGTGTGCAGAAACTCGGCGGATTAGGTGGGATATCGACACCGCCGTCCGCTTGAGTTTGTGGATGATGAGAGTGTTTTTCCCGTCATTTTGGATGAGGAGGCCCAGTACCCGGAGAGTGTGTACCTCAGGGATGTACCGGTTTTCCAGTGTCACGGTAATAGGGGTGGTGGGGCAGTTTCGGGTTGTGGGGCGGAGTATGAGGAGCTCCGACTTCTCCGGAGAGCATGAGAGTCCGATACTCCGCGTATGTGTTTGGGTGAGGGTAGCTGCCGACTGAAGAGTATTCTCTATGTCTCCATCACTGCCATGGGTGGTCCATAGAGTGATATCATGAGCATAGAGTGTGTGCCGAAGGTGAGGGATGTTTTGTAGTTTGCGGGCGAGGCGAATGAGAGTGACATTGAAGAGAAAAGGTGAGAGGACAGATCCCTGGGGGGTGCCAATCCCACTAAGGGTGTATGGGCGGGATGTGTGGGGACCGAAGTGAATTTCGGCAGAGCGGTTAGTAAGGAATGCTTGAATATAGGTGTACATACGTTCACCTATGTTCAAGGGGGAGAGCGCCGCCATTATCACTCGATGGTCTAGGCGATCAAAGGCCTTGGAGAGATCCAAGGCGAGGACGGCTTTTGTGTGGCCCGGTATGAGCGGGTCGAAAATATCCTGTGTGAGCTGGAGCATGGCGTCCTGTGCCGACAGGTGGGGACGGAAGCCCACCATGCTGTGCGGGTAGAGGTCTCGCTCCGCCATGTGTTGTGTGAGTCGGGCGAGTGCGACATGCTCCAAAAGCTTGCCCAGGCATGAGGTTAGGGAGATGGGGCGAAGATTTGCAGGTGTAAGGGGTTTGTGGGGCTTGGGTATGAATAAGATTTTGGCGTGACGCCAGGATTGCGGAAGGGCGCCTTCCTGCCAGCATGTGTTGAAGTACTCCGTGAGCTGGGCAATCGACTGATCGTCCAAATTGCGGAGCATGCTATTGGAGATACGGTCAACTCCTGGAGTGGAATTCGAGCGGAGAGTCAGGAGGGCCGTTCTGACTTCTGCTTCCGTAATCTCCGCGTAGAGATTGGCATTCGGGGTGCCTGCATAGGGGGGCAGGGGATTCGAGGTACCGGGAGTTGTGTGTGTGTTCCAAAGTATGTCGATGAGTGCGTCGGGAGAAAGGTTGGTCTTGTGTATAAGGCGTGTGACGTGGTGTTGTGTGGCTGTTTTAGATTGTGTGGGGTCAATTAAGTGACGGAGGAGTTGCCAACTGCGCTTGGAGGACAGATTGCCAGCCATACTATCGCAAATCTGTCCCCAGTTGGATCGGCAGAGCTCCTCAGAGTGCTCAGTAATTTTTGTTTGCAGTGCGGCTAGCCGCTTTTTAAGGGTCCGGTTGAGCTTTTGCCCTTTCCAGCGCTCTAGGATGCTATGATGGGCCTCCCATAGGTGCGCCAGGTGAGTGTCGAGGGTGGGCGTATCTGGTGTGGTGTCAAGGGTTCGAGTGTGTGCGGAGACATCGTTCATGAGTGATGCCACCCACTGGTCGATGTCTATAATGGGAGCGTCAGGAAGGGCCGCCTGTGCGGCGCGGACAGCATCCCAGTTGGTGAGTTTGTGTGTTAGGTGAGGGGTCGTTCTTTGTTTGTAGGGTACTGTAACAGTTCCGCTATAGCCTGCACAAAATTTGTGATCAGGTGAGTTTAAGGTGAGCGGGCGGTCCTGTTGATTTGCTTTCTACAGGTACATGTCCATTGTGTGGCACACAAATACGATATCAATGAGAACCGCGAGCTTGGACTATTACAAATTTAGAAAATTAAGAGTGCCGAAATATATTTTTCATATCGACTTCAGAATCTTCCCATGTCAACCTTAGAATCTTTTAATTTATGCGGATTCTCACACCAGTTGCTATCATGTTTCGAAAGCTTACTTAGCTGCTCCACTAAATGCAGCTCATCAGTAGGTTGCTCCTCTAGTGAATATGTAACTAATTTTCATGTATATCTTTTAAATAACGCTACACAGAAGACTCATATAAAGATATGCGGATCCCATGCTCTGTGAGAATCGATATAAGCGAAGCTTTCGTCGTTGTTTGCGTTGGTGGACAATAATTGGCGGTGGTGTTGACGGCAGATGTTTATTTTCTTCAACGTTTATTCCAGAACACGGGTAGTGGCGTGTTAAACTTGGCTTGGGGAATGCAGTGCAAGGAAGATAAAGAAAGCGTGAAACATTAAGCGAGCCGTGACTTACAACTGAACTTCTTATTGCAGCCATCGTGGCTTTTTATAAAAATGGCGGACCGCCATATGACATTGTCAAACGACAAACATAACCTGCTTCGCCCCAATAAGCTGCATTATCAGGCAAACCTTTGTGCATGAACTTACTGTGAGCACGCAGCCATTACGCTCAATATCATAGAAACGTGTACAACACGCATGAGCTTAACAAAAGAACCATTAAAATGAATAAGACGATTGGCTAACATGCCAATTCATGACAAATGCACGTACAATGTGACATTTAAGACGCCGGTCAGCTGCGGACTCCACTATCTAGGAATGACCGGAAGGCGTTTTAATAAAAGGGCAAGTAGACGCAATTTTAATGTGTGCAACGAAACGGGAAGCCTTTCAGCAGAAGACGGCTAACGATGCTGGCGTGTGCCTATCTATGAAAACACCCAGTTTTGAAAGAAAGGAAGAGGCAAAACGGGACGTCACATTGTGAAAGCACTCCTTAGCAGCATGCCGGGTGACAGTTACGCCAGTAAGGCGCCAGTTTTACTCGCTAACGCTGAGATCGACTTTCTCAAAGGACACATTTAGGGCATCCCCTTTTCTGTACTTGGTGATGCGTCATTTCTGTGGCACGTGTGAGACGTTGTCCTCATGTGTGGCGACCTTGATGAAAAAAATTGACACGTTAGTGAATCGTCGTGTTTATTTTTAATCTTTCACATGTTCAGCTCCTGTTGTAACGGTTTCCATGATTTCGAGCGTAAAGGTTGGGTTCGCAGTGCTTTGAAACGTTTACGTGTTAACGTAGGCTGATAGGACGAAGCAGGCTATGTTTTTCGAAAATGTAATGTGGCGTTGTGCAGTCTCCATGAAAAGGTGTGGTTGACGCTTTGCCCACTAACTTGCTTTAGCGGCTATTTTGTTACAACACCACAGTCAGGGTTAGCAAGAAGATTGGATACTATGTGGCCGACAAGCGTGTCCGGTTAATTCGTGGGACAAAGAGTTGGAAGAGTAATTAGGTTTTCATATCCGAACCCATTTAGGCAGCTAACGTATTGATTACGTAGTGGGTTGGATGTATCTAAAAGGTTAACATAATTATCGTCCATGATAATGACATGTTCGGATCTTAAATTATGCAGCAAATTGCCTAGCGCTAAGCAAAACGCGCTTCCAGATGATGAGGGTGACCGATAGATGCAGCCAACTATTAGGTTTTTCTTAGTTTTCCAAAATTTTTAAAGACATGCTGAAGCACTACCACAGTGAAAAATAGGGATAATGCCGTTCCCTCCAACAAAAACAGGTTTAAAATGTGCATTGATCGCTTCAGAGATCATGAGAGCATTAGAGCACGACTGTCGAATAATGAGCATAGATGTTGAGTTGGACACAGGTGGAACAACTGTATTTCAGAAATTGGATGGGTTATCTTTTAGGAATGTCGTGAGAGTGCTGTTATAGTAGTAGTCACTAGCATGCTGCATTGTAGCGTTAAGAAGTTTTCTCTGTGATGTTATCATTGAGTTTTCTCGGACGTTCTGAGTGCGAGAGCCACCACGAAAGCACATTATCCTGCGAATCAACTGTATAATCTCTCTAGTATACCATGGGTGCTTCGAGTTTCGCTTTACACACTTTTTTTCTACGAAATTAGCTATGCACTCTTTGACATTGTTGTGAAACATTTCAGCTAACAAGTCAACACCATAGGCATCACTCGAAAGCATAAATTCATCAAAGTGTGATGCAAGCGAGGCGGCGATAGAATTGTCGTCAGCTCGAGAAAAGTCATGGACAGTATACTATATGTTGGTTTATTGGGCTCTAGAGCAACTCTCTAGATCTCTAGGAACATCTAGATGGACAATTGCCGCCTTGTTATCGAAGATGCCCTCGACAACGTCACATTTGCAGTACAGGAGCCTATCACTCAGGAAGGCCAAATCCAAAATAGCAGATTCTCGAGTGCACGAGCTAACGACCTGCGTTAGATCATATGACACCAGCAAGATTGATGACAGCATCGCAGATGACTCGATTGCGTCCAGTAGAAAAGAGAACGCCAGTCGATGTAAGGGGCATTAAAATGGCCACATAATATTAGTTGGCTTTTTTGTAGCCTGTTCACTCCAATGTAATGCGTAACAGCGTGGATTGAATGGACATCATTTGGCGGTCGGTATACAGCGCCAATCACAATAGTAAAGCCACCAAAGTCAACCTTGCACCAAACCGATTCGCTGTCACGAAGCTCTGGTAGCAAGACGTAGTTAATATCTGTAGAAATAAAAAGCGCTACGCAAATACCGCGATCAACAGTGCTGTCAATTCTCAATACTGAGTAACTATTAGAAGCGTGGACAGTGGTCCTGCGATTGATATTGCCGAGTTTTTTTTTTGCTACTATATCCTCACACAAAACGTATTTTCTAGGAGCTTTGTTACGAATAGTCACAGAAGGCAAATACCATGTCCACGCCTCGCATATATACGCGATGGACGCTCATGGTCATTACGTGCAAGCACCATCCTTTAATTCCTTGACAGCTGTAGATGCTATAAAATAATCCAGCTATGTTCTGCTGTCACCTGCGTCACCGTTGCTAGCTGCACAAAGTACAGTGCTCGCCCTCCCCAACCGCCCCAGTGAGTACAACAACAACAACAACAACAACAACAACAACAACAACAACAACAACAACAACAACAACAACAACAACAACAACAACAACAACAACAACAACAACAACAACAACAACAACAACAACAAACGTTTGTAAGAGAGCATCGCCTCGATCCTCACCCAACAGCAGGAAGATGTCGTGTCAGACGAGACGTGGACACTTCATTCCGAACAATAGGGCTTCATGTCTATGATGTGCACGACTTCTGGTGGAGGCTGCCTCGCTCTGGAGGAAGTAGGACAAGTTGAGGGCTAACCTCATAGTTCACGTCCCTGAGGCGTCGTGCAACCTTGTACCGACCAAAATAGCTCCTGAGTAGCTTTTCGGAAAGCCCTCGTCTGCGGATGGAACTCGAAACTGCCACTTTCTCCCCTTGCTGATATGTGCCGTATCGGTGCTGTAGATTGTAAGGTCGAGCGTCGTAGTCCTGTTGTCGGGTTATTCTGAGACAGCGAGTTGTATCGCTTCTTGAGCCCGTTGGGCGAAAGCCTCAGCGTCCGTGCCTTTACCACCGCAGACATGTGGCAACATCGCATCGAGCATCGTCATCACCTCACGGCTATGAAGAAGGCTAAATGGTGTCTTTCGCGATGTTTTCTCTTGCGCAGTGTTATAAGCGAAGGTGATGGGCGGTGGAATGTCGTTCCAATTTTTGTGTTCCACGTCTACGTCCACACGCAGCATGCCCGCGACAATCTTGCTGAAGTGTTCTGTTAGGACGTTTCATTGTGGGTAATAGGCTGTGCTTTTTACCTACTATCTTGACGTACAGCAGAAAATTGAATGCAGTCGTGTGTAGAAAAATATGGCAGTTTTTTTTTTTCCTGGCAAAACAAAATAACGTTTCAGGTCACAAGTTTTGCGTAATTCGAAGCGAAATAAATGAACCTTGCTTTTCCCACCGTCGAGCATTCGATAGTACCGAAACTTTGAGACACGTCGTGTTGCACAAGGGTCATCCATTTTTTTTCGTAATCAGAAAGTCAATTTCCTGCTGCTTCAAAACAGCAGTAAGTTGCAAAAAAATTAGGCACATGAAACATAGATGCTGGTATTTGGGCGAAGCGAACGCTTAATTTAACAATGCGGCGACCGCTTCGGTGTTCCGTGTTTGAGTAATAAAACAAATGGCATGCAGACAATCTCTATAAATGATGTAAAAAAAACGCATATTTTAAAATATTTACATGATAAGGTGGGTTATAAAGGCATAACAACAGCCATGATGGCTCGGATAAGGTTCCCGTTCTGCTGTGTGAGCGCTTGCCAAATGCAGTGGTCTCTTTCTGTCTCGCGGGAATAGGGTATACTGAAAATTTGCAACTATAATAATAAAAAGCTGCTCACCATTAAACACGCCTACCAAATAAAGCATTCCGCAAAAAAAAGTTATGGGACCAACAATAAAAATTTTAAACAACGATTCCTCCAACCCTCCCAAACATTGTGCCAACAGGGAAGAGGATTTCTTTTCCGTCGCAAATCAGCTTCTTATCGAACAAATGTTGTACGTATACCGAGGATTCGATAATGACGGCCGTGACGAGTCAAATGCAATACACACAAACAAAAAATAAACGAGGCCAAAGGATTCCTCTTTATAGTTAGCGCCTCACGGTAAGGCGATTACCAGCTTTCGAAATTCGTGCTCGCTTCAAACGCGAATGCGCAAACAGCTCACAGCCAAGAACCACCATGGAGGCTACACATCCGATCATGTACACGACAAAGAACAAGTAAATATTGCTTGTCTGTTCTATCTTGTATTGTTCTTCCATCGGATGACGGTTCTGTCTTCTGTGAGGCTGAACGAGGCCAGTTTCTGTGAGTGCCGAGAGCAGCCAAACGTGGTGGGCCCTGTATTGGGAAAAAATTTAAATGGACGAGTTACATATATACGCCTTTTCCAAATACAATGAAGCACCATGTTTCGCATTCCGCTACGAAGTGAACCTCAGGAGCTATATAAGAGAAGAACAGAAAAGTCAGAATAGCATTCGCGCTCTAACGCAACAGTTTTATGTGATTTCATGCCTGACAAAGTTAGAATTGAGTTTGTAAAATGAGGTATTTCATTGAAATTTTGCTCAAGTTATTATTGAAGACGTTTGACTAACGTGCGGATTATTTCAGCAGCCCGATGTCATTCATCTAATAGTTGCATTTTACATATTAAGCTCAATGCTATTTTTGTGCTACAAGTTTTATATGCAAATCTATACAGCGGGGACCGTTTTCACGAAAATTTGCCGCTAGACGTGTTGGAGCAAACTTGAAGTAATCCTGATGCTGGATCATATATTAACGAAGACGCCTATTCAATGGCGAAGACCACTTACAAATAAAAAGCTTTGTGTAAGGGGCATCTGAAAATTAGGCTAGTGCAGCGACTTGTTTCGGAAAGGGCCGATATATCCTCTACAACTCTCTACAAAAGCATCATATAAAAAAGAACATCAAAACCAAAATGATAATGTGCAATATCGAACTAGTGGACATCACAGAATTAAACGCATAGCATTGCTAGAATTTATCGAAACGTTTTGTAATAATTAGGCAGTACTATTCAAACAAATGCATATATCTTAGCGTCAAATCACCCAGTTTGAATAAACGAAATGGTAATGCCAGAAGTAGAATTAGCCAACATCTGACCCTTGGAATGTATATGACTTTCAGTGGAAAGCAACGGCTTACATGGCACTATTTGACTACAAGTATGTGACTACAAATAAATACGAGGCAGCCTGCACAGGCTGGTGTTTTACTTATAAATCTCGTATTTTCATTTCCAGCTACCGGAGCGATCGCTCTCCCCTAGATAAGTGGATTCGGAGGGCGAATGAGAAATCTTTTCACTTCCCTATTCTTTATTAGCCAAAGTAAGGTACATGCAGGTAATTACAAATATGCGTACTATTCGACGTACTTTACATTGTTTTTCCACGTAGGACCCACATCAGTTCAGACATTTATCTTATCGCGACCCAACGAGGCCGCTTTGGTAGAATTTGTCCGGCTGACTTTGGAACCACCGTCGGACTGCCGTTTTGGCTTCATCGTTGCACGCGAATCGCTGTCCTGTCAGGAAGGACTCCCCCTACGAAATGCCAAGCTCCCGGGAAATGTCCCTGAGGTGCACACGCCGATACGTTTTCACCATTGCATCCACGCGGGAAATGTCGTTAGTCAACGATGCATACGGCCTCCCTGAGCGCTCACTGGCCCTGAAAGTCTTCGCGACCTTTCGCGAACTCACAACGCCTCCGCCTCACACTTCTCCAAGGAGACGCCTTTCTCCAGACATGCGCTGCATTTCCCTTTAGATTTAGATGGGCGTTCGTCCCTTGCTCTGTAGAAAAGAAATCGCGCTTCGTTGCTCGTATGCCGTAGACGTGTGAAGCACAACCTCCATCTTCAACAACTGATAGAAGCTCCGTTCCGCGGAGGTACAGGCAGATATGGCCAGGTCGGTCCAAGAAAGGTGCACCATTGGGAACGGACATGTTGACTTAATTTAGCCGTAATTTAGCCGTAATTAGGCTAAAACATAGGGACAAACACGACACGACGAACGCGCCAACCATCACAAAGCGATGGCTTGTTTGAGGTAGGCATGCAAAGAAAGTTTCTCGTGAAGAGGAACATGACAGATAACGGTTTAGAACAGCACTGAACGCAAGGATGATAGCCTAGTGATCGAAAAAAGAAGAACGCAAATAAATTACACCTTCCTGACACATTCCCTGCTCTAGTGCAAGGCCGCAGCAGGTGGACCAATGTAGTTCGGTGCACGGTACCGACTGTTCCTGTTTCAGGGTACACTGCGTATTGAAATCTTTGAAAGAACTTCATCAATCCCGACCAGCTGTTCCAGTGGCAGACTTTGTACAACATTACTAGTCTCATTGACGCTGCTACGTAACTGCGGCTGAGGGATTTCGGAGGAAGCTCCAGGTATCCAGAATTTGTCACCTCGCCGAACCAACGACCAAAGAGTCTTGCGTACTGGCAAGTCTTCTCACTTCGAAAAGCTTTGTTCACCACACAAGAAGGGCGCAATAGCCTTATTAGGCACTTCGCTTATCAGCAGCCAATGTTAACTTTGAACTCCAGCACAAGCTCGAAGCATTCGGATAAGTTGGAAATATAGCGCAATACAAGCATGTTGTTATTCTTTTCCTAAATTATCTTTGCAATATATTCAAGAAATATCTGCTTAATATAATTTACAACAAGTGCGCTGCATCGTCCAGATATTTTCTTGTGACGCTGTGGTCTTTCTTTGAATTGCCTGGGTTATGTGGTTTCTTTCCAGTTAATGAAGCGTAAACATTTTGCTGCTATTATTTCTGTACAGATTACATTTAACTTCACGAACCCACGCTCATTTTTCAAAAACTAGAAACTGTCTCTCTTTGATACAATGTAGCTCCTGAACATGTTCTCTAAGTATCACTCGAAAGGTTGCGAAACTTACTGTTTCCTGACGTTGTAAAGTAAAAAGTTGTATCTAGTAATATGGATGACCTCACATGTTATATCTTACCTCTGTGGATTCGCGGGGAGAATCAGTGACATACGGGGAACTAACCCGATGCGGTTCCCGGGCAACAAATTCCAGTGTGCAGCCACCGAGATTTCGTCTTCCGTGCATAACGACAACGCCACGTGTGTTCCATCGTACGACTTTCTGTAGCACTCGAAGGGCGGAGAAAAAAAGCAGCCCTGATCTCTGCAGTGGGAAAGTGCTTGAAGGATTATTTTGTTCTCCAGGACCGTTTCCCCATATGACCTGTGATACGCCGCCACATCTTTCCAATATACAGTTACGCAAAGGTTCACTTTTCCTTCGCTCACTTGGATCGCCAAAGTCTCCATGTCAGAGACACCACTGTAAGAGAAAGGAACGGTCTGAATCGCAATTAATGTGGTCTGAACAAAATTTCCAAGCAATAACATGCCTATCACCCAAACGATTAGTTCAAGATTGTGGTAACCTTCATTCTCGCTATGAGGGCTTGGAGCGCTTCTTCCCAGAAGTGCGGCAAGCATATAAAGAACGGTGCGAGCGGTCTCTAGGCGGTGGCGAGGGAACCGAATTTGCATACGTGTCCTCAGAATAAGAACGACGAAAGCAAAGCTAGAACCCAGGAGTACAAGCAGCAAGATGTATGATGCCAAGGAATCGTTAAACGAGAGGCGTAAACCACTGGCTCTTGAGCTGAATATGCAACGCTCTGCCGGAGTGTACTGAGCCCCCAGAAAGAATGTGGACGCGTAGGTAATGACAGAGGGATACGCAAGGGGTACAATGTCAGCACCCTGTTTGGCAACGAGTAGGCGAGCATTGGAATCTATTACAAAATCTATGGAGACATTCTTTGTTCTATACGCTTCGGTGAGCGCTAGAGCTTCTGCACTTCTTTCGTGCTCTTCCGCCGGAATGGATTCAAAGATAAGCTTTTCCATACCTTGAGGCACTGCATATACCACTTTTTCAGGCCATCCAAGGAAGCGTTCATCAAACGTGTCACCAAATAAAGAAGCAGACGCCACTGATACCAACTGTCTGATGGAGCACCCAGTGTAGCGGTCGCGTGGTATATTAAAGCCAGCCTCAGTGACGACGATCATATGGCAGATATGCGGCTTGAAGTCCTGCAATACCACATCGGGTGATTCCGAAGAAACAAACAACTGTACATGGGGATTTTCGGCCACGGACCAAAGCGTTTTTTTTATTTCACGGGCGAGGTCAGAGTACCACGGCACAAACACCAGTTTCTTGTTGTGCCCGGATTCAAGTTGACGTTCAGCGGAAAAATGGAGCTCGGTTTCGAATTCGTCTTCAATCGCTCTTAAAGTGCCCTGGATCATCTTGACAGCCGCGGGCAGCTGAAGAGCGTACGAATGCACGTGCGGGGCGAAGTTTTCCGGATAAATCAGGATGCCTGGAGCCCGGGAAGCATTGGAAGTTGCAATAACAGATAACATTAGAGAACGTGACATCCATGTCTCGCTTTGTACATTGTTAAAAACAATGTAAAAGAAAAACAAATTGTAGCCAAGGGGGTGATATCCCTTTGATACAAACGTTGAGACGAGCATTCTTTTTCTAGCATGTTATATTCCCATTCTGCATATCTAAGTTCAGCTGATTACAGGAAGACACCAGGTTATTAGCAGTCGTATACCAAGAACCAAGCCACCTTCATCAGGAAATAATCACGATGGGACAGTCTGAGACATTATACGATGCACTGAATTTTATGAGTAAGATTCTGCTCGGTGACAAATACAATTTACCACAATTCTCAAGTACTTACGGTCCAAATGAATGGGAAAGGAGAAAAAACATCCGCTCCAACCCACTAATCCAGATTTCACGCCAATTCTTCGTACATCAGGTCAGAACGCCATCTACTGTACTTACTGCATGGTAAAGCAAATGGAAGATATCCTCACACGACTGAAACGAAAGCTGAACGTGCTGATTGTTCACCTATCGCGTGGTGCTGTGCGCAATCTCCGCATTATTATATTCACAACGTGGACACGACACTACAATACGCCAAGGAAGAATTGTATAACGTGGAACGGCTACAGGCTTTTCTGAGTATACTTGAACGGCTTCCTCAGGCCTGAGGTAAATTAACAGTAAAGAACTCATTCATTCGCTTGGACAGCATTTCTGGGAATAGAACTGTTTCATACCACGCTTTAATAGGTCTCCAGGTGTTGTCATAAATGGCGAAACTGCCATGATGTTAATTGTAAAGGAGAAGAAATGGAAATAAGCGTCGAGTCTCAGTCAGAATGCATTAGCGTCATTAGCGTTACGGGTTTGTACTACTAGCAAATGGTCCGTACTCTATTTTAATGACATCCTGCCATGGAAAATAATGTTGGCCTTTCATACGTGATCTATGCTGAGAAGAGGACGAGCAGATGACTAGTTCAAGCCACCTAATAAGTCTCTATAAAAGTATTGACCCCTTTATACTGAATGTAAAGCGTTATTAAAAGGAAATCAATGCACACAAAAGAAGCTGTGTGCAATTTGCAATGAAATGGCAAGCACCTACATGAAGCTATATTTCGGTAGTTCCTGGCTCCATTAGGCTTTGTTTGCTGTGTCCACAGCGTACGAAAGCGCTTCTCCTGAACAACGATCCTTTGAAGTTAAAAACAATGGTACACAGGCTCGATGCCTCCTCGTAGGAAGCAAAAGTGACGGCAAAAATGAAAACAAGTTTGCTGCTTAACTTGGTATGGTTGGCCTCGGACGTTATGGCTAAGGGCACTCGATGAATAGGTCCAATGAGTCAACTCCTCTTTCGGACCTAGAAGGGTTTTTCACCAGTCACGCCAACTACTTCGCCTTCTGTCGTCTCGCTTCATCTTCGGGTGGGTGGAATTGAATCATTACGACGGGGGCTGTTAGTTTCGTGATCATTGTTGGCGTGGTTAAGAAGCACACTTGAGCCACTGTGCTGGAGCTGGCTACGAGGCTTAACGCTTTCCCTACCACGGAGAAAATAGGTGTGTCTTGAGGTTACGCCAGATTTTTTTTTCTGAAGGAACTACTGCACTCAATATTTTGTGTAATACATAAACAAAAAGCAGAATGAGTACACTTTTCACGCATGAAAGTTTTATTACCCAGATGCACGTCATCAATAAAAATATTAAGTTGCCTGAATGACGATTGTGGGATAAAATGTAAAGGCACGCTTGTATTTGCTGAGAAAAATGTGAAATAAGAAAGACATGAAATATACCGAATGTATTGCCGCCTAATAGACACTATCTCCGAAAAAATCCATCTTTCATTGAACAGGTATTCCGGGAAAAAAATTTAAGTGCTAGCACTACAGTTTGGTGTGCCGATTGTGGCCGCCGATGTTCCGGGCTGCCATGCCTCGTGGTCGATCTCAGATTGAAAGTCCGACGGAAAGGCAGCATTCTCAGTCTCGCTGCTACTCGATCCATCGATAAAATCAACCGCAGACGAAGCTGAATCGCGAGATCTGCGTTCTTTCGAAGCTTGCGCGCTGCTCCCGGAGGCGCGCCTTCTTGCTTTATACTTCGACAATCGTGTAACTTTGGAGTTGCGTTCAGAAATTAACGCAAACAGAATCAGTGTCACATTTGGGGAATTCCGTTGATTCCCAGCTTCAATCATTATGTGCTTGGATGTTGGCTAATATCTGCATAGCCATTATCAACGTTACTGACGAGGCTCCTGCTCAAACCATGCTTCCCGCTCTAGTTGCCGTTGCTTGTGGCACTATTCGCCGTCAGAATGTACCAGCCATCTTCAGCGGATTAGGTAATTGCGATGCCAATAATAGGCTATTGACATACAAACGAGTAGGCCCGCTCAACAAATGGCAGGATCAGATGAAGCTGACCAGGGAAGCTGACCTTACCTCGAGAAGGATGCGAACCCTTGGTTTCGAAATCTCGAGAGAAACATTCCAGCGTGGTCTTTGTTTAAAATTTCATCAATGTCCTTGATCTCCAGCCGTCCGCGAACTAACTGACCTGAAGCGCCGGCATCGACATTTCCAGCAATATGGCGAAAATTTACCGAGCTATATTCAAGGTTTGGAGAAAAGAGGGGGAAGGCAGGAGATGGAAATTCAAGACGATAAGCCAAATGAGGACAAGGTGAAAGTGGTAGTCAACGTGTCGTGTGGACGTGTCTTTTTGAAGGCCTTGGAAAAAACAAGTCCACTTGTCGAAACGTTGGCGGCCCCTTTTAAGTTGTTCTGGTTTTGCTCACCGCCCTATATAAGAAGGTCTAACATCAAGAAAGGGGCTGACAGATGGAATAGCACACTGTGGTATAAAGTTTGTAAACAGGGATAAGGTGCCTCCGGAAAGCTGGCCAACGTTTCCATAGGAGGACCTTTCTTCGTCAAAGAGGGCCTCGTCATCCTCGGCATGTTAGTTTTAAAGGGTTAGTGCAGTGACGTCACGTGCGGGTGCTGTCGCTGGCGGCTGGTTTTAGAGGGAGAGACTTCAGAGGTAACGAGCGCTGTCGTCCGACGTCTGTGAGCTTCGTTCCCAAAACGAGGGGACAAGAGCGGGAGAGTGGTAACGCGGGGAGAAAAGAAAAGAAAGGAGAGCAGAAAAACTAACCAGGGCGACACCAAGACCAAAAAAAAGGAGAGAAAGAACAAGAAAGAGAAAAACAATTTTAAGAAAGACGGGGGCCTGGGAGCGCGTTGGGGAGGCGAGAGGTTAGGAAGCATTCAAGGGTGTCGTTGGCGGCGTGTTCTTGTGGCATTAGAAGAGCCGGTCACGCGGTCAGTGCACGAGTAACACAAAAGACAAAAAAACATGAGTTCAAAGAGTGACTTGTGCAGCTTAGGAGCAATACGTCGCGTAATGTTGAAGTAGTTAAGATGGCGACGAGGAGTCTGCGGTACAAGACGCAGCTGTTTTGTGTGCTATACTTCTTGGTCGCCTTGCCATAGAGATTCTGTTAGCAGGCCTTACAGTTGAATCTGGTGGTACAACGATGTTCATTCTGGCCCACCCTGTCTTTTTTGTTTACTTTACTTTCTCAAGAACCGCCAAAGTGAAATTTCTTCGTCTCCTGGACTTTACTACGGACCATTCCGGCCTTCTACTGTATGTGAATACCAAATCCACTTCAAACAGCGGAACTCGAGACTGTTACCATTCTTCTGTATCCGCTTACCTTTCATCGATCTGCCGAAGCCAATGTTTTGTTCTTCTGGAGACCTTCTTCCCTTCTTTTTAATACATCCAGCCGCACTGTAATGCTATGTATAGCCTTAGCTATGGCCGCTTTCAGGGAACCGTCGCCAGGATTCTCATTTAGCCGTATGAGATCGCATCCTGTGTCATCGCAATTACATGGCAAATGCGCATACGTGGCTGCTGGTAATACCACGCCACATGCGCACAAAAATCTGCGTGGCTTTTCTACATAGATTCAGAAGGCATTCATACCCGTGTGCTCAAGACACACACATGCCTATGCCAAAGATACTGTTGGTATAAAATGTACACCTTCATTTGCAAGTACCGCTATACTGACGCTTGTGCCCCTTCCCAGCAACGGAAGGCTCCGCCTCAACGCTCTGCCGGCACACTTCAACCTCTACCTTGCTTGACCATGGCTTCGACCGCGGTTTTATCGACCTGTATGGACCACTTTCTTTCAGGCCTTTTAGGAACAGCTGGACGGATCATTGTTGGCGTGGACCATTTCGTGATATACGCCGAGACTCCCGCAGCTTCAGTGAGGGAAGTTGCTTGCACAATTGTAGGCTGCTTCGTCTCCTCCTGAGCATTTGAGTGACTGAGGTTGTGCTTTCCTGTCCGACGTTAACAAGCATGTCCCATGAACTCAGTGCCGCAACATCATTCACTGTACGTGAAGTGCCTACTATCCACAAACTAACAGTTTAATTGAACGCTTCCACAGCAATCAGGGTGATATGCTGAGAGTGTGCGGCCTCGCCCATTGAAACGCGATACTTTGAGCATATGGCTGCCCACGCTGTTGTGCTCCACCGGTGAGGGCTGGGGACACCGAGCTCTTGGGTTTCGTTATAGCATGAAAGCGAGAGCATTTTCGACACACTGCGACTAGGTTCCTCTACAATTACTCAGTATTCTTCGGTGGTAAAGAAAGCGTGGTCGGCCACGCGCTCTGAGTATTGACTTTCAATTGATGAGCATTTAAATGGTTGCCGATCAAACTGGGATATCCTGCTCCCTTGCTCTACATACGCGCGCAAATCCGCCAAGCAAGCGGCGACCAACTTGGTTTTCTCTCTCTTACGGCCGTGAGCCATTGTGCACGATCGGTGAAGGTCTCGTTCCACTATCAAAGTACGACAGTCTTCCCCGCGCTTTGCATTGCAGCGATAGCCTGCAAGTGTTCAGAGTGTAGTTTAGGGGCTAAATTCAAAAATAAATTGAAATAATCACGGAAACAGAACAAGAATAAGCTGGCCGGTCTAATGTACAAATGTAATGCAACTTATTTCGCTTGATTTTTCTAACAGTTTGAGAATAAGAGATGCTTCCTTTGCTGCAGTAGCCAGCAGGCACCTTTGCATATTGAAGACAATTCCTTGTAGGTTTACTAGGCGAAGTCGTGAAGCGTTCGGTAGGGAAATAACTTTTTATAGTATGTTTTTAGAAAAGTGTTCCATGTAATTACAATGTAACTGAAAGCATGTCACATGACAACAATGTTTTTTCAGCAAAACTACTTTAAGGTATCACTGCGAGCAAGGTAGTCAGTAATCATATTTTGAAAGCGATATTTGAAATGGTCGAGTGGTAAATTTTGCATTGTTGGCTTGCAGTAACTCCTGAATGAAGTAGCTCCCGTAATCTTTTTTGACCAGTGTGAAAAAAGTACAGTTTTCAGAGCTGGTAGGTGTTGATAACTTTATTGCACAAAGGGGAGTTGGGGACACGCAGGTCCTTGGGCCCCCGCACGGCCCCACTGCACTCAAACGTTCATGTCCCGGAGGCTCATGACGCTGGCAGCCAGGCCTGTGGCGATGGCTTGCTTGGCCGGGTCCTCGGAGCGCAGTAGGGTCTCCCAAGCCTCCCAAGTAGTAAGGTGCTCCATACCCCGCGGGGGAGGATCCGCCGGGCAGAGGAAAAGAATGTGATCGAGAGTGGCTTTGGGGTGGTGGCAGAGGGTACAGGAGGGGTCGGTGTGGACGTGGTGATAGCGCGAGCGTATATAAGGGGAGGGTAAGGTGCGTGTTTGGAGCCGCCTCCAAAGTGTCTGGTGATAATTGTCGAGGGAGGGATGGGGTGGGGGGTAGAGCCGAGGCTCGGCTTTGCAGGCTTGCGTCAGTTCAGTGAATGAATGCATGCGCTCCCGTGAGAAGCCTGGATCGGAGGCCGCCGGTGCCCGGTTGAGAAAACCTCGGGCTAAAGCGTTGGCAGCCTAGTTTCCAGGATTCCCAGAGTGGGCAGGCATCCATATGAGCTCCATGTGGCGGGGCGGGTGTGCAGCGAGAGATTTCAGTATGCGAAATGCAGGGACGTGAACTCTCCCGCGAGTCCCGCGAGCAAAATTTAGTATCGCAGTTTTAGAGTCCGATAATATATACCGGATCTCCGTGCGCGTAATAGCTAGGGCAAGGGCAGCATCTTCAGCCTCCTCCGAAGTGGCAATTGGGGATATGTGAAGGGTGGTAATCGGTTGTAGGGAGGGGTTCGTGATGGCAACAATCGCTTCCTCACCTGTGCATGCGGCATCCACCCACACAGCATCCGGTTCCGTGCCATAGTGTTTGTGGAGCGCCCGTGCGCGAGCTCTGCGGCGGGGTTCGTGGTAGGTGGGGTGCATGTTTTTAGGGAGAGGTTTGATAAGGAGTTCGCGGTGAATGTGGTGGGGGACCTGGAGGTGTGTGGGATCCGTGGCTGGTATCCTGATACCGAGGGTGTGTAGGATGTGTCTGCCGGTGGTGGTTCTCGCGAGACGTATCTATTGGGTCTGTCTGTGGGCCTCAATAAGCTCACCTATCGTGTTATGTAGGCCTAGCTGGAGCAGTTTTTCGGTGGAGGTATTTAGGGGTAGGTGTAGTGCTGTCTTAAATGCTGTTCGGATCATGGCATCCAGGGTGGAGATTTCTGTGCCCTGGAGTTTAAGGTAGAGGAGCGTAAAGAGAAAGCGGCTGAGGACGAAGGCATGAATGAGACGACATAAGTCATGCTCCTTCATACCCCGGTGATGTGCAGAAACTCGGCGGATGAGGTGGGATATCGACACCGCCGTCCGCTTGAGTTTGTGGATGATGAGAGTGCTTTTCCCGTCATTTTGCATGTGGAGGCCCAGTACACGGAGAGTGTGTACCTCAGGGATGTACCGGTTTTCCAGTGTCACGGTAATAGGGGTGGTGGGGCAGTTTCGGGTTGTGGGGCGGAGTATGAGGAGCTCCGACTTCTCCGGAGAGCATGAGAGTCCGATACTCCGCGCATGTGTTTGGGTGAGGGTAGCTGCCGACTGAAGAGTATTCTATATGTCTCCATCACTGCCATGGGTGGTCCATAGAGTGATATCATGAGCATAGTGTGTGTGCCGAAGGTGAGGGATGTTTTGTAGTTTGCGGGCAAGGGGAATGAGAGTGACAATGAAGAGAAAAGGTGAGAGGACAGATCCCTGGGGGGTGCCAATCGCACTAAGGGTGTATGGGCGGGATGTGTGGGGACCGAAGTGAAAGAGCGGTTAGTAAGGAATGCTTGAATATAGGTGTACATACGTTCACCTTTGTTCAAGGGGGAGAGCGCCGCCATTATAGCTCGATGGTCTAGGCGATCAAAGGCCTTGGAGAGATCCAAGGCGAGGACGGCTTTTGTGTGGCCCGGTATGAGCGGGTCGAAAATTTTCTTAGTGAGCTGGAGCATGGCGTCCTGTGCCGACAGGTGGGGACGGAAGCCCACCATGCTGTGCGGGTAGAGGTCTTGCTCCGCCATGTGTTGTGTGAGTCGGGCGAGTGCGACATGCTCCAAAAGCTTGCCCAGGCATGAGGTTAGGGAGATGGGGCGAAGATTTGCAGGTGTAAGGGGTTTGTGGGGCTTGGGTATGAATAAGATTTTGGCGTGACGCCAGGATTGCGAAAGGGCGCCCTCCTGCGAGCATGTGTTGAAGTACTCCGTGAGCTGGGAAATCGACTGATCGTCCAAATTGCGGAGCATGCTATTGGAGATACGGTCAACTCCTGGAGTGGAATTCGAGCGGAGAGTCAGGAGGGCCGCTCTGACTTCTGCTACCGTAATCTCCGCGTCGAGATTGGCATTCGGGGTGCCTGCATAGGGGGGCAGGGGGTTTGAGGTACCGGGAGTTGTGTGTGTGTTCCTAAGTATGTCGATGAGTACGTCGGGAGAAAGGTTGGTCTTGTGTATAAGGCGTGTGACGTGGTGTTGTGTGGCTGTTTTAGACTGTGTGGGGTCAATTAAGTGACGGAGGAGTTGCCAACTGCGCTTGGAGGACAGATTGCCAGCCATACTATCGCAAATCTGTCCCCAGTTGGATCGGCAGAGCTCCTCAGAGTGCTCAGTAATTTTTGTTTGCAGTGCGGCTAGCCGCTTTTTAAGGGTCCGGTTGAGCTTTTGCCCTTTCCAGCGCTCTAGGATGCTATGATGGGCCTCCCATAGGTGCGCCAGGTGAGTGTCGAGGGTGGGCGTATCTGGTGTGGTGTCAAGGGTTCGAGTGTGTGCGGAGACATCGTTCATGAGTGATGCCACCCACTGGTCGATGTCTATAATGGGAACGTCAGGAAGGGCCGCCTGTGCGGCGCGGACTGCATCCCAGTTGGTGAGTTTGTGTGTTAGGTGAGGGGTCGTTCTTTGTTTATAGGGTACTGTAACAGTTCCGCTATAGCCTGCAAAAAATTTGTGATCAGGTGAATTTAAAGTGAGCGGGCGGTCCTGTTGATTTGCTTTCTACAGGTACATGTCAATTGTGTGGCACACAAATACGATATCACTGAGAACCGCGAGCTTGAACTATTACAAATTTAGAAAATTAAGAGTGCCGAAATATATTTTTCATATCGACTTCAGAATCTTCCCATGTCAACCTTAGAATCTTTTAATTTATGCGGATTCTCACACCAGTTGCTATCATGTTTCGAAAGCTTACTTAGCTGCTCCACTAAATGCAGCTCATCAGTAGGTTGCTCCTCTAGTGAATATGTAACTAATTTTCATGTATATTTTTTAAATAACGCTACACAGAAGACTCATATAAAGATATGCGGATCCCATGCTCTGTGAGAATCGATATAAGCGAAGCTTTCGTCGTTGTTTGCGTTAGTGGACAATAATTGGCGGTGGTGTTGACGGCAGATGTTTATTTTCTTCAACGTTTAGTCCAGAACACGGGTAGTGGCGTGTTAAACTTGGCTTGGGGAATGCAGTGCAAGGAACATAAAGAAAGCGTGAAACATTAAGCGAACCGTGACTTACAACTGAACTTCTTATTGCAGCCATCGTGGCTTTTTATAAAAATGGCGGACCGCCATATGACATTGTGAAACGACAAACATAACCTGCTTCGCTCTAATAAGCTGCATTATCAGGCAAACCTTTGTGCATGAACTTACTGCGAGCACGCAGCCATTACGCTCAATAGAAGAAAGAGAACGCCAGTCAATGTAAGGGGCATTAAAATGGCCACATAATATTAGTTGGCTTTTTTGTAGCCTGTTCACTCCAATGTAATGCGTAACAGCGTGGATTGAATGGACATCATTTGGCGGTCGGTATACAGCGCCAATCACAATAGTAAAGCCACCAAAGTCAATCTTGCACCAAACCGATTCGCTGTCACGAAGCTCTGGTAGAAAGACGTAGTTAATATCTGTAGAAATAAAAAGCGCTACGCCACTACCGCGATCAACAGTGCTGTCAATTCTCAATACTGAGTAACTATTAGAAGCGTGGACAGTTGTCCTGCGATTGATATTGCCGAGTTTTGTTTTTGCTACTATATCCTCACACAAAAGGTAATATCTAGGAGCTTTGTTACGAATAGTCACAGAAGGCAAATACCATGTCCACGCCTCGCATATATACGCGATGGACGCTCATGGTCATTACGTGCAAGCACCGTCCTTTAATTCCTTGACAGCTGTAGATGCTATAAAATAATGCAGCTATGTTCTGCTGTCACCTGCGTCACCGTTGCTAGCTGCACAAAGTACAGTGCTCGCCCTACCCAACCGCCCCAGTGAGTACAACAACAACAACAACAACAACAACAACAACAACAACAAACGTTTGTAAGAGAGCATCGCCTCGATCCTCACCCAACAGCAGGATGATGTCGTGTCAGACGAGACGTGGACACTTTATTCTGAACAATAGGGCTTCATGCCTATGATGTGCACGACTTCTGGTGGAGGCTGCCTCGCCCTGGAGGAAGTAGGACAAGTTGAGGTCTAACCTCATAGTTCGCGTCCCTGAGGCGTCGTGCAACCTTGTACCGACCAAAATAGCTCCTGAGTAGCTTTTCGGAAAGCACCTGTCTGCGGATGGAACTCGAAACACCCACTTTCTCCCCTTGCTGATATGTGGCGTATCGGTGCTGTAGATTGTAAGGTCGAGCGTCGTAGTCCTGTTGTCGGGTTATTCTGAGACAGCGAGTTGTATGGCTTCTTGAACCCGTTGGGCGAAAGCCTCAGCGTCCGTGCCTTTACCACCGCAGACATGTGGTAACATCGCATCGAGCATCGTCGTCACTTGACGGCTATGAAGAAGGCTAAATGGTGTCTTTCGCGATGTTTTCTCTTGCGCAGTGTTATAAGCGAATGTGATGGGCGGTGGAATGTCGTTCCAATTTTTGTGTTGCACGTCTACGTCCACACGCAACATGTCCGCGACAATCTTGCTGAAGTGTTCTGTTAGGACCTTTCATTGTGGGTAATAGGCTGTGCTTTTTACCTACTATCTTGACGTACAGCAGAAAATGAAATGCAGTCGTGTGTAGAAAAATATGGCAAGTTTTCTTTTTCCTCGCAAAACAAAATAACGTTTCAGGCACAAGTGATGGGTAATTCGAAGCGAAATAAATGAACCTTGATTTTCCCACCGTCGAGCATTCGATAGTAGCGAAACATTGAGACACATCCTGTTGCATAAAGGATCATCCATTTTTTTTCGTAATCAAAAAGTCAATTTCCCGCTGCTTCAAAACAGCAGTAAGTTGCAAAAAAATTAGGCAGATGAAACATAGATGCTGGTATTCGGGCGAAGCGAACCCTTAATTTAGCAATGCGGCGACCGCTTCGGTGTTCCGTGTTTGAGTAATAAAACAAGTGGCATGCTGACAATCTATAATAAATGATGTTGTAAAAAACGCATATTTTTAAATATTTACATGATAAGGTGAGTTGTAAAGGCATAACAGCAGCCATGATGGCTCGGATAAGCGTCCCTTTCTGCTGTGTGAGCACTTGCCTAATGCGGTGGTCTTTTTCTGTCTCGCGGTAATAGGGTACACTGAAAATTTGCAACTATAGTAGTAAAAAGCTGCTCACCATTGAACACGCCTACCAAATACAGCATCCCGCAAAAAAGAGTTGTGTGACTCACAATAAAAGTTTTAAACAACGATTCCTCCAACCCTCCCAAACATTGTGCCAACAGGGAAGAGGATTTCTTTTCCGTCGCAACTCAGCTTCTTATCGAACAAATGTCATACGTATACCGAGGATTCGATAATGACGACCGTGACGAGTCAAATTTAATACACACAAACAAAAAATAAACGAGGCCAAAGGATTCCTATTTATAGTTAGCGCCTCACGGTAAGGCGATTACCAGCTTTCGAAATTCGTGCTCGCTTCAAAAGCGAATGCGCAAACAGCTCACAGCCAAGAACCACCATGGAGACTACACATCCGATCATGTACACGACAAAGAACAAGTAAATATTGCTTGTCTCTTCTGTTTTGTGTTGTTCTTCCATCAGGTGATGGTTCTGTCTCCTGTGAGGCTGAACGAGGCCAGTTTCTGTGAGTGCCGAGAGCAGCCAAACGTGGTGGGCCCTGTATTGGGAAAAACTTTAAATGGACGAGTCAGATATATACACCTTTTACAAATACAATGAAGCACCATGTTTCGCATTCCTCTACGAAGTGAACCTCAGGAGCTATATAAGAGAAGAACAGAAAAGTCAGAATAGCATACGCGCTCTAACTTAACAGTTTTATGTGATTTCATGCCCGACAAAGTTAGAATTGAGTTTGTAAAATGAGTTATTTCCTTGAAATTTTGCTCAAGTTATTATTGAAGACGTTTGACTAACGTGCGAATTATTTGAGCAGCCGGATGTCATTCATCTAATAGTTGCATTTTAGCTATTGAGCACAATGATATTTTTGTGCTACAAGTTGTACATGCAAATCTATACAGTGGGGCCCGTATTCACGAAAAGCCGCTGCTAGACGTGCTAGACTTTAAGTTATCCTGATGCTGGACCATATAATAATGAACACATCTATTCAATAGCAGGACCACTTACAAATAAAAAGCTTTGTGAATGGGGTGTCTGAAATTTGGACAAGTGCAGCGACTTGTTTCGGAAAGGGCCGAAATATCCACTAAAACTTTGAAAAAAAAGCATCATATAAAACAGACGATCAAAACCGAAATACCAATGTGAAATAATCGGCTAGTGCAAATCACAGAATTAAACGCATAACATTGCTAGATGTTATAGAAAACTGTTGTAATTATTGCGCACTGCTATTCAAACAAATGCATACATTTCAGCGTGAAATCACCCAGTTTGAATAAACGAAATGGAAATGCCAGAAGTAGACTCAGCCAACATGTGACCCTTCGAGTGTATAAGATTTTCTGTAGAAAGCAACTGCTTACACGGCAGTATTGGACTACAAGTATGTGGCTACGAATAAAAATAAGAGTCAGCCTGCACAAGCTGGTGTTTTACTTGTAAATCTCGTATTTTCATTTTCAGCTACCGGAGCGATCTGTGTCCTCTCTATAAGCGAATTCGGAGGGCGAATGAGTAATCTTTGCAGCTATCTAATTCTTATTAGCCAAAGTAAGGTACATATAGATAATTACAAATATGCGTACTAGTCTACGTGCTTTACAGTGTTTTTCCACAGAGGATCCACACCAGTTGAGACATTTCCTTTATCGCAACACAAAGATGCCCCTTTGCTAGAATTGGTCCGGCTGACTTTGGAACCACCATCGGAGTGCTGTTTATCTCCATCGTTGCGCGTGAATCGCTGTCCTGTCAGGAAGGACTCCCATACGAAATGCCAAGCTCCCGAGACGTGTCCTAGAGGTGCACTCGCCGATCCGCTTTCACCATTTGCATCCACGCGGGAAATGTCAGTCAGCGATGAATACGGGCTCCTCGACCGCTGACTGTCATGAAAGTCTTCACGAACTTTTGGGAACTCACAACGCCTCCGCCTCACACTTCTCGAAGCGATATGCCTTTCTCCAGACATGGGCTGCATTTCCCTTTAGATTTCGATGAACGTTTGTCCCTTGCTCTATAGAAAAAAAATTCCGCTTCGTTGCTCGTATGTCGCAGACGTGTGAAGCACAACCTCCATCTTCAACAACTGACAGCAGCGCCGTTCCGCGGAGCTACCGGCATATAAGGCAAGGCCGGTCCAAGAAAGGTCCACCGTTGGGAATGGACATGTTGACTTAATTTATTTGTAATTTAGCCGTAATTTGGCTAAAATATTGGGGCAAAGACATTCTGATTCGCCCTCGTATTTCGGCCTACAACAAGACGAACGCGCCAACCATCACAAAGCGATGGCTTGTTTGAGGTAGGCAGGCAAAGAAACTTTCTCTTGAACAGGAACATGACAGATAACGGTTTAGAACAGTACTGAACGCAAGGATGATTGCCTAGTGATCGAAAAGTGAAGAACGCGAATGAATTACACCTTCCTCACACATTCACTGCTCTAGTGCAAGGCGGCACCAGGTCGACCAATGTAATTCGGTGCACGGTATCGACTGTTCCTGTTTCAGGGCACACTGCGTAGAGAAATCTTTTAAGACCTCCAACGATCCCGACCAGCTGTTCCAGTGGCAGACTTTGTACAACATTGCTAGTCTCGTTGGTGCTGCTTCGTAACTGCGGCTCAGGGATTTCGGAGGAAGCTCCAGCTATTCAGAATTTATCGCCTTCCTCCAGCTAAAGACCAAAGGGTCTCTCGTACTAGCAAGTCTTCTCACCCAGGAAAGTTTTAGTCAGCACGCAAAAATGGGCGCATTAACCTTATTAGGCACTTCGCTTTTCAGCAGCCAATGTTAACTTACCTTTGCACTCGAGGACAAGCTCGAAGCACTCGGACAAGTTGGAATTATAGCGCAATGCAAGCATGGTGTTAATCTTTTCCTAAATTATGTTTGCAAAATATTCAAGAAATATCTGCGTAATATAATTAACAACAAGTGTGCTGGGTCGTCCACAAATGTTTTTGCGATGCTGTGGTCTTTCTTTAAATTGCCTGGATTACGCCGTTTCTTTCCAATCAATGAAGCGTAAAAAATTTGCTGGCATTACTTTTGTACAATTTATACATTTAATTTCACGCACTCACGCTCATTTTTGAACACTCGAAATTGACTGAGGTTTAGATAGAGTAATCGAAAGTGTAGCTCCTGAACATATCCTCTAAATATTACTCGAAAGGTTGCGAAACCTACTGTTTTCTGAAGTTGCGAAGTAAAAAGACGTATCTAGTAATATTGATGCTTCAAATCTGATGTCTTACCTCTGTGGATTCGCGGGGACAATCAATGACATACGGGTGACTAATCCGATGCAGTTCCCGGGCAACAAATTCCACTGTGCAGCCACCGAGATTTCGTCTTCCGTGCATAACGACAACGTCATACGTGTTCCATCGTACGACTTTCTGTAGCACTCGAAGGGCCTAAGAAAACTGCAGCCCTGATCTTTGCAGTGTTTATATGCTTCAAGGATTACTTTGTTCTCTGGGACCGTTTCTCCATATGACCTGTGATACGAAGCCAGATCTTTCCAATATACGGTTATGCAAACGTTCACTTTTCCTTCGCTCACTTGTATTGCCAAAGTCTCCGTGTCAGAGACACCACTGTAATAGAAGTGAACGCCCTGAATCGCAATTAATGTGGTCTGAACGTCATTTCTAAGGAATAACATGCCTATCCCCGAAACAATTAGTTCTAGATTGTGGAAACCTTCATTCTCCCGATGAGGGCTTGGAGCGCTTCTTCCCAGACGTGCGTCTAGCATATAGAGAACGATGCGAGCGGTCTCTAGGCGCCGGCGAGGGAAGCGGATTTGCATACGTGTCACAGAATAAGAATGACCAAAGCAAAGCTAGAGCCCAGGAGTACAAGCAGCAAGATGTACGATGCCGAAGATTCGTTAAACGAGAGGCGTAAACCACTGGCTCTTCATTTATTTACCCTAAAGGCCCAGCTTGGGCATTACATGGGTGGGGAGGGGGGAGAATAACAATCGATATACAAAGGTATAAGGCAACGTGCATGTAAGTCGAATATCCTCATTTAAAGTCATACGTGCTACGCAACCTTTCCATCGCTTCTTATTCGACAATATCATACGACAATAATTCTAACATTATACAAACAAGAATCTCATATCCTCTGACATCTGACGAAATGCAGGAAGAAATGTTAATGTTTTTAATTTTCGAATGTCTCATTAAGTGCTTGTTGGAATATAATATGGTCAGTTATTTCGGCTATATTACTTGGGAGATGATTCCATTCCGAAAATGCTAAGTGCAGACATGAAAACTGCAATAGTTTAGTACGTGCAAATGGTTGCTCGACTTTAAATTCGTGATCAATTCGTGGGAATTTCCTTTTGGCTGGTAAGATGTGTGGCGGAGAGAAGATATTTGGGTGATGAGAAAGATGACGCAAGAAAGTTAACCAACATATTTTTCTTTTAGTCTGCAATGGGGTGAGTCCTAGGTCATGTGTTATTTTGGTGATGCTTGAATGTTGTGAATGGTTACCTGTAATAAATCGCGCTGCCTTGTTCTTAAAAGACTCCAATTAACACAATAGTTCACAAGAACACAATAGTTTCCTCGGCACTGGTGTACAAATACCTTGGATGGCTATGGTGTTGGGCTGCTGAGCATGAGGCCGCGGGATCGAATCCCGGCCACGGCGGCCGCATTTCGATGGGGGCGAAATGCGAAAACACCCGTGTACTTAGATTTAGGTGCACGTTAAAGAACCCCAGGTGGTCGAAATTTCCGGAGTCCTCCACTACGGCGTGCCTCACAATCAGAAAGTGGTTTTGGCACGTGAAACCCCATAATTTAATTTTTTAAATACCTTGGAGTTATCTTCACGCACAACATGCAGTGGTCCCAGCATATTGATCCCATCACATCTACAGCCCTAAGAAAATTAGGTTACTTAAGACGAACATTATATAAATCACCAAAAAACACCAAGTTGCTAATGTATAAAACGCTCATTCGTCCTGTATTAGAGTACGCTTCATGCGTCTGGAAACCGTATAAAGTGTGCGACATCAACAAAGTCGAATCGGTACAAAGGAAGGCTGTTCGCTTCATTTGTCATCGCTATGATCGTAATTTTTCGCCCTCGTCTGCAATGAATTCCTTGAATTTATCTCTTCTATGCTCAAGGCGACATATAGATTCCATGAAGCTGTTACATTCGATTATTCACTCCTGCTTTCAACTATCTGCTGGTGATTACATCAGATATGCCAGTGCTCTTCCAACCAGACGTTGCCACTCCCTCAACCTGAAGCCTTTCTTTGCACGTACTAACATGTGTCAACACAGTTATTTCCCGAGAGTTGTCGAGTGCTGGAATGAATTACCCGGTGCTGTTCGTGAAATGACACTACGTGATTTTGTAGAAGCACTAGTGCGATAAGATTGCTTCCCCTTGTTGTTGTTTTTCCATTATCTATTATGTTCAACTGCTTTTGTTTCTGTTATGTTTACTGTACTCAACTCCTGTAATAGCCCTGAATAGGGCTACAGTATATGAAAATAAAGAAATAATAAATTTGTTAATAAGATTCGTTTGGTGCGGGTTCCATATAAATGAGGCATACTGCAGCTTTGAACGAAGTACGGTGGTATATGCAAGAAACTTGGTATCACTATTAACCTGACGAAGCGAACGACCAATGAAGCCAAGAGATTCGCATGCGGCAAAAACAATAGAAACCACATGATTATGCGAAAGCAAAGTCGGAGAAAGGTGAACACTTAGATATTTAAATGATTCTGCAGTTTCTAGAGCTTCACCATTAAGAAAGTACGTGTATTTCGTAATTTCACTACAAGTAGTAAATCTCATAAGTTTAGTTTTTGAGGTATTTGCGTTCATTTGCCAGTCTCAGCTCCATCTTTCAATCCTGTTCAAGTCATTTTGTAATTTATAACAGCCAGCCTTACATTTTAATGGCCGATACAGAACGCAGTCGTCGGCATATAACCTGATTTCCGTGTCTATACCCTGATGAATATCATTTATATTGTTACGTGAAGCTGAAGCCGAATACTATTTACAATTTATTTACAGGTAAGCTCGCGGAGGCCAAAATGGCGACGCTTTATCAAACCGGCACACACGTCGTCTTCGTCCTCCTCAGTGCAGCCACACTGTGGCGGCTGTTGCGTAGCATCACCGCCGGCTGTAGAAGCACCGTCCCGGTGCTGAATCTACACATCCGCGGTGAAAGGTGTGTGGTATGGTTTTAGTCTTGCCACGTGAACGATGTCACTTGCAGCTGATGATGACGCTTAGAGATCGCCGGGGATGATTTCATACGTGACATCGGTCACTTGTCTTACCACACGGTAAGAGCCAGTGTAGCGCGACAGCAGCTTTTTGGAAAGGCCCACATGGCGAACGGGTGACCAGAGAAGCACCAGAGAACCCGGAGAAAAGTGCACGTCACGATGGTGGCAATCATAGAGGCATCTCTGATGCTCCTGTGAGGCCTCGAGACGGGAGCGGGCGAGCTGGCGCGCGTGGTCGGCGTGTGCGATCGCGTCGCGGGCGTATTCAGTGGCGGAACGTGTGGCCGACGGCAGCAAAGTGTCCAAGGGCAACACGGTTTCTCGGCCATATAGGAGATAGAATGGGGAATAGCCGGCGGTGTCGTGACGCGATGAATTATACGCGAACGTCACATATGGTAAGTGAAGACCCCAGTCGTGGTGGTCGGTCGCAACGTACTTGGAAAGCATGTCGGTGATGGTCCGGTTGAGGCGCTCCGTGAGGCCGTTGGTCTGTGGGTGGTAGGACGTGCTGAAATTGTGCTTTGTCGAGCAGGAGCGGAGGATGTCCTCGACGACTGCCGACAGAAAGCTGCGGCCACGGTCAGTAAGTAATTGGCGCGGAGCACCGTGCACTAAAATGATGTCATAGAGCAGAAAGTCAGCAACGTCAGTAGCGCAACTTGTCGGGAGGGCTCTGGTGATTGCGTACCGCGTAGCATAATCGGTAGCGACGGCGACCCATTTATTTCCAGAGCCTGAGAGAGGAAATGGTCCAAGAAGGTCTAGACCAACACGGAAAAAGGGTTCGGGTGGGATGTCGATCGGCTGGAGACATCCAGCTGGAGGTGTGGAGGGCTTCATCCGGCGCTGACAGGGCTCACAAGCGGCAACGTAGCGCCGCACGGAGCGGGCGAGATCCGGCCAAAAGAATCGACGGCGTACACGGTCGTATGTGCGCGAGACGCCTAAGTGTCCAGCCAAGGGAGCATCGTGAAGTTGCTGGAGGACAGTCGAACGCAGGCGCGATGGAATGACGAGCAGAAGGTCAAGGCCGTGTGGATCGAGATTGCGGCGGTATAATGTCCCCTCCTTAAGGAGAAACATCCGGAGAGAGGCGTCGCCAGGAGGTGACTCCACAGGGTCGATGAGGGCGCGTAATGAAGGATCGCGCCGTTGCTCGTTGCCGATTTTAAGCAACTGGGACACAGAGAAAACGCAAGCGATGGCGTCTGCATCAGCCGGTTTGTCGACGGGGTAGCGGGACAAACAATCGGCATCCTGGTGCAAGCGTCCCGTCTTATATGCCACGGAGAAGGTATATTCTTGCAGGCGTAACGCCCAGCGAGCGAGTCGTCCCGTGGGGTCCTTGAGCGAGGATAGCCAGCAGAGAGCGTGGTGATCAGTGATGACACAGAAGGGGCGTCCGTACAAGTATGGACGAAATTTCGCAACGGCCCACACAAGAGCGAAGCACTCGCGCTCTGTGATTGAATAATTGCGCTCGGCGGGTGATAGAAGTCGGCTGGCATAGGCTATAACGCGATCATGTCCACGCTGGCGCTGTGCTAACACTGCTCCTATGCCGTGACCACTGGCATCAGTTCGAACTTCCGTTGAGGCAGACGGGTCAAAGTGGGCCAAAATTGGAGGCGTGGTAAGGAGAGTAGTCAGCTGCGAGAAAGATGCGGCATGGTCAGGACCCCAAGAAAAAGGGGCGTCTTTCTTCAAGAGGTCGTTAAGGGGACGTGCGATGGTCACAAAATCTTTCACAAAGCGTCGGAAATAAGAGCACAACCCTACGAAGCTACGAACGTCCTTGGTAGACTTCGGAACAGGAAAATTCGTAACGGCGCGAATTTTGTCCGGATCGGGTCGCACGCCTCTGGCGTCTACGAGGTGTCCAAGGACGGCGATTTGGCGGCGAGCGAAATGACATTTTGAGGAGTTCAACTGGAGACCGGTGCGGCGGAACACGTCAAGGATCGCTGAAAGACGGTCTAGATGCGTGTGAAAAGTGGGCGAATAAACGGTGACGTCGTCCAGATAGCACAAACAGGTGGACCACTTGAACCCCTGAAGCAAAGAGTCCATCATTCGTTCGAAGGTGGCGGGCGCGTTACAGAGACCGAAAGGCATCACATTGAACTGATAAAGGCCGTCAGGGGTAACAAATGCCGTCTTTTCTCTGTCCATGTCATCGACGGATATCTGCCAGTAGCCGGAACGCAAGTCGATAGAAGAAAAATCGGTGGCACCGTACAGGCAGTCTAGAGCGTCATCCATACGTGGCAAAGGGTACACGTCCTTTTTTGTGATTTTGTTCAGGTGGCAATAATCTACACAAAAGCGTCACGTTCCATCCTTTTTTTTGGCAAGTACGACGGGAGATGCCCAGGGACTACAGGAAGGCTCGATAAGGTCCTTTGCAAGCGTCTTTGTGACTTCCTGTTGGATAAAAGCTCGTTCCGACGCAGAAACACGGTATGGACGTCGGTGAACAGGGTTCGCATCGCCAGTATTTATGCGATGGGTCACGACGGGCGTTTGAACTAAGGGTCTGTTGTCAAGGTCAAAAATGTCGCGATAGCCTTCAAGAACGCGGCAAAGAGCTTCAGCTTGAGCAGGTGTAAGGTCAGAGGAGACCATCTTCTTAATGTCGACTTCAGTACCGTGCGATGACGTCACGGTATGGGCTGAGCTGTAACGATCTTCCACTGTGAATGGCTCGACCTCTTCATCCTGCAAAGCGCGAATTATAGCCAAGGAGATCCCCTGAGGCAGAACTTGCGCCGTTAGCGCGAAATTGACAAGTGGAAGGAAGGTGCGGTTCCCAGTAAATTTCAGCACCGTGTGCGGCACGGTAACACCATGTGTAAGCATAACGGCCGGAATTGGTGCGGCCACGTAATTGCCGTCAGGTACAGCTGGAGAGGACAACAAGTCGACGTGTGTCACAGAGTGAGGTGGTAGGCGAATAAAATCTATGCAGCTCAGATGGCTTGGAGGTGGGTCCACAGGGTCGGCAAGAAGAGGCAAGTCAAGGCGAAGTGAGCCGGCCGAACAGTCAATGAGGGCAGAATGATGGGCAAGAAAATCCAGACCGAGAATGAGTTCGTGAGGGCAATGCTCGATGACGGTGAAGAGAACAACGGTGTGTCTCTCAGCAATGGTGAGTCGGGCAGAACACATGCCAACAATAGCGACAGTCCCTCCGTCGGCGACTTGTACAACTCGGTTCGGGGCAGGCGTCAGAACTTTCTTGAGTCGACAGCGAAGAGCAGCACTCATAATGGACACATGCGCCCCGGTGTCAATCAACGCGCACACAGGAACATTGTCGATGAGAACGTCCAAAAGATTCTTGTTCGTGGGTAAGGTGAAGCGAGGATTTCGTGCCAATGTCGTCAATGCAGCTTCACCTCCAGAAGCTGCACTGTCTAGTTTTTCAGTCGGGGGTGCGGCGAGTAGGTCGGAGAAGGAGCACGGCGTGACGGGTGCGAGCGAAATTGGCGGCGGGAGGAAGAAGGCGAGCGGGAGTAGCGGGGTCATGTCAAAGGTGTGGCAGGGTCAGATGTTTAAGCGGGCATAGAAGGGGCGAAGGAAAAGGATGCGTTAGAGGAGCGAGGGGAGTAATCAGGATAATAGGGCGTCGGAGAAGTCCAGCGGCTGCGGCAGTGGCGAGCGACATGTCCAATGCGTCGGCAGTTAAAACAGATCGGCTTGTCGTCCACGATTCGCCATTCGGAGGGGTTGCGCTGTCCATAGGAGGAGTAAGAAGAGCGTGGTGGGGACGTGCGTGGAGACAAAGGTTCCGAGCGCATGGAACGAATGGATTGCACGCCGATATTGAACAGCTCTTGACGGACGACGGCCTGGATCAAGGAGATTGTCACCGGAGAATAATCAGGTAACGGGAATGAAAGGGCCGCCGGTTGTGCCGCTTCGACCTCACGACGAATGATGCGGGTCAAGTTGTCACATCGCGACGGCTGGTGGAAGAGGTCGTCACAGGATGACGTAGCTGCTGTGTTGGGAAGTCGCGTGATGTACTGGGATACTCGGCGGCTTTTACCATGCTCGAGACGGAGGCACTCCTTGAGGATGGTATCGATGCTGGTGACGTTCGTAAACACCAGTAAATTGAAGGCGTCGTCAGCAATGCCTTTGAGGACGTGATTAACCTTATCGTCCTCAGTCATGTTCGGGTCAGCCTTGGCACAAAGGGCCAACACGTCGAGAATGTACGACACGTAGGACTCGGTCGACGTCTGTACACTTGTGGTAAGGGCTTTCTTGGCGTTGACTTGTCGACCAAATGGATTGCCAAAAAGGTCGCGTAGCAATATATTTAAAAACTGAGTGGGTCCCAAAACGGAACCTTGAGGCACGCCGGACTGAACAGGTTGAAATGACGAACGGATATTAATAATTACGACAGCTTGTCATCTGTTACCTAATTATATTCTTTAACCCAGTTTATTATTTTTTATTCAACGTTAATCAGCTTCATTATATACATGAGTCGGTTATGAGCCACACGGCAAAGGCTTTGGCAAAATCTATAATTATGGCGTCAGTTTGTGCAAGTTCGTGAAGGTTAAGGTGAATGTCTGTAGTTAGTTCAAGAAGCTGGGATTCACATGACCGGTCTCGTTGAAAACCATACTGGTTTGCAAGTAGAATGTGGTTGCTAGCCATGTACTGCAAGATTTGAGAAGATAACACGTGAAGTAGTTTGCATACAACAGACGTGAGGGATATAGGCCTACAATTTGTTAGCTTGTTCTTGTCGCCGGTTTTATGTATTGGTATTACATGTGCCAATTTCCACTCCTCTGGAATTTCGACGGTGTCGAGAGACTGTTGAAGCAATAGTATAAGCATAAGAGCAGAATTGTGCTTTGTCATTTTTAGTGGCTTAGTACATATACCGTCAGGACCAGGACTAGAATACGGTGGCAAACGATCAATATCTTTCACAATAACGTCACTTGTCACAATAATACATTCCATAAATGGAGAAATATCAGAAAACTGTGTTGGCATATCTAGAGGCTTTTCGTCATGAAATACATTACAAAAGAATAAATTAAACCGATCAGCAACATCCATGACATCAATTGCAGCACCAGACCCAGTGTCAAAATCGGGTAACTCTTTTGTAGGTGCGGGAGAAATGTCCTTCGAAAATTTTTTTATCTGTTTTTAGTAATTGCGAAATATTCTGGTTGAAAAACCTATATTTGGCAGCCTCAATATGTAATGCACATTCTTTAGAAAACGATGAATATTCTAACTTAGCTTCAAGAGATATTGCGCTTCTTGCTTTTCGAAACAAACGTATCTTTTCATTCAAATATCGCTTAATCTTTCGAGTAAACCATCGTTTGTCTGCTGTTTCATATATTCATCTTTTGGAATGTATTTCTCCCGCAGGCTTAACAACACGTCACGAAAAGAAATCCAGTTATCTTGCAACGAAGAGTTTCATGTGTTTGCACAAATGACAGGTAAAATTCAAAAAGCTCAGAGTTGAAGCCTTCGGGATCTGCTTTAGCACATCCACGGTAGCACGTTCGGGGTGTGTTGTTCGCAGCAGATCAAGAATAGCATTGTGCCGCCTAGGGATTTCGATAAGTTGAGACAACTGAAAATATTATAAAAAGGGGACTTTAAAGCAGACCATTCTATGCCTGGAAAGTTAAAATCGCCGGCCAAAATTATGGCAGAGTCATTAGAGACTTTTAGCCTGTCCGCTAATCCGGTAAATGGGAGCGGTTTGGGCGGATTGCCAGATTTGCGGGGGCGTAAACGTGAGTGGCCGGAGCGGTGCAGCCGCCTGGTAGCGTAGAGTTCAACCAGACAAACACAGAGCTAAAACTGCAGTAACCCCCTATATCCTGCTTCGCTGCTGGTGCAAATTTTTTGTGATCGGCGTAATTGTGAACACGATTACGCCGCTGTCGAAAATTTACACCAGCAGCTAAGCAGAATATAGTAATTAGCTTTGTGTTAGTGTGGTTGAGCTGTGCGCCACCAGCTGGCGCCACCAATCTGGCCGCTCACGTTTACGCCCCCACTAAACCGGCAAACCGCCCGCGCTTGCCGGAATACCGGACACGCTAAAAGTCTCTATTATATTCGGATTGGACGGAGCCTAATACAGACTGCCGTTCCTCAGAAAAATCCTGTAGAAGGACAGGTGGCCTACACCATGCTCCAATAGCCAAAGTTAGAGCTGGTAAATAGCATGCAACCCAAATAGTTTCAAGAATGCTGCCAGCAGGAATTGGTTTTACCTTTATATGCTTTCTTACGGCTATTACCACACCGGCTCCTTTTCTATCCACACGGTCTTTACAAAAGACACTGAATAAATTTGAAATTTGTAACTAAGAATTGTTAACTCCAGGAATTAACCACCTTTCCGTTCCGATTATAGCATCTGCGTGAGTGAGGGAAGTAACCTGATCTTGTTTCTTATGAATGCTACGAAAGTTGGCGGAAATTATAGAAAAGGTAGGTGTCCCACTGTCTTTCTGCGCGTGGCGAGTGCGTCATGGGTTTGCACTGAGGTACAGTTTATAACGCTATGAGCCTGCACTCACCTATGAAAGGCAGAAGAACGATGTTTAGCGCTTTTCACAAACGCCGCGAATCCCAACGATGCAGAGTCCACGGGGCTCTTTTGTAGCTGATCGCAGCCAGCGGGTACCGAATCGGGTATCACGCGAGCCAGAAGTCGACGCAAGCGCCGTCCGTAGCGATCACAGTAGACAGCTGCGTCGATGCACCGTGGTTCCCGATGCGCTGATCACAGCAGCGGTACGAAGCTCGTGGCTCGAGATCCCTACAGGTTCAGCTGCAACGTCGTCGCTATCGCTATAAAAGGCAGAAGAATGATATTTAGCGCTTTTCACAAATGCCGCGAATCCTCGGCGTTTGTGACAAGCTGCAAATCCCCAGCGTTTGAGCTGAATATGCAACGCTCTGCCGGAGTGTACTGAGCTCCCAGAAAGAAACTGGACGCGTAGGTAATGAGAGAGGGATACCCCAAGGGTACAATGTCGGCACCCTGTTTGGCAACGAGTAGGCGAACATTGGAAGCTATTACACAATCTATGGAGACATTCTTTGTTCTCTTTGCTTCGGTGAGCGCTAGAGCTTCGAATTTATCTCGTGCTCTTCCGCCACAGTGGATTCAAAGATAAACGTTTCCATACCTTCCGGCACTCGATATACCACTTTTTTAGCCCATCAAAGAAAGCGTTCATCAAACGTGTCACCAAAGAAAGAAGCAGACGTCATTGAAACCAACTGTCTGATGGAGCACCCAGTGTAGCGGTCGCGTGGCATATTAAAGCCAGCCTCAGTAACGACGGCCAGATGGCAGATATGCGGCTTGAAGTCTTGCAATACCACATCGGGTGACTCCGAAGAAACAACCAACTGCACATGGGGATCTTGGGCTAGGCACTAAAGCCTTTCTTTGATATCACGGGCGTGGTCAGAGTACCACGGCACAAACACCAGTGTCATGTTGTGCCCAGATTCAAGTTACGTTTAGCGGAAAAATGTAGCTTGGTTACGAATTCGTCTTCAATCGCTCTTAAAGTGCCCTGGATCATCTTGACAGCCGCGGGCAGCTGAAGAGCGTACGAATACACGTGCGGGGCGAAGTTTGCCGGATAAATCAGGATGCCTGGAGCCCGGGAAGCATTGGAAGTTGCAATAACAGATAACATTAAAGAGCGTGACATCCATGTCTCGCTTTGTACATTGTTAAAAAAATGTAAAAGAAGAACAAACTGTAGCCAGATGGGTGATTTGCCTTTGACACAAACATTGAGACGAGCATTCGTTTTTTTAGCGTGTTATATTCCCATTCTGCATATCTAAGTTCAGCTGATTACGTGAAGCCACCTGGTTATTAATGTCATATCTCAAGGAACAAGCCACCCTAATCATGAAATAATCAAGAAGGGAGAGTCTAAGACATGATAAGGTTCACTGAATTTGATTAGTAAGATTCTGCTCCATGACAAATATAATTTACCCTAATTTGCAAGTACTTATGGTGCGAATGAATGGAAAACAAAGAAAAAATTCTGTTTGAATCCACCAATCCAGATTTTACATGAATTCTTCCTACATCAGGTGAGAACGCCATCTACTGTACTTACTGCGTGGCTAAACAAATGGAAGATATCCTCACACAACTGAAACGAAAGCTGAACGTGCTGATTGTTCACCTATCACGAGATGCTGCGCGGAATCTCCGCATTATTATATTCACAGTGTGGACGCGACACTGCAATACGCCAAGAAAGAATTCTATAAGGTGGAAAGGCTACATTATTTTCTGAGTCTACTTAAACGGGCTCCTCAGGCCTGAGGTACCTTAACAGTAAGGAACTTATTCATTCGCTTGGACAGCATATCTGGGAATAGAACTGTTTCATATCACGCTTTAATAGGTCTCCAGGTGTTGTCATAAATTGCGAAACTGCCATGAAGTTTATTGTAAGAGAGAAAAAATCATGCAAATAAGCACTTGAGTCTCAGAATGTATTAGCGTTTTGGGTTTGTACTACTAGCAAATGGTCCGTACTCTATTTTATCGACAGTATGCACTGGAAAATAATGTTGACCCTTCACACGTGAACAATGCTCACAAGAGGATGCGCAGATGAAGAGTAAAAGTCACCTAATAGTTCTCTAACTAAAGTATTGGCCCCTTTCTTTCGTGGTAATATAAACACAGAATATAGAGCATTAAATAAAAGGAAATCAATGCCAACAAATAAAGCTGTGTGCGAGAGGCAATGAAATCGCAAGCACCTACATGAAGCAGTTTTTCGGAAGTTCCTAGCTCCATTAGGCTTTATTTGCTGTGTCGATAACGTACGAAAGCACTTCTCCTGTACAACGAGGCTTTGAAACTAAAAACAATGGTACACCAGCTCGATGCCTCCACGTGGCAAGCAAAAGCGATGGAAAAAGCAAAAAAAGACTTTGCTGCTTGCCTTGGTATGGTTAGCCTGGGACATTATGGCTAAGGGCACTCGTTGAATAGGTCCAATGGGTCAACTCCTCTTATGGACGTGGAAGTGTTTCTCAGCAGTCACGCCAACTACTGTGCCTTCTATCGCCTCACTTAATCTTCGGGTGCGTGGAATTGAACCATTACCACGGGGGCTGTTCGCTGCGTGATCATTGCTGGTGTAGTGAAGAAGTACACGTGAGCCACTGTGCTGGAGCTGGCTACGAGGCTTAACTCTTTCCCTACCACGGGTAAAATAGGTGTTTCTTGCAGGTTATGCCATATTTTTTTTTTCTGAAAGAACTACTGCACTCAATATTTTGTGTAATACATAAACAAAAATCAGAATGCGTACACCTTTCACGAATCAAAATTTCATTAACCAGATGCAGGTCATAAAAGAGATAGAAATTGCCAGAATCAAGATTTTGGGAGAGAATTGAAACCAACCTTGTAAATACAGAGTTGTATTTACTAAGAAATAAATCTAACAAGAATTATGAGATATGCAAAATATATTGCTGTATAATAGACACTATCTCCGAAAAAATCAATTTTTCATTGAACAGGTATTACACTACAAAAATTCCTATTAAAAGTCTGATGTTTAGTTGCAGCTGTCGCTCAGATGTGTTCTCGTAGCCGGTCATTTATGCATCTACCTGTTTGAGCAATGCAGGATCATGCACACCCGAGAGGAATGCGGTATACCACACCCGCGATGCAATCAATGAATTTGTTATCATTTTCCTTTTCGTATGCGGTACGTGGGATTCTTTCTGGCCTTGTGTTTCTACACAATCTGGCCAATTTATTATGCGCCGAAAATACAACGTTGATGCCGCTCCTTCCAACAATCTTCTTTATACTTTGGGAGAACCCATGTATGTAGGGGACAATAGCAACCTTTCTTTTGTTTATGCCAGTGCTTGTACTATTAGCCTGCTCCGAACTGCTTTCCTGTGCCTTCAGTTCATGTACCTGCAGTTCATGCAGTACATGCACGGCCCTATGCGAGTTCCTCGCTCATACAAGGCGAAAACCTAGTTAATTTACTGATTGATTATTACTCTACAAAACTACAATTTATCTTACTTTACTGATTCATTGTTTATTATATTAAAATCCTAATTAAATGGATTAAAATTTATTGCGTCCACATTTATACTTATGAAGACACGTTTTCGCTAAAACCGTTTCCGGTTAACCACCGGCTTCTGGGCCGATGCCCCTTATTGGGTGTGCGCCATTACAAAGTAAGCAAGCGCGCAAGCAACGGGCGTTGTCTCTGTTCTCCCCTTTACAATAGTGATGAATACATGCCGCAAATTAAAGTTCCGTCATGATGACTTTGTCATACCATTGTCATTTTGGGTTATTCGGTGTGCTTTTCCATATTTTAGGATGAGCTCATTACTCTGACCACTTTCCCGCGTCACAGACTTTTACGCTCTGCTGCGCTCCTAGATTTATCACTTAAAAGCATTCTCGGTGCTTGCAGCGTACCTCACCGTAAATCCTGTGTATGTTTGTGCTCAGGCAATAAACCAACGTTTTCTTATGCTGAAATATTACTTTCACTGACATTATCACAATCCTTCAGCGCTTACAAACCTCCATAACGATCTAACCCGTCCGATCTTCTAACGGCTAAATCACTCGTTTAAGATTACTACTGAATTACTTACTAAGATTACTTACCAAAGTTACGCATCGGTCACGAGTATTTCTTGCCATCTGACATTGAAATAACCTCCAGCTGACATTACTTTCAAGAAAAATCACTTCTGCTTTGGGAACTGTGCTGCGGTTTCACGGGCACCACTGTGGAACCAGTTCAGCAAGCGCCGCCAAATCGAGGAAACTTTTATCAGCTGGTGTTTTCTCATTGAACTAGTATTGAAATTCATATCATCGGCTAAACTGCTGAAGCGCTGCACAATGAAATATTACATGAAGCAGGGGCGCGGAAAGTACGCTTTGGGACACGCACAAACGAACTATGGAAATTCTACACACATGTTGAAATTTATGTGAAATTCACATTAAGCAACTCGTATACTTATTTCATAAACATGCGCAGAAATCTAAGTCCAAACATCAATAAACGTGAATTCAACACAGCTTCTCTTGATATTCCGCAAGTGTGACGTCATCACTCGACACAGTACTTAAGGAGCCTCGATGCGACATCCGCTTCAGAGGGCACGGCACCTGACTGACGAACAAGATGCCTAAGCCACCGCTACTGCTTCTGTAGCTATTGCCGTCGATTTTCACCGCCACAACAACGAACGACGGACTACTGACTTTCTTCCGAGTACCTCGTGGCAATGACACCATGGACTGCACTATCTTTGATCATCGTTCCGCAAGTGGAACGTCATCACTCGACACCGTACTTAAGGAGCCTCGATGCGACATCCGCTTCAGAGGGCACGGTACCTGGCTGACGAACAAGATGCCTAAGCCACCGCTACTGCTTCTGCAGCTATTGCCGTCGATTTTCACCGCCACAACAACGAACGACGGACTACTGGCTTTCTTCCAAGTACCTCGGTGCAATGACACCGTGGACTGCACTATCTTTGATCATCGTTCCGCAAGTGTGACGTCATCACTCGACACCGTACTTAAGGAGCCTCGATGCGACATCCGCTTCAGAGGGCACGGCACCTGGCTGACGAACAAGATGCCTAAGCCACCGCTTCTGCTTTTGCAGGCAAGTGCTATGGCCAATATAGTTGTTAATCCTAGCGACAACTGCTTTTTGATAGATAGTCTTGCCGTGCCCTCGCAAGTGTTGTGATATTTTGTATGACTGCTGGTCAATGCTTCTCTTGTTGCTTATGGCGGGAGATGTTGAGGAGAATCCCGGACCCAAGGTAAACGAAATGCTAGAAGAAATTATTCGGAATCAGACTGCGTTCGCTCGCAAGATGGATGACATTAAAAGTGAAATTGTCACACTGATCGCAAAGACAGACAGGTTACAGAGCCTCTTTGATGCAGTTGCTACAATGAACAGCAGGATTGGGAATGTAGAAAGTATAGTTCAAGAACAGGCTGCAAAGTTTGTTGATTACGAGAACAGAAGCCGGCGTAATAATTTGTTAGCATTAGGCGTCACTGAAACGGGGACTGACTACGGTGTAGAAACAGTCAAAACTAAAAGAACTTGTTCTGGAGAATATATTTCAAAAAACTATGGGTGTACAGGTTCATACAGTTCAGCGAATTCATCGCCTTGGTAGACCCCAACCAACCAAATGTAGGCCAGTTATTCTTAAGTGTTACGATATCAGAGAAAATGAAAGCTTGATGAAAAAAGGTGCAAAACTAAAGGGTAGTGTTTGGCGTATTAGCTCTGACTATGCCAAAGAAACATTAGATATACGCAGAAAACTATGGCAAAGCGCAGCCGCAGACAGGGCCAAGAAAGCAAAGGTCCTGCTCGTTCATGATAAACTGAACTGAACTGAACTTCGCATAAACAACGATACATATTTTTGGGGTCACAACCGCAATGAACGCTGCCTGCTGTCTAAAAGCTTAGGGCATAGGGCTGATAACAGAAAACAGCACAGGTCAGGTCGGCCAAGCGGCACTGATGATTCTGATACCATACGCAACACAACTGGCTCATCATCACAGATATAGCTATGCATTTTAAGTTTGAAGTATTGTAAATAAGACTACACAGTTAGAATATCTGCTCCTTTCACAAAGCCCACATGTTGTGATAATAACAGAAACGTGGTTGAATAAAAATATATCTGACAACTGTATTGTTGCTCCCGGCTACAGAATGTTTAGGAAAGACAGGGACACACGTGGTGGGGGCGTTTGTATCACAGTAAAAAACGCTATACCTGCTGTATTGATTGACTGCGATGTTGCTGAAACGGTTTCGTGCAAGATTACACTTCATGGTATTGCCTACATTGTTGGAGCAGTGTATCGCGCACCTTCTGCCTCGCCTGGGTTGCTGGATGACCTAAACACTTTCCTACGTGCAAATGTCAAAGCAGACGCGAAATTAATAATGACCGGCGATTTTAATCTTCATCACATAGATTGGCAAAACCCATGTACCGCTGGCTCCGATTCATCTAGAGTAGAGAAGCTATTGGAACTTATGTTCATATATAATCTAAACCAAATTGTACAAGAACACACACGAGTAACGGCCACGTCACGGTCATTGTTGGATCTGGTGTTTGTGTCAGATAAAATAGGTGCTTATACTGTTAACGTTGCGAATGGTATCTCTGACCACAAGATGATTATTGTTACAATCACAGTGGGAACAAGTGTTTGTTTCAGGCCCTACATCCCTGTACGCATTAGGGATTATGGATGCGCGGATGATGTTTCCATCCTTGACTACCTGGATTCTGCGTTTGCTGACTTTGAAATTGATTTCCATACTAAAACAGTAGAAGAGTTGTGGCAGAATTTCAAGGTAATTGTACAATACTGCGAGGACACCTATATCCCTTAACGCGTAAAGAAGACAAAGCACCGAAGCTTCTGGATAACCAGGAACATAATTCATATGAAAAGGAAAATAAAAAGGCTACGTAAAAGCGAAAATAAATCTACTCAGTTTTCGCGACTTCGAGCTGAGTTGAAGCAAGCCCTGCGCGATTCTAAAAAAATTCTTCTGTGACACGCTTAGCCGCTTCCTCAGAACATCACCGCAAAAGTTTTGGCGATACTTCAGTGATAAAAAGGAAGAGGTACAGGAAATAAGGAAAGAAGGTCAAGTTCTGATAAACAAAAAGATATTGTAGAACACGTTAATCTCTTCTTTCAGTCCGTGTTCACCACGAATGATGATGACGTCCATGTTAGTTCAGAAAGCAGAGCCTAGCCAAATGGATGACATCATAATTACACAGGAGGGCGTATTTCAGCAGCGTTTGAATTTAGATGCAAAAAAAGCGTATGGACCAGATGACATAGCGACCAAGTTTCTTCAAAGATATGCTGAATGGGCGTTGCGTTACTTGACACTTATATTTAAAAAATCATTGCAAACTCATTCTGTATCCCAAGATTGGCGCAGTGCAATAGTTATTCCGGTGTTTAAAGGCGGCAATCGAGCAATAGTGAATAATTACCGGCCTATATCTCTTACATCTATTTCTTGTAAACTTTTGGAACACATTATAGCTAAGCATATCATACGCCATTTAGAAAACAATTCTTTACTTTACCCATACCAGCATGGATTCAGAACAGGCCTTTCCACTACCACACAATTCGTAGGGACAATTCATGATTTCGCAATGCCGATTGATGCCAGAGAGCAGATTGATGTAATCCCCATAGATTTTGCCAAAGCATTCGACAAGGTGCCACACAAAATAACTGATGTACAAACTGGAAATAACCGGCCTTAATGCGACTGTCATAAAATGGACTAAAGCATACTTAACGAATCGCAACCAGGTGGTCAGAATGGATGGTCATGTCTCCGGCTCACTGGCAGTACTCTCAGGTGTCCCGCAGGGATCTGTCCTGGGACCGCTTTTATTTTTGGTGTACATTAATGACATTTCTGCTGTGATGGAGCCAGATGTACATCTTAAACTGTTCGCGGATGACTGTTTATTTTATTCTACAGTGCGAAACACGGCAGACCAACTTAAACTTAATAACTGTCTAAAGGCGTTAAGAGGATGGTGCAACAAATGGAGTATGGAAATAAATTATTCTAAATCAACATATGCACATATTACAACACAAAAAAGGGGCCGTCTTTTGTTTCTATATACTATTGGTGAGAAGTGTCGGATGAATACTAGTCAGTTTAAACACCTGGGAATAACGATAACAGAAAACTTATCGTGGAGCATAGATATAAATAATGTTTGTTCAAAAGCATACGGGAGGTTATTTTTCTTGCGAAAAAAATTGGAGGGTGCTACATGCGATGTACGACTCACCCCTTACAAAACGTTTGTAAGGCCACTTCTTGAGTACGCGTCAGAGGTATGGAGCCCTCACCAAAATTATTTGAAGAAAGAACTAGAGAAAATTAAGAGGTACGCGGTGCGCTTTATATGCTCCCGATATCGAAGGACTGATTCACTCTCAGAAATGCTCCGTTTTTCTAAACTGGACCTCCTAGAAACGCGTAGACAAGAAAATCGATTGAAATTATTATTACAAATGCTCCAAGGCCAAATAAATATTAGGAAGGAAACATGCATACTGGCACCTGACAAACGGAGCTCCAGAACCAACCATAATCGATCTGTCCGAGCTTATACCGCTCACACAAATACATGAAGGTACTCCTTCTTCCCCAACGTGATTGAAATGTGGAACAAGTTACCGATGTGTGTAGTGGAACATACTGATCTGTCCCAATTCAAACAAACTCTGGATGACTATCTGTGCGAGTGCGCCGCTTGATTCCGCTGTATTCTGTATGTGTGATTATTGCGCAGGTTCTTTTCTTTTATGTTCTTTTTCATAATCCTCTCTGTAAGGACCCTCGCAAGGGGTTTGAGAATATTGTTAAATAAATAAATGAATAAATAAATATTCCATTCATCCCCGAGAGTAGGTGTAAACGGGGAAATGCTCACTCGTTCGCTCACACGGGCACACAAACACGCACACAGATATACGACACATGTTCACCCGCATCGCATTTACACGCGCCCACGGATGCACAGACGCACAAACGTGTACGCTCGCACACACACGGAAATGCATGCACACCCAAATGCGCGTATGGTCGCACACGCATACACGCACTCGTGCGCATGTACGCTCAAATACGGAGACACAAACGCGCGCACGCACGCATATGCAAGTACACACGCGCGCACGCTCAAGGCCCATGCATATGCATACACACTCTCCTTCCGTGCTGCCTCACAACAACATGCGCGTGCAGACTGAATGACACTCGCTCAGTAATTACCCTTAAAACTTCAGCTGTAATAAATCGCTTTACGGTATAAATTTGGCAATTCTGCTGTGCCCTCTCCCGAGAGGGTACAAAAGTATTCGCTCCGGTCGTGTGACATAACCGCCCATCCCCGACCAAAACACTGCTTTAATGCATCGCCAATGTTTCGAACAAGTGCCATAAATGCATGTGTTGTTACAAGGGACTGCCCGCCCGGCGCAGTGAGTTTAAACTTGTTGAACTCGGCCGATATATTGAAATAAAATTGTCGTAAAATTTTGCCCTTTCAGTTACACATGTGCATTGTCGTGAAGTTCCACAGAATGTTGAACGTGCAATGTCAAGAATTCCTGATTATGTCCATGCTACAAGGCACGATAGTATTTTTGTCTTGTTTAACACAACACAAAATAAATGTGTATGCTTGTTATGTTGTCGAATGAATAAAACCTGATAATAAAAGCGATCACTTAACAAATGAGCAACCCATTACTACGTTGTAGGAAGTAAAAATGGAAAATAATTTTGTCGAGAATCTCCGCAGTTCTTCGAGAATTTTCTTCTCCCTAGCGGCTTCGATGACCTATCGTCAGAATGACGCTGAGCACTCTTTTTTAATTGCCTTGGATCTAAAGGACAACGCGTTTTCGAAGCTCACACCTCGGGAACAAGGAGCACGACACCAGCTGAAGTTAGCAAAAACAACGATGGAGGAATGGAAATGTAGAAGGCCGCAACCGCAGGGTTAGGCAGCCATTTAACTTCTACCAGCAATATTCGCGTAAAACGACACGGTTTTCAAGAGACGGCAGCTTCTGGGAGATGCAATAGCTGGTTTTGTTGTCGCTGTCGAAAAACCAGCGGACAAATAATTTTTGCGACCGGCTTGTCAAGGGCATTGCGTGTCCTCACTTGCGTGAGGACTTCCGTGAGGACTCTTTGAGGGTGACATGTTAACGTTTCAACGAGAAATCGAGATATATTTGCTTCGGGAGAAAGTGGCCCGAGAGCCGGCATTTCTTGGAAACTCAATGCAGAGGGTCTCATCCTAACCACCAAGCGAGCGCGGTGCATTCAGGGATGACTCCACGAGAATTATCATGCTCACACTCACGATAAAGGGGCTTCCCGTTATGAACGGTAACGTTCACACTCTTCCCACTAATCTTCGATGCCTACTGACGCCAGAGTTGCCGCGCACTCTGGAAAACTACAGATCTGCGATAACTGCCGAGGAGCACGTCGCGAACGATCTCGATGCCCAGCCCAGGGCCAGTGCTTGTTATGGTTGTGGACGTTTTGGTCATTTTCGCATTGTTTGTAGCCACAAGGCCATGGGGGCTAATCCCGAGTGTGGGAATTCGTCCCATAGGTAGATGCAACAAGTTTAATCAACATTTTGACTACCGAAGCCGAAGTTACAGTGGCTCTAGCTGACCACATCTTCAGCCCACCTGCTCAGCGCCCAGGTATCTTCATTGATGGGCAAGTCGCTTCTCGGACTTGCACATCAACTGCTCCTCTGAACGGATGCGTAGCGTGATGTTTCTCGTCGTTACCAGACCTGCCGTGTCAGTTTTCGGAGAACAACACTTACGAAACATTATTCAAGATATAGGACTGCTCAGCAGCGCCTGATTCACGTTGTTTGAATTTTCAAGACAGAAGATGCCAGTTCTTGGCTCCTTCCGTGCTCGCGTGATTTACAGCGCAGGGCCAGAAATGTTACCTTCCATGTTACGCCAATAGAACGTGACTGCTTGAGTTGGACGCTGTCCGAAATCTCCGACTGCAGATCAACGGCGAAGAACTTCGCTGCCTGGATACGTTGGCTGAAGCGAGTCAACCGGTGTTTACTTCGATGACGTGTGGTTTACTGGAAACATCAACCACAAAGGCCAAATGTCCTTGGCTTCCCTCCCGAATGAGTTTTCCAGCACCACTGAACCCAGCACCACTGTTTACTCATTTGTTCTCGCTAGGCCTCGGGCTAGCAAACGTATTCCAGCGCAAGATCAAAGGACTTCCTGCCACACTCAAGTTAAGATGAGTATCCCTCTCACTACGACAGCCAGTGAGTGAGGAGCTGAACCGTTTGGAAGCGGCTGACGTCATTCAAAGAATTGATGCATCAGAGTAGATGTCCAGGTGTCCCCTGTTGTTTGAGACAAGAAAGATGGAAGCATCCGTCTTTTTGTTGACATCAGAGAGCCAAGCAAAGCAGTGATGGTAGACAAGATTCATCGGCCCCACATTGCAGACCTGCTGAAGTGGAGCCCGCGCTTCTCGAAGTCAGGCTTAGCATTAGCATACCTGCAAGTACTACTTCACCCGGATAGCAGGGACATTACAGCACTTATCACTCACTAGGGATTCTACAGGTTTCAGCGAGTGTACGTCCATCTAGCTTCAGCCCCAGCTACCTTCCAACAAATGCTTACGACTATCCTTGAAGATTGTAAGGGTGCCCTGTGCTATATCTATGACATCATCGTCTTTTAGAAGACCGCAGGAGCACAGTTAACCTCACGGAGGTCCTTTGTCGTTCCGCTGAAGCAGGACTCAAACTGAATGAGAAATACAGATCCAACGCCAGTGAGCTTTCCTTCCTTGGAGATAGCGTCAGTGCTGGAGGTATAGCACCCCTTCAAACCAAAATCAATGCGATCGTCTATGCGATGCACCGTCAGATGACGCCATGTTCCGCTCCTTTTCGGTTCTCGTCGATTATTATTCAAGGTATCTTCCACCCCTAGCCGAGGAAGTAGAAGCAATGCATTGCCTTCTTCGCAAGGACACTGTCCGAAGTAAGCTCGAATTTCAAGCTCCTATCTGACTTAATCACTGATATAATAACCTCTGCCCTCGAGCTAGTTCAAGATAGTTCTGTCAGCTTTAATCTTGGAAACTAAAGTTGTACTACCAGCATCACTTTATTGAACGAGCCTTTAAAGCTTGGCTCACTCGCTTGCCTGCAGAACTTCCATCAGCTATGTCTTTTTATCTTTTTTCACACATTATACTACAATCCCGCACTGCACAATGACCCTACTCTTCCTCGGTCACACATTTCACCTTGTTACGATCATGCACAAGAGGTAGAAATAATGTCGGTATGGACGCAAACATGTTATCAATCATTTATGCCCCGCACTTCCCCACACTGGAATCACTTCCGGGATGAGTCACGTCCACTGTTAGTTATTCCCAGTTTCAGAATGTTTTAAATACAAGTGTTTTACTGGGCTACTAACCAAGCATGTACTTATGTTCTTTTCGGCCAAATACTTGACAATTTGTTCTTCTGGCTTATTCCGGAACCGTTCCAGCTAACATTGTGTGAACAGAACACAGCCTGTGTTGTGTGTTTTTCAGTATTTTCCACTCCCCTTTTTAATGCCTCTGTCCGTGAGGGTAACCGAAATAAATATAAGTAGCTTATGAGAAGTAATTTTCGCGTTTTCTGAAAGAAAAGTATCCGACCATTTTAGAGCGCAGGGTGTTATTGGCTTGTGAGTGAATGCCGCGAGTGCACATTTATCTGACGAGATTTCGAGGCATTTGTTTCGGAGGTACACCGCTGTCTGTGTAATAGCTTTTTCAAGCCTTTTACGTATGTGAAGACGTGACACACCAAAAGTCCATAAACAAATGCCTTGGGCTTACTTGGCCAGTGAGTGCGAGGCTAAATAGCGTTAATCGAGATAATATTTTGTGTGAGTTCCGATGATGGACATGAATAGCGACATGAACACTGTCTGTTTATGAGCGGCTTTGTCAAAAACCACCATTCAATTTGGATACAGGTTATAGTGCTCTAGGTACTACTCCAAGTTGGCAAGGATAATTTTTTCTTATTACCGTTACTGTACAACTGGCCAGCGCTTTTCGGGTGTGGGAGGCGAGTTATACTGGGGACGTGCCCGGATTCAGGAGCGCGGCCAAGCGGCTTGTCTTACATTCTTCGTGAGCCATGTCCTCTTGCCTGGATACCTTGAATCAATCCGATAATTCACTCGGGTTGCGCAAGGCGTGGTAGGATTTTCCGTCTGATCCCGGGCATGAACAACGCCTCCATAGAGCAGGAGTTGCTTCCAGCTCATTCATCGCAAAAGGAAGATTCCTGGGGAAGCCACACGAAACGGGAAAGGCTCTGGGGGCTCCAGAGCCTCGGCCTGATGCTTTGGCCAGCGATGATCGCACAAAAGTCTTCCGCAAAACCAATATCCAGCCGCTTCTGCAAGAGTGCCAGCGCATTGAATAGAGGCGTTGTTCCGGGAAGGAATGCAGACCACGTACGGTCCTCTAGATATGGGGAACTGGGTTCCGAGGTGATATTGACTGGCAAAATGTGGAACATTCGGTTGCTAATCTATCCATGCGACGCTGCATTTCATCTTGTATTCGTCTGGCTGTACTAAGGCCTTGCTACAATATGCCCAAATAATTCACGAGCAGGAGGATAGACAATGTATTATAAACAATGACTGTAGAGCCTACACACTGTGCAATGTTTTCGTACACATGAAGAAGCGTTTTCACTGAAAACTTTGCAGAATACTGCTACTGCTGCCGAATGCGCATTCAGCCGTGGTATATCGCAGGGCTGGTTTCACGAAAGTAAGGATGCCCAGTAGCACGAGAGGCAGGAAATTATGCCTTGAAGTAGTGTACTAGAGCACATGAGGCAATTCTCCATGTCAGGAGAGAAACAGAAAACCATGGCGTTTGACAGCAGGCTGTAAGCAGGGATCGGTTGCATAGCTAGCTTGATGCGCATAATTCTTCAGCAAGAACGGAAATGGGTTGAACACCAACGTTAATCAGCGTTCGTATGCGTTCATGGAGTTGGCGAACTACTGCATGCCTCATGTGTCCTAGTTGTACTTTGAATGGTGGACGCAGAATACGGCATGATGAATAGATACAGTTGTAAGTATGAATTATACTGACATGTATAATGTATCTCTAACCACAAAGACTTCTCAGCCGGGCATAACAACGTTGTCATGAAACCTAACGTGTGTGTAGCCTGATGTCCGTGATGACCATAATGATGAAACCATGACTACTGCTTAGCACGGCTGAACAGTGTACACATACAGACAGGCAAGATAATGCGTCGGCAGCAAAATCAGCATTGCCAGAGAAATGAAAAATGTCACTTGCAGCTTCACATACCTAAGGGTTATAACGAGGTTGACAAGCGGCCAGCCGACAATAGCGTGCAGATTAAAACTGCGTTCAATATACACAATATAAAAAATTTATAACGCGGCCTATGCGTTAGTTAGAAGTCTTTCAGCATGTTGTCTGCGCGTAGCCACATGCTCTGACAGAGAGGTGCACACTCCAAGCAACTATCTTCCCTGGACTACCAGCGGTTACCAGGCTAATATTTTCAAATGTCTGGAGGGCACCGCTCCACCTTCGTATCTGAAGCCACTTTCAATGCGCAGCCGTGTTGTATCAAGACTCGGGCCTGCGCAGTACATTTGTGGTGTTTCAAGATGTTTGAAAGACGGAAAAAATGGCTAAATGATAATTTATAGCTGAAACTTGAATGACTGTTGCATGCGTTGCGGCATTTTATACTTATACGTAAATTATTATTGCGTTGCGGCTCGTACAGTATTTCACGCACTTTTCGGGGCTTATCTATATACCTAACCGTTTTCTCACCTGCCTGGGTCATGGGTAGGCCACATTACAATGGGCAGCGCATAGGGCCGCTCTGCTAAGGGAACAGGATTCTCAACCGACTGTACGGCCAACTTTGGTCACTTAGTATGTGGCAATGCCGGAGTAGACAGGTTCCGCTCTTCAACGAACTTCGTTCATGCCGACAGGAACTCAATATGTACCATTCTTCGATGAAACACTTCCGCAGAGACATGTACCCCTATGTGTATGTCAATCGGTATGTGCTGGGCTTCAGTAAACCCTTTTGACGCCTACCTACGTCACTGGTTAAGTGCCTGTAGGCGCGTGCGCCTCTTTAATGAATGTCTTTGGCGCCAGCTTGGTATGTGCCACTAGATTTGTGCCACCTTGCAATGGCAAATAGATAATGCCAATTTCTCTGATGCTGAATGGACTCAAACCCACGTCACACCTGTTCGTCAAGGACAAGAGTGCGCCTCATTAGCGAGATAGGCAGTGAATGCGGTAGATATGTGCCGCTCTTCGATGAACATATTGCCAGCTTGTATTACCGTGTACGAACAACGGGGTGTGCGGCCAGATAGAGCCAGTCTCAGCACTTGTACGCAACAGCTCGCAAGACTTCTTGCCTTGGAGTAAACGCACAGAAACTCCTCGGGGAGTTCTATAAGCATGTCTTAGCGTTGTGCCACTCGCTCATTTCCTCGCCGCTCAGTGTCATAATGAATATTATAAAACTTGAACCGACCAGTAGAAACGACAGCGTGGCGGTGACACGAACTGCTGCGGATGGCGGCACAAGGTGAACTTATGACGCGTGCAAACCATTGCAGGTGGCGACACCAGATGCGCTGATGACGTGCCGATCATTATAAGCCGTTATTGCTCTTCAGGGCCTTATCCATCCGCGTCGAACCATCATCAGCCGTGATCAAATGTACTCCGGTGGCGGATGCGTATGGCGCGGCCGCGGGGGCCTTACCTTGAAAGCAATCTGCAATAAATCGGGAGAGTTTTCCGAGTGCTGATAACTTCGTGTGCGCTGTGTTCTCGCGGCTTAGCTGGAGTTTAAGCAAGACGCAGCACAAAGGTAAATCCATTCACTCCGGCGGGCTTCATCTTCAAAGCGATCGCCTTAGATCGCGGACGGACGGACAGACGGACCGGCTTCTTCGTTGGGCAAGCATAGAAATCCTTACTGATTGAAAAGCGCGAGAGTGCAAGAAATCAGCCACGCTGCCGTATGATGCGTTTCCCAACAGATGCAGCGGCACGCGATGGGTTTCTGAAGACACACGCACGCTTCGCAGTGGCGCCGCTAGATGGCGCCGTGTGTTCTTACTGAAGCGCAAGAGTTCCGCTGGAATGAACATCTCATCCATAACTAGTTTCGATGGTGGCAATATGCGATGCCGCTATATTTATTAAGTCCTAAACGCGTTACCACTGACAGCCATCGTCAGATTGGCTCTGCGGAATTTTCTATTTAGTATTATGTAACATTGTCAAGCTTCCCAACATACTGACAGCACCCTGCTTATGTTGAGACATTCTAATTCTGAATATGCTATTGGTAACCTGCACTATGACTCGCAACAACTTGTTAATATGCCTCACAATTAATTTACAAATCCTAGCAGACAAACGTTGTATGTTATCACAAAAAGTTTAGAGACCCCTACGGAAACCCGCCGGGGTGGCCTACCGCTCATAGTGTTGCGCTGTTAAGTACGAGGTCGCAGGATCAAATCCCTGCTGCGGCGGCCGTATTTCTGTGGGGGAAAAAGCGAAAACTTCAGTGTCCCGCGCGCTGGGAGCACGTTAAAGCTACCCGGGTGGTCAAAATTAACATGGAATCCCCTACTATGGCGTGCGTCAAAATTACATTGGGGCTTAGGCACGTAGCACCCCATAATTCAAATCAATTCTTACGGGTGCTTCATTCATTCTATAGGTGCCTAGTTAAAGCAATATGCCTACGTAAGTTTCCAACCTGCAGGTCCTGCGAAGTACACACAAACATTTCTGTGGGTTCATTCCCTGGAACCAATCTTTCGAAGATGTTTGCTCTAAAATGTGAAAGCTTGCGTGTCTGTTGCACTCCCCCAGGTGACTGTGGCCGATGTAGATGCGAAGGCAGTTAGTATTCTCTTTGGAAAGAGTTGTCGTTTGCTATCTCCATTTCACTTCTGTTCTAATTCTTGGGCGAATTAAATTGTAGGGTTTTACGTGCCAGAACCCCGATCTGATTATGAGGTATCTCATAGTGGGGACTACAGAAATCTGGTCCACCTGCGTTTCTTTAACGTGCACCGAAATCTTAGCACACGGGTGTTTTCGCCTTTCACCCCCATTGCAATGTGGCCGCCATGGCCAGGATTTGATCCCGCTACCTCGTGCTTAGCATCTTGACCCAAAGCATTCAGTCGCTTATCGAAAGCACGCAAAAATATATTACGAGTCACTTTCAGAAGAGAGGCGACCAGAGGGGAATTTGCACTAGAAAATGCCTGTTGGAGTTTGTACTAGTTTTTTAAGGAAAGAAGCGCTGTAAAGTACATTTAGACGAGAGAGCTTTGCCTCTCTTACAAACCTGACTCAGAGCTCTGTACACGGCCGCATTAAGGCTTGTTCCTTTTTTCGTCGTATCCACACCAGTAAGAGAAAGCGTATATCAGAATAATAAATTCCAGTCGTTTAAAATTTTGTGCCTGTACATTTGTTTGCTTGAGTGACCAGAAAGCTGAGAAACAAGCATTTTTATACCTTTATTGTATTTAAATCTGCGATTATGTAAAAATTTCCTGACTGTGCTTTTAGTTCAGGGCAGCCGAGGCAGAATATAAAGGACAGCTGGCTGGCTCCCACTTCGGGCACGACATCGCATCCAAGATGTCGCACTCACGCTGGTTATTATTACAGGCTACGATAACGCTGATGGTATCGTCCATGTGTCTTCGCCAGGATCGACAACCGCCTGCCGACCTGCTGCTTCCGCTTACCAATCCGCATCGACGATTGCTAAATCCAGCTACAGTTACATTGCTAACCCGCCAGTTGCAGATGAATCCAAGTGGTCAGCCTGGCAACCTAGGATTACATCATGTACGTTCACGGCGGCCGAGGCAGGATATAAAGGACAGCTGGCTGGCTCCCACTTCGGGCACGACATCGCATACAAGATGTCGCACTCACGCTGGTTATTATTACAGGTTAGTTACCTGAAAGCTGCGCATTGTTTTAGAAGTAGTAATTACTCTTTGTTGGCGGTGTCGTGCCCACCACAGTCTGTTGAAAAATTGAAGTTTGTGATGGCTCTGTTTACTTGCAAATTTCGTTCCTTGTCTGCTATTTTACTATTTCTTTCGGGAGATATAGAATCTAATTCTGGCCCTATGACAAAAGGTGAAGCAGATTCACTTGCCCAAGCTATAGATGCTATCCGCTGGCTTGAGGAGGGTCAAGCTTCCCTGATAGCCGATTTGAAGTCTGCCAGGGAGAAGCAAGTGGAAGCTGACGACAAAATTAAAATTTTATGTGATAAGATTGTGTCTTTGGAAAAAGCAATGGAGTTAAATTGCACAATTAAAGCTGGGACAGATTCCGACGCTGTACGCGTGGAGTCTGAGCAGGTGGCGGTTATTAAGGCACGCTGTAACGACTCCGAGAATAGGCTGCGACGTTCGAATCTGCTTTTCTTCGGTTTGGAAGATAACGCTAGAGAAGACTGGATAAAGTCGGAGCAAGAAATAATTGACTTCTGTGGGGATAAGCTGGGCATCAAAATAAGGGAACAACAATTTGAGCGGGTGCATCGGTTGGGAAGATATAGCGAGAACAAACGGAGACCAATCATAGCCAAGCTGACCGTCTTTAAGGACAAAGATCGCATACTCTCTTCGGCACGCAAACTGAAGGGAACGTGACATTCCATTCGCGAAGATTTTTCACCGGAAACTCGACGTGCTAGACAAAAGCTAATTGAATTTGCGAAAACCCAGAATAATGCTTTCAAGCTTTCAGTGGACAAGCTGCGTATTGAATCAAGAACTTATATCTACGATGGTTCTGCAAGTGCAGTTGTGCCGCTGAATAGATAGCTACGGTTTGGAGCATGCGCACAGAGTCACCAAGTAATAAAGCTAACCCCGACTTCACCATCGCTATAATTATCGTACGCCAACATACGAAGCATATTATCAAAGCGGGATCTCATCTCTTCCTTCTTCGAAGACAGTAAATCGGACATTATCGCTTTCACAGAGACATGGCTGCATTCTGCAATAACAAATAATGAAATCTTTTCATCTTCAAACACGTACGACATATATAGGTGTGACCGCTCTAGTAAAAGAGGAGGCGGTGTCTTGATTGGTGTAAAGAAAACCATTACGTCATTTTTGGTCAACACTAATTGTGATCTCGAGATTGTCTGGGTGGCCTGCACGATGTCATCTTCTAGAATACTAATAGGTAATTGTTACCGTGCACCAGATTCTAACAATTCTTTCAATATGCTCTCCGCGACACAATCGACAAAGCCATTGAACTCTTCCCGGCTGATTTAATTTATCTTCTTGGGGATTTCAGTTATCCACTAATCGATTGGACGAATTTATCATCTCCTTGTCATATATCGTCTGAATTCATCAACTTGTCTTTAGACTTTAATCTCTTTCAAGCTGTCACGAAACCCACACGTGGTGCCAATGTTCTAGATCTCATTCTTAGTACAGCACCTGAAACAATAGGTCACATAGAATATTTGGATGGTTTCAGCGACCACCTTTTGCTCCAAATAACGATAAACACAACGCCACCGGTTACGGTTAAAACGACAAAACAAATTCGTGATTACAATAAAGGCAACTATAAAACAATAATCTCAGAATTTGAAACTTTCTTCGAAAACACAATGTGGCCATCATTTTACGACAGACCCGTTGAAGAAAACTGCCTCATGTTTAAAAATACACTGTGCGTATTAGTAGACAAGTATGTTCTACTCGTTAATATAACTGACGATAAGTTGCACCCTTGGTTTACTAAAAAGATTGAGCGCATGAAGAACAAGAAAAAACGCTTGTATAATATCGCTAAGCGAGATCGCACATCAGCAGCGCGGCAGAATTACAAAACGTACCTTAAATCGTACTGCTCAGCTTTAGGCGAAGCTAAAGATAAATATTTTTCTAATGATCTTCCTGAGCTGCTTAAGAACAATCCTGCCAAGTTTTGGAAAATAATAAAGCCTAACAACGAATCATATGAATTCTCATTACAAAACAGCAGCAATATTTCTATTCCAGTCAGCGAGTGTTTGGAGGTCTTTAATTCATTCTTCAGCTCTGTATTTACACAAGAGAACACTTCAAATATACCTTTTGTTTCAGAATTAGGCTACCAATACATGGAACCTATTGAAGTCACTTTGGAGGGCCTCTCTTCTCTCATAAATAACCTTAAGATGTCTTCTTCATGTGGCATAGATGGTATAAACTCAAAGATTTTAAAGAATACGGTAGAAATATCAAGCAAAATTCTTTTTTACATATTCAGACAATCACTTGCGACAGGCCACCTTCCCGCAGATTGGAAGATGGCGAAAGTTATACCTGTATTTAAAAATGGCAACCGGAACTCTTGTGAGAATTATCGTCCCATTTCATTGACATGCATTCCCTGCAAGTTGCTTGAACACATTATCGCTTCGCAGATTTACAGACATCTTGAGGCTAACAAATTCCTTTTTCATAATCAGCATGGCTTTAGGAAGGGCCTCAGATGCGATACACAGTTATTTGAAGTTACAACAGACCTACACACTAACTTAAATTATAACTTACAAATTGATTGCTTGTTCCTTGATTTTTCGAAGGCATTCGACCGTGTCGCACATTGTCGCCTAATATCAAAACTCTCTGCACTTAAATTGGACTGTCTTACCTTGTCATGGCTCCGAAATTTCCTGTCTAATTGTCAGCAGTTTACTATTGCAAATAACCATTCTTCCTCCGTAACAGACGTTTCTTCTGGTGTACCACAGGGTAGCGTCCTCGGTCCCTTGCTTTTTCTAATATTTATTAACGACTTACCTCAAAATTTGTCCTCCACCATCAGAATATTCGCCGATGACTGCATAATTTATCGCCCAATTAAAAACTCAGATGATCATCTCGTTCTTCAGCAAGACCTTCAACAAATCAATAACTGGTGCAATAAATGGCTAATGACTTTAAACACCACAAAATGCAAAGTAATGTCTTTTACCCGGAAGTCGGCAACCTCACAGTATCCCTACCATATTAACAATTACACTGTTACAACAGCTACACAATATAAGTACCTAGGGGTTCTATTCACATCGAATCTTTCTTGGACAGAGCATATCACGTCCATTTCAGCTAATGCCTCCCAATCGTTAGGGTACTTGCGACGCAACTTAAGAAATGTTCCTTCAAATGTTCGCAAGCTAGCTTACCTAACTCTCGTTCGTCCCAAGCTCGAGTATGCATCTCCCATTTGGTCCGCTCGCCAGAAATACCTACTTGAAACGCTAGAACGGATCCAGAATAGAGCAAGCCGCTTCATCATAAACGATTACAGCTACCAGTCTAGTGTTACACAAATAAAACTTAAGCTTTCATTACAATCCTTGAGCACTCGCCGAGACATTGGCCATTTATCACTGTTCCACAAATTCCTTCACTCCACTCGAACATCCGCATGCTTGAAACGACCCTACTCCACGTCACATAGGCTGCATAATCATTTCAGCTATGCCCGCCTTCACGGGTCTACAAAAGCATTCCATTACTCTGCTCTTCCTCGTGCTATCAGAATATGGAATTCGCTCCCGGACAGCATTGCAAGCCAATCCAACTACGATTCATTCCGCGATGCCTTGACTGAATACATGACTAAAGAGAAGTGAAGTTTTACGTTTGTCGCACAATGCTTTCTATACTTGCGCTAACTTTTACAGCTTATTTTCGCATTATTACCGTTATGTCGCTATGTTTACCGTTTCATTGGAATGTCGCGTCGGTAACTTTTCTGTGATTGTTTTTTATTGTTACTGTTTTTTTATTAATTACACCATTTCCCTGAAAACAATCTGTGTGATTTATTCCTTGTTATTATATTATGTTTTTTTAATGTTTGTTCTTTTTTCTAGTGAATCGTGAACTAAATAATTCTTTTTTCATCTCAGTTGTACTTGCGGTTGTAGGCTGTAAACAGATACGGTTTATAGATGTCTTGTATTCGATGTATTTTCTATGTACTGCCCCCCTTACTCAATGCCTCACTTGAGGCCTGTAAGGTATTTTCAAATAAAAAATAAATAAATATCTCCATTTGCCGGGTGAGGCCCCTCGATCCCGCGTTTGGCCACATAGGGCCCGCTTTTGTATATTCAAATGATATAAAAGGAATATAGTATATCTGTTTCGGTCCTTTTGCCTTGTGGCGTACGTAACAATGCAGAAGTGATGTAGAAGGATTTTTTAGGGACACTTGAACGCTTGTTACCTCTTACTTGATGGGAAAACAAAGTTACGGTGGCACCCCAGCTGTGAAAGCATTTTTCTTAGCGTACTTCAAAAACAACAGGTGTCCTTGTGAATGGTTACATGAAAGAGCAAACAAAGAAGAATCAGATTTCACACCTCTATTTACTTATTCATCAGCTCAACAAAAGAGATAATATAAATGACTGTGAATTTTGGACGCTTTATTATAAGAGTAATAATAAGGCCAAGAACAGGGAAGCATAACAGAAAGTAGGCTCTTCTGCAATGCTCATTTGCATGTAGCGCTGTATGGAGATGTCCAATTCTTTCTAGTCAGCGTAACAATATAATCAAACCGTTTCTTGCATTCCTCTTCAATACCTGTAGCGATATTCGAACGGTTTCTCACACGCAGGTCTCTCCAGACCTCAGTAGTCACTGTGAAAGAAGAAAATGCGAAATGGATCAGGCTGCTAAATATAAACGAACATAAGGGTTCACAGGAGAAAGTAAACAGTTAGTAAATTACCATTTTAAGGAATGAAGCCACCCGCGTTGCGACATTTTGACTGCCGTCGACGAGCAGCATTATTTAGACCCTAAGCTACTACTACATATAAAACATTTCTAGGACTACGTGACACTCGTAAATTTTAACTGAGCCCAATGATAGCGCTACTACCACGGAAGAAAGCGTACTAGACCACAATACACAAGAGTACTTCTATTCTCTAGTCACGGAAAGCACAACAATGACGCCAACACAAGCAGCAATGGCGTAACGGAGATTGAGCAAAGTTATGTTCAGGATACGCCATGTCCAAATTTCCTCGTACTTATTCTGTCTGATATAATTGTAAGTACTGCGACGCATCATTTATTTGAGATTTTACTCCATTTTATCGATTATCTCATTGATCGCGCGGATGTGATTGATGGTGCATATCCCTCTGAAGAGCATGCTTGTTTTACTGGATATTTATGTATTGCCCAGATGCTCAAGTTCACTTTTCTCTACACTTTGAAAACCACCGGAAGCAGTGCAATTGCCTGTCGCCTTTTAATTTTCTGAAATATTAATTATTTTAGAGCAATGCTCTGTTTACATTTCTCCAGCTTTCTGGTGCACCATAAGCAATGAAATTTTGCCAACGAAAGGTCGCAAGCTTTTAAGCATAACATATCGCCATCAATTATTAGATTGGTTGTTGATGTCTTTCATGCACAAACCATTGCATGGGCTAATTTCAGCATCATCGGAAGTGTGTGAGCCATTTTGCATTAGAGACTCGATTGTATTTGTTCATCCTGGCAAGGCAAATTGAATATTGTGCTTGAAAATGTCTAAAACGTCAGCTCTGTCTTGCAGAGAGGTTCACGCTTCGTAGCGATGGTAGCGAATTTTCGTAGCGAAGCGGCAACGGAGCGTTTCTGTCCCATAGGATGCGCTTGCGACGCTCCGTCGCCGCTTCGCTTTTCTCTCGCGCATTGCGCATCTTGACATGAAAACTGTTTAGAGCGCAAACACATGCAACCACAAAGTATAAGGGACAGGACACAAGCGCTGACTTCATCTGGGACGAGGCCCTTGCGGATACAGAAGGCGTAGCGTCTTGCCCGGCATGTAGCGTTCACGATGTGGGTCAGTAAAAGGTCAGTGATGCAAGAAGAGGGAAGAACACAGAAGGAAGGGCCCACTGAACAAGAAAGGTACTTCATTAAAACTTCTTTCTGGGCGAGTTGGTGCATACTTGACATGAAAACTGTTTACAGCGCAAACACATGCAACCACAAAGTATAAGGGACAGGACACAAGCGCTGACTTCATCTGGGACGAGGCCCTTGCGGATACAGAAGGCGCATCTGTTCCGAACCTGGACTGCGCAAGCGAGACCTAGACGTGGTAAGGCAGGACCCCTCCAACAACGGCTACCCAGCGCAGATTCTGAGGACTCAAAAGTTGCGTGGTCGTTTGCTAACCATGCAAAGGTACAAGAAAAGGAGGAGCAGAAACGGGCGGCTCTCCCCTACGCACAAGGGATAAGTGAGGAACTGGAAAAAGTTTTTGGCAAATACAGTGTAAAAATCGCCCACGTGCCAACAAATGAAGACAGAAGGTCGCATGCGTGAAAGGCCCTTTGGAAAAGTAAAGGTTTCCAGGGGTAATCTACAAGATTCCGTGCAAGAGTTATGACGCTTCCTACATATGTAAAAGTGGGAATTTCAAAAGAAGCATTCAGCAACGCTAGAACGATGTCAGGAAGTTCAAGTGCCTTGGCGGATAATAATTTGACTACTAACAACATCGTTGACTGTGATACTGCGAGCATAATGACGACAGAAAAGCGCCTAGGTTCAAGACCACTGTTGGAATCTTTACATATTCAAACGACTAGATACGCGATTAACCGGACACGGGGTAATCTCCCCGAGATATGCATGTGCCCTCTGCGCCATCTAACGCATAAGTTATCGTACCCTCTGGCGCTCATCTTCATTTTGAAGAAGGGATACGTAGCGGTCTCGAAACGTCATTTTATGTTTTATTCCTTTTTGAACCTTAGGCGAGTGCTACTTTAAGTGACAATGTATCACCCTTGCCTGACGAGTTTTCGTCGAACTTTGGACTATGCTACAGTTAGAGAGAAGCATGAGGCGCCCGTTACTGTGCTTATTCGTCAGTTCGTCAATCTGAATTCCAGAATGGGTTTATTCCAAAGCCACCTGGTATTCTACGGCCACTTCAAATATTCCGGCCTCATCGAAAGTCTCTGCGACTGCCGCTCCTTGTACATACAGCCATGGCTAGAAAGACAATCGCCCAAGCAGAACACCGTCTGCTACAAGCCCGGATTTTGGAAACAAAATGAACGATTAAGCGACTAGAAAATAAAATTTTCTTTTCCCAACGACTGCTTGGATGTCGCCTTCCAAATGATTTTCACGATGTGTTACTACATGCAAATATCGTCACTTGCTGGACTCGCGAAACTAGGACAGAGTCCTAGGGCGCCAAGTTCTCCCCACTGCTGCGTCGGAATCCTGATCCTTCTTGTATGCTAGGTGTTCGCAACCTGTGTTCGTACAAACTCGACCCCACGGAAGAACGCCTTCTCAGCCTTGGCTTGAACTTCAACGGGGGTTATGCCCAAACTACGAAAAAATAACGTGTGCCCAGGAATAAGCGGCATGCCTGGTCAGTCCTCCTCTACAAGAAGAGACACGTTCACGCGCCATCGGGGCCCCGTCCAAGCTCTCAAAGACCAAGACTGACACGCTACCGGTTCCGGAGAAGACAGCGTTGCGAGGCATTCAGCAGAAATAATGACATTGTTATTCTTCCCGCAGACAACAGAAACGCTACGCTCATCCTTGACCGCTCAGACTACGTCGCCAAGATGACGTCATTGCTTCAGGACGGCACAACCTATACGAAGGGAAGCCGAGACCGAACGAAAAAGATAGAATCCGCGCAACAAAATCTACTCACGGATTGTCTCAGTAGCTGCTCAAAACCTACTCATATTCTCATTCGAACGCGTTATAACTTAAGTAATAAGTTACAACGCGTCCGAATGAGAATGGTATGTAATTTAATTAATGTCTCGAGCGCGCAAGCTTTCGCCTTCACCACCTTTGGTGTATGCTAAAGAGACTGCCATTCTTTTTTTCTTATTGTGATGGTATGAGTACGGGCATGAGACCAATACTTATCAACTGTAAATAAAAAAATTGAAATTTCCCCGCCAAAGGTTGTGGGTTCGAGTGATTTAATTGGCGCTACCTTAATTAATTGTACGTTACTTAACTTCGCCCTAATTAACACCAAAGGCCAAGGGTGTGACTCCCACGAAAGGCCCTAGCTTCGAGTGCCCTAATTAAATATATAAGAATTAACTGCACCATAATTACCTTCGCCTTAAGACCAAAAGTTCTGGGTTTGACTTCGAGATTAGCTCGAGCGCTCGACTCCCACCGAAGGTCGTGGGGTCGAGTGCATGAATTAACTCTATCTCGATTACCTTTGCCATCTTTTTGGCATGATGAGCAGCATCGGAGCGAGCCGTGGAAGAAGACTACGACGAACGCGCGAGCAGTGGCACTAACGCGTGTGCGCACGAGGCGAGGTCACATGACTTTCTGCAACGAGCGTCTGCGGTCAGGAGGCGTTCAGCGCGTAGCGGCACCACGGATCCGAGCACAGATGTATGGGGCCTCCTACGCTTAGCCGTGCCTGCTTAGCTGTGTCCGGGGAAGAGAGATTTCGGGGGATTTTGCTGACATCCATTTCTAGGACCTTTAGTCAACTCAGCAAAGGCAACACACTAGATGGCCTCGGCTTCACGTAGACGACACCCTCAGACTGACCCATCCGAGGGGAATTGGAATTCGCCTTTTACTGTCCCACTCTTCTGCTAAGCGCGAATAGCATTAGTTGCCTTCTTCAGCTGTTTCGAGCCTTGCTTTGTCTTGCCCGCTCGCCTGTCCGTTTCGCGTTGACAATCGGGGCACGAGTGTACGATCTTCTGAACACAGCTGTACATCCCGCGCCAGTAGTACCACTGCCAAATGCGCTGGTATATTTTCAATACTCCCGACTGTGCACACTGTGGGTCAGAGTGGAATGACGCGCATATTTCAGGACGCAAACTGCGGGCTGCTACTAGTAACCGCCATCGGCGGTGCACTTGCGTGGGCGGAACAGGTCGTCGTGAATAGCGAAATGGTGGTCTTGACGACGCTACGCGCGTGTTGATGGTGGGGCCGATGGATCAGAGTGTATTGGCGAGGTGATCCAGTGGTATTTGCGCTGTTCGGAAGCGATGGTGCCAAGTTCGATGGAAGAAACGACAAGCTGGGATACGCAACAAAGGTTATTGTCGTTGGGCAAGGGAGAGCGCGAGAGGGCATTGGCTGCAGAGTGCTGGCAGCTGCTACGGTACACTACGCGAATATTGTAGTCCTGCGGGCGAAGTGCCCAACTGGTTAGGCGGCCTGAGGGGTCCTTTAGTGACGACAACCAACAAAGGGAGCGGTAGTCCGTGACGACGTAAAATGGGCAGCCATGCAAATATGGCCTAAACTTAGTAAGAGCCCAGATGATTTCCAAACATTTTTTTTCTGTCACGGTGTTCGACTTTATTCTTGTCGTCAAATGTGGTGCAGTTTAAAGGCTATTCTTCGTGCCTTACTAAATAATCTAATTATTAACGTCACGGTTTGACGTTATTCTAGAGCTACATTTTTCTTATTTCTAAGCTTAGAGTTCTATTTAATAGAGAACTGAGCCATGTAATCATATTAGAATATATTAATCATTTTAATACTGGGACCATGTGAGCACGCATCCAAATTTTCTTGCCTCCGGTTTTCTTTTAGTGCGTGCAAAGAAACATAATTCACATGTTGCGAAGTCTGTTGAAGTGTTGTATATACTGCCATGAAAACAATTTTTTATTGTGATGGCATTTATATGGACACTCCAAGCGCATCACTGCCGTCGGCGTCGCCGTAAGATTCCGTGTAAAGTCCAAGGGCGATAAAATCATCCCTTCACCTCGCATTCTCTATGTGCGAGTGAAAGCACGAGACCTTGAGCCGGCGATAGCGGCTCAATTTCACGCACAAAAGGAAGAAAACCAGTAGGAAGCTTGACATCTTTGGTCGCCTGCAAGGCTCCGAGGGGAGGGTAAGCAGGAGGGGGGGCGGGCTCTACTCCCCGCCGCTGAATCTTGAAAGCCATCTGCGACGGGGAAACCATCCGCCGGGCGCTGTGCTCTCGTGGCTTAGTCCTTTTTGATGCGAGACGAAGCACGAAGGTCAGTTCCCTCATTGCTGCTGCCGCGCTTCTTCCCTGCAGCGTTCTAACAGCGAGCTTCCGTGGTCATCGAGTGGGAAATGTTCATGTTTGCATGTACGCTCGCGACACCGTGCTTGTTGATTTTGTTAGTATGTCTATGTTTACAAGTTTATATGACCGATAAAACTATTGCCCTTACGTCGTATAGCAGTCCACTAATTTGCCATCGCAATCAATGCTTCTCCTTTGGATCGAAACTGCGCCTTTCTTTAATGGAGGTAGAAGGCCTAATACAGTTTTAGCCGACGTGTGGTGATTGTAACGATCATTAGCGTTCATAACAAAGGGTTTTCCTTTTGTTAACGGTACTAAGGTAAAGGATTTAAATAGTTGAGCTAGAAGCACCTAATTTCATAACCTACTATAGTGCCACATATGTCCTTCCTTCAAGAGGTGATGCACTGCTTACCATTATTGAAGGCCAACACGGTAACGACGCCGCACTTGAAGTCACTGCTGGCATATTCTAATACTTCCTCGTATACTCCACTTGAGTCTGTAAGTGATATAAAAACGTATCAGAGTTTGAGCTAATCAAGGTTAGCCGAATATTATTAGGAGATCGCTACAGGTTACAGGTACATAAATTCCTAAAAGATGGGCGGGAGAGGAGTACATAAGATAAAAACTGTAGTACAAAGGAATCAGGTCAATTTGTTTTGGTAACGAACAAGACACCTAGAAAAGGCTACTTGCAGTTTGACCTTCAAACATAGTTGGCAGCAGCGTGAAGCAAATATTTAACAAGAACAGACATGAGCATTCTTCCCGCCTTGAAGTCATTTATTGTGAACCAAGGAGCACTTCACTGGAGACATCGCAGTTCCTGATGTTCTTTCAGGGTTGTACTTATTCTGAAGACGTTACTGAACATGTACTACTTGAAATACATTTGCAGCCTTGTGGCATTTGAAAAATCTTTCTGTTAAGCAGTATTTAGTACTGTAACCTAAGTACTTTTGACGGAATTTTGTACCCTATTTTAATATACTTCACCAGATACAGAAATGCGAATCCACTATATGGTGCTGCATGTGGTGAACCGTCAAAATGTTTGTCATCTACATCAACTAAACAAGCATATGGCTCACGAATACCGACATTTATGTTGTACCAATTTTGGAATGCAAACAGCAGGCACGCCGCCATTTTGCTTGCCCAGTTTTAGTTGAGTGATCACCTGCGTTTGTTTTTTCTGGGATGGCGAATGAAATACGCCAACTGGTTCAAGTTAGCGCACCTGGCGAAGAAATCTTAGCTCTGGAGGTGAAATCTTCAAATAGAAGAGGAGTAGGCTATTTCAACGAAATTTTAACAAATAGCGCTTTCGGAGCGAGAAAAAAAATTGTTTTGGGCGATTTCACCTTTACCTTTTTAGAAAAGTAAGTGCGTGAGTGTCACAGAACGCTTTTGTGTGAGTTCACAGTCGTGTGTATGACGTGTTGACTAAAAGCATCTTGAAAGTAAGAGAATATGTGTTTGTTTGCTTCATTGTTCGTAGACTTTTCAAAGTCCAATAATTCGGACTACGCTAGGCAATCCTTTTCAAGTACTTAGAGTCATATATTCTCTCTCTCTCTCTCTCTCTCTCTATATATATATATATATATATATATATATATATATCTTGTGTGGATGATGCTGTACACGAGTTGTGTCTATGGTTACCAACCATTTTGACTTCATCGATACCGTCCCGACTTTGGTGTAAAAGTCGTGAATGCCCTTGGTAAAGTCGGGAATGCCGAATGCCCCGACTTTGGCTTTTTTCTACTGCATGCCAAAGAATAAACCACATTGCCTTGTTAAAAATTCCTGACAACAAGCTCTTCTGCATATTGTTTGTTGTTTTATCATTTATTTCTGTTTTGCATTTTATATTGTGGCTAACAAAAACGGGCTTTCGTTTTTGTCGTGCTTATTATTCTGCTGTAAGCGCTAGCTTTTCAGAGTACGTCTGTATTTATTGGTATTTGTGTAAGCGAGGCAAATATTGCACTTTTCCGGATGGAAATTGCGATACGGAAGAAATAACGAAAAAAAAAAGAAAAATTGTAGACTGGCGGCTTTTTTAGTCTTGTCACCAGCCACCCCTACTTCCGACTTCGTCTATTCGAGAGTTGTCAATCTTAGTTGAGCACTCGAAATGTAGGTGATACACAGTAGCGTGAATGAGCACAAAGATGGAGACAAAAACCTTGCACAGTGCGTCTAGCATTTGCCTCTATGGGTACTTTTACCTTCAGATACTCATAGCAAGTGTAGTTTGTTTGCGAGTTACCGGCTCTTAAATTGGTGTAATATTGGATGCCTGCGCTTTAAAACCTGTGCCACATACAACAAAAACAACATACAATTACATTTCAGGTTCATAATTGCCCCGCACCCTTCTAAAGTTCGGATAAATTTTTTTTTTCATATATGTGCACCAATTCCTAAGAGGCACCTTCATAGGGCCCATTGTATTGGGTGGTGTCCCCGTAAATATTGCACTACTAGGAACCATGGAACCCATTTGTTTCAAATGTATAATTACTGGCACCAGTGGTTCTCTGAGCGAGCTGTGAAACTTTGTAAACTTTTCATTCATAACGTCTCTAAGCAGGCTGCAGATGAATTTAGCCTCTAATGAAGAATGACTGCCATAATTACTCCTGTCATATACCTTAACATGCTCTTCATTCCTTCCAAGTATGCACGGTGAATTTAATGTTAATGCGCAATGTTATTAGAGTGGCTTAGTGCAATGCTAGAGGGGGAAGCTGGGAACGGCGCTAAAGCAGTTTTTAAATGCGCAAGCTTGCCCATGCCTGCCCAGCAAGAAATTTGTCCATCATATAAGACAATGAATTGCTTATGCCCCTTTAACCAGTTGCTCATACCCCCCCAATGGTAAAGAACCCGAACGAAATAGTGGTGAACTCGACGTTTGATCCCTACAATCTGCGGAATGCAACAGTTTCTTTGGTTTTCAGCAAAGCAAAGCATACTCGATGCATTAAACCCCAAGCAACACGATTTCTTCATTACTACTAATTTAGATAGATGTTTTTAGGGAAAGCTTCCTCACAAGCTTGCAAGCAGGCTGAAGCGCATGACCTACCAGTCCGCTTGCAGTTGTTTTATCAAAAAGCTGGCATGGAAGTTAAGAAAGAAGCTGTCCTTTTTTTGTTCCATTCTGATGAAGTCGAGTAATTGCTGCTGTTAGCGTGGAGGCAAGAATGGAGCCGTCTTTACTTGTGAAGCATTAGGCTCAATTGTTGCCTAATCCACAGAGAAATGAAAAACACGGAGAATCTTTCTTCAGCCTAATGAGAAAGGCAGTGAACTGTGTCATTCATGGCCAAAATAGGAAAACTAACCGCAGAAGAAGGCCACGGTAAAACTCAGAAATAGGTATGCGTTGATCCAACTGAAAATGGTATACTGGTAGCACTTCGAGCGCTGTCTCTTGAAGAGCGTGAGTGATGAAAAAAAAAACATTGCTAGGTAAACCTCTGCTAAAAATTGGCCACAGTCCTATGAGTTAACAATTCTGCTTTTGTTGTCTCTTTGTTAAGGTATTGAAGGCAGCACAACCTTCAAAATGAACAAAAAATACAGACGTATTGTGACTGCTTCTTGTTACCATATTCATAATTTTTATGTATAGCTGCTGGTTCATTCGCCAAACGATGTCTCAGAAGCTATTTGACCTTTTCATATTCTAGTCCATTTTCTGCTGGAATCAAGGCCCTACACAGGTTCTGAAATTGGGCAATTGTAGCCATAAAACACCCTTTGACAAACGTATTTGTGACTTAATTTTCAAGAAGTTTCGATATTTATACAACTGTATTTTGAAATATATACAGCTGGCGGTAATTTTATTTTGACGGACTGTTGTCTATTGCTAACCTTCCTGTTGGTTCAGAAAGTATTGTAACCAGAAATTAGCATGTGTGGTCTAACCTAGGGCCAAGTCAGAAGCCGCAGAGGGCTTGGGGTTCGTATAAAAAGAACAGAAACCATCCTGGATGATTATGTCGATAACCACCCCATACGTGGGCCACGACACCCTGATGACGTATGATCACAACGGTAGGTTCTCGGAGGTGCTACATGCCGCGCCAAATTCGTCTCCTACACGTGCGCGTCCCGCAAGTACCGGTCCTCCAATCGGCGCCCCTTGCTCTAGGCGGCCTGTTCGGTGGTCGTTTGTTTCGCGTGCTGTTCCTAGGGAGCGCATCGCTTCCCACTTTACTGGTGTCCCATGGCCGCGCCTGTCTAGTGAGCCCCGTCGCCTCCCATCCTGCCTCGCCACTTCGGTGCGGGTTGCGTACCTCTGTAGTCTCTGCAGAGCCTTCACACTCTTCAAGTTCAATTTCAATTTCAGTCTTTATTTTTCTCTTGAACAGAGAAGGAGACAGGACTAAAAGCTCGTAAGCTTGACAGAGGTCCTGCTCATCCTCTCATCTTCTTCTTTATTATTCCTGCCCATGAGGTCCTGCCCATCCTGCTCATCTTCTTTATTATTTCGAGTGTCCATTCTTGTGTCTGCAATATGGCGAAACTGGCACCACCTAACCCCGTCAACTTGTGTCCTGCACGAGCACGGGCGAGGGGAGTAAGAATGCGCCAAACCAGTAGCGGCCAGTGAGAGGGCACTTGGGCGAAGGGGGGAGGGGGAAGTGTATCGCGGACAAACTGCTACGTTGAGCGGCCTCGAGTATGAGCTTGGCTCTGACTACGCAAAATCAATGCTGCGCAATGCTTAAAAGCAGTTGGCCCCGTTTACATGTCGTGGTCTTACCCCCTTGTTTTTCTCTAGAATTAGTGTACATCCAAATTTTCCATCTAGCTCGAAAGTACACATGCTATTTAATATTTATCTTTTTATCTTTTTAGCACGCACTAGCTCCTTCACAAATATTACGATTTAGCGTCACCACTTTTAAATGATCTGCGGGTTACTTTTGTAGAAAAAACATTTGTGCCGCAATACAGTGGCACATATACAGGCTATCTTGCACCGCTTGGCGTTAGCTAATAACGAGGGTCCGGAATGAATTAGATTATTCCAGAGTCCTAGCACAGGAAACGATGATTTTCTTTGAGTAGACGTACAGTTGCACTGCAAAACAAGCGAATGACTATGTGGGGAGAGTGCGGTTTGTGCCTCGTAATCAAATGACAGCATTACCTTTCCGAAATCTCAACAGATGGTAGAGTGGAAGACTAACTTACAACGAAATAAAGGTACTTAGTTTTTCGGTTAATAGCACCTTCATTAGATAACTGCAAAAGTTTTATGGGCAGTAAAAAAGAATATCACACTGCTACCTACCGCCAGAAACTTCAATTCTGTCGTAAACAGTGCTCCGAGTTTCATCATGAAGTTCAAGTTTTCCTTGGAGTTGTTCTTTTATGCTGTTCAAGATGAAATAAATTAGTCATTTTATGTCGAATTAGAAAGACGCATAAGAAACTGTATCTCTTACATTCCCTCATTCTCTTCATAGGACCTCTCAAAGAAAGTGATGTTTGAAGTGATATTTTTGTTGACGTCCTTTCGGCATTTCTGTGCTTTCGGCTGAGTAGTGTTAAAAACCCAAATTTCCTCACTTGTATTGAAGAACTGAAATAAAACAAATGCAATATTTTATGCTTTTGTTATGTAAGTACCATCATCATCATGATTAGCTCATTATTATATCCACTGCAGGACGAAGACTTTTCCCAGCCATCTTCCAACACCCCAGCCTTGTGCTAGCTGATTTTAAGTTGCCACCTGTCCCAATTTCCTAATTTCATCACCCTACCTAGTTTTCTGCCGTCCTCGACTGCGCTTTCCTTTCCTTGGCACCCATACAGTCATTGTAATTGACCGTCAGTTATCTGCCCCACGTATTACATGCGCTGCCCGGCTCCAATCGTTTCGCTTAATGTCTACTACGACCAGAATATCGGCTATAACCGTTCCCATTCCGCTCCACACCGATCCTTCCTTGTCGATGAAAACTACACCTAATTTTTTTTCGTCACTCTTTCGGCGCTGCCTCACTTGTTCTTGAACTACGTCTACCTCGAAGTTTGTTCCCCATATGTTAGCATCGGTAGAATGCAATGATTGTTTACTTTTCTTTTCAACAGCAGTGGTAAGCTTCGAGTCAGGATTTAGTAATTCCTGCCGTATGCAGCCAAGCCTATTTTCATGCATCTGTAAATTTCCGTCTCATGATCAGGGTCCCCTGAGAGTAATTTAACTAGATAAATGTGTGCCTCCACGGACTCTAGAGGCTGGCTGCAATTATGAACTATTGCTTCCTTGAAACACTACTAAACATTTCCTTTGTTTCCTGCACAATATTTTTCTACCCTGCTCACAGTCGCTTAGGATGCATGGCGCAAAGGAAGGCCAAGACGGGCATCTGCGCTTGGCCAGCACCAGCTGGTTATCATCATGGTCTTTGGCTGCGCTACTCCTTTAAATACAGTGTAAATGGCATCTTCTGTCTGTGTCTTTCCGCACGTAACATTATGGTGAAGCATTGCGATCCCCCTCTTCATGACGGAGCTCCGCTGCGCTTGCTACATCAAGCTCGCTACCTTGCCCCCGGAGATGAGGCTCCGTCTTCGTCGGCTGCGACTCGTCAGACTGTTCCATTCGTTACGCTTGCCCACGCTGGCAACACTGGTTTGTTGCCCGGCTTGGATGGCACTGACGTCTAAGAGTGGATGAACCTCTATGAACGCGTCAGCATTATTAATAAGTGGGATCCAACAATAACGCTCCCTAACGCCGTTTTTATTGCGACATCGATTATATCGATACTCCAGACGCATTTCTGCCACCTGTGTCGCCGTCGCCGTGAGTTTCCGTATAAAGTCCAAGGGCGATAAAGTCGCCGCCGCGCGCCGTATGCTGTATGAGCCAGCGAACGCGGGCCACGGTGAGCCGGCGAACGCAGGTCCATCTCGCGTGCGCGAGTGAGGAAGGTGGGCGGAAGCGTGCCCTTTTCTGTCGCGCGTGACGCACGGCGATTATGGGAGGGAGGGGGGCGTTCTTCTCCGGCGGCTGCTGCTTACGGCGCAGCCGTGCTGGCGCCGCATATTGAAAGCGGTCTGCCACGTGGCCAAAGTCCGCGCCCGCGCAGGCCTCATCTTCAAAGCGTTCTGCGATATTTGCAGAGCGCGCGTAGTGCCGGTAGTTTCGTATGCTCTGTGCTTTCAACGTTTCGTTCCCGTTGAAACGAGAGAGGAACGAAGGTCATTTTTTTCACTGCTGCTGTCGCAATTCCCGACTCTACCATTTCGACAGCCAGTTTCCGTGTTCATCTAGCGAGATGTATTCATGTTTACCTGTGCGTGCGTGATACAGTGCTTATTATCTAGTTAGTAAGCGAATGTTTGCAAATTTATGCGGCCGATATAGCTGTCATCCTTACTTCGTATAGCTATCTGCTAATTTGTTATCCCAATGGGTGCTTCGCCTATCGGGTGAAACTGCGACATTCGTACGTGACCGGCAACCCCTCGCTTGTGGTACCGAACCCAGCAAGATGAATTAACAAGCTAGAATATTTTCAAAGAAAAAGTGCAGTTTCATTGCACTCTGTGATGGTGGATGATCAGCGAAGCTGTGTATGTGAGCGCCTTAATGGCGAAGTGTCTAACGCTGTGCTTCGAACGCCGTATTCACATCAAAGGAAAGCAAGGCACGACTAGTCGCTCCTCTACGATGCTGAGGCGCGGAAGATGATGAGGCACCGAGGGGTATACATACCCATGTATTGTTGCAAAATGCAGCACGACACTTTTACTAACGAATACCAGCACGTAGAACAGACACGCACCTCACCGCACACCGAGGGCACACACTGCTTCACCGTTGCCAAGGCGATCGTGCGTTGGTCGAACTCCCGCAGAGCCGTAATGGTTGTGAGGTCACTCAAAAATGACAACATTTCGCTACATGTGACAACTTGAACATTGACAATGACAACTTTTATTCGCTACAAATGTGAGCCTTCCATTTACATTTAGTGAACGAAGTGTTCAAAACATCGTGTCAACCTCGCTCGAACGTACGTGGTAATGCCATGTAGCAGGTAAGGCACATCTTAGAATGATTTGTAAAAAAAATTAAGTCTAGACACCGGCTCCTGGAGCTGTGCATACAAAGTTTCTGATCGTTAAGAAAGTGTTAGTAGTCAAAGTACGCCTATGCTGAAAGTGTCTATCATGTACAATTGGAACACAAAGTTCATGTACTATCTCGACTTTCTCATTACATCTAGCTTCCAAGTTGTTCCATATAACAGATGCGAACTCAAGGGAAGGTCTGACTAGCGAACAAAAAAAAAAAGGCGGAGAAGGACAAAAATACAGCACGAATATTGGCAACATTATGCAACTGAAAAAAATTATAAATAAATGGGTATGAAAGGAGACGAAAAACAACTGGCCGCACGTGGGATACGAACCGACGTCTTCGCATTAAGCGGCCAGTTTTCTTACCGACTGAGCTACCATAGTGCCACTTTGCTGTCCTTATTCAGGGGTTTTAATTGGTACGTGCTGTTCGAAGGTGATGATACGGACACTTGGATTTAATGGGATGCGCCCATAAAGAAGCTGGGGCGCTATAACGTAAAACTATTCCAATATGTTTTTATTCCAATCTCTTGACGTCAAATTTGCGTAACCGCCGACGCAAACATCGGGTTGTCACCCGCAGTGTTGTCTGAATAAACCAACCAAACGCACCCTTCGTTCATAGGAGGTCACTTTTGTTTGCTTGAAAAACGAATAACATTGTTTGCACTGAGCGGCTTGTCTTATCTAATTGGCTCACAAGAGGCGAGAAGCATGCTGAATGGAGGGGGATTCGATGGGGCCGATCCACTGCACTGAATATCGATAACCGAATGAAGAGGGTGGTGCCGGCGTCTGCGATTGGTCCGCTTTCTCTTAGCTTGCGGTGGCTCGTCGACAATCGGGGCGGCATGTAACGGAAGCTTAAGAATGACGCTAAAACGCATCCTCAGCAAAGAAGAGTTGACAGAACGAGGCCGTGTCGTAAACGTACCGAAAGTGCTCCGAAATGTTACACGGCCACGCAAAAGGTTTTATTACACGGAAATAAACCCATGCTCTCCGACAGGTGCGAGTACAGCCAGTGCCTGAGCGATCGGCGGAAGCCATCTTTTATTCCTTTCGGAACGGGGTAGCCTGCGGCTATTCAGAAGAAAATTCAGTTTTGTTCGGCATATTAATGCATCTTTATCGCGTAGACGTCACTTCGACGCATTGAGTTTTTGAGGTTTTGTGACGTCGCGTGAGACGCATGTGAAGTGGGCGCAGCCCGAAAAATTTTGACCAATAGCCGAGGGCTAATGGTGAAGAGGCATCGAATCAGAAATACCAATTTTTCTTTTGTCCGGTCAAATCATGTATAATCCGTGTGTACACGTTATATCAGATGGGGAGCTATCACGGTTTTCGTGACGTCGCGTGACAGACAGGTGAAAGGGGGGTGGTCCAAAAAATATTTTGACCAATCGTGGAGAGCTTATTGTCGAATTGGAATAGAAACGTTTGGAATAGTTTTACGTTATAGCGCCCATTGACGCGGTGAGTTTTGGCGGTTTCGGAACGTTGCGTGACAGGCAGCTGAAGTGGGTGCAGGCCGAAAACTTTTGACCAATAGCCGAGGACTAATGGCAATAAGGCGTCGAATCAGAAATAACCATTTTTGTTTTGTTCGGTCAAATCAATCGATCTTCAATCGATCTTTGTGAGCGGCGGAGCAGCCTTTGCTCATTTGTTCAACTTACATTTCATGGCATTAAAAGCGCGGCGCGTCAATCGGCCGTCACGTGGTATTTTTTAAATTTGGCTCACTTTAAGGAAACGCTGGAAAAAATATAAAACAGTGCACTAATCTTAGCTGCATGAACTAATCTGATGTTTTGTAATAAGTGCTACAACTTTTGTGTTGAACATCGTTGGCTAGAGTTAATGCGTAACAAGTTAATTAAGTAAACTGTGGCAATTAACCAGCTTGGCGTGTTGAAGTAAAGATCAGTATGTGCTCCATATGGCTCAGAGCAATAATGCGGCAATTTTACATGGGTAGCGCCTATGTTTCCTTCTTTAATACTTGGCCCGAGTTAGCTGAAACACCCGATATATATATATATATATATATATATATATAATATCAATGGTAAAGCGGGCCAATTGTAGAGGCAATGAGGTCGCAAGTCTGTGCGATCGAAGAGACGGCTTAATGGCGGGTTTTTCTCCGTCTTGTCGGATATGCACGTAATTCTTATTCTGAAAGGCGTGTGCATTGTTAAACAGGTGTAGATCATTTAGTTAACCGGAAGCGTGCCTTCAAGTAGATATTATTATGAATATTAGAGCTGCATATGTTTTGTAGCAACCAGTGCTCGTAGTACGCCAGGGCTTGTGTGCGCGTCTTGTATACAGTTGTTCGCGGTACTTTCGCTTTTTCTGCCAATTTTAGAGCCATGAGGGCTTAGCAGAGTCTGCTCTTTAGTATTCTTCTTGGTAATGGTTATTTCCTATCACTGGTCTTTGCGTGCATTACTGAAAAGTTCCTACGAGCCGAGAATGTACATTGCTTCTAAATATAATATTGGGTTCATACAATGCTGTTAAAATTCGCGTGTAATCGTCAGCATCGACTACTATACTCACGGACAACTTACTGTGGCTATGAAGGGAAAGCTACGGAGGCAAAGCGCGCACAATTGAGATCGCTTCTGAAGAGACTCCTGCATTTTCCCCCACGTAAGTATTAGATGGAGAAGAGACAACATAAACACCTTATTAGCAACAGTTAAATAAGACAAAACAGATCATTGAATGTGAAAGCCTATTTATTTTGCGACTTTTCCATTCCTCGCCTAGGCAAACGTGAAACCGTTCCACGTGAAAGCTGCACAGAATAAACGTCTCTTCCGAGCAACTAAAAGCACTGTCAGACTTTTGCGGGCTACTTGGCACGGTAACACATGTGAAGAAGCTCCACCCCCGTAACTTTTCCTTCATAGCGACAGAAAGTTGTCCACGGTATAGGCACGATCGCTACACAGAAGCATGTGCATGCACCGAGTGCAACGCACTGCTTTTCGCCATAAATCGAAGCTATACGCCACATTTGACCTCGGAAATTTCGCGTTCTTGTTGGAAAAGGCCGCTGAGCCAAGTGAATGGCGTCCTTCTTGGAGTTGAGAGCGTGCTGGCATAATAAAGGCTGCCTACACATTTCGGACAAGCAAGTTGGCTAATGCCAACATGTGCGTCATGGAGAAATGTGGCAGAGCTATGAAGGGTAAGGTTGGTGCGGTCATTTCCTAAGCTTACTAATGTGAACTTTCCTGGGGCGAAACAACGCCACTTAAGATTGCATGTGCATGCACCCATGAAGAGCGTTACACTGAAGACATGCCTAGAAGCACTGGAATAATAAACCCCCACTATTTAAGTAATCAATCAATCAATCAATCAATCAATCAATCAATCAATCAATCAATCAATCAATCAATCAATCAATCAATCAATCAATCAATCAATCAATCCAAAGAGGAAAATTTATTTTATGATTAGGAAAAGTTAATAAGGAAATATTTATGCAGGCAGCTGTTGGATAACATCAAGTACGGCCTTCCCAGCGCTTCGAAACTTCAAGTTAGCGTAGTCAATACAATGATCTCGCAATTTTAATCAAAAACATACAGGTGTTGGTGTAAACACTACAGCAGTGTGTACCTATTCGCTATTTCTGCTTGCACGTCTTAGATTATATTATCCAGCCATGAACAAATAACTATATAAGCTGGATATTATGCAAGACCATTTGTATTTTCTTGTATTTATTGCATTCGTTCATCGTGTGAAGTACTCTTGTCTGAAACTGCACGCGCCATGTGATAAATGTAATCAGAATTTTTCTTATCTGCACAATGCAGTCAAACTTATGGAATTTCCAAAGAGCAAGCGCATGTCCTAGGATATTTACCTTATCGATAGCGTAGTCCGGTTCCGCTGGGGCAGTGGTTGCTGTGGAGCTTTCAGTGGAATCACTTAACCGCACTCCTGAGATCACGGCTGAGAGCACAAGAACTACGAGGCATCTCTCGGAAGACATTGCTTTGCTACGATAAGGTACCCTGACGTGTGTGTTTAGCTGACAAACACTTATATATAGTCGTGCAAAAGAATAAAACGACCCTACTACAGCGGAAAACACCCGGCGACATTTTGGAGAACGTTGTTTGAAAGGGTCATAACATTTCCCTAAGATTTACCCTACAGTTGATTGACCGGTCTGCGATGTTAAGACAACTAGTGTTCTTTTTTATGTGACTACTGCGGCAGCACATGCGTCAAAGAGAAGTAAAAAAATAATACAAAAGTAGCAGCTTCACCCGAAAGGCAAAGCAATGATTGCGACAACAAATTAATAGATAGCTCTACGAAGTAAGCATCATAGATTTATCCACCATATAAACTTGTAAACATTCGCTTACTAACTAAATTAACAATGATATGATATTTAGACAGCGCTGTCTCTGTGCGTCTGTTTCTTGCTACGTCCGCGTTCTATCCTGCATTCAACCAACTAGCCCGCCAACATATTCTAACTAATTAACAAGCACGGTGTCACGCCCACGGGTAAACGTGAACCGATCTCGTTCGGTGGGCGTGGAAACTCTCTGTCAAAATGTTGGAGGGAGAATTCGCGGCAGCGCAGAGATCAAATTGAGATTCGTGCATCTCTCGCTTCAACGCGAACGAAACGTCGAAAGCACAGCACGTAGGAAACTACCGGCACTACGCGCACTCTGCAAACATCGCAGATCCCTTTGAAGATGAGACCCGCGAGGGCGCGCCATTTGGCCACGTCGCAGATAGCATTTGAGATACGGCGCCGTAAGCAACAGCCGCCAAAGAAATACCCGTCCTCCCCCCTTCCACCCAAGCTCGCCTCACCCCCGTGCCTTGCGCGCGACATGAGAGGGCGCGCTTCGGGCCCGCATTCTAAAACCGCATTCCTCGCACACGCGAGATCGAGCCGCGTTCGGCGGCTCACCACTCGCACGCTTTCACAAGCACATCCAGGATACGGCACGTGCTGAAGATTTTATCACCCTTGAACGTAATACGGAACTCATCTTACAACTTTTTGTGCGCAAACAAACAGGGACGAAGAATAGGAGGAACACAACGACGAGCGCTTTCTAACAGCCGGTTTTATTTTTGAAGAACCACCTGCTTAAATAACCCCAGATCTGCGCGATCAAGTCAACAGAGCACGTCTATAGCACATATAACAAGACTTGTGATATAAAGACGTGGACCAAAGCCACCCGGTCAACATAAAAGCAGTGAGGCGCATGAAACAACCACTTATAATAAAATGCGTTAAAGATGTGATGAAGGAAGTGAATTTTCTTTATCCAACCATGAAACAGAAGGATGGCCGATGCATATTTTCTTTTGTTTTTCAATCCAGTGTACTTCCACAATTTCTCTCGCAGTTTGATTCCTATGCCTATACAGAATGTTGGTGCTACTAAGACAAGGTGAGCAATCATGTTCTTGGCAATGCATTGCCAAATGCTTACTACGGCGACCTTTCAGGCTGGACAAGTGTTCCCTTAACCTCGTGTTAACGCATCTCGCAGCCTGCCCTACGTACACATGACCACACGTCATAGGAATATGATAAACAACGTTCTTCGCGCAATCAGCAAATCTGTTCTTACGCGAATGTTTAACATTACGTTCTTTCTTTACATCATCCTTACTTTCGAACCTATTTTTAACCTTAGAACACACACTACCTACGTTGCTTTTTGCCGAAAATACCACTTTCATTTCGTAACTACCAGCCACCTTCTTAAGTCTGTGTGAAAGGCCGTGCACATACGGAATGAGTGAATCCTTGGAAGCTATGTCATTCTGCCTTTGATTCTTTGTGCATTGTCCTTTATCCTGTTTAAGCTTTTTCATTAGTTTAGCGCACGACGCCAGCATCAACGCGAGCGGGTAGCCAGCCTTTAACACTGCACAATAGGGGCCGATGCGGTAAGGAATAGAAGAGATCTTCAACATCTATGCTGAATCCCCAGCTGCAGCTTGTACTATATGATGCCAGACAATTCACGACTTTTTTAGTAAGTACGGTTGCCGTACTTCTAAGGAATTCATTTTCTGCAGGAACCCCGTGACCAGAACCTGCCAATACCCTCGCTCGGACACAATTGGCCTAAACGGAATTCCTTGCTTGTGTGTTTTTGCCGTAAAAAAATATCGCCAATTATCTCCAAATATCTACCCTAATGTGCAGTGTTAAAGATTGCATAACAAATGAGAATGACAAGGTGTCATTCCGCAACACGTGCGGCGTGGCTGTTGAATCCTTTCTTGAACTTCCACATTTTTATTTGGCGAATACACATGTAGGATTCTGTGGTGAAACGTATATACAGGCAAGAGGTGTGTGCATCGGGTCAAAGGTAGCTCCCACCCTTAGTAACATTTTTTTGGCGAGCATAGACAGAATGTTGGCCAAAGATTTAGAAGGTGTAGTAAATAAGGTATACAGATATGTCGATGACTACTTGATTTTAGGCTGTCATGTAGACAAGGATGCTTTCAGGAATAGGGTTGTAGAAGCCTTCAATTCTCTGGGGAAGGGCTTAACATTTACTTCGGAAGTACCGGTAGAGAATAAGCTACAGTTTCTTTATGTCAAGTTAGAATTCCTACCGGAACATGTGTTTTGGTCATTCTCGGCCCGAGCTGGAAAAGCGCTAATGAATTATGCTTCAAACCATTGCAGGCTTGTGAAGAATGGGATAGTCATTTCGTGTTTCCGGTCAGCGTTGTTGAAGTAGTGTGACCACACTGTAAACCTTGCATTTTTTGTGCAAGTTGATAGGTTGAGAAAGGCTGGCTACCCACTCGCTGTGATGCTGGCGTCGTGCGCTAGACTAATGGAAAAGCTTAAACAGTATAAAGAGCAACGCACAAAATAATCAAAGCAGAAGGATATAGCTTCCAAGGTTTCAGTGATTCCATATGTGCACGGCCTTTCACACAGACTTAAAAAGGTGGCTTGTAGTTACGAAATAAAAATGGTATCTTCGGCAAGAAACAAAGTAGATGGTGTTTGTTCTAAGGTTAAAAATAAGTTCGAAAGTAAGGATGATGTAAAGAAAGAACGTGGGGTTAAACATACGCACAAGAACCAATTTGTTGATTGCGCGAAGAACGTTGTTTATCAGATTCCTATCACGTGTGGTCATGTGTACGTAGGGCAGACTGCGAGATGCATTAACACGAGGTTAAAGGAACACTTGTCTAGTCTAAAGGTCGCCCTAGTACGCATTTCGCAATGCATTGCCAAGAACATGATTGCTAACCTTGTCTTAGTAGCACTGACCTTTTGCATAGGCATAGGAATCAAACCGCGAGAGAAATTGTGGAAGCACGCTGGATTGAAAAACAAAAGGAAAAATGCATCAGCCATCCTTCTGTTTCATTGTTGGATAAAGAAAATTCACTTGTGTCATCACATCTCTAACGCATCTTATTGTAAGTGGCTTTGATCCGCGTCTTTTTTATCAGAAGTGATTTGATATGCGCTATAGGCGCGCTCTGTTGGCTACATCGCGCAGATCTGTGGGTATGATATGCCCTATAGGCATGCTCTGTTGACTAGGTCGCTCAGATGTGTGGGTACTTAAACAGGTGCTTCTTCAAAAATAAAACCAGTTGTTAGAAAGCGCTCGTCCTTGCGTTGCTTCTATTCCTTGTCCCTGTTTGTTTGCGCACGAAAAGTTGTCAGATGAATCTGTTCCAAGTAGGCCGACTCGCAGTTATGTAATACGGAACGTCACGGCGACGGCGATGGGGACGACAGAAATGCGCCTGCAGTTTCCATGTGTGTGCCGTCGCAATAAAATGTTCTGAGGAAACGAAAAGAAACCAAATTTCTGTTTAAATAAGTTTATGCATCACTCGCGAAATATAGTTAGCATTAATTTTCAAATCAATTCAGTGAATTTGTCGAAAATAGTATTAGTGCACCTTACTTAAGTCAAATAGGATTAATTTTTTAAGCGAAGCTTTCTTTGCTTCTTCCTTCGAGTTTCCCACTGCGCCTACTGCTGCTATGTGGCACACCGCGTCGGGGAGTGGTCGAAAGCATGCGTATACATGACAGGAGCGTGGAAGAGTGGAAAGGCGACGCGAGAAACTCGTTTGGACTTTGTACTACGTCGAATGTGCGCAATGCGCTCTGAAGCTCCACGGTCGTCGCCCCTTGACAGCTATAATTGTCCGTGACCCCCCCCCCCCCCCCCCCCTTTGCAAAAGCACTTCAGAAAGTGCAGCGCTTACCTTTCTACTGGATATTCTGCATTGCTCATGAAATAAACTTCTACTATTAACGTACAAGTCCAGAGGGAAGTTTGATAGAATCGTAGAGACGAGGGGGGAGAGGAAGCAGAGACTGGGTAGAACCGACGCAGTCGCCAAACGAGTGGATAACAGCATTGCCACTCTTTCGTCACAGGGGGATAGGGAAAAGCTGACGCGAAAAGGCGAGGAAACGCTGCTACTATAGACACGACAGCGGCTGCGGATAAACGGGATAAATTTGAGTTTAAATTATGGTAGTGTACGCTGCTGCTATTTCCGAAAAATAAACGCCATGCAAATATGTCAAGCGGGCAACTTACGCAGGGCGTGCAGAAGGAGAGCCGCATTTGAAGCGCACGGTACGTTCTAGGCCACACTGCGCTGCGGTCATACGTCGACTCAACACTTCTGTGCCCGCCGCGATAACATTGCGGCTATGGCATTGCTTACGGTCGCGGGTGTATCTCGATCGCAGCAGCCGCGTCTCGATGGGGGCGAAAAAAAAAAAAAAACGCTCTTGCGCTTAAATTTAGCGACACGTGAAAGATGACGATGGTGTCAAGATTAATCCGGAGTCCGCCACTGTGGTGTGCCTCATGATCCGATCGTGGTTTTGGTACGTGCAACCCCTTAACTGACTAAAAGTTTACTACTTCTGCACCGATGCGAAGTGCAATATGAGGCAATGAATATGCTCGACCGTATGAAAGGTTATGAAACATAGGGCGCAAAAACGCCTCACGCGAACACCTCCCCGTGTGTGACCTGTGTAGTACGCAAACGGCAGTGGTGCACGCAAGGTTACGTTTAACATGAAGTCACCACTCTCGTGTTGGATTACACGTTGAAGAAATTAAACATTCCCTGTAAACATCACCGCTAGTTATCTTCAATGAAAGCGAAATACACAGAAAGCTTTGCTTAGATGGATTCCGTGGGATCCTTATATTCTTTTGTTTCGAGAATTGCAGCGTTTGGTGCCCTTCAGCTGCGAGCAACTGCTGCTCGCTTTTTATCTCGCAAACTGCTGTATTCAATTGTGCACATTCCGTACCGCAGTTACTCAGAGAGAAACGTGTTTCAAATGTAGAATATGCGAGAGAATACCTTTTGTTTGACACTAAAATGCTGTTCATCGCCCATTGACATCAACCTACATCAAGTTATAATAACGCTTTTTGCGTGGTGAAAGCACTCTAAGATAGCATTGGTACCACATTATTTTGGAGAATTGCGATGCTTTCGCGTCGTGTTACAAGCGACTGAGGAAATGTACGGCGTCTGCATTCTTAAAATCAAATGTTATTTTAATGTCTCAACATACAACACACGCGTGGGTCGCAGGTGATTTTACTATACCAGACGCCACATGGACTTCCTTATGCCACAGCGTATATCATTACATTCAGCCCTTCCAAAAACGCTGAAAGCTCATAACTGATATCCACCACAACAATGAGTCAGTCGGCGAGCGAAAAACCTGAGAACCGTTTGCACCGATAGCAGGAGCAGAAGCAGCTCTCTTTTGATCCTTCTTTCCTTTATCTTCTAATCTCGCAGCATGAAGCACGATACGTACGCGCAGGAGCGTGCCATAAATAGAAGGAGGCCGTGGAAGATGACCATGGCTGCTAGAAGCAACACCACCTAGATTAGTGGGGTTGAAAGTGTCTTGTATGAGATGGTCGGACGCTTTAGCGCTGTACGAATCATGGCTCACTGTAGGCATGTTTTTGCGAAAAAAACGTCACTCGATGATACAACTGCATCGTCTAGCTGGTTAACATAGCTGTCTGAATCAGGCGTGGCAGCAGTAGCTGGTGCGAAAGATTCACCGGGTAACCATAACGTTGTGCCGTAGACAAGATTGGCAGTTGTGCAGCCAGTGTCTTCCTTGAAAGAGGAGCACACGCCAAGCAGGACGAGACGGTCTTCAGCCCAAGAAGAGGGAGCCTGGTCGGCCATCAAGGTGGATTTAAGTACACGATGAAGGCGTTCAACCATTCCATTTGCCTCTGGGTGATACGCGGTAGTATGGATATGGAGGTGTCAAGCAGGCACATAAGTTCGCGCGAAGAGATCACATTGGAACTGTCGGCCGCGATCGGTCATTAGAACGCTAGGGAATCCGAAGCGCGAGATCCAGCCACTGACGATGGCGGAAGCCACTGTAAGTGCCGATTGTCAGTGAGAGGAAATGATTCAGGTCAGGGTGCATAACGGTTTTCACAAGTTAGTATGTAGTGAGCACCTCGGTATTGTGGAAGAGCACCAACGATGTCGCTGTGAATCTGACCGAACCGGGTGTCAGGTTGACGAATGGAGTGAATGGGTGACTTCGCGTGTCGTTTCGTCTTGGAGCACTGACGGTGAAGGCATTCGCGAGGCCAGAGTTGCGCGGCAGAGTTCACACTCAGCCACACAAAACGGGAAGTAGACGCTTGGTGGCACTAAATCCGGGATGACTTGCGCCGTGTAGCTTGTCAAATACTTGAATGGCGGAGTCCAAAAGAAACGAATTGGCGTGTTCGACTCCTTGACACGTCGCAAGTTATAGTGCTTGAAGAAAAGGCAAGGAGCGTGTCAGACAGGATAAATGACATAGCAGAATTCCAGAGGTCCCTGAGGTTGACGTCTGAAAGCAGCGCCTTAGTAATTTCTTCAGATACCAGTGTGGCCGTTGATATGGCGTCAATACGGGAGAAGACATCTGCGGCTGTGTTGACTGGGCCTTCAATGTATTGTATGTCCACGGTGAACTCTGAGAGGAAACTGAGGTGCCGTATCTTGCATGCGGTATAAATGTTGTGATTACCGCGAAAAGCGAACGTCAAGGGCTTGTGTTCCGTTTTGCGCTGATAGCAGGACGAGAAGCATCATCGCAGCCAGAACGACGCTACTGGCGTCGGTATGAATTTCCATTTCTGCTTCTTCGTCGATATGCCCAAGAACAGGGGGCGATGCCAGGCGGTGTCGAAGCTCAGTGAAAGCTGTTTCCTGTTCGGAGCTCCAGATGAACGGCATACGTCTGTAGTGAGAAGATTAACTGGCTCAGCAATTTTAGAAAAATAGCGTATAAAGCGCCGCTAGTATGCGCAGAGCCCCAGGAAACGTCGAACGCTTCTCCTGTCGGTAGAAGTCAGGTAAGCAGCTACAGCGGAAGTTTTCTCGGGATCGAGACGGACGCCTTCCGCACTCACGATATGTGCAAGAAAGTTCAGTTCTTCATAACCTAAGTGACATTTCTGAGGCTTTACGATGAAGTTGGCCGATCGGATTGCCTCAAGCACTTGCCGCAGTCGTTTAACGTGTCCGTAGAAGCTGTCTGAAAATACGACCACATCATCCAGGTAGACGAAACAGGTTTACCATGTTAGTTCGGCTAGTACATTTTCCATCATCTGTTTGAAACTTGCCAGGGCAGCGCACAACCCGAACGCAAGTACTCGAAACTCGTAAAGTCCATCCGGGGTGACAAAGGCTGTTTTCTTCCGATCGTGATCGTCTACCTCATTGTGCCAGTATCCACTTTTCAAGTCAAGGGACAGAAAATATTTGGCTCGCCGTAGCCGGTCCAGAGAGTCATCTACTCGCGGCGACGGATAGACGTCTTTGCTTGTAACGTTGTTCAGTTTTCTGTAATCAACACAGAAGCGGAGAGTGCCGTCCTTCCTCTTTACCAGGACAACCGATGACAACCACGCACTGTTCGAAGGGTGAATGACGCCATCGTCAATCTTCTCCTTGGCTTGTTGAATTCGCGTTCTTTCTGCGAAACACGATATGGCTGCTGGTGAATAGGAAGTGTATAGTCGTAAGTTATTATCCTGTGCAGCGTGATTGGCGTCCGACTGACTTTAGACGAGCGAGCGAAGGAGTCCCTGTATTCACACAACAGTCCTCGCAGTGTCGCCCTATTGCCCTCGGACAGGTCGTTGTTGATGTCGATATTTGTAATGCCTTCTTAATCGCCTGCAGCTTTCCTTAGAAGCGAAACACTCAAGGACACCCTCCAAGGCTTCAGCGTAAGCGATGGAAGTGCTACGGAAAAGGTGTCGGTGTTCATTTATGAAGCTGGTGATCGAGAGAACAGCTTGGCCATCCCTAATGTCAATTATTCCCCGATCCACGCTGATTCCGAGGGTAGGTAGAAGGGAGACGTTTCCCTCAGCGAGTACTTCGCCTTCGCACGTGCCCTCGGATGTTACCGGAATCATTACACTGACTCGAGGTGGTATCGTGACGATGTCGTCGGAAATTGGAAGAGCGACTGTATGGCGGCAGGCGTCTCGTGTCGTCGCTTTCTTTGTAGAAAACGATATACAGCGTCGGCGTAGGTCGATGATGGCGCTATACTCTCGAAAAAAGTCGATTCTAAGTAGCAATTCACGGGAGCATTCTCGGAGAACAAGGGAACTGATCGGAAACGTAGAGTTTTGAATTTGAACTATAGAAGTGCACATACCAAGTGGATTGACGACATGTCCACCAGCTGTCCGTACGTACGCCCCTGTCTAAAGCGTAACATCCTTCTTTAAACTGCTTCCCAGTTTTCCGCTGATAATCGAGTAGTCAGCGCCAGTGTCTATTGAAGCAGTAACGTTTTTACCGTCGATCAGCACAGGTATGTTCAATGAAAAGTCGTCTCCAGCCTGAGACATCGGTGTCGTCAAGTCCCCGTCGGTCTGAGGTCGCATCGATTCTAGGTCTTGCGCACGTCGAGTGTCAGCGGCCTCGCCTTGAAAGGTCGCTGACGTTAGTTTTCCAGGCGACGGCTCGGATATCGTCCTTGCGACATCCCACTTGTACCTCTCGAATAGAATGGTCGTGGTGACGGAGATCGAGACTGCCGCCAATGTCAGGTGGCCGTTGTCCGAAACGGGATCGGGGTGAATTAACAGCAAACCCTTGGAGTCCAAGGTGGCGTTTGTGGCACTCTCGCTGGACATGACCCGCCTCACCACAGTGGTAACAGAGCGGTCGTCGGTCGGGCCAATTGGTCCAAACGTCCGATTTAGTGAGGGCTGGTAGCGGCACTGGTGCAGGGATAGGGTGCCCGAATGCGTCGGCATAAGTCGCACGCTGGTGTTCGCTCGCGGTAGGAGGTGTCGCCGGTAATGGCACGGTGCCTAGGTCTTTAAACGTCAGCGTATGTTGTGCGTCGTGGCTCAGTTGAAGCTGTGAACACCTGAAGTGGTGGAGCGGCCTGAAGTGCTGCTTCTAAGCGTGGTACGACGACCGCGTGCTGCACTTCGTCACGCACGACGCTAGCTATTAAGTTGGCTGAAGGCCGCTTCACCTGATGCAGCTGTCGCAGCTCGTCGCGAACTATCGATCGAATAATCTCGCGAAGCGACTCGACGTCAGTGGTGAGAGCCCCTAGTCCACTTGTAGCAGAGGAGAGATTTACTTGCCGATCGTACTTGTGCGAGCGCTAGTACAGGGCCTTCTCTATGGTGACGGCTTCAGTGAGACAATTTGCAACCGTTTTGGGCGGGCTACGAACGAGTCCACCAAAAGTTGCTCTTTCACGCCTCGCATCAAGTGACGCAGCTTCTTGTCTTCAGACATGGTACGGTCAGCTCGCCTGAAGAGACTCACACTGTTTTCCACGTACATAGCCACACTGTCACTGGGTTTCATTGGGCAGTTAGCGGCAAAACCGGCTGGTGTCACTGATACGTTACTTCGTTTCTTGGCAGATTTCACAGTCTGGACACGGGGGCATCGCCCGGATCTTATCACCCCTGTCGTTGGCCGCTGGCATCCCGGACGCTCTATGGCGCATGCGGCCTCTGCCTTCACGGACCCATCCGTGAACGGCTCCGCAGCATCGCCTGGTGCAAGACAGCTCAACCTGGTCCGCCTTGTGTCTGTTGTAGAGTACATAAAGCCTGCCTCCCTAGTTCTTCCCTGCAGTCAGCGGCAAAACCGGCCGGTGTCACTGGAACGTTACGTTGTTTCTTGGCAAGTAGGTTTGTTAACCTGCCTTTAGTGCGTATACATTTGGCTGTTTTGCCGCTGACCGCACTCCACTGCAATGTCTTCTGTGTGTTCGGTATGAGATAAGCCGGTAGAGGGCAAATTCCTCGTATGTTCCGGTAGCAAAGCAAGTTTACATCTAGGGAAACACTGTTCCGCGATAACAGACAGTGTTTACAGCAAAATGCCAACTTTTAAATGTGAAACATGGACGTGTCAGAGATGTAGGTCTGGTACCGGTTCCAGTCACAGCGATGGCTCACTTGGCCTTCACTTTTCGACTATTAATACCAAACTGGACCAACAAACCAGCACTGTTCAGACGCTCATGGTGAGGGCTGAGGAACTGCTCTGTTTCAAGGCAACTTGTGAAAAGATGGCTGATACGGGGACTGACCTTCAAGTCTCTATCCATTTCGTGTCTGAAAAGTATGATTCTATGCTCTCTACTGTGACTATTTAGCAAAGTGAAGTGTCTCAGCTACGGGCTCAAGTGGAGTCACTTTCGCGTACAGACTCCCGTCAGGCTGAAATTCTAGACCAAACGACGGTGCAAATAAACGAAAGTGAGCACTATGGCAGATGTTGCAATTTTGAAAACTTTGAAACCTGGCGAAAACTTGAAGTCCTTCATGTTCGACTTAGCTGGATAATTGGGCCTAAGGTCCTTCCAGGAAGACGTATTTGCAGGATACACCGTATACCGACCCAGAATAAATCTAGCACTAGCCCGCCTCTTCTTGTGCAAGTACAGAACGCTTCAATAAAAGAAAAAAATGTTTCACACTAGGGAAGGTCTCCCGGATCTTGCTCAGCCGGAGAAGTTTCCTCGTCTGTTCATTTATGAAAACTTGACGCGGATGTACCGGGAGCTCTTCCGGTCAGCCCGCTCCAAAGGAAAGGAAAATCGATATAAGTTCGTGTGGACGAGAAACGGAAAGGTTCTGGCAAGAAAGCCTGAGGAAGCACCTTTCATTCGAGTTGAAAAATATTCGGCATCGGATAAGATTGCCTAGACATGCCTGACATAGTGAGTATCAAATCCACTGACTATGCGGATGTAAACAGTTTTTTTTTTTCTGATGCCTCCACCAGCAGTTTTAAAGTTGGGCATGGGACCATTCGCAGCCTTCGGAAGCGTTGGAATCAGTTTTATGCCATTACTTCATCATCTCGGATAACGTTTGATTCTTTTGTACTTACTGGAATTAATATTTCTCCAAAGAGCATTCCACAGTATTCATTGCCGGGTTACCAAGCCTTTTCGTGCGCGCGTCCAACCAGAAAAGGAGGAGGCATCGCAGTTTTTATAAGTAACAGATGGACAGCTTCACAGTTAACATTTTTCTTTTCCCAAGGTGAAGCAATATCCCTGCGCTTGAGCGCGCCTGTTTTTTCGGTGATTGTGTTATCGGTTTACCGACCTCCGAGTTTCAATGCGCGGCTTTTCTTATCCGAACTCGATTCCACGTTGCCAACCTTATCGCTTGAATAGCCCGTGTGTATCATAGGTGATATCAACATTGACCTTTTGCGTCCAACTGTAGACTTGGTCACAGATTACCTCGATAGCCTTTCCAAATGGGGCTTGCAATGCATCATTTATCAAGTGACTCAGAAGCTAGCCGTAAAATTCGCTATAGTACAAATTACACTTGCTGACCATTACTTCCTTTGCGGCTCAATGAGTTATCCAGATACTGCGGCAGCAGCCACAGACTCTAAACAAAGTGATTTCCGTGCTTGATCCGAAAATATTTGATAAGCTGGTGGCTCAATATGACTGGGAATCGTTTTTAGCCATAGTGTCTCCTGCTGACCTATATGACAGGCTCATAGAAGTGTTCCAAAACTTAAAGGAAAGTGCTACCCGAACAATACATATCTAACAACATAACATGGATAACCAGTGGATGTCGTCTGATATACTAACTGCAATAAAAGAAAAAAGACCTACTTTGGGCCCAATGCAAGCGTGCCCCAAATTGTACAAACCTACGGGTCAAATTTAAGCAGTTGAGAAATAAAGTTACTGCCACGATCCGTTCCGCAAAGCGAATGCATTTTCGAAGACAAATTTAAAGCTGCTGGTTGCCGTAGTAAGAAAATATGGTCGCTAGTTAGCAGCTTTAGAGATGCTAATACGCGAGCTAATAGAATGAATTATTTTCCTTCCAGTTTATCGAGCGGCAGACAAATATTTCTGATCAGTTTAACAACCCATTCTCTCGTGTAATTAGAAACCCAAACGTTCAGGTAGATCTGTGCACTTTGCGTCACAGCATTAGTGAATCGGCATATCTGCCTTCGATTTCTCAGGAAGAGCAAAGATCGATTATTTTCAGTTTAAAATGTAATAAATCTCCTGGAATTCACGGTATTTCCATTAATGATTTGCGCAGAACATACGAATACAACCAAGAGGTTTTGCTAGTACTAATCAATCGCATAATTTCCAGTGGTGAAATTCCTGTAAAACTGAAAAAAAAAAGAAATAGTTACACCTCTTTCTAAAAACGGTGCGCGGAATAAAATTGAAAATTATCGCCCGCATCAATTGTGCCTTCTATTGTTTAAATTCTAGAAAAACACTTAATGTTAACGATGACAAGCTTTCTGGACGCCCACAGCACTTTGTCGCATAGTCAGTATAGTTTGTGGCCGGCAAAAGCACGCAAACCCTTCTGGGAGATTTCTCAGGTGAGTTGAGTATAGCTTTCGATAATAATAAAGTTGCTTGTCCGCTCCTTCTTGGTTGTAGCAACGCTTTTGACAGTTTTCATCGTGGTCTGTTGTTACATGAACTTTTGTTGTTAGGATTTCGGGGTGCTTTCTGGCTGTTAGCAAATTTCCTTAGGGGTAGGCGTCAGGTCGTCTCAGTTGGGCATGTTTATAGCGTATTCTCCATTATTAATGCTGGAGTTCCGCAGGGATCTATACGTAACCCGTCATTATTTAATATTTTTCTAAATGGCCTCTATAGCATAATGACCGTTTCTCTTTATCAATACGCCGATGACACGGTGATCGTAACTTCTGCCCACAACTACTATGATGCCATTGCTTCTTTGCAGTCTGCTGCCACAAAACTATGAATTGGTTTCGAAATAACCTAATTAATGTAAATGTATCTAAGACGCAATTAATCTACTTCCACAACCATTCGAGGAAGGTAGCCCGTGACTATCCTCTTGTTTTGCATTGTTCAGATTGTTAATCTTGTTCATGTAGAACTTTACAGTACCCATCTGTTGTAAAATATCTTGGTTTATATCTCGACAGAGACCTTTCTTGGAACTGCCACCTTGCTGACGTTTGCAAAAAATTTCGCGCCGTATCATGTCTACTGTACAATATAAGATATTGCACGCCCTTATCGGTAACAAAAACAATAACACACGCTTTAGGCTACAGTCTGCAGCGGTATGGAATAACAATTTACAGGCACTGGGGCCGTTCTCGGGCACAACAGAGTAAATACAATACTGCACTCCCACTCAAAAAACATATCTTATGATCTGAGCCTGAATGCTGACGCAGACCGTTTCAAAATACTTTCGATGCCACATTTCAAGGATCTTTTAATGCAAGTGGTTGTTAACACTCCTGGTTCACTGAGTTGCTAGTTCCGTACTCTTCTTCCCATTGTTTAAGTCCCAGGGGCCCCTTTTGGTGGCCACGTTGTTCAGCAAGGTACGGCGCTAGAGCTCGCGCCCATTATGTTCCAACCTACTTCAATAATTACCCTCAGAACCTACTTTGCAGAAACGAAATACGAGTTAAAGACACTGCTAAGGTGTATGTGTTTGTAAAACGTATTTGTTCCTTTTGTTTACCGCTATTGCTTGTGTATGTGATTGTGCAATTCCTTTGCACCATGACGGTGAGATTGGTGTATGGTTATCTATGGGCATCTTGTTCACACGCTTTACTGGGTTCCTGTGTTTCATTATGCTCGATGAAAATTCTTTTCATACACTGTATAAATTATTATATTTTTTTTCCGGTATGCTGTACTCGAGCTCCCTGCTTATAAATAATCTATCAATGTACCGTGTATGGTTTTGCTGCCTGCGAGGCTCTGCCGCTGAAGTCCTCAAATGCTTTGGTAGGCCTGTATCAATGTACTGATTTAAATAATGGCAATAAATGTAATATTATTATTATTATTATTATTATTATTATTATTATTATTATTATTATTATTATTATTATTATTATTATCGTTATTATTGTTATCATTGCGAGAATGGAGGGACCATTCTGCTCGTTACGGGCGATCGGAGCTGGTGTAGGCGTCCAAGCGCCTGCGATACAACTCACGCCATGATGTCGGAACACCTTTGCGGTTCTAGAACCATGCGCGAGCACCGTTCAAAAGGTTGAAGTAGACGTTCCGCAGCTTCCATTCATCGTTACATTCATTGAACACCGCTACGCGCATCAAGTCCGCCAGCCAGTCTTCCACGTCTTCAAGAAGGTCACCATGGAAGGGACTTGGCACAAGCGGTTTTTGCAGCGCATAATAAGGAGGCACCCGAGCAGCCATCGCAGGGTTAGTCGTGGTAGTCTCGGATGTAGCATCCATACCTGCCGTCGTTGTTGTCCTCCAAGGTAACGGCTCAAACTCGTGGGCCAATCCCAGGATTCTCCGGCTGGCGCGGTGTACTGGCGTGAGCTCCGGTATCGGTCTAGCGTTTCTGCTGCTAGGAGGGGTCTGTTGCATGGATCGAGATTACCCTGCACCTCCACCAGAAAAATGTCACGTTTAATTGATACAAGACTTCTAAAAGAGACCGTTCAAGTACGAGTCGTCGAACGGGCAGCGCAGCACCGACCAAAGATCAACGCGTCGTTGTTGTTGTTGTTGTGGCCTGTGATGCGTGTGGCTCCTACCCACGATGGGGGATTGGCCAAGAGATGGGTGGATTATTCGAAATTATTATGGAGCATAAATTTCCTAATAGCTATTGAGCTCGTGAGCCAGCGCGTCCGCGTCTTCTTCTGGGAGCAAGTGGCCTAAGCGCGTGGGGCAAGCGCGGGGCAACATCAACTGTGCACCTACATAGCCATAATATAAAATATTGACACGTGAAATGAAAACACGCATAGACCTGCGCTCAAATTTTACATTATAGAATATCGCAATCGTCGGCGACATTTTTTTTTGCTTTACTTGTTTTAGGAATTCGTTCATTACATGAGTGTTTCTTTTCCGTGCTTGCTCACGCAGCTCATGGAGAGAGTTGGTATCATATGCACTGTTATTTGACGTCTGCTCATTGTGTTATTATGCTTTATTATTATTCGTATGCCCCGTCTGCTTGGGCCACACCAAGGTCCACAGTACATTATAAATAAATATAAATTCATTGAGGATCAACTCGAACGAGGGTAGAGAAAGTGCGAAACCAAGAACAATTGAGGTGACATTTATTTGAGCACTACAAAGCTTGCACGTTTAATTTGGACTGCAGCACATGTTCCGGACCTTCGGTGTAATCTTCCATTAGTGTTGCTTCTGTTTTGTAGTGGGACCACCGTGGTAAAGGGCTGTGAGCGTAAAATGGCATCGCACTGTCTCGCTGCTGCAGTCTCTTCACGCCATTTCTAGGCCCTGTGTGTCGAACGCAGCGGTGCCAAAGCCGAGCAACCTTCAAATTTAAAGAAAGGATAAAAAAATGCACCCTTGCTAGCGTTACACCTCGTGATGACCACAAAATTGAGTTTGATGGAATCTACCTAACATATGGTCGAGTGAACTGCCGCAAACGCGACCACGCCCGCTCCGATCAGCAAATGTACTTCTGAACTATGTCACTCTGAACGCCGAATGAGAGGCTAAGCGTAGCTGCGATTGCATCACCAGTGGCGCGACAACAGCGTTATTTGTGCATGCGACACAGGCATAATTGAGTAATGTTCTTTCATCTACCAAATGCCACTAAAACCAGGCGCGTGGGTGGTATTGTTGCAAGGAGAGGAGCAATAATTCATTAGGTATTTGTTACATTATATTACATAAAAAAGAACACTCCCAATACTTACCATACGGAAAGACGTTTCTCCTTGTTACCTGTCAGACGCGTCCGTACTACAATGTGACCTAACGCTTTTAACTGGCATGATAGTTCTTTCGTGCATCCAAACGTTGGCATGTGTAGAGATAAATTGGTGAGAATCGAGCGGACGACTAGGAAAATGAACACATACGCTCACGTATTGGTGAATTCATGATACATTTTGTTGTCATGCGCAAAGATCGCGGCGTTTACGGTACAAATAGCCTTTCTTGAAGCCCCCACTTAAAATATATCTTAATAAACGCACACTCCCCGCTTCCTTTTCTTCGTTAACAATTACATGTTAACATGATAACAATTAAAGGCACTAAATAAAGACAAAGATATGTCCCTCAGAGGATTGAGTTTGAATATGGTTGATCTGTCAGATATCGCGATGAAAGTTTGCACGTACACTAGTTGGAATCTACTGGTATTGGTGCTGGTTCATTTACCATTGCTACTCTCGTGACCCCATTATTTTTTTAGGAGAATTGCCCTAAGATTTTGAGGTCTTTCCAATATTTCGTTTGGATATGTTGCACAAAGATATTTTCCTGTAACGAAAGGTAAAAAAAAAAAAAAAACAGCCCTCTCACTCTCTATTTGTTTTTTTTTCTTTTTTTACGGAGTCGTTCATGTGGTTGTCGCTATAGTTGTTATATATGATTTGATACAATCGTGTAGGCAGCTTCGGGCAACAACGTTCCTTGTAGAGTGCCAGACACTGTTCCTTTTACATACTGACGAGTTCGATGCCGAATCACACGTCTCGTCGCAAGCAGCCATGCAAAATAAAGCTCATTCCAGAGGCTTAATTTCACATCTCTATAGTCACATATTAAAGAATTCGATGCAAAAAAAAAAAAGCTTCGAATACTGAAAATAGTTTCAGCGTTAGACAACAAAAAATACTCAAATTTACACAGGGCACAATAACTACAGCCTTTCTCACTTTTGTAGGCGTACGCTTTTTTAGGACATAATATTGATCAATCAGTGAGTTAGTATATCCAGTGCATAATCAAATAAATGTATTTTTTTTTGTCGGCAGAAATTAAACAATTAGTTATCGTCCACATCAGTTTCTCGGTGCATTTGATGCTCTGCTGCGCCAGGCGAGAAATTCAGCCCCAACCACGCTGGCTGCATTTTAATAAAGGTGATTTGAGAAAATGTCCACAGGCGTAGACCTACCTCCACCTTTATTTAACATTTGGAGGCCTAAGTTTCTTTGCGAAACTCATCTATGACGTCCGCGTAGTCCCAGGTGAGCACTCTGAGAGTAAACATTTTGACATTTTCTATTAAAGAAAAGATATTGTGACTCGTCATAACTCTTTCTACATTAGGATGAAAGGTCAGCACAGATCATGATTTGGGGTCATTTTTCGGCACGGAACTCACCTGTTAGCCAGCCTGGCATTTCTTTCTCTGTAGAAGGCTGAACGTAAAAACAGATGGATGTCGGACGTCAGCAACGTGTTATACGTCACTCGGTGGTATTACCTTTTCTTCCAAGTCGTGATTCGTCTCTTCGTCTCAATACATTGAAAGCGTTTCTATCATGTCGTTAGAGGGTAATTAAAACGATTTGAACGTTATATAGTGCCGCGCCTGCCCACGTGTAATTTAGCTCGTGAATATCGGCTGCGATCGCATGAGGGGCTTGAAAAGTGTGTCCCCCGCTTTCAGCAATACTACTACGCTCTTGTTCCTTTCTATTACATGTTGCTTTGGAAACAAATGCGTTTAGCATGTTTACGCTATTACGCCATGGCACTGGTTTACAACTGTAATTGGTTTGATTCTGTCATCTCCAGGTTTGCGACATTTCGCCTATGTGTGTGAAAATACCAACTCTGGTCGCATCTAGGTGGTATAGAGTATCAGATTAAATTTTGCAGCAGGGTAGTGAAGGTTTGTAGGAAGTTGTGAGAGCACTGAGATTTCCATAGTAAAATGCTTAAGACGATAATTCGTAACGAAATTTGCTATGTTACGTGTCCTGCCCACGCCCATTTCTTTTTCTTGATTTCAACTAAGATATCATTAACTCGCATTTGTTGCCTCACCCAATCTGCTCTTTTCTTATCCCTTAACCTTACACCTATCATTCTTCTTTCCATAGCTCGTTGCGTCGTCCTCAATTTAAGTAGAACCCTTTTCGTAAGCCTCCAGGTTTCTGCCCCGTACGTGAGTACTGGTAAGACACAGCTGTTATAAACTTTTCTCTTGAGGGATAATGGCAACCTGCTGTTCATGATCTGAGAATGCCTGCCAAACGCCCCCCAGCCCATTCTTATTCTTCTGATTATTTCTGTCTCATGATCCGGATCCGCAGTCACTACCTGTCCTAAGTAGATGTATTCCCTTACCACTTCCAGTGCCTCACTACCTATTGTAAACTGCTGTTCTCTTCCGAGGCTGTTAAACATTACTTTAGTTTTCTGCAGATTAATTTTTAGACCCACCCTTCGGCTTTGCCTCTCCAGGTCAGTGAGCATGCATTGCAGTTGGTCCCCTGAGTTACTAAGCAAGGCAATATCATCAGCGAATCGCAAGTTACTAAGGTATTCTCCATTAACCCTTATCCCCATTTCTTCCCAATCCAGGTCTCTGAATACCTCCTGTAAGCGATATAGATTTTGTCTAATTGGATTTTTCCGAGCCCATGTTGATGTTATTGCGTGTTCGAGACGCAAAGATCGAAGGATTTCGTTCAGAGCAAAGTTGAATACCGAGGCGTGATTGGAAAGCACTACCATTAACGTGCGGCCTTCACTCGTGCTCAGCGACTTAATTTACCATAAACGAAAGCGCCGTTTCCGAACGGCGTCCATCGGGGTCTTCCGGGACATCTGTAAGTTCAACCCGCGATAAGGACGCGTGTTCCCTGACGAGCTGATATTTTGAGCTGTTTTATTTCGGTTATGATAATAAAGCTTGGCACATTCTCAGATAGCAAAGGAACCTGAAAAAACTGTAAACCGCAAAAGTGTTTTCGTTTCGTTTGGCTGAACATCACGTATATTTGCTAAGATTCCGCTTAGAAGTTCTTCGATTCCTCGACTCGCATGCTTACGTCTTCATAATGACAATACATTCCGAGTTCTGAGGGGAACATTCTAGCCCTAGTGTTCCGGCGCCATCACTTATGGCGTTTAGCCCACTTTGAATAATGTGTTCTTGTAGTCCTGCTGATGGTCGGTTGCATCAAATAGTTCTGTCATCAGCGTACAGATTATGTTATAGGTCTGGTATTTCTTCCAGTAGTATGGGTAGCTTCGTCGTAGCAATGTTAATTAAAGTCAGTGATGGAGTAGAACCTTGAACCATTTGTTTGCGAACTTCTTGCGCTCCACAAATAAGGGGGCTCTGAAACCAAGTGGCATCGCCGGTTAATGAAATCCGCAGTTCCCAGTAGGTAATACTCGCGGACGACGTTGCGCGGCGTCGCGAAAACGTGCACCCAAGAAAGAAGTCGCTCTTTCGTCCGAAAGGCAAAGCACTGACTGCGATGGCAAATTATTAGATAGCTATGCAAAGTATAGTAGCTTTATCGGCCATATAAACGTGCAAACATTTGTTTACTACCTAAATTAACAATGGTATAATGTGTAAGAGCGACTGAACGAAGACCTAGAAAGAAACAGACGCATATAGACAGTGCTGCCTCTGTGTGCTTGTAGCTTTCTACGTCCTCGTTCAGTCGCGCTCACACATTAAATCATGAAATCAAACCCGCTAGCCCACCAACGTATTTTAACTAAGTTAACATGCACAGTATCCTGCGTGCACAGGTAAGCACGAACACACCTCGCTCGATGAGCGCGGAAACTCGCTTTCAGAATGCTCCATGGAGGGAGCAAGCGCAGCGTTCGAATTGACCTTCGTGCATTTTTCGCTTCAGCGCGAAGGAAACATCGAAAGCACAGTGCATACGATGCTAGCAGCGCTACGTGCGCTCGGCAAACATCTCAGACCTCTGTTAAGATGAGGCTCGCGCAGGCGCGCACTTTGGCCACGTCGGAGATCGTTTTCAACGTATGACCAACCCAAGGACCCACCCACCCGGTCCCTCCCACACTACCCCTACCCTTATTACCCCTTTTTCCTCCCTTGATTATTCATTAAATTTTTTCCATTAATCCATGTGATGATCAAAACGTGATCGCCAAGTAGTACAAGCAAGCACCGGAGACAGTGATTCCGGTTAACGTCTCATTGCTCTACATCGTTCGAATACCACTAAGGCATAGTTGAAACGATGTCTTGCAGTGTACTTGAAGATTTTTCGGCTTCGGGCCAATACTCAAAAATGCAGCTGTCTTATAGTGTCGATCTAATAATTGGGAAGGGCAATTGTTCGAATTCTCGGTAGAGTAGCAGAACCTTATTGAGGGTATCTTAAAGAATACTAAAGTCGCCTAAAAGATTCGAATGTTATTCAGCACAGATAACAGACGTGGTCTCAGTTTTCAATGCCTCTAATAACCATGCGGAAATATTTACGAAGTTTAAGCCCTCGCATCACGGAAACGCCGAAAAGTCACTGGCTTTTGAACGAAAGCATAGTACCTTTAAAGGGTATTTGCCACTGAATACTTGACCTTTCAGCCACTGTAGCGTAGCAACGAGAGCTTCACCTCGATGCATGTACGGAAGCGTTTTCTTGCCTGATGGATAGCATGACTAACCGTAGGGCAGAAACACACGCACGGATAAGCGAAATGACAACAGAGAGCGCTAACCTTAAAGGATTATTTTCAGTGACCTGGGAGTAGTTATAATTAAAAAAAATAACGAGAATACGGAAACTGTAAGTGGCGAAATGGTAGCAGGTTAATGAAGCAAGCTGTAGCGGGAGACTTCTGAATAAGTTTGACAACCTGGAGTTCTTTAACCTGCACCAAATGCATTGTACACGGGTGTTTTTGATGTTCGCCCTTAAACTAATGCGGCAGCCGCGTCTGGGTTGTGATCGCGCTCCCTAGCGCTTAGCAGTGTTTCACTGATTGCCGAAGCAACTACGCAACCGCGGCGGACTATTAATGCTTATAAGATTTCTTTTACATGAGTTGATTTCATAGAAAGTTTATCTCCTTATCTGAAATGCGCACAGATAGGCTACTCACATAAGTAGAGGAAAGCGGCGACATTATTTGTACTATATTATTTCACGTGTCAGTTTGTCGCAGCTTCTGTTTACAAAACTGCACTGAGCGAAAAAGCTGGTCATACCTACAGGAATTGCATTAACGAGCAAGTTGTACAACGCAAGCGTCTTCAAATTAAAATTCAAATAAAAATTGTTTATTAATCCTTGTCCAACACTATTTGGACGCGTCACCATAGGCTAGTCATGGGTAAAAAAAAAATAGAAAGCACAATAACGCAGGGGCTTCATTATGTATAAAACAACCATAAAACAGGGGGAGAGGGAAATTTACATGAGTACAAATGGTAAAGAAAAAGACTGCATAGCAAGGAGCTCACATTATATGGTAAAATCGGGTGCACATGACAGGTAGAATATATTTGGGATAAAGAATGCATATGCATGAAGAACTGTCTCGCTGCAGGAGCAAACGTTCGAGCATATTTTATGTGGTGTGGAATGGTGTTCCATGTTTTTGCCCCAACAAAATCGAGCCGTCTTTCTCCATATACCTTGTGTGTGGGCGGGAGGTTAAAGATACTAAGCTACCCAAAGCTAAAGCTACCCACCTTACGCTACCCTGAAACTAAACGCCAGTGTACAATTTTCCTTTCATCGACAAATCTAGACAAAGTAAAAGTAGTTTAATGATTGGAAAAGGTAGAGAGGTCGGCCGGAAAATGGAGCATCTGGTCTGCTACCCTACGTAAGGGAAGGGGAAGAGGGGAAGAAAAAGTGTCACAATAGGGGTTGATAATGGGAGGAACGAGGTGAAGGACACATTCCATAAAGGTTATCACAAGCATGAGTCCAGGCCCGTGTCGCCTGAGAAACGTGAAAGAGCGCGCATTGTCTGTATCGTCTGCTGACTCTGTGGCCACGGGCCTAGCAAGAGGTCCTCTGACAGTGGTCTATTGTATGAATGCCTCAAGGTAGCTGCCATTATCAGTCTTTCGCGTGTACGAGCACATGGTCTAGAGTCTCTACAACGCCACATACTGAACAGTCCGGAGAATCTGTCCGTCCAATGACGTGCAAGTATTTGCGCGTGAAAGCGACGCTTAATCGTAGTCTGTGTATCAGGCATGTATGAGGGGGTGGAATTGCACGCAGAACAGAAAATTGCATATCGGGATTTAGCCTTTTAAGGCGGACGTGACGAGCGTCTGGCTGGGCCCAGTATCTTCTCGTCGCACTCCTCATTAATTCCGACAGGAGGCATGTGATGTCCGGTCTGGAGAATGGCACTACAGTTCGCAGGCCATTGCTGTGGGCGCGCCTTGCTGCATTATTACCTTGCTGCATCTGCCTTGCTGCATCTCATTACCATTGAGCCCACAGTGTCCCGGGATCCATTGGAACACTATGCGGTGGTGTTTTTAAATCTAGACAAACTGCAGCTAAATACACAGGGAATGCGCAGTGCATGAAGACAGCGCGGAGTGATTATCCGCACGTCCATGAGTGAGATAATGTTACCTTCTTGGAAGATTAGCTCACCTCCTTCTGTGACGCATGGTCATGTAAGCACTTCGCTACCATCTTTGCAGTGAATATTTACTATCGTTGCTATATCAGTGCCGACAGTATCAGACAAAATGGCTCAAGGCGTTTTCAACGCCAGCCCGCTTGTTTGATCTATGTTGCCAGAACTCATCGAAACCGCAGTGTAGAAAGTGCAGAAAGAGTTTTCATGCTACACAACCGGTGTAAAAATGACTTCGTGTAGGTAGGTGGAGCTAAACTTTTTTATGTCTAGTAAAAAATGGTGACTTCCTACACTAACTACAGTCGTGTAGCCAGTGTAGATAAAAATAGCCTTATTGACTTCAAGAAGCAGCAAATCTAAACAGTAAGGGGATTTATTCTAGCTTGCCTTGGAAAGATAATTGCAGAGAGATTGATGCACTCTGTTTGTATACGCAGGCAGTTTATATGCGTGTGCACGTCTTGAATGTGCGTGCGAGCCTGCTTGTATGTTCGCATTTGAATCTGCGTGTGTACGAGCACGTTTATGCGTCTGCGAGAACACGCGCGTTTGTGCATGCTTGCGTACATTTTTCTGCGCGTGTAAATGAGCATGGAGGTGAACGTGTCTGTGCCTCTGTATACCTGAGAGAGAGAAGAAGAGAGAGTGGTGTTTATTTGTTTGCGTGTGTGTGAGCAAGCGAGCATTTCCTTGCTTGCACCTACTCTCGGAGGCAAATGGGATATAGGCTTTAAAATAATGGCGTTTTTACTGGTCATATCACAATCTGGTTATGAGGCACGCTGTAGTGGGGTACTCCGGAATAATTTCGACCAGCTGGGGCTCTTTAACTTGCACCTAAATCTAAGTACACGGGTATTTTTGCATCCCGCCCCCATCAAAATGGGGCCGCCGTAGCCGCGATTTGATCTCGTGACCTCGTGCTTAGCAGGTGAACCCCACAGCCATTAATCAACCATGGCACGGATATAGAGTTTAATTGAGCCCTTATATATAACCATGGAGGCAAGGACGAATGACACTGCCTTTATATCATCATTGCTTTCTAAAAACGAAACCTATGCAAAAAGAAAAAAAAAATAGGAGTCATTCCACTCTGTGAAGTTCCACGTCACACAGCATTTGGCAAGGGGACATGTCTTTATTTTTATTGATTGGTAATGGTTTGAGTGTAGTTGTTGGAAGGATGGCAGTTGCTCCTGAGACTATGTCGTCGAGGTAGGCCGCCCCTCTGTGCAGCTCAGACCTCGGAATCCCGACGTGGGCAGTCAAGCAAGCCCGTGAGGCGGCGTTGAGGCAGGGCCTTGACGTTACCCCCCGGGAGACCTGAGGCCCGGTGGCGTTAAACCTTGCCGGACGTACAATAATGTTGTATCCCTGCATCCATCCATTTGGTAATGGTAGTGACGATAGCTTTGTGATTACTGTGATATATACGGATTGGTCCGGTCGCAACCTTAGACAGAACCTTGGCCAAAGTTGAATCAATATATGGCCATTGTTGCTTAGTTTAGTGACTTGGATTGATCTGGCACTGCAAACCAAACTCTTGTTGTACAAAGTGAGTGAACCATTTCTTGTCTGGTTTTGAAATTCCCACATTGAGGCCTCCATAAGTGATCACGGGGGTAGTGTCGTCGTGGCTAACCTATGCAAAGAGCGTGGTCATGAGCTCCTAGATATCACACTTGGGTAGGCCTGTATATATATATATATATATATATATATATATATATATATATATATATATATATATATATATAAAGCGGATATTATAATCCGTCTTTCGTTTGTACAGTACAGACATCCCCCAGTTGGTGGCCTTGTCCTCTTGCTAGTCTAGGTTGTATGGTTGTACATCAATTTTCTCCTCGGCATATATGGCAATGCCTTCTGCTCGTGAATCCATGTGCTGTTCATAAACGATTCCAGCATAATAGTCGACATGAATCAATGCATATTACTCTTCTTCTTCTTCTTCCTCTTCCTCTTCTTCCTCTTCTTCTGCCTGCTTCACCTCCGCCGCGTGACGACCCGATATTCAACAACCCCAGGGATGTGCCCACATTTCTGCCCCCGGACACGACAAATGCATTGCGGGGCAGTGGTATACAGCTTAACTGTAATATCGCCCGTGCAGTCAATATTGGCGCCCTGTAATTTGTCCGATGGCACAATCAAGCGCACAACCTGAGGACCAACTTCGGCTGGTGAACCATCGCCACGGTCCCACGAGGAGCTGCTAAGCGGTTTACCTTCGTTATCTACCTTGACTCGGCGGTAGCCCATTATCTTGACAACGATGACGCGCTCAATCTGCACCATCATTGCGTCGGGCATCTTTTCTGCGACCAACAAAGCTTTCAGCGGCACACGTTGGCTGCTGTGTTGAGTACAAAACTATAAACTGCTTGCCTTCGAAAAAAACAACGTAAATACATATCGAAAGCGGAATAGCCGCAAGGAACATGCTCATGGAGCGGTGTCATTTATGACAATATCACAAAAGTCTGGGAGTGGTAGGGGGGGGGGGGGTATCCTGTAAGAGTCCACCTAGTTGACTGTCCATTTCGGCCACTGCTTATTGGCTAGGGCCGCCTTGTCTCCTCCTCGCCCGTACAGTTGCATCCAATCAGCAGCGACCAAAATTGGCAGTCCAGTAGGTGGATTCTTAAAGAATGCACCCCCAGGTCGCCTTTACAGACGTTATTTTTTGTGCCTGTGATGATTTCAAAGAGTTTATTCGCAAAACATTTGTTCGCGTGGCTCCTACAGACGCATGTTTGATAAAAATTTATTCGCTCAGCTGGAGAGTCTTGAGGACTGGCTCCAAATTGTTCATTTCCGTTAGCCACCCAAGATAAGGTATTGAATAGTTAATTAATGTAGCTTCGTTTATTACACAAGCAACACCTCCTACTCCTTAATTAGAGGCTGCTAATTTGAATACTCGAAGGATAACAATAACGTAAGCAAGATTTACATTGGTCTCTTTCTTAAAATTTGACGCTGTTAAAACATAACTGCCAGGATATTCATGGTGCAGTTCGCTTCTGATAAAGCTGGTACGAATGCTTGAACGGGATTTCTTGGTGCAATTCAAGTCTATGAACTTAAGCACATGTGCCCAACCGTGCACTTCCGCCGTTACAATGGACTGGTCTACATGCGCTACGGTATATCACAAAAGTTGTGCGAGAACTTTTTCTTCACCGACCACTTCAACTTGCATCCTTTCAACAGAACTCGTTTCATACAAAATATGCGTTAGGTCGATCCTCGAACACAGAAACAGCGTATGATTTCCTCATACCCACACCTACACGAAGAACATAGAAACAATACAAAGGAACGCCATTCGATTCATACATAACAAATTTAAATGTGAGGACTCTCCTACTAATCTTCTAGCTAGAAGTATGAGCCAAACAGGTGCGTTTAAAATTTCTTAACCAATCCCTGCATAATTATTTAAAGCCTGACCTTTCCAATTACATTTCTCATTCACAAACACGACCTACTGTGCACAAACATACAAATACTTCAGTAGAACACAATTGTAACAAGCATGTGTTGAAATATTCATTTTGTCGGGTTCCTATCAGTGAATGCAATATATTAGCACCGCTCAACACTAACACTGAGTCACTTTCGGAGTTCGAATTAAATAAGCAAAAAATCTCTAGCATGTTAAAATTGCTAGTGCTACTATTTGATTATCGAAACCAGCATAGATCTATCTGTACCTTGTGTATGCACTCGTGTATGCTGCATATTGTTACGTAGGAAGACGCAGACGAAAAGCTATGTACAAATATATTTACAAGGAAAATACGCTGCGCTTGGCCAAGAGGCAACAGCCCGCGCTAGCTTCTAATCGTCGTCGTCGTCTTCACACTGCTGGCCTTTCGTGATCGCGCATATTGTGCCGTAGCACTACCCCCGGCTGCAAAAGCGCCGTCCCGGAGCGACTAAAGATCGGACTCGGAAGCAGTGTAGTAGGCCTTGAGCCTACTGACGTGTACGACATCACTAGATGCCACAGGAGAGGACGAGGTTGAGGCCACAGGAGCAATTTCGTAAGTCACAGGCGTCACCTGGCGCAGCACGCGGTAGGGCCCTGTGTATCGCGAAAGGAGCTTCTCTGAAAGTCCGACGTGACGAGAGGGCGACCACAGGAGCACGAGCGCACCAGGTGAAAACTGTACGTCACGATGGCGGGCGTTGTACTGACACTGCTGAGTGGTCTGTGAGGCCGTCAGTCGAGCACGGGCAAGCTGGCGTGCATGGTCAGCGAGGGCGATGGCGTCGCGCGCATACTCGCTTGTTGAGACCGCAGTAGGAGGAAGTGCCGTGTCTAGGGGCAAGGTAGGTTCGCGACCGTACAGTAGATAAAAGGGAGAAAATCCGGCGGTGTCGTGCCGGGAAGAATTGTACGCAAATGTTACGTAAGGAAGGGCAATGTCCCAGTCGTGGTGGTCCTTGGAAACGTACTTGGCCAGCATATCGGTAAGAGTACGGTTTAACCGCTCTGTCAGGCCATTGGTTTGAGGATGGTATGAAGTAGTCAGTTTGTGTTGAATGGAGCAGGAACGCACAATGTCAGCGATAACTTTCGAGAGGAAGTTTCGACCACGGTCAGTAAGCAGCTGTCGCGGGGCGCCATGAAGCAAGATAATGTCACGCAAGAGAAAGTCCGCGACGTCAGTGGCGCAGCTGGCCTATAGGGAGAGCCCGAGTGATAGCGTATCGGGTGGCGTAATCAGTCGCGACGGCTACCCATTTGTTCCCAGAAGATGACGTGGGAAAGGGACCGAGCAGGTCTAATCCAACACGAAAGAACGGTTCCACAGGGACGGTGATCGGCTGGAGATGACCGGCAGGTAGCACCTGAGGTGTCTTCCGACGCTGGCAGGGATCACAGGCAGCAACATAGCGTCGAACGGAGCGAGCGAGACCAGGCCAATAGAAGCGGCGGCGGACGCGGTCGTACGTGCGGGTTACCCCAAGATGTCCTGAAGTGGGTGCGTCATGCATCTCAAAGAGCACAGTCTGTCGTAGCTGTTTTGGCACGACAAGAAGAAGGTCAGAGCCGTCAGGGAGGAAGTTCCTTCGATACAGAATGCCACCCTGGAGGACATATCGGCGAACGGATGCGTCGGTAGGTGTAGAGCGCAGACGCTCGATAAGTGCTCGCAGCGATAGGTCTCGGTACTGCTCATCGGCGATGTTACCGAAGGCAGAGACAGAGAAAATGCCGTTGGCAATACTACTGTCGGCGTCGTCAGGCTCGTCGACCGGGTAGCGAGACAGGCAGTCAGCGTCCTTGTGCAGTCGGCCAGATTTATAGGTGACAGTATACGAATATTCTTGGAGGCGTAAGGCCCAGCGACCAAGTCTTCCTGTAGGATCTTTCAGTGAGCATAACCAGCAAAGCGCGTGATGGTCTGTGACAACGGAAAAGGATCGGCCATATAAGTATGGGCGGAATTTCGCAACCGCCCAAACTAGGGCCAGACACTCACGCTCAGTGATGGAATAGTTGCGCTCCGCGGGTGAGAGGAGCCTGCTGGCGTAAGCGATAACACGGTCGTGGCCACGCTGGCGTTGTGCCAGTACTGCTCCAATTCCGTGACCGCTGGCATCAGTACGGACTTCGGTAGGCGCAGAAGGATCGAAATGGGCCAAAACGGGAGGCGTTGTGAGAATGTCGATTAGATGAGAGAATGCAGAGGCCTCGTTATCGCCCCACTGGAAAGGAGCGTCTTTTTTCAAAAGGTCGGTTAGTGGTCGTGCTATGGCGGCGAAATTTCTCACGAAACGGCGGAAGTACGAACAAAGGCCGATGAAGCTGCGCACATCCTTGACACACTTCGGAACAGGGAAGTGCGTAACAGCATGGATCTTGCCTGGGTCCGGTTGCACTCCGTTCGCGTCAACGAGATGTCCAAGGACGGTAATCTGGCGACGGCCGAATTGGCACTTCGATGCGTTGAGTTGCAGACCGGCTCGCCGAAAAACGTCCAGGACTGCTGAGAGGCGCTCGAGGTGCGTAGCGAACGTTGGGGAGAATACGATAACGTCGTCCAAGTAGCACAGGCACGTGGACCATTTGAAACCGTGAAGAAGGGAGTCCATCATGCGTTCAAAAGTGGCAGGGGCGTTACATAGACCAAACGGCATCACTTTGAATTGATAAAGACCGTCGGGTGTGACAAAAGCAGTCTTCTCGCGGTCGAGATCGTCCACGGCAATCTGCCAGTAGCCGGAGCGAAGGTCAATAGAAGAGAAATAGCGAGCACCGTGGAGGCAGTCAAGGGCGTCATCAATCCGAGGTAGGGGATACACGCCCTTTTTGGTAACCCTGTTAAGGTGCCGATAATCCACGCAAAAGCGCCATGAGCCATCCTTCTTTTTGACCAGTACTACAGGTGACGCCCATGGACTATATGATGGTTCAATAATGTTCTTGGCAAGCATTTTGCGAACTTCTGCGTGAATAACTTGACGCTCAGCTGGTGACACTCGATACGGGCGGCGATGAATAGGAGGGGCATCGCCGGTATTAATGCGATGTTTGACAGCTGTAGTTTGAGCTAAAGGACGATCGTTAAAGTAAAAAATATCGTGGTAGGAAAACAGAACGCGGTAGAGTTCACGAGCGTGCTCGGAGGGCAAGTCGGGGACAATCATTTTCCGTAAGTCAGCGATGGTACAATTTGCCGACTGCGATGGTAGAGGAGTATCGGATGAAGTGTCGTCTACTGCAATGGATGCTACTGAGTGATCCTCGAATGAACAAAGCTGGGCCAAAGACATCCCACGTGGCAGCACTTGTGTCGTCAAGCCAAAGTTGACCACTGGCAGGCAGACGCAATTCGCCGTAATAGATAAAACTGTATGGGGTACTGTGATGCCATGTGTAAGGAGGACGTCTTGCATAGGAGCCGCGATGTAGTGACCGTCGGGGACTGGTGGGGATGACACTAGGTCAACGTAGGTCAGTGCCGAAGGTGGCAAGCGAACGAAGTCGGCGGAACTGAGGCGACTGGGGTGTGGTTCAGCAGGATCCAGAACAGGCAGGTCAAGGCGGAGAGTACTGGCGGAACAATCGATGAGAGCAGAATGCGCGGAAAGGAAGTCTAAGCCGAGGATGATGTCGTGGGGACAGTGGGCGATGACTGTGAATAGCACGATTGTTGAGCGATCGGCGAAGGAGACGCGGGCGGTACACATACCAATTACGGGGGCTGTTCCGCCATCGGCGACACGGACAACAGGCGTCGTGGCGGGCGTGATAATTTTCTTGAGCCGGTTACTAAGGTCAGCGCTCATTACGGACAAATGCGCCCCAGTGTCTATGAGAGCAGACACAGAAACACCGTCGACTTGCACGTCAAGAAGGTTCAGATGAGTGGGCAAAGTCAGTAGAGGATTTGGCGGCGTAGGGAGCAATGCAGCGTCACCTCGAGGCGCTGCATCGTCTAGTTTTCCGGCTGGGAGCGGCGTCCGAAGGGAGTCGGCGAATAGGAGCGACGGGGCTGGGGAGAGCGAGATTGTCGTCGTTGGGGCGAAGGCGAACGAGAATAGGGGCGGTTCGTTGCAGGAGAATCAGTGGCGGCATTATCGGAGCGTGCGGCATAGGGACGAGAAGGGCCACCTGAGGGGCGAGAGTAGGCAGTATAAGTAGGCCGGCTCGGGGAACTCCAGCGACTACGACAGTGCCGAGAAATGTGCCCGATTCGATGGCAGTGGAAACAAATAGGCTTGTCGTCAGCAGTGCGCCATTCAGATGGGTTGCGGAAACGTGGTGGGTAAGAAGATGCGGGACGGGGCGAAATCGAAGAAGCCGGGCGGGTATTAGGGCGATGGGCCGAGCAGATGGTGTGAAGACCCATGTTTTCAAACTCCTGGCGGACAACTGCCTGGATCAGTGAGACCGTGACTGCAGATGTGTTGGTGGGACTGGAGTCGAAGGCAGCCGGATAGGCGGCCTCGATCTCACGCCGGACGATCCTGGTAACATCGGCAGTGTTGTTGGGACGAGGAGCGTCGGCACAGGAAGATGTCGCTGGGGTGTTGGGCAGACGGGCAAACTGCTGGTCAATACGTCGGCTTTTGGCGAGTTCCAGGCGGCGGCACTCTCTTATAACAGCATCCACCGTCGCTACGTTGTTGCAAACGAGCAAGTTGAAGGCGTCATCGGCAATGCCTTTGAGGATGTGGGAAACCTTGTCTGACTCAGTCATGTGGGTGTCAACTTTGCGGCACAGAGCCAAGACGTCCTGAATGTACGTGACATAGGGCTCTGTTGACGTCTGCACACGGCCGGAAAGCGCCTTCTGCGCGGCAAGTTGTTGACCGTAGGGGTTGCCGAACAAGTCTCGAAGCTGTGTCTTAAGTGAATCCCAACTGGTGAGCTCATCTTCGTGCGTGCGATACCAAACTCGAGGTGTGCCACCGAGGTAAAAGACTACGTTGGCGAGCATAATAGTAGGGTCCCACCGGTTATTGCGGCTGACGTGTTCATACAGGCTGATCCAGTCATCGACGTCTTCCCCATCTTGGCCCGAGAATACGCCAGGATCACGGGGAGCGGGGAGAGTGATGTAGGTCGTCGAAGTGGCAGCAGGTGTCGGAGCCGGCGGAGTCGGGTTGTCGTCGCCGGGAGCCATGAAGGAAGGCTCGACGTACCGTCCACTGCGAAGCTCCGTGACGAGGTACAGGGAACGTCCACCTCCACCAGATATGTTACGTAGGAAGACGCAGACGAAAAGCTATGTACAAATATATTTACAAGGAAAATACGCTGCGCTTGGCCAAGAGGCAACAGCCCGCGCTAGCTTCTAATCGTCGTCGTCGTCTTCACACTGCTGGCCTTTCGTGATCGCGCATATTGTGCCGTAGCAATATAATGCTTACAATGCTACTTCATTCTATCAGAAAGTTAGCATGTACTTGTATTTGGCGTATATATTATGTTGCGTAAATTACCTATGAGCGAAGTGCAAAGTTGTCGCTACACATTTATTGTTGCATATTTTACACATTTTCTGTATCTGTGCATATATTTGGAGCCCCCCTGCTGTGGTCTCAGTAGAGATTGGCAGCATTGTAAGTAAATAAATAAACAAAACATTGTGAGCACTCCAGATTAGATATCTTAGCGTTCGTGGCATCAGGCTCAGTTTCGTGGCTTCATTAAGAATGGAAGCAGCTGCCTGGCAGAAAGGAATAGATACATATTTTAGTACATTCTATTAAATGGAGTAGCGCGGAGGTGTGCATTAGAACAAAAAGTACTGAGGTATTGGGATGAGGGCTTTGCAGCATATATTTCGGCTGCCTATTGTTAACAAATAATGATGAAAATACCACGAGTTTGTGACAATTCATGCTGATATACGTATATAATGAAGTGAAATATGAGCTCCTACCTAGAGCCCGTGGTGCAAGCAGTCCCAAACAGAACGGTTACATTGGCACATGAAATATTGTTTTTTTAATTTTATTTAGCATTGTTTCAACACTTTTTAATAGGGCGAAAGCCAGAAGTGGCTCGTTGCAATGGCTCATACCCGAAACAAAGACGGCGTCTAGTCAAGTGATAGAATCGAACTGGAAAAGCGATAGAAAAAAAGCAACGGCTCATACCCGAAACAGCAACGGCTCATACCCGAAAAAAATGATATAATCCGGAATAGCTCATGCCGCCGTAAGGAAACAAAAATGTAGTGGCTCAATTGACATGAATGAACAAACAAAAGAAAGATAGAACGAAAGAAAGAAGGAACAAAACAACGAAAGAGAGAACGAAGAACGAACAAATAAAAAAGAGAAACAACGAAAGAAAGGAGAAATAGAAGGAAGAAAGAAAAAGAAGACGGAAAGAAAAACGCGAAAGGAAGAACGAAAGAAAAAACCTTCAGGTGTTCGCATATGTCGTTAAGGAGGTCGACCTACAGCGCAATAGGTTTATTTCACATTGCGGTTCGTTATGACGTTCCAGAAGTCTGACCCCTCCGATCGAATACCTTAAGGCCTTACCACGTGTGCAGCAGGCTTTCGCTACACATGTTACAGGAGCGTATCATGCTGCCAATATTTTCTATTTCAGCTCTTCTGTTCAGCTCTTCCATTTTCGGTATGTCGATGTACCAATGCAGTCGTGGTGCCCCTTCGACTATGTTTGAGGTAGTATTTAGGGCGATTGTACTACATTTCTTTTAACTTTTCCGGCGACCTTTCTTTCTTGAGCGTCTAACCCTCTTGCAATGTTTTGGTTTGGCGCACGACGCGCCTGTATGTATACGGAATTTCCAGAATGATTTCGTATATTTTATAGTGAAAGAGTGTTATCTACTCAAAATGCGTGCGTGAAACGAATACATGCATAAATTCCTGATCAAACGCGACTGCCAGTGATTGCTCTAGAATTTACGATGATTTAAGTATGATTAAGCAACGCCTTGACATGCAGATAAAATGACAGCGACGGCAGACAGTGCGCGTGGCTATCGTTGAGCTTTGAGCGTAGTTCTTTTTTAGGGGCACATGTGCAGGAAATATGGATTTATATTCACAACTGACAATCTTTAATTGTCTTTGTTCTTCACTATCGCTTCTACGCGGCAGTTAAGACATACTACATTTTCATTGAGCGAATACCGGTAAGTGGACCATAGATTTTTGCGCCATTTGCGTTCACTTTTCTAATAGAGTATTCTACAGATGGCAAAACAGAGCAACTTGGATATTAGCAAGATATGTTAAGAGAAAAGAAAGAAATTATTGTTTATAATTCTGGTTTTACCGGCAAGCAGAAAAGGGAAATTAAATAAAAGCATCCTTAGCATAATTAGAAGTCTGTCCACTCCAAAACGATTCAACAGAGTTCCTTTTTGGCACGTTGATACTTACCAGGGGAAAAAGAGGAAAAGATAAGTGAAAAAAAGAAAGATAAGAAGAATAATGAAGTGATAGCCAGAGAGGACACACTGCAAGAGCAATATCCTCTTACAGTCGCAAGCGTTTGTATAAAGTCTGCAGTGGTTTTCAGGAAGCGCAGCTGGGTTTGTGGCCTTGAGCATCTACTAGCACTTAGGACAAGTTCCCAAGATATTTTGCTCCGTGTGCAGTCCCCCATCCAAGCAGCTAATACTAAGCTCCTGGAGCAAAGAAGGGCGTCAGGCGTTGAGTGTCCGGCCTCCACAGATCTAAGGAGACGCGTCGACCTAAACACTACAGGATCGTTGCAAATGCATCGGGTTGGCTTGGATGTGTTTGCCACGATACCCAAGACAGCACCATGTCGTCTAACGTCTTCTTACGCTGGCGTTTCCGTACGCTAAACTCAGTCCTGAAGGGACGCGCACCGTAACATCCGGTTGAGTTGTTTGTGTTGAACGCCTTTACGCCGAGAAACGTTATTCCGACCTGTCAGTTTAGAGTAGCGTTTCGGTGAATCTGTATTTCTAGTATTCCCACAATTGCAAGAGTCAAAGGTATGACTTGTTCTCTTTCTAAGTTGTTGTCATGACAGTGGAGTTGTAATTCACAGCGCCTGCCGGTAAGAAATACGCAACGAAGTATGGCCCATGAAGAAGTATTTGTCATGAATGGTATTCAGGAAGCGTTTATTACCATGAACTGCGGGCGCCTATACCACTGCAAAGGACGGATGTGGAGTGGTGACTGCAATGGTCTCCTCGCTACATGACTACATAACCAACGCCCGCTTGTATTCTTAAGACCCTTAACTGGGACTTCGCCTGCCACCAGGACTCTTTATTTTTCTCTTGATGTGCCCCGCTCCTTTCGCGATGTATTAAGCTGCGGAAAATAGTGTCTCTTAATCTCCATAATCACCCTCTCCCTAACCTAGATTCTCCCATCGCAAAAGCATGTTACTGTGTAGCGTATGGCTGGGCATCACATTTACAATTTCTTAGGAATGGCCAACAGCGCTGCGTGCAATTGGGTGAAGAGACAGTAGAGCAGTTTCTCTGCCACTTCTGCACTCCGTGCTGTGCTCCGTGAGCTACTATTAGCTTCCATGATATGATGATGATGTGAGCTTCGACAGTAGACCGCTCTCTAGAGAAGCTATCCTGGAAACTTCGCTTAAGCACTACTTTATGCACAAGGCCACAAGAGCCTAACTGTGCTTACTGAAAGCGATGGCACTGTGTGGACGAACGCTTCTGCCTGTTAGCGGTCATTGCTCTGTGAGTGTGCTCACTATCGCTACCTCTTCATTATTTTTCTTATATAACTGTTCCTTAACTATCCTTTCTGCTGGTAATGCGCTAGTATTATGCATGTCAATGCGCTGCCCGTGAAACACAAATGTCACGCACCATATCACCCCCGCCGGTCCACCTGTCACCGCCCGGCTACGGAGGCTCGCTGGACGGAGGTTGGCCGTCGCCCGTTGTGAGTTCAAACAGATCCTTCAGTTCCTCGTCATTCGCCCTTCCTCCACGAATTGGTCTTCACCTCTCCATCTGGTTCCGAAGCAGGACAGGGGAGCCCGGTGGCCTTGTGGTGATTACTGAGCTTTGAATGCGGTCACTTCACCGGATCAATACCCCTTACCCAATTACATGTCTTCGGCGTTCTTCTCGCAGAAACCAAAATATACTGTAGATCTATTTGATGAGCGCGCACTACCAAACTCCTGTCGGACCCAGCGACACTCCGAAGACAGGCATCACTACTCCATTTAGCCTATTTGAGTTTGTCCTTATGTCTTACGGTTTGAAGAATGCGGCGCAAGCTTTTGAAAGATTCGTGGACGAGGTTACGCGCGGACTCCCATTCATTTTCGTCTACCCTTACGACATTCCCGTTGCAAACCGCACAGACGAAGGGCACAAAGAGCTCCTTCGCCTTCTATTTGTGCGACTTGATGAACACGGCCTTGTCCTAAAGCCGCAGAATTGTATTTTCAAAGTAGAAGCCCTGGATTTTCTGGGCTATCGCATTTCACCCCAAGGCACAAAGCGGGTGCGGGCAATCGAGGACATACCCTCTCCAACATCCTTCCGAAAGTTGCTTGCGTTTCTAGGGCTCATAAATTTTCACGGGCGCTTCATACCATCCTGTGCGCAAGTTCTTCAGTCGCTTATCGACTTGCTGCGTCGACCCCCCCCCCCCAAAAGAACGTCTGCCTAGCACTGGTCTTCGGAGCCCGAACACTCCTTATGGCAATCCAAAACGCGGGTGGCGACTGCACTGGCGACGCCAACCATGCGATTCGTGGCCACGCCTCTGCAAAACATCACGGCCGAAACCATGGAGGCAGGCTTTGCTGCGACTAGGGTGTCGTGGTACGGTTGCCCTTTGCACATAACTTCTGACCCAGGCCGACAGTTCTACAGCTTTATTTTTCTGCCCTGGCGAGACTGCTTGGCAGGCGCCTTTCTAACACCACGGCTTACCAGCCACAGAGCAACGGCATGGTCGAGCGTCCTCACCGACAACAGAAGGCGTCATCGACCGCCACGCTCGACAGACAGCATGGAGTGGAAAGGGTACTCCTAGTACTTCTGCGGCTGCGAACAACAATCAAGGATGATCACAGTGTTATCGCAGCCGAGATGCTCCACGGGCCAGTAATCCGCGTTAGTAGCCAGTTTTTCGGTACCCAGCTAGGCACTCCGCCAGTGACCGCGCAGCACTTAGGCTACATTGCTCGTTAGACCAGCTTCGAGCTGCATCCCTACTTATCACCAGCGGGCAGGCTGTGTTCAATTTCTCGACAAAAGACACAACCCCACACGTCTTTCTGCGACGCTACTCTATCAAGCCATCATTGACTCCTTTCTAAGAAAGCCCATGGAAAAAAAATGAAGATTGACGTTCGCGGCAAAGAAGAGACAGTGTAGTGAGATTGCGTGAAACCAACCCATCTTGAACATTAACTCTTTAACCCTTCCGCCATTCGCACCAAAGCCTCCGGCATCCTAGAGGGGGGGCGGGGGGTACCTTTGGAGCGGTCGTCCGTTACTTCGCCGTGATGCGCCGTGGGGGTAATTGTCCTTCCGGAAATCCAGGTCACCTCGCCGTGCCTTTCTATGGAAGCCATTGCCCTCTGCTGTTTCTCAGAACCGAGGCGGCTGCCCGAGTGGGTCGCCACCACAGCCACTCGGCCAACCTGCTTTTACTTTTACTTTTTCATGTTTGTACGTTTCCTTTAACATTGGTCTATCACGCAGTTAACTAATTTTTTTACATAGTGAGCCTGTGATACCAAACGGTTCTTTCAGGTTTCAGATTTAAAATATGTTTCATTTATAGTGTACGTTTTAACACATGTTATTATCGAAGGTGTGCTCCTCCTCGTATGCATGATATCTCACTACAAAGGAAACCGGTCGGTGCAGTCCCTTAAGCACTAAATAACGATAAATCAAATGCCGATGACCCATCTCTTACCTCCAGTGAACAATATTAGCCTATTTTAGTAACAGTACACTAGACCAGGAGCGTGAACGTTCTGACGCAGGACCACTTACGATTCACAAAATAGAGAAACGAATTGCAGTCTGCGCATGAACTAACTTCGAGAATATTTTCCACAATCCACAATTTCCACAATAATTTTTCTGAGGAACTGAAGGATCCTACGTATTAATGAATAAAACAGCAGCATGCCCAATTACGAGCCATTTTTGTCAGAATAAATACCAGCTCTTACAAATTTCTGTCCCATTTAGGTCACATTTGAAAACTACGGCACAAGGCCTACCGCTGCAGGGAGGTATTTGTAGGAAGCATGCGAGTATTTGTCACAACATGCTCACTCGAAAACCACATGTGGTCGCATTGTTGTTTACTGTTTTTCATGTAATATAGGAAACTAAAACCGGGTTTATGTGAAGAGCGGTAAACGGAAACCAGTTCCCACAGGATGTTAGGAAAATCGTGTCTGAGGAAATACGCCTGGCATTTGAATGCGCAGTTGGTTTACTAGTTTTAATATCTGCGGCACTTTCTATAGACAAGACAGGATACTATGCTGTGCTCACAAAATGAAAAAAAAAAAGGAAATGCGTATTTTTTTCGTACTAAGCAAAAAAGTCCGGGCAGAGTCATTTGCTTGACAAAGCACGATGAAGAACAATCTTCATGTCTTTGCAATGAAAAGATAATGCCTCTGCTCCATTCGTTGATCTTCGTCGTGGTTTGTAATGTCGTAGCTTGATCTTTAACCCTAAATACTAATAGTTTCCTCAAAGATGTGTTGAACTAAGTGCCGGGAAAGTGCCGGAGAACAGGTGTAGGCGCCGTCACTTGCCTCGAAAAGGTGGCACAGAAAGGGTAACATGTCGGGCCTATCGGCAAAGGGTGGATGAGTAATGAATATATTACAGTTAACTCTAACTTGAGCGAATTTCGAGGGACCCAGATATATAGTTAACTGAACTGAAAGTGCACTACACTGAATATTCGCTAGAACATAGAACAGCATAGGGTAACAGCAGATATCGAGTCAGATGTGTAAAATGCAATTCATAGAGTTATGTACATCTATATATACTAAGTGCATAACACTTACATTGCTGCCTATCTTATTAAAAGAATCTGCTATTTTCATTTGCGCTAGGGCTCTTAAAGCGCAAGAAGTAACAAAGTTGTCCAAAGATACTACGTTTTTGTGCACTTCCTTTGGCACAGGTTGTTGCTGAGACACGAAGTCTCGCAACTTTCTAAGGAACCCTGTAGTCTCGGCTAGAGCAAAGGATTCGAATCTGCCTCTGCCACCGCATTTCCTTGTCGCACTCTGCTTCTTCGAGATGAACACTGGAAAGAAAATTTCCAGACGTGGTAGTTCAGAAACAGTAACGAGCTCACTGTCGCACTACACATAGTCTTCAAACGAAGTGTCGCTTCGAAGTGTTTCCAGGGCCCACCGATCACGTTCGTTCAACTGAAATATTCCCTATTCAGAAATTCGTTTAACTGAAAGAGTTTTGCGGAGAATGCATAGAAAACCGCCCGTGATTTTCGAAAAGTTCATGATTCTGAAATATTCGTTAAACCGACGTTCGTACAGCTGAGTGTTTACCGCATATACAGGTTAGAGTTCATGTAATAAAATTTAAAAAAACTTGGCAGTATTTTAAAACCAACACACATTGTCAGCATTTATTGAAATGCTTGTGAAAGAACCACCACATCTTACGTAGAACGGCTTATTCAGGTGGGCGGAAAAGCAACATTTTCGAAGCATGCAACAGACAGAGGTCCGTTACTGCATTTGTCGTTCGCATGTTTTTTTCCATAGACGACATGAAAGTGTAACGACGAAAATGACAGCGACATAACGACAACGGAATGACGCAGACGGGACGGCGATCGCATGTAACAGCAGAATCACGTGCGACATCTCCACTCATTCACTCCTGAAGGGTAAGGAACTTCTACAATAAATTTAAGATAGTGCACGTACTATATACGGCTGGGGCCGATCTTAACGAAGCCGTGGAGATGATTGGTGAAAACGAAAAAAAATAAGAAATAATGTTTTGAAGAAAACTTCTTTCTCGCTTTTCTCCAAGGACGTAAAATGTGAAAAAACAAAACAACACAGCTTCCTAACTCTACAATTACATCAGCGCAAGTAACGAAGACAGCGTGGAGACACGATACGACATGACGTCGTTTGCGTTGTTGTTAATATAACTCAATGCAAAGTAGCCCAATTCGCGGTTATTCGAAACTAATTCAATAAAGTTTAGGGTAGCGATATAAATCTTGCAAAATTTAGGTTCGTATCAATTCACCAGCATACAAATTCAGGTGGCAGATTAGCTCATCTAGGTTGCGTAACAACCCTGATGCTCGTGGAGTGCTGCACGTGCATTCTTCATTACTCACGGAGGTAACCATGACATGCATCGCTAATTACATAACAAAGACTTCAGCGGTTTATGAAAATGACAAAAGAATGGGGCATAGAACATCTTGCGACGAGTGTCGGTGATAACGTGACCAGCATTCAAGCAGTGTATGGATACACCATGTTGCTGATGTACTGTTTATTTATATTTGCGATAGTCGTGCTGCAGTGGTCGTGTAATCGTCGACATTCCAGCTTCGTCATCCGGTTACAGACATGCCGGCGTCTTAACGATGTTCTCGTTATACCATCGTCCACATTTCAGAATCGCAATCTTAGTGTCGTCATGGCTTTGCCGTCAAGCCGTCTTTTGGCGTTCCATCAACGTAGTTCCTTCTTCGGCGCTTTAGTGGGACCACTGTGTTGTTCTCATCAACTCCTCGTCATGCCGGCATGCTCATGGGCGGCCTTGGCAGGGAAATACCATATGAACATGGGCCGATACTGGAGACAGTGTATGCCGCATGTAGTCGAATCAATGGAAATGTCAGATAAAGAACTTCAGATAAAAAAATAAAAAGTACTACAAAGTACCAAAAGTACCAAAATCACTTAGGCAAAGTAGTGCATTCACTCTTCGTTTTTTTTTAACTATTCAGACCTACGGATGTTGTAGGTGCAATCCGGCCTGGACTTGGTGTAATTTCAGTGCGTTTCTCCCAAACGTTTTAGTAATAGCTTACGGGATCAGAGTGCTTACTCTAGCTTAGAGTGGCTATTATTAGATGAAAGGAGGGATATTTGTAGCTGTGTGGGGCGTTAAACACTTTTGACTGTACTAAATTGGAGTTAAGATGATACTTTCACTGACCACAATCCCTTGGGAAACATTCTGCAGAATACAATACGTCGCAATCACCTTGTCTGGGCACTCGTACCTGCACGGCAACCAACATGCTTACAAGTAGCCCAAGGTCGCCCTGCGCAAGGCCCAAAAACCAGCGGTACCTTTTGCGAGACCGTAGACAACCAAGGTGGTTTCCGGACTTAATTGTGTGATCCTTGAACTATCTTTGCGTTTGTTGGTTAAATAGGGGGTGTAGTGCAGTACCTGTACCCGCTATGTCTAATGAAACATCTAAGGTAAGTTGGCAACACTAAAGCGTGAATGCAGCTGCGTAAAAGTGTAGTGTCAAGTTCATTCAAAATACACATTCTTTAACAGGAAAACCCTTTAGTCTGCGCCCACGTGTTCTCAATCGTTGTCCCGTTATTTTCAGTTCCTCCAGAAATTAGAACATTTCATTACAACAATATTTTGGGCAAGCGCAACGTGAAAACGATCGTAAAGATACTGAAGAAAGGAATCCGCGACTGAAGAAAAGGAGGTCTCGGAGCATGGTAGGCCAAGAATTGCGAGCGAAGTACGGTTTCAGCTGTGAAACGTGTACGAAGTCAATAGGCGTCTGACTTGAGGATTTATCAAAGTGTAGCGGCGAAATCTCGCAATTTACGTCGTTAACTTGGGTTAGGGCTTCATAAGGCTCTGTGTAGCGAGAGAGAAGCTTCTGGTAGAGGCCAACCCGACGACATGGTGACCAGAGGAGCACCCAAGCACCTGGCGCGAGCTTAACATCGCGATGACAACGGTCGTAACGCTCTTGTTGTATATGCTGCTAGGTTAATAAACGAGGTCGGGCGACTTGACGTGCCATGTGAGCGCGATCGATGCCTTCACGAGCGTACTCACTTGCAACACGTGGCCATGAAGGGAGGATGGTGTCAAACGGCAATGTGGGATCGCGACCATACAAAAGGTAAAAGGGGGAATATCCTGTGGTGTCATGTCGGGACGAGTTATACGCGAACGTCACGTAAGCTAGCGTGGCGTCCCAGTCGCGGTGATTGTTGGAGACGTACATCGACAGCATCTGTGTGATTTTTCCGTTGAGACGTTCCATAAGACCGTTCGTTTGTGGATGGTAGCCGGTGGACAGCTTGTGCTCAGTGGCACAACAGCGGAGGAGGTCGTCGACAACTTGAGATAAGAACGAGCGGCCATGGTCTGTAAGTAACTGTCGATGTGCGCATGGTAGAGATTGACGTCGTGGAGGAGAAAATTAGCGACGTCTGTTGCGCAACTAGTCCGCAACGCCTTTGTTATCGCGTAGTGTGTCGCGTAATCATTAGCGACGGCGATCCACTTATTCCCTCTAGTCGTCGTCAGAAAAGGGCCAAGCAGGTCAAGGCCTACGCGAAAGGACGGTTCAGAGGCAACTTCAATTCGATGGAGTCGTCCGACAGGTGCCAGGAGAGGTTTCTTCCGGTGCTGACACAATTCGCAAGTTGCGACATAGCGATGCACAGAGTGGTAGAGACCCGGCCAGAAGAACTGGTGTCGTACGCGGTCGTATGTACGCAAAACTCCAAGATGTCCCGCCGTCGGTGCATCGTGAAGTTGTTCGAGAACGACGTATCCCAGATGACGAGGAAGGACAAGGAGCAACTCAGGGCCGTCAGGGTTGATATTGTAGCGAAGTCACGCAGCTGTTAGAGATAAGACGCATCAGCTCACCAGAGAGACGAAGATGAAGGGGGATGAGCTCCGTGCAGGGGTAAGTCCAGATCCGCAGGTACAACGACGAGAAGTAGCATTCCAACAACTAGGATTATTAACTCGTCATTTACTTGAAGATTACACTGTACACATATTTACGTAAAAAACAATGTCATACCCGTCGTCGACCGCCTGCCTGACTGGCCTGGTCTCCCTTTCCCTTGGTGAAGTGGTGCCGTGTGTTGCTGTCTCCTTCCTCTCCTCAAAATTACTCTAAGTCTTCTTTAAATGACTTTCTGTAGCATTCAAGGAAACCGTGGACCGGCGGGAGACGCAAGCTTCTCCACCAATGGGTTATTTCGACCAATCGGGCAGGCCGGCAGCATCCAATAAGAGCCAGAGTTTAGGAGGGCAAAAATGGTCGCGTTAACACTCCGCCTCGAAAATCAATTCGCCCATAACTAATCAATTTGTGACGCCCGATGCATCCGAGCGTGGGAAGAGTGCGCGACACGTGCACGTAGTGACGTCTCAGGTGCGGCGGCGTCGGCCGGGCGTCAGCCCATGCCCGAGGCGCCGTCGCTGTTATTTCTGCACAAAGGCTTCCCCCGCATCGAGGGACCCACAACGTTCGCGGAAAGAAAGAAAAGAGGCCCGCGGTGTACTCTTCGCGCGATAATATTGCGGTGGTAGAGGATGTCGTCATGCAGCACGAACATGCGGCACGTGCCGTCGGTGCTGCCGGATTGCACTCCGGCGATGATGGACTGTAAGGATGCTTCACGTTGTTCTTCAGCGGGCATGTCGTTCATGTCAGTCAAAGCGATCATGCAGGTCACCGGATTATGCGCAACTGTATCGGGAGGATCCACGGGGTGACGCGAGAGGCAGTCAGTGTCCTTGTGGAGGCGCCTAGTCTGGCCGGGTTAAAGGGGCGACGAGACGCGCCGGGGCACGACCGTATGGTTAATGCACCGCGCCACCATACGCCGCCACGGCGAGAAGGGAAGGAGTATAAGATTGCATATTTGTATTTCCCTCACGCGCGACGGCCGAGGCGGCATCTCGACGTCTCGTACTATCACGTCACCGAAAGCCTTGAGAGAAGGCGTTCCTTAAGCTTGCCATCGCTCTGCCTTTAAGTTTTCTCTACCAGCCTTTCCCTTCTTATCTTTCTGCCTTCCACATCTTTCCGGCAGGAAGCGGAGCCGGTTGACCGGTGGAATCAGTTGGTTCGGGTTTGCGCCTGTGTGGGCAGGCGCCTTTGTTTGTTTAAATGGAAGCTGAACAGTTTTCCAGAAAAGATGAGTGAAGAGCTGTACGTAATGGTTTTCAACCCTCCGTATCCGGATATCGCATCGAAATTGAGCGAAAGAAAGCGCAAACAGGTTTTATTTCGACGAAAAGTGCAGCAGCAGACTCGGGCAGCTCGCGCGCCTCGTTTCCGCCTGTGATTGGTCGGGCGCCTCGTGACGTCTACATTGGTGTTCGTCCGGACCGGCCGCTGCCGCCACACATGAAGCACGGTGCAAGGTGGTTGGGCGCTGTGGTTTGGTGAGACTGTAATGGTAAATTTTGAGAGCTTGCGCTTCTCTGAGGAGTTCGGCGTTGCTCCCTACATGCATACGTAGCCGGCATCTCCAAGAAGCCAAAGATGCTGGTAGCAAGCAGTACTTTCGACGCGAACGAAAGCGAAGTGTTAGCATGTCCTCGTGTTAGAAACGTTCTTTGGTGATCATGTTTATTTTTTTTTTTTTTTGCAACGCTGTATTCAGCGATCGAGTGAGTTCGTTTCCGGGCAAAAAACTGTACTGTTATGTTCCTGCATGCCTCCTCGTGGAATGTAAGGAGGGATGCGATCGTCTGCATTTGTGCGCTGCCCGAAAGCTGTGGCCAATCTACACAGACGGTTTACGTGTGGGAAACGTTTTCCCGCTCTTGTAGCACGTGTAGTGGCCTTCATCAGCGCGCCATCCGCACGCTAATCGTAACCGGAGCCGTGAAGGCGGCGAATTCCGTCGGCTACGTGAAACAGCCGCTTTCTCTCTGTGCGCGAAGGGGAGCGCAGCGTCCTGGCGTGCGCCGGCTTTCGAACACATGACTAGTTTACACTTGCACTGCATTATGGTAGCTGCATATTGGCTGTTTCACAACACACGGGCGAATAGAAAATGAACGGTGCTTAGCGACCAAACCTGCGTCAAGAGTGGTAGATGAACATGTACCTTCCGTTCAGCTTGCTAACACGAAGGAGCTAGCAATAATTCAAAATCCAGGTTTGGACGAGTTCCTGTATTCATAAGGTCTTCCAAGACCAGTTACCATCCGCCCACCCACACCCGTCCTACCACTGTGCGTTCGTTGCCCCGACCTTTTCGCGCTGCGTTTAGAAAACCTGCTACAGAAAGTAGTACTCTCACTCATTCACGCCTTATTGATAAACTCTGGTAGTAATCATCGTCACGGAAGTGGTTAGAGCACAGCACTATTGTTCTTGAGCGCTTGAAATTCTTTCGATTCACAGCAGCCTCCCACTTAGCTGCAAGCTTCTTGTCTTGCGGGGACTAATGGAACATCGTCGCGGCCGCTGGTGTTCGTGCAACCGTAGGCTGCACAGAACGCCGGCATGATCAGCCAACCACTTCAATTGATGCTGCGCACGTCAACTACCACTCTACATACACACAAACAAAGGAATGCAGGCTCGAGCGAGGCATATTATGACGGCACGCACGCAGAAACAAGCGCGGTCAGGCGCGGTCAGGCACGGTCGCGGAGACTGCGAAGGAGCAGAACACCAGTGCTGACGTCACTACGCCGTGGTTTCCGGTCTCCGCTCGCATCGTCAGCGTCATCAGCAGCGCGCGGCGCTCGACGAGGGGGGCGGAGCGACAGCGCAGTTTTAACCGGCGATTACGTCGTTCCTAAGTGAAAAATCCCCCCCAAAATTATACGTGCATGGTTTAAAAGGTTCCCGCATCCGTATATGAGCGTCTTACTGAATTCGACGGACTCTTCAGCTTCCCTTTAAATTTAGAACACTCGCAGAGCAAGCTCTTCATTTTGTGGTTTCGACGAGTTGACCAACGACCCTTGTTGACCCTTGGAATACGTGGCGTCGCTTTGACTCGGAAAGCGGATCGCTGACAAAAAAAGTGAGTACCACATGAAAGGGCCTTATTTGTGGTAATTGTCACCACGAGATGTCCTTTGCATGGACATGTCGCGTGTGCGCGCCGCGCTCGGAGGGTTTACTGTGAGCTTACTGTGGTGTCCGATCTAACCTTAAGACATGGAACTTCACAGATAAATTAGTGCTTGTTTTACACTTTCTGAGCGACTATTTTTCGCGTTTTCGTGTTTGTCTCCGTGATCTTGACACGCTTGCAAGATGTAGTGCTAATAGACAAACCTTAATTGCAGCCATCCACGGTCCGTGGAATGCGTACGGGAGATTTAGTATCGCTATATATACAGAGACATTAGGGACAGTTAATTATTTATTACAGGCTTTTCACCGCGGGTGCTGTACGCACTCCGACATTTCAACGATTCAACCCGTGTCTGTCGTTTCGCAACATAAAACTGCGTTGCTTGCATTTCCACTGGTCCGCTGCGCATTCAGCATCACGTACGCGATCAGGTAAAATCGCATAGCTGAAATAATTTGTTTGGCACATTTATTACTCATCAGTATCTGGGCGACGAGGCAGCGCCGTTCAAGAACATTTCCGCCTCTAATGTAATTGCCCTTTGTGTTCGCGCCAATTTGCACGCTTGCTGTGACGGCAACGTGTTTCCTTTCAACGTTTACTGGTTGCCCGTGACGCACCTGTTTTATTTTGACTGTGTACTACGCATTCAGTCGAGCATACAGTCACGATTCGAATCGCCTGACTGTTGATCGGCATTACTAGAATATTGCAGCCTTCGTGGCTGACTGCTCATAGTTGCATTCTCGGGAGGAAGATGAAAGCACGCCACTTTGCGCATGATTTTTTTTTTTGGCACCTACCATTTGACACCACCCATTGTCATTGGCCTACGTTAATTAGCATCGGCGCTCGTACAGCAATTCACGAATCCAAATCTGCTCAATCTCGCGCGCTCATGATAACAAAACTTTAGGCGAACTTGTAGTTCATGAAAATGTGAGGTTGTACCTGCCAGGATCACGATATATGATTTTAAGGTACGCATTAGTGGAGGACGTCTTGATTACATGGAGTTCTCTGACGTGCAGCCAATGCACAGCACACGGGCGTTTTTGCTTATGGCCCCCATAGAAGCGCGGTTGCCGTGGTCGCAATTGGATCCTGCATCTTCTAGGTGACATCGTAGAAAGATCAGTTGCAGGGCTGCTGTTCTGTACAGCCGCTTCTTCCGTCGAAATGCGTGGTGATAGTGCCGTGCCGACGTGCGAGCTTTTGTACGTAATACACGGCGTGCTAGTATTTTTTTAATCACTTGTGGCATGTAGCACAAATCTGCTTCTTGAGCTCAAGTACTTCGTGGCCGACATTATTTGCAGGACAAACCAAAATGATTGACTAATTACCAAGTTTTAATTACCATTTAAACGACTTACTTTACGGCACATGTCGCAATCTCCAAGTTCTAGCCGGTGCGTTTGAATGCCATCCTCTGTGATTGCTTAGTGGCTATGGTGTTGGGCTGCTGAGCGCGAGGTTTCGGGATAGAATCCGGTCCGTAGCGTCCACATTTCGATGGGCGCGAAAACACCCGTGGACTTAGATGTAGGTGCACGTTAAAGAACCCAGGGTGGTTGAAATTTCCGGAGTGCCTAATTAGGGTGTGCCTCATAATCTGACCGTGGTTTTTGCCTGGTAATACCCGATAATTTCTTTTTTTTAGTTAGAATGTCATATCCAGTACTCACGTACGGGGCAGAAACCTGGAGGCTTACGAAAAGGTTTCTGCTTAAATTGAGGACGACGCAACGATCTATAGAAAGAAGAATGATGGGTATAACGTTAAGGGATAAGAAAAGAACAGAGTGGGTGAGGGAACAGACGCGAGTTGATGACATCTTAGTTGAAATGAGTAAAAAGAAATGGGCATGATCAGGGCATGTAATGAGGAGGGAAGATAACCGATGGTCATTATTGGTTACAGACTGGATTCCAAGAGAAGGGCAGCGTAGCAGGGGGCGGCAGAAAGTTAGCTGGGCGGATGAGATTAAGAAGTTTACAGGGACAACATGGTTACAATTAGTACGTGACCGGGGTGGTTGGAGGTGTATGGGAGAGGCCTTTGCCCTGCAGGTGGCGTAATCAGGCTGCTGCTGCTGATGATGACGATCCAGTTGAAACGAGTTCGGAGGATGACTTCAATTTAGAGATATGCATTCACAGTGTTTGCGACGAAATGCATTGCTGTTCCGTAAATTATGCTTCTGCCATATATACAAAATGTCTTTTCTTAAAAAGATAAGCTGAACAACAGTGCATTTTTACCTCAAGTGTCACCGCGCGTATCTCGGAACTGCTGCTCGCTTCAAAATTTGCTGGAAGTGTATGTGCCTTGTGAAATCACTCGGTTCATTTCATGTAATGCAGTATGTGCGCGAAAGTAGTTAACTCAAAAGGTGACTATAGAATTTTTCTTAATGAGTTAATGATCCATCTTGATTTTCAGTGTAAGTACCGTCCGCGTCTTTCCCTAATCCAGCAGAACAAGTAACTTAGTGCCATATGTCATTGGCAATTTACTTTACCATAAGACATCCGGTATTTTGTCTATGATTACAGGCACGAGGTTACGAGATCTAAACCCGCCCACGGCGGCCGTACTTACCCGCGCACTTAGATATAGGTGCACGTTAGAAAGCGTAGCTCAGGTGGTCCAGGTTCCCGGAGCCTCCCCACTATAGCGTGCCTCATGATGAGATCGTGGTTTTGGCACCTAAAACCCCATTATTTAATTTTTATACATTACAGGCTTGCCATGCACTTAAATTGAGCGTTATACCAAAGATACTGCATGAAGCGCCCGTTTAACGAGCCCCATCATAACATGTGGCTGCACCCACCTGACAAACGGTTCGTTGCGTTTCTTAATTAGGGTAGCTTCCGTCTGAAAGGGCTTTTACCTTGTTTACCTTTGATTTGACTGTTTACCCAACGAGAAAAACCGTCCGTCCGTCCAATAAGACGCTAGCTTTCACGATACGGCCCGCAGCTGCGGGAGAATTCACCTTCGCGCTGCCCAGACTAAACGGCGAGAACGCAGCGCTTACGAAGCTCAACTTGCCGCACTCCCTGCTGCCATCGCAGATCGCTTTCAAGATTGTGTGGCCCGTGCGTCTCCCTTCAACGCGTGACTGTCTGTCTCCATTGCAGGCGGCTTTCGAGGAAAGGCCCGCGCGATACCCAGCCGCTGCTAGAGTATGGCTCGATGCAGATAGATAAGGCGCTGAAAAGTGATAGCGGCCTATAATGATCGGAACATAATCAGCGCGTCTTCCCCGTCTGCCACCGCCATCTGAGGTAGTTTACTGGCGTCATGACTTACCTTGCGCCACCGTTAGCAGCAGTTCATGTAGCCGCATCGCTGTGGTTTATACTGGTAGGATCAGGATTCATGACATTCATAATGTCACCGCGCTGTGTGGAAGATAAGTGGCACTATGCTTACGCGTGCCTAGACAACTCCCGGAGGAGTTCCTGCGTGACTCTGTCTTTTTTTCGGCTTGGGGGCTCTGTTTGCAGTTTTCGAGCCATTCAGCCTCTGCTGGCGAAAATATCCGGCATGCAAGCACTTCTCAAGACAAGTAGTACACATGTGTGAATGACTTTGGCTATTAGCAACCTTGCTATACTGTCCCGAGTACCCGCGTGACACACAGGTTCTCCGAATCTGCATGCCAGTCTAAGTTAAACCTTGTCATTTTGTGATGAATAATGCCAGCAACATCGCGTATTTATTCCGTCATTAACAGAGTATCTGATTCATATAAATCATGATACGGAAGCGTGTTGTGCTTTAAAGGAATCATTAACCGACGGGTTTTCTTGTGGTCATATCTTATAGCATAAAAAAAAAAAATTGCTACGCCAGAATGAAGCATAGCTGTACGGTTAAGCCGTCGCCAGATAAAAATTGCGATACATGCCCCGTTACGGACGGGCATTTCTTTGATCTGTGAATTTTGCAGAGGTGCACACGTACACACGCACAAGGAAGGGCCTCCTTTGTGCGGCCCTTCCTTGTGCCCGTGTGGGTTTCGCTGGTTACAGCAATCCCGCCAGGCCAGCAAATCGTTTCCACGCTGTTGTTAATTGCTGCCGCTTTTCTCGTCTGCCTTTTATTGTATCAGCGCTTCATGGGATGGCCGGTTAAGTGTTACTCTCCTATCTCGATTTCAGATATATGGGCAGAAGTTGCAACTTTAAGGTTGTTGCAAACGTTTAGCTTAGCGGTATGCCTCGTTCTATACCTGAATGCAGCTTTTTGCGCACAAGGCGAGGACAAACACGAGGCTGAAACACACAAGCGCCGACTTACAACAGTGTTTTATTTTGAAGAAAGTGACCACGTATATAGCGAAATCTGTGACACATTACCTGTGCGCCGACATCACACAATTCCTATCTCTACGCAAGAAGGATAGCTCCTTGCTGGAAAGGGTGATGGACGGTTTTGACACACAGCTGTCATCACACCTGCCACTTAATTCCACTTCAATGATTTCTCGCGTTAGCGGATTAGGATTTTCGGTGACAATTCAGCATAAACTATAGCCTCTCTACGCGTGACTGTATTTGTGGCGTCTGCGTGATTACGCATGCAATTTCTGCAGGGGGCATCCAAAAATCCCCGTCTCATTTCTGCCAAATTGTAGCGATGCTGCCTTAGCCTGTCATTAAGACGTCGTCCAATCTGGCCAACATAGTTGGACTCAACTGAGAGGGGGTTTTTTGGATGCCCACTGTAGAAAGTCTATGCATAATCAGGCAGACGCCACAAATACGGTCACGTGTGAACCGGTATAGAGTGCCCGCACAGTTGCCAGTAAAAACCGCAATCAGGTAACCCTAGAAATCATCGAAGCGGAATTGATTGATACCCGCCGTGCTTGCTTAGGCTGTTGATTGATGCCACCATGTCAGGCTGCTAAGCACGATGTCGCGGGATCGAATCCCGGCTACGACGGGCGCATTTCGATAGGGGCGAAATGCGAAAACACTGGTGTACTTAGATTTAGGTGCACGTTAAAGAGTCCCCTGTGGTCCAAATTTCCGGAGTCCCCTATTGCGGCATGCCTCATAATTAGATCGTGGTCCTGGCATGTAAAACCCCATAATTTTTTTTTAATTGATTGGCAGGTGCCGTGACACCTATGCACGTGTCAAAATGTCTATCGCCCTTTGCAGCAAGGGGCTATTCTTCTTGCGTTGAGATAGAATTTTTTTTTGCGGGTGGCGCACTCGTGATGTTTCAGATTGTACTATATGTGTGGTCCCTTTCTTCAAAATAAACCGCTGTTCTGAGTGTGTGCTTGTGTCTCAGCCGCATGGTTTTCCTCGTCTCGTGTGCAAAAAACTGCATTCATGACCTGCCAAAATGCCCAGTCACTTTAGCGCTCTATACCGTTGCCACGACGGTCTCCGGCACAAGTCCGGTCGTTGCATGCTCGCTAAGCTGCGCCCGTTGCACGCGTGGTGCGGTTCAGGTAATGCACGCAAACCAGGTGGTAGCTGGCGGAGATGTGTGCGCAGTGGTCGAGTGGCATATGGTGAATGCTTCTTCAATCCATATAACGGTCGGTGCCTCTGAGGTATCTGAATAATTAAATTGAGATATGTGTGGCTACTCGCACGTAGCGTCAAGCATTCAGCAGTATCAAAGGCTAGTAGCTTTGCACCACCAACCTCAAGCGCTGGTAAACAGAACGATGCGTGAGGGAGCTGTTCCCTGTGATGTCCTCATAACGATGGGCTATTCTTATCGGAAAATTATTTGCAGGGCCGGAAAGGTCATTTCCTAATACTCTTTTGCCATAGACATACAGAAAGGTAATTTAGAAGTGTCTGCATTTCATCAGGCAACATATTTATGTTTACACGATGACACATTCTTGTTGCAAAGTGGATTATGTTTTCCGATATACTTGCTTTATATTCAGCTGCACCAGATATATAGTAATTGCCTCTGGCAGGTAGCACTATTCTAAATCTTTCAATTAATCGGAGATAAATATTAAAGTGTCCAACGAAATTCATTGCCCTTTAAAGTAGTGTGTGCTTCAGTGCAAGAAACAGCGTTTCCTTAAATATTCAGTTCAACCGTGCATTCTTACCGCAAGTTCGACAGCATCTATCTTTAAACCAAGCCATCCTTGGAATTCGTTCCAAGTCTATATGCTTTGCACACTCGCTATCTACAATACGTAGATTGAAATATGTGCAGTAAATAAATTGATAAGTTAATTAGCATAGTTATGTCAGTGATTGAATTAAGCATTTTCATTTTTCGTAAGAATATTACGCCGCCTCAACAAGTTCAATTTTAGTACAAGGGTTCGGATTGTGCTACCTGCCACAGACAATTTAAAAATTTGGTTCAGTTAAGAAAATGCCATGCAGAATTACAACACACACGCAGTGGTGGGATTACTGCTACGATGGCTCCTACCTGCCTCATTCCGTTAAAGCTTCTCCAGGATGGGCCGCGCCACGCAATCTCAGGCCACGGCGAAGATGAGTTCTGGTCGGTTCCTGGTGGCAGTCGCTACCACCTAATGCGAAGAGTATCGTGACATTTGCCATTCATAAGGCCAAATGAGCTGAAGAATCACTGAGCTAATCTAGTCCACTACCACGTGTCAGTACGTGCTCGCGCATCATCTAGCAAGGAACCTGCATGTCGCGCATATGACCGCTCCATCATTAAGTTCTTTATGCCATAATAACGGGTTGTGCGTAGTTTAGGATGAAATGCTGTCGGGAATAGTAGTACGTGCTCGGTCCATTATGCGTTCGTGGTGCCTCACACATTCGCACTTAGTACTGGTGACGTGGCCTTGGTGGGAGAGGTCACACTCAACTGACGACGCGAACTTCGCGCTTTCGGCACGGCAGCAGTGTCATGGTCACTCAGCAAACTGAAACCTACTCCCTCGCTTGTAATCAGCTGCTTTGCTGTGACATTTATCGGTGTATGCTCCTAATGCAACGGGCTTGCAGCTCGGTCATTTTACTAGCTGTATGGCTTTAGTTCGAAAGTGAAATTGCTTCATTGGCTATTAGCATTCTACGTGACCATGCAGTGAGTTTCCTAGTGCCTTTATGTGGCTCGCATTACCGCTCCGCACGCGCAGTATTTTTTTGCGGGTGCGCTGGTTTACTCAGTGTGAACGCGAATGGTAGTAATTTGTTCGTGAGTGGTCGCCTACATCGGTTATCTTCATCGAGGACAATATCAATGGGGCGTGCCGGTACTCTGGAACCATTTTTGCTGCGTAGGAATAGTGTCCATCCGTTGACTATTCAAAATTATTGTTGACTGGTACAACATCAGCTACAAAGGTCTCGACCATTACCATCAGTGCACATAGAAAGGAGCTTAATAATGTAAAGGTTTGAACCAGTATTATGACTGGCCCATTGGGCATGTTCACGTTTAGTCTCAATTTAATTGCGTGTGCTGTTACCGGCAAGCTGAATCTACCGCTAAGTAGGTTGAGCTTACAATAGAGGAAATTATGCGAGGAGATGGTAAATACGTCATTGCGGCCTCGCTGCGTTATGAGTACGCACAGATACATGCAACACAGCAAAGCAGCTGATAACAAGCCAGGAAGTTCCAGTTTGCTGAGTGCACCATAATACAACTGCCGTGCCGAACGTGCGATGTACACGTCCTCGGTTAACGAACAGCTCTCTCATCAGGGCCACGTCGCCAGTACGAAGTATGGATGCGTGACGCGCCGCCAACGAACAATGCAGCGAGCACGCACAACTCATTATGGCGCTCATAGCTTAATGACAGAGCCCTCATATGCACGATATGAAGGCTTCTGAAAGGGTGTGAAGGTTATGCTGTAAAATGGCTTTTCGGCGTGGTATAGGTATGCCGTACACGAACTGTGACTACGTTGACCTGAACAAAAGATGCATTTTAGAAAAGTGCTTGAAGGAACATGTGTATGATGTGAAAACAAAACAATGTCAGCTGCGATGTACTTGTAGAGGACGTTGCAGCCTCTAACCGTGATATTGGCCTTGAGCCTCTAACCGTGACATTGGCCTTGGATAAGGCTTTCGTTATCGCGAAGAATGTGGATTTTATGTCAGTGTTCTCGGTGCTTCCTATCACACTACAAAAAAGCTGAATCGCAGCGATGACTTTATTCGTATGCGTACGCAAGATGCCTAGGGTAGAATTTCTAGCACTTAATGTTTGCAAACAAAGCTTCCGTACAAATGAGTGGGGGCTCTTATCAGTCACATGCTATCAAATATCTTTATAACCGCGTTGAAGGGGAGCACAAATTTATTATATTCAAGTAAGACGTGCGCGGCATTTTGACAGTTAGGTCACATCTTTAAAAGACGGCTTGCAGCCGCATTCAATGCAATGCAGTGATAACTGACTCTCTCTAGTTCGTTTTTGAACTTTGACTTTTCGCGCATGCGGTCATTGATGCACCGCCTCGCGTGACCGATATAAAGAAGCTTGCATGGAAGGGGAATCTTGTAAACCACACAGTCACAACAGTCACCAACAAACCTCTGTCTGTGCTGCTTTTTACAACTTTTGTTGTTGTTCTCGGTCACCGGTTGACATGATGGCACAGGCTACCTAGCTTATTTCTGGCAGTGAACAGCAATCTAACGTCTGCCCTGCTGACAACCTTTTCGAGATTATGCGCAACCTGGTGCACATATGGGATAACCGCAACCATTTGCCGTGAGCGATTCTCAGATTTAGTAGCTGCCGATTGCTTTCTTTTAAGGCTTCTTGCGTGGCTTTCAGCGATGCTGGTTAAAAGTGGTACCGGGAAACCTGCGGGCTTCAGCCTGGCTACTTGCTTTTCGAAGCTTGCATCCACTTGGTGGTCACAAGACCTGATGAGGGCCGCCTTCATGAAAGATCTTGCAATAGCGCGCTTGACTACCTTTGAGTGCGCGGAGGAAAAGGGAAGAAGGCTCTTATGAGACCAAGGAGCGTAAGTCCAACATGCATGATTGCTTGAGCACGATATCTCCAAATCTAAGAAATGCAGCTTGTCTGACGGATGCTCCGTGGTCAATTCAAAGGAACCTAAAGCTATGCGGAACTGGTCGAATATCATAGCAGCAGCAGGCTGCGCGTCAGTAGTGTTAGTATTGTAAAAAACTAAAAAGTCATCAACGTATCGCAACACTTTTACAGTGCTCGTCTGGCTGAGCTTAGTTCAAAGATTGTCTGTCTGTGTCCCCCTCTTTGTCCTGTTGTTTACTGCGCTGTGTTTAGCGCTGTTTTACTGTTCGTATCCTTATTTGCGCCGCGTGATAGCACTCTACGAATAGCGGTGCGAGCGGCGCCGGAGAAGTTATGCGCAACTCTACTCTCTGCGGGAGAATATACAGGAACACTACAGAAGAGCAGCGCGCGCTGCTCCCTGGTGCCGCACTCCGTGAGCAGGGAGAACAAAACAGAATCGATTTCGTTCTCGCATTTGTGCTATTGTTGCAGGAACAGCAAAATATTTGCTTGACAAATAATTGAATTCTGAAACAGGAGAACGCTTTTTCTCCCATAAGTTGTGCATTTTTAAAAAGGAGATAAAGAATGCAACAAGAAGAAAGGGAGGAAGGTCAATCAGGGTTTGCACCTGGAGATAGCAAGCCCCAGTGTTGGAATGCAGTTCGAAGCAGTGCCCTGCGTTGCGCCAATAAGCTCTAGTATAGTGCTAATTTGGGCTGGTTGGTGCATGTAATGAGCGGGTAAATAATAAGATATGTCATAACATTTAAGGTACGAGTTAAGGTACTGGAACCCCCGACCTTTGTTAGGAGAAAATATTAGGAAGTAACAAGACATTTTAATAAGAATGTCAGGTAGTTTAATGATTGCCTCGTGAGAGCGCAGGTTTTCGCCTTCATCCTTTTTAGCGTGTGCTAAAGTGACTGTCAACTTTTTGTGTTAACTGGCCGTGCCTGCCATATCCGCAAATCACATTACGTTAGTTGAACGTTACTAGACCACTTGAACGTGCGTATCTGCAAAATACTTTAGATTCGCAGCTTCCTTGATTGTAGTAATATTCAATTTGCCGATGCTTTCGATATTGACGCGAAATTACTTCTGCATTGTATATGAGGTAGTTTGATACAAAGCCATCAGCAGAGCGCACAGACAAATATCGTCAATGCGACAGACGCTAGATGGTGATGGAATCTAGCTGGTGTTGTGTTTTCTTTTTGTCCAACGCTAGCCAGACGGCGGCTGCCCATTTTTTTGCGCATTTTCTTGGCTCAATTTATGGGAATGGTGGGGCCCAATTAAATTTACTAATTACATCTGCTGTGATAATCACTGATTCTATATAACCATGTTCCTCACTGACTTGTTCTGTTGACTCCAGTTAGGAAGGCGTTTCATTCATTTGTACTTAGATACTTGAGGAAAGTCCGTTTAGTATGGGTACCTGGCCACAAACTACTAGGCTTACCTGAAATTGCAGATTCCTTATCAAGGCGTCAATGGGCAGCCTGATTCTTCTATATTGCCTTTTATCTGGTTATGCCACATCTGCTCCTTGTCGTAGGCGTGTCATCATACATCCAGTCGCAGACTCCACTGCAGACTGTACTTTGACTTACTCCACGGATTACCCACATCTTTTATATCTGTGGCGCAGAAATGTTAGCCAGACAAGAAAAATTGAAGTGTCCATCACGAAGTGTGCTGTCGCATTACCAATGCTAAATTTCTGTCAGCACAGGTCTGTTCATTATGCAAAAAAGTGAGGCGTGCAGACAGGACACAAGAAAAGAGACGAGGACAACACGAACGGCGTTCGGGTTGTCCCTTTCTCTTGTGTCCTGTCTGCATGCCTCACCTTTTTTGCATAATCAATCCTTACCAACTAGCTCAGCTTCCTATCGTTCTAAGCACAGGTCTGGGCTGGTTTCCTCATGCGTGTGTTCATTCTCTTCTGGTGAGCTAGAGGCAGTAGACCCGTTCTGTGATGTCGAACGCCGATAACAGGTGCCTCGTTAGTGTGTTATATATTGCGTTTCCATCAAGCGATAGTACCACCAGCGCACATGTATAAAAGGTGGTCGTTTCGAAAAAAGGCGGCTTTTGGTTGGAAATACCTTTGTGAGAGCGCCTATCACGCGACACTGCAGCAGGACAGATGCGACCGTCACCGTTCCTGGCTACGTCCCCGCCTGCTATTCCGTAGTAGCGTTGGCTGCGGTTCGTCGAGAATTTTATTCTTGCTAGCGGCTCTGACGACCTATCGTCAGAACGGCGCTGATAACTCTTGATCCATTGCCTTGGATCTCGCTCCTACCTCGGGAAGAAGGAGCGCGGCACCGGCTGAAGTTAGCAAATACAAGTATGGAGGAACGGACGTGTACAACGTCGCAACCACAGGGTTAGGCAGCCATTTAAGTTCTGCCGATGATATTCGCGTGAAACGACACAGTGTTCAAGAGACCGCAGCTTCTGGGTGAAGCGATAGCTGTTTTTATTGTGGCTATCGGAGAACCCGGAGAACCGGCTGACGACAATAGGTGCGACCAGTTTATCCCGGGCATCGCGTGTCCTCAGTTGCGTGAGATACTTCGGTTTGAGGATGACATATTGACGTTTCAACGAGAAATTGAGATGTATTTGCTTCGGGAGGAAGTCGCCAGAGAGTCGGCAATTCTTGGAATCTCAGTGCAGAGCGTCCCATCCTAATAGCCAAGTAAGCACGGTGCATACAGAAACGACCCCTCGAGAATTTTGACGCTCACACTGACGATAGAGGCGCTTTCCGTTACTAACCGTAACGTTCACGCTCTCTCGACCCATCTTCAACGCCTACCGACGCTGGCGTTGCCGTGCACTCTGGCAAACTACAGGTATGCGATAACTGTCGAGGACTATATCGCGATGTGCTCGACGCCCAGCCCAGGGCCGACATCTGGTATGGTTGCGTACGTCTTGGTCAGTTCCGCATTGTTTGTCGCCACGAGGCTGCGGGGGCTCATCGCGAGTGCGGGAATTTATCCCTGAGGAAAATGCAGCAAGTGTAATCAATGTTTCGGCCACCCAATTTACGGTGGTTCTGACCCACCAGGTCCTCAGCCGATTTGCTCAGCGTTCAGGCATCTTCATTGATGTGCAAGTCGCTGCTCGGACTTCCACATCAACTGCTCCTCTGGACCGATACGCAGCGCAATGTTTCTCGTCGATAACGGATATGCCATGTCAATTTTCGGAGAAGAACACTTAGGAAACATTATTCAAGGCATACTGCTACTCTGCAGTGCCAGTTTCACACTGCTTGAAATTTCAAGACAGAAGATGCCAGTTCATAGCTCCTTCCGTGCTCGCGTGCTTTAAAGCGCAGGGCCAGCCAATGTTACCTTCCATGTTACTCCTAAAGGAACGTGACTGCTTGGATTGGACGCTGTACGAACTCTCCGGCTGCAGATGTACGGTGAAGAACTTCGCTGCCTGGATACGTCCACTGAAACAAGTCAACCCGTGTCTATTTCGACGACGTGTGGTTCACTGCAAACACCAACCACAAAGGCCAAGTGTCCTTGGGATCACTACCGAGTGGGTTTTTCTGCACCACTGAACGCAATGTTTGCGCATTTTCTGGCCACGCCTCGGACTAGCAAGGGTATTCCAGCGCGAGATCAAAGTCATCAGTACCTCCTGTCGCACTCAAGTTAAGGTGGCTATCTCCCTCGTTGCGACAGTCAGTGAGTGACGAGCTGAAGCATTTGGAAGCGGCTGAGGTCATTAGAAATAATTTATACATCATAGTGGATATCCAGATGTCCGCTGTTGTGTTACGCAAGAAAGACCAGTTTTCTCGTTGGTTTCAGAGAGCCAAACAAAGCAGCGGTGGTAGATAAGATTCATCTGCCCCGCATCGTAGACGGGCTGAAGCGGGGCCCGCTGCTTCTCGAAGTCAGGATTAGCTTCAACGTACCAGCATGTCCTGCTTCACCCGGACACCAGGGACATTACAGCACTTATCACGTACTGGAGTTTGTGCAGGTTTAAGCGAGTCTACGTCTGTCTGGCTTTAGCTCTAGCTACTTTCCAACAAACGATTACGACTATTCTTCGAGTCTGTAAAGGCGTCCTATGCTTTATCTATTACGTCATCGTCCTTTAGAAGACCGAGCAGGAGCTCATTGAGAACCTCAAGGAGCACCTCCGTCGTTCCGCTAAAGCGGGACCCAAGCTGAATGGGAAATGCATATTCAGCGCCAGTGAGTTTTCATTCCTCTGGCATCGCGTCAGTGCTGAAGGTATAACACCCCTTCAAACCAAGGTACATGCACTCGTCCATGCAATACACCGTCGTATGCCACCATGTCGCGCTTCTATTTGGTTCTCGTTGGTTGTTATTCAAGGTGCCTTCCACCCCTAGCCGAGGAAGTAGAACCAACATGTCGCCTTCTTCGCAAGGACACTGTCCGAAATAAACTGGAATTCGAGGCTTTTTTTCCTCGCTTAATCACTGATATATTAACCTCGGCCCTCGAGCTACTTCCAAATAGTTCTGTCAGCTTTATTCTCGAAAACTGCATTTGTGCTACCAGCAACACTTTATTGAATGAGCCTTTGCAGCTTGGCTCAATTGCCTGCCAGCACAAGTTCTACCACCTATGTCGTTTCATAAATTATACTACAATCCCGCCTTCCACAATGACCTTACCCTTCCTCAGTCATACATTTCACCTTGTTGCGATCATAAACAAAAGGCGGAAATAATGTCGGTATTAACGCAAACATGTTACCAATCATTTATGCCCCGCCCCTAACAGCATCGGAACAACCACCTTCTGGGATGAGTAGCGTCCACTCTTCATTATTCCCTCTTTCATAATGTTTTATATACAACTGTATTACTTTGCAGCCAAACAAGTTTTTAGTTATGTTGTTTTCGGCTAAATACTTCACAGTTTGTTGTTCTGGCTTGTAGTGAGACTTTCTCGTCATTCCACCTAAGTTTGTGTGAACAGAACAAAGCCTGTGTCGTGCGTTTTTCAGTATGTTACATTCCCCTCTGTAATGCCTCTGACCGTGGAGACAATAAAAATAAATACAAATAAATAGATCTTGGCGAAAAAATTTTCGAGTTTTCTGAAAGAAAATGATGCGACCATTTTAGAGGCGGCGCAGCGTGTCATTTTGTTTGCGAGTGAATGCGGCCAGTGCACATTTATCTCACGAGATTTCGAGGCATTCGTTTCGGAGGTACACCGCTGTCAGTGCAATAGCTTTTCAAAGCCTTATACGTATCTGAAGACGTGACACAGCCAAAGTCCACACACATATGTCGTCGGCTTACATTGAAACCTTGATAGCTGCACGTAGATGTTCAACAAGGCCAATGAGCGTGAGCTTGAATAGGGATAATTGAGATATTATTTTACGTGAGTTCTGTTGATGGACATGCGCAGCGATATGAACATTGTCTGTTTACGAGCGGCTTCTTCGAAAACCACCCATCCAATTTGTATACATGCTATAGTGCTCTAGGTACTACCCCAAGTGGGCAAGGATAATTTTTCTTATTACCGTTACGATACAACTGACCAGCACTTTTGTGGTATGTGAGGTGATGAATTGTGGGGACCTGCACGGCATAAGGAGCGCGACCAAGCGGCTTGTCTTATATTCTACGTGCAGCATGTCCTCTTGCCTGGATAGGTTTAATAGATTCAACAATTCTCTCCGTGTGCATTCACTCAGGTTGTACAAGGCGCCATAGGATTTTCCGTCTCATTCCGGGCATGAACAACGCCTCCATTGAGCAGGAGTTGCTTCCAGCTCATTCATTGCGAAAGGAAGATTCATGCGCAAGTCACACGAAACGGGGAAATTCGTGGGGTTCCAGAGCCTCGGCGTGTTGCTTTGGCCAGCGATAATCACACAAGTCTTCTGCGACACCGATATCCAGCCGCCTCTCCAGGAGCGCCAGAGCATTGAATCAGAAGCATTATTCATAGAGCGAGCGCCGACCACGTACGGTTCTCTAGGTATGGGAAAATGGCTTGCGAAGTTCTATAGATTGCCAAAATCTGAAACATTCACATGGTAATCTATCCATGCAACGCCGAATTTTCTTTTATATTCGTCTGGCTGTCCTAAGGTAGCGATAGAAAATCCCCAAATAACGTACGAGCAAGAGGATACACAATATCTTATCCACAATGAGTGTGGAGTCTACGCTCTGTGCAACGTTTTCGTGCACATGAAGAAGTGCTTTCAGTGAAAAATTTGCAGGATTCTCCTACTGCTGCAGAATACGTAGTCAGCCGTGGTATATCACAGGGCTGGTTTCATGAAAATAAGTATACCCAATAGCACGAGAGGCAGGAAATTATGCCTTGAAGTACGTATGCCTTGAAGTACGTAGGAGAGAAACAAAGAATTGACAACAGAGTAAATTTGACAACAGAGTGTAAGCAGGGGTAGGGTTGCATAGGTAGCTTGATGCGCATAATTCATCAGCAGGAAAGGAAAAGGGTTGAACATCAACGTTAATCAGCGTTCATATGCGTTCATGGAGATGACGAATAACTGCAAGCCCCACGTGCTCGAGTTACACTTGAATGGTGAGCGCAGACTACGGGATAATGAATAGTTACGGTTATAAGTATGAACGATGGTGGCATATAGAATCTGTCCCTAGCCGAAAAGACATCTCAGCCGTGCATAACGGCGTTGTCATGAAACCTAACCTGTGTGTAGCCTGATGCCCCTGATGGCCATAATGATGAAACCTTGAACATTGCTTAGCACTGCTGAACAGAGCACATCTACAGGCAGGCAAGATAGTGCGTCGGCGCAAAATTACCCTTCCCAGAGAAATGAAAAATGTAACTTGAAGTTTCACATGGGTAAGGTTTAAAACGAGGCTGATCAGACGAGCGACCAGCCTACAATAGTACGCAGTCTAAAACTGCGTTCAATACACACAATAGAAAAAAAATGATAACGCGGCCTTGCGTTAGTTGCACGTTCTTCAGCATGTTGTTTTGCGCGTAGCCACATGCTCTGACAGAGAAGTGCACACTCCAAGCAACTATTATCCCTGGACTACCACTGGTTACCAAGCTAACGTATTCAAATGCAGTGACTGCACCGCTCAGTCTTCGTATTTGAAGTTTCTTTCAATGCGCATGCGGGGGGGTTGTATCAAGACTTGGGCCTGCGCAGTACATTTGTGGGGTTTCAAGATGTTTGAAAAACGGTAAAAAATGCCTAAATGATCACTTATCAGCTGAAACTTGAAGGACTGATGTACGCGTTGCGGCATTTTTTACTTTTACGTAAATTATTGCGTTACATTTCGTACAGCATTTCACGCACTATACGGGGCCTAACTCTCTATCTATATACCTAACAGTTTTCTTGCCTGCCTGGGTCATGGGTAGGCCCCATTCGAATGGGCAGCGCATCGGGCCGCTCTGCTAAGGAAACAGGATTCTCAACCGACTGTACGACCAACTTGGGTCACTTAGTATGTGGCAGTGTCGGAGTAGACAGGTGCCGCTCTTCAACGAACCTCTTTCCCGCCGACAGGGACTCGGTATGTACCGTTCTTCAATGAAACTCTTCCACGGTGACATGTTTCCCTGTGTTTGTGAGAATCCGTAGGTGCTGGTCTTCAATAAACTCGTTTGATGCCGACCTAGGTCACCGGCTACGTGCCTGTAGGCGCGCGCCCCTCTTCAAAGAACGTCTTTGACGTCAACTTGGTTATGTGCCACTAGAATTGTGCCACCCTGCAATGGCAAATAGATAATGGAAATTTCTCTGCTGCTGAGCAGACGCAAACCCACGTCACACGTGTTCCTCAAGAACAAAAACTTCTCTTTGCCCAGCTCTTTAGTGAGCTGCTGCTGCTGCTGCTGCTGGTGGTGGTGATGATGTTGAAGCAGGCGGGGTTGGCCTGGCATACATAGCCGGCAATTGTTCCCCCTGATCCTCCTTCGAGTTGAGATCGGGTGTGTGTCACCAGATGTCGATGAGCCCCGTGTCTCGCAGGAAAGCTATTAGCAGTCGTTGCGCTCTCTTCCTGAATGCCGCGGGCCTTTCGGGGAAAACAACGTCTTCAAAGGTCCTGTGCGTGAGACCGCTCTTTTGTAGGTTGTCGACCATCGCTTTTCTGTCTGTGTCAAACTGCGGGCATAGCCAAATGAAATGTTCGATATCGCCAATGTCACCACAGAAAGCACAGAGTGGGGAAGCGCGAAGCCCAGTCTTGAATAACCAAGCTGGGGTGTATGCGGAGTCGGTACTGATGCGGTATAAAAGCGTCGCTTGTTCGCGTGTAAATCCATGAGTCACACAGGATTCGTGTGGATTCTTGTGCATCTCTCTAAAGTGAAGGCGGATCGCACCCTTAGGGTTTTGAAAAGCTTTTGGAGCTTTCACTTTTGGGACACATGTCAGCGCTAGGCCTGCAAGGGCCTGAGCTTCCTCGTTACCATCAATTCCTGCGTGTGATGGAATCCACTGAAACATGTCAAATCCTTTGCTCGGTAGGTCATCAATCAGTGCCAGAGACTGCCTTGTAATTTTCTCTAGAGGTAGGCCCCGATGTAATCTCTGTAATGCTGACTTGGAATCCGTCAGCACCACGACATCTCGTGCAGAAAAGGCCCATAGTTTCCACAAAGCCGCGGTGATTGCGGCGCTTTCTACTGTTGTAGAGGAAACTACGCGATCCAGTCGGCCAGACCATGACACATCAAGGGATGGTATGCAGAATGCCGCTGCACAGCTATCTGTTTGTGCGCACACCGAACCGTCTGTGTACACTTGCAGATGGCTTTGAAACACAGTGCTCAAGCGGTCCAGCACAATAGACTTTGCTTCGGCAGTCGAAATGGCGCGTTTCGTCGGTAGGTGGGGTACATTGAAGCTGTAGGTAACGTCCGAAAAAGACCATGGCGGGTCAAGGCGACTTCGTTTAGGCCATTCCAATCCTAAATATCGGAAGGTGTTACAGCGCCGCATGGAAATGTGAGCGAGTTCTTGCTCTTAGCCGCCGGAGAAGCGCCTTGCCTGCGCGTGACTCGCCCAGCCTTAATAGCTGCGTCAGCAAGGCCTGACATGCCAAGAGGTGGAGTGGAAGAGACTCTGCCTCATTAGTGACTTGTTTAAAGCCGTCGTTGGAACTACCATCGCCAAGCGAAGTCCCTTTCTGTGCACTGCCTCCAGGCGCTCGAATTGACTCGTTGACGGTGATATCAGAGGGAGCTGATAGAGAATGCGGCTTGTTATAAGTGCAGCGTTCAGTTTAAGCATGGATATAGGATTGTTTCTCCAACTTACACCTGCCAATCGACGAAGTGCGTTGACTCTGCACTGATGCAGCCACAACACTTTCGACCGCACCACGCCATAGTAGCTTGTTGTCGATGGTGACGCCCAGGAATCGAACATGAGTTGCACGAAGAATTTAATGCCGTCTGATATTCAGCGTCAGACGTGTTGACTTGCGTCTCACTCCCGGGAAAAGCAGAAAGGCAGATTTTTCTGCTGATAAAGATAGGCCAAGCGTCGATAGGTGGCGATCGATAGTGGAGATTGCGGCCTGGGCTATCCGGGCCAAACGTTTGTGTTGTGGTACCCCGTGATCCAAATGCAGATGTCATCTACGTAGATGGACATTTTAACTGCCGTCCGACCTACTTTCAGGGCATCCGGGTGGCTGGCCATGGCAACGTTAAAATGCTAGGTAGATAGGACACTTCCTTGTGGGACGCCGAGGGAAATTCGTCGCTGGGCCGTGAACACTCTGGGTATGTGCCACTCTTCAATGAACATCTTCCCAGCTTGGATTACCGTGTATGAACCTTGGGGTGTATGGCAAGATAGAGCCACTCTCAGCATTTGTACGCAACAGCTCGCCACACTTCTTGCCTTGGAGCAAAAGCACAGAAACTCCTCAGGGAGTTCTATAAGTATGCCTTAGCTTTGTGCCACTGGCTCATCTCCACGCCGCCCAGAGTCAATATCAATGTTAGGAAACATGATCCCACCAGTAGTAACGACAGCGCTGCGGTGACACGACCTGCTGCGGATGGCGGCGCAAGGTGAAGCTATGAAGCATGCAAACTTGCAGGTGGTGACACCAGGAGCGCTGATGCGTGCCGATCATTATAAGCCGTTATTGCTCTTCAGGGCCTCATCCGTCCGCGTCGAACCATTATCAAATATAATCAATTGTACTCCGGCGGCGGCTGCATAAGGCGCGGCCAAGGGGGCCTTATCTTGAAAGCGATCTGCAATCGGGACAGTTTTCCGAGTGCTGATAGCTTCGTGTGCGCTGTGTTCTCGCGGCTTAGTTGGAGTTGAAACAAGATGCTGCACGAAGGTCAATCCGCTCACTCCTTTGGGCCCCATTTTGAAAGCGATCATCTTACATGATAGACGGACATACGGACGAACGGATGGGCGGGCGGGTTTCTTCGATGGGTTTCGCTGCACTGGCGCGCGATGGTGTTCGGAAGACACAGGCAGGCTTCGCAGTTTGTGCCGCTAGATGGCGCCGAATGTTCTTAAGGAAGCGCAAAAAAGGAGTCCCGCTGCCGTACACCCCTCATCGATAACCACTTTCGACGGTGGCAATACCTGGTGTCGTTATATTTATTAAGTCCTAAACGCGTAACCGCTGACAGCCATCGTCCTATTGGCTCTGCGGGATATTTTAGTATTATCGAACATTGTCTAGCATTCCACTATAAGGACAGCACCCTGCTTATGTTGAGGCATTCTCATTTTAAAAATGCTATTGGTAACCTGCGCTATGACTCGCAACAACTTGTAAATTGGCTTCACAATAAACAAATCTGAACAGATGAACGTCGTAAGTTTTCATAAAAATTTTAAAGGTCCCTACGGATACCCGCCATGGTGGCTTAGCGCCCATGGTATTGCGCTGTTAAGCACGAGGTCACGGGATGAGTTGCCGGCCGCGGCGGCCGCATTTAGGCTCGGGCAAAATGTGAAAACATCCGTGTCCCGCGTGCTGGGAGCACGTTAAAGCTACCCTTGTGGTCAAAATTAACACAATACCGCCCTATTGCGTTCCTCGAAATGAAATAATAGTTTAGGCACGAAGCACCCCAGAATTCAATTCCTAAGGATGCTTCATTAATTCTATATGTCCCTAGTTAAAGCAATCTGCCTACCTCCGTGTTCAACCTGCAGATCCTGCGAAGTACACATAAACATTTCTTTGGGCTTATGTCCTAGAACCAATTTTGCGTTTCTGTTGCACTCCCCCGTGTCACTGTGGCCGATGTAGATACGAAGGCAGTTAGTATTCTCTTTGGAAAGAGTGATTTGTCCTTTGCTATCTCGCTTTCACTTCTGTTTTAATTCTTGGGCGAATTAAATTGTAGGTCTGTATGTGCAAAAACCACGATCTGATTATGAGGCATACCATAGTGGGGGACTGCAGAAATTTGGTCCACCTGTGTTTATTTAACGTGCACCGAAATGTAAGTACACGGTTGTTTTCGCCTTTCACCCCCATTGAAATGTGGCCGTCATGTCCGGGTTTCGATCCCGCGACCTCGTGCTTAGCATCTTGGCCCAAAGCGTTCAGTCGCTTCTCAAAAGCATGTAAAATTATCTTATGAGTGGCTTTCAGAAGAAGGACGACCGCAGTGGATATTGCACTAGAAAATGCCGGTTGGAGTTCTCTTTGTTTCCTTTAAGGAAAGAAGCGCTGTGAAGTACATTTGGACGAGAGAGCATTGCTTCTCTTATAAACCTCGCTGTGAGCTCTGTTTACGGCAGCGTTAAGGATTGTTCATTTTTCTTCGTATCCACATCCGTAAGAGAAAGTGTATATCCAAACAATAAAGTCTAGACATTTTAAATCTTGTGCGTCACATTTGTGAAGATGTGAAACAAGCATTTTTATACCTTCAATGTATTTAAATTTGGGAATAGGTAAATATTTCCTGGCTGCTTTCATATCTCCATCGGCCGGGTGTGGCCCCTCGAGCGCTCTTTCGGCTACAGAGGGGCCGCTTTTGTTATATACAAATGATATGAAATAAATATCGTATATTCTTTTCTTTCCTTTTGTCTTGGGCCGTAACAATGCAGAACTTGCGTAACAGGATTTTCTTTAGGGACACTTGAACGTTCGTTACCTTTTATTTGATGGAAAAATAAGCTACGGTGGCACCCCAGCTATGAAGGGATTCTTCTTAGCGTACTTCAACAATAGGTGTCTTTATGAATAGTTGCATGACAGAGTAAACAAACTAAGATTTGATTTCACACATATATTCACTTATTTATCAGCTAAAAAAGCAGAGAATGCAATTGACTGTGAATTTCGCATGCTTTATTATAAGAGTAATAATAAGGCCAAGAACAGGCAAGCATAACAGAAAGTAGGCGTGTCTGCAATTCTCATTGGCATGTAGCGTCGTATGGAGATGTCCAGTTTCTCTTAGTCCACTTCATAGATTCTTCAAACTGTTTCTTGCATTCCTCTTCAATACCTGTAGCGTTATCCGGGCGATTTCTCACACGCAGATCTCTCCAGACCGTAGTGAAAGCGTCTGTGAAAGAAGAAAGGGCGAAATGCATCAGGGGCTGTTAAATGTAAACGCCCAGAAGGGTTGCCAGGAGAAAGTAAACCTTTAGTAAATTAGCATTTTAAGGAATGAAGCCATCGGCATGTGACATTTTGACTGCCGTCGACCAGCAACATTATTAAGGTGCTAAGCTAGCACTACATATAACACATCTGTAGGACCACGTGGCGCTCGTAAATTTTAACTGCATGCAATGTGAGCATCACTACCACGGAAAAAGGCGTACTATACCTTAATACACAAGATAACCTCTATTCGGTAGTGACGGAAAGCACACTAAAGGCGCGAACACAAGCAGCAATGGTGTATCGGAGGGAGAGCAAAGTTATGTTCAGGATGCGCCATGTCCAAGTTTCCTCGTACTTATTCTGTCTGATGTGGTGTTATAAGTATTGTGACGCATGCTTTATTTGAGGTGTTACTCCATATTAACGGTTATCTAATTGATCAGGCGGATGTGATTGATGGTGCATATCCCTCTGAAACGCAAGCTTGTTTTACTGGATATTTTAGTTAATGTATTGCCCAGATTCTATTCAAGTTCACCTTTGTCAACACTTTCAAGACGGCCGAAAGCAATGCAATGGCCTGTCGCCTTTCAGTTTTCTGAAATGTTAATTATTTTAGAGCAAGATTATGTTTACATTGCAAAAAATTAGCCGGTGCACCATAAGCAATGGAATTTCGCCAATGAAAGGTCGCTAGCTTTTGAGCATGACATTTATTATATAGGTTCCTGTCTTTCGTGCACAAACGATTGCATGTGCTAATTTCGGCAGTATCGGAAGTGTATGAGCCCTTTTTCATCAGAGACTCGATTGTATTTGTTCATGCTGGCAAGCGAAATTGAATATTGTGCTTGAACATGTTTAGAACGTCAACTATGTGTTGTAAAGAGGTTTACGCTTGGTAGAGATGGTAGCGAAGCTTCGTAGCGAAGCGGCAATGAAGCGTGTATGTCTATAGTCGATTGGAACAAACTTGACGCAGATGTATTTATTGAAACGCAGACAACTGAATCATTTGAGCGTAAACTGTCATGTGTTTGCCGAATGCACCATTTGTTTATTGCGGGAATGGTGTTACGTGTTTGTGGAAAATTCCTTTTCCCCCATCCCTGTAACAGCCCTCAAGGGCTAACAGTATTGGAAATAAATAAATAAATAAAATTTCCCTATAGTATGCGCAGAGTCGAACCTCAGGTATCTCCCCGTGTGGGTCGGCTTCCTACGCTCCGTCGCCGTTTCACTCTGCTCTCGCGTATTGCGCATCTGTTCCGAGCCTGGACTGCGCAAGCAAGACCTAGACGTAGTAAGGAAGGACATCTCTAACAACGGCTACCTAGCGCAGCTTCTGAGGACTCAAGAATTGCGGTCGTCAGTTGGTAAGCACGCAAGGATACAAGAAACGCGTAGCAGAAACGGGTGGATGTCCCCCAAGCACAAGGCATCAGTGAAGCACTGGCAAACGTTTTTGGCAAATACAGTGTAAAAATTGCATACCTGGCAACAAACAAACGAAGACAGATGTTTGTACGCGTGAAAGACCCTTTGCAAGTTTCAACGATTCCAGGGGTAATCTACAAGATTACATGCAAGAGTTGTGACGCATCTTACATAGGTAAAACTGGGAAATTTAAAAGGAGTCAGCAGCATCAGAACGATGTCAGGAAGGGCAATGCAAATTCAAGCGCCTTGGCGGATCATCACTTGAGAACTAACCACATCATCGACTGTGATGCTGCGAGCGTAATGGCGACCGAGAAGCGGCTATCTTTACGACTGCTGTTAGAATCTACATATTCAAACGACTAGAAACGCCATTAACCGGGCACCGGGTAATCTCCGCGAAATATACATGCGCACTCTGCACCATCTAACGCATAAATAACCACCCCCTCTTGCGCCCACCTTCATTGTGAACAAGGGACCCGTAGCTGTCTCGAAGCGTCATTTTATTTTTCATTCTGTTTTGAACGTTAGGCGAGTGCCACTTTATTTGACAATGTATCACCCTCGCCTGACGAGTTTGGACTAGGCTACACTTAGAGAGAAGCATGAGGCGCCAGTTATTGTGCTTATCGTCAGTTCATCAATCTGAGGTCCCGAATGGGTTTATTCCAAAGCCACCTGGTACTCAACAATCACTGCAGATCTTTTGTCCACAACCGAAAGTCTCTTCGACTGCCGCTAATTGTACGTACGGCCATGGGTAGAAACACAATTGCCCAAGCAGAACGCCGTCTGCTACAAGCCCGGATTTTGGAAACCGTATCAACGACTAAGCGACTGGAAAATGAAATTTTCTTTTCCCAACGACGGCTTGGATTTTGCCTTCCAAACGATTTTCACGATGTGTTACTACATGCAAATAGCACCGCTTGCTGGACTCGCGAAACTAGGACAGAATCCCAGGATGCCGAGTTCTCCCTACTGCTGCGTCGCAACCCTGATCCTTCTGGTATGCTGGGTGTTCGCAACCTGTCTTCGCAGAAACTCGACCCCTCGGAAGAAGTTTTGAGCCGTGGTTTGAACTTTAACGCAGGTTACCGCACAAACTACGAAAAAGAACGTGTGCCGTGGAACAAGCAGCACGCCTGGTCGACCCTCCTCTACAACAGGGGGCACGTTCACGCGCCATCGGGCTCCTCTCCAAGCTGTCAAAGACTAAGACTGACACGCTACTTGTTCCTGAGAAGACAGTGTTGCGAAGGCTTCAGCAGAATAAAGACGCTGTTATTCTTTCCGCAGACAAAGAAAACGCTACGGTCATCCTTGACCGCTCGGACTACGTCGCCAAGATGACGTCGTTGCTTCAAGACGACGCAATCTATACCAAGGGAAGCCCGGACCAAACGAAAAAAGATTGAATCCGAGCAAGGAAAGCTACTCAGGGATTATCTCAGTAGCTGCTCAAAAGCTACTCACTTACTCATTCGAACGCAGTGTAAATTTGGTAATAAGTTGCAATGTGTTTCAATTAGAATTTCAATCTCTGGCTTTCGCCTTCACCATCTATGGTGTGTGCTGAAGTGACGGCCATTCTTTCTTTTTTTGTGATGGTATGAGGACGGGCATGAGACCACTACTTATATCAACTGCAAATAAAAAAGGTGATATTCTTGCACCAAAGGTTGTGGGCTCGAGGGCCTTAATTGACGCTAATTAATTATTGGTGCCTTAATTATCTTCGCCCTACTTAACCCCAGGGGTCAAGGATGCGACACCCACCAGATGTCCGAGGTCAAAGTGCGTAAATAAATCTTTAATTATTAACTGTGTCTCAATTACCTTAGACTTACGACCAAAGATTCTGGGTTCGACTTCCACATAAGCTCGAGGGCGCGACTCCCACCGAAGGTCGTGGGTTTGAGTGAATATAAATAACTCTATTTCAATTAACTTTGCCATGGCATGATAAGCGGAAGAAGATGCCAGCTGTGGAAGAAGATGACGACGAACGCGGGAGCAGTGGCACGAGCGCGTGTCTGCCTAAGGCGAGCTCACATAACTTTCTGCAAGGGAAGTCTGCGGTCAGGAGGCGTTCGGTGCGTCGCGACACCACAGACCCGAGCACAGGATGTGTGGAGCCTCCCACGTTTTGCCGTGCTTGACTTAGCTGTGTCCGGTGAAAAAAAGGATTTCGGAGGATTTCGCTGACACTATTTCTAGAGCGTTCAGCCTTCCGAACAAAGGCAACACACTATTTGGTCTCGGCTTCACGTAGACGACACCCTCGGACGGACCCATACGAGGGAAATTGGAATACTTCTTTCACTGTCCCACTCTTCTGTTTTTATGCAAATAGCATTTTCCGCCTACTTCAGCCGTTTTAAGCCTTGCCTTGCTTTGCCTTGCCTTGGCTTGCCTTGCCTTGCCCGCCCGCCCGCCCTCACGCCCACCTGCCTGCCCGTTCGGCGCTGTCAATCGGGGCACGAGAGAACTACCTTCTGAACATAGCTGTTGATACTACGCCAGCAGTACTGCTGTCGAATGCCCTGGTATGTTTTGAATACTTCTGAGTGTGAACACTGTGGATCAGATTGGAATAACGCACATATTTTAGAACGCGGACTGCGGGGTACAACTGGTAACCACTGGCGACCATCGGCGGTGTAATTGCGTGGGTGGAGTAGGTCGTGGTGAATGGTGAAATAGTGGGCTTGACGACGCAACGCGCAAGTTGATGGTTGTGCTGATGGATCAGAGTGCAAGTCTACGGGCAAGGCGATCCATTGGTACATGACCTGTTGAGAAGCGATGGCGCGGGGCTCAATGGAAGAAACGGCAAGCTGGGATACGAAGCAGCGGACATTGGACAAGGGAGAGCGCGAGAGGGCGTCGACGTCAGAGTCCTTTAGGCCGCTGTGGTAGAGTACGCGAATATCGTAGTCCTGCAGGCGAAGGAAGAACGGAAAAAGTGTATAAGGAAAGGCAGGGAGGTTAACCAGTTTAGCTTATCCGGTTTGCTACCCTACACCCGGTTTGCTACCCTACACATGGGAGCGGGAGGGGGGGATGAAAGATGGGGAGGAGAGAGAGAGAGAGCACATAACACAGCACACACATCGTCAATTACAGTCCGTCACTCTTGCGCGTTACGTTACATGAGTGTCACAGCCGCTTGTCCAAGCGCGCCTCGTTCAAAAACCGAAGTAGTCCATTCGTCGCCTTCGGCTGCGATGTCTTCTGTCGGCGATACGTGAAAATAGTTGCAACTGACAATGGTCTATTATCCAGGTGCGCTAGAACGGACGCAAGGGACTTTCTCTGAACATTATATTCAGGACAGTCGCACAGAATGCGTTCTAGTGTCTCCTCGCAAAGACGGGCTTTGAAGAGAGCGCTGTCGGCCATTCCAAAGCGAAATGAGTGAGATTACGTGAAGAAATGAAGGGCACCCGCGAAGGGCACCCGTAGCCATAAGCGATAAAGCAGAGTGGCCTCTCTTCGGCGGAGTCCAGTTGGCATACAGAGATGCAACAAAGAGGGCAGGCCGTATTGACGATTGCTCCGGTTGGTCTGGCTGCTTGGTGTGCATTATAAAGAAAGCGTGATCTCATGTGAAAGCACTCGAAGCCTGCTGGCTGCGCCTGCAGGCGAAGTGCATAATGGGCAAGGTGGCCTGAGGAGTCCTTCAGTGGCGGCAACCAACGAAGTGCGCGATGGTCAGTGACCACCTCAAATGGGCGACTATACATATATGGCCGGAACTTAGTAAGAGCCCAGGGGATTGCCAAACATTCTTTTTCCGTCACGGTGTAGTTACTCTCGGTTTTGTAAGCGTGTGACTTGCATAAGCCACAACGTATTCGGAAAACCCGTGCTTGTGCGGCACAAGGACTGCGCCGAGGCCAATACCACTGCCATCTGTGTATAGGGGCCGTCTGGGCACAGTGCCGCGAAATTGAAAAATACGTCAGCAAACGGCGCAGGACGGCGCTCGCTGCTTCTAGGGAGCTTTGTCAAGGGCGATATGATGGTGCCGAAGTTTTGAATGAAGCGTCTAAAGTAGGAACACAGACTTACGAAATTGCGCTGCTCTTTGACGGGTGTAGGTTTAGAGAATTCGGGAACAGGCCGAAGTTTGGCCGGATCGAGGAGAATTCGATTCTTGGAGACGGCGTAACCTAGTATGGTTAGCTGCCGCACTTGAAATCGGCACATCGTAAAATTTAGTTGTCGGGCGGCGGTTCTCAAGCACGTGAAAACACGCCGGCAGCGTTGAAGGTGCGTGATGAAATCCGGAGCGAAAACGACGACGTCTTCGATGTAGCACAATCATCTATGCCATTTCAAGTTGCGCAGAATGGTATCCATCGTGCGTTCAAAGTTGCGGGCGCATTGCGAAGTCCAAACGGCATCACGTTAAATTCGTACAAGCCGTCCGGCGTGACAAAAGCTGTCTGTGATTGATCGTTGTCTGCCATGGGTATATGCCAATACCGTCAGCGCAGATCAAGAGATAAAAAGAATTATGCTCCTTCTAGGCTGTCAATGGCGTCGTCAATTCGGGGTAGCGGGTAAATTGTTTTGCAAGTAATCCTGTTGAGGCGCCGAAAGTCCACACAGAACCTTCTTTTTTTCGCAGGAAGGACGGCAGCTGATGCCCAAGGACTGTTCGGGGGTCGAGTCACTTCGCGTCGAAGCATTTAAACGACTTGCTCGTTAATTACAAGACGTTCTGCAGGAGGCGCGAGATACGGGCGCTGCCGCAGTGGCGGTTGCGAGCCAGTGTCGACGCGTTGCGTAACAGTGGACGTCCGGGCCAGGGAAAGCTGCCCAACGTCGAAAGAACGAAATTCTTCAAACAGGCACTGAAGCTGGGAACGTTGGGAAGGCGTAAGGTTATCAGCAATGGAGGAACCAAATACATCACAGGCTGATCGAGCAGACGTAGAAATAGCAATGAGAAGTACTGTAAGTGGCGCAGTGCGTGTCATCGGGCCCGTTAATAAATTGCGGGGCTTCGATGGCTTCGACACTGCCAAGACATTTCCTTTCGCAGCAGCAACACCTTGTATGGGGGCGGGTTGCTAACAAAGCGCTTGACCCCTCAGTGATTTCTACGGTCGCAAAAGGTAGCAGGAGATCTTTTCGGGTGCAAAAGAGGTCAGATGGACAAAGTAGTTCAGCGGCGTCAGAGATGATGCTGCAACCGTTGACGAGTTCGGGGGTACTGTGGCACTGTCTTTGACGAATAGCTTGTTCGAAGCCGAAGAACTGTCTGCCAGAGTCAAGTATGACAACGACGAAAGATTTGTTTTGGCGCGTGCGCAGTAAATCACTGAATTCTGGCGGGAAATAAAATCCCAGCCTGAGATGGGGTCATGATAGCATGAGGAAATTATGGCGAATTTGATGGCGTATAGAACGCCCGCAATGACAACACGAGTCGCGCACGCCGGTATGGGGCCAACACGCTGGGCGCTGGCTGCGCGGAGGGTTAGACCAGAAAGTGGTGTTGTCACATTTCGATGCAAACGGCTAAGTTTCGCGGTGAAAACGCATTCGGCGGCTCCACTGTCCAGATGCGCAGATGCGTAAACACCGTCCACAAACACGTCGATGGGCTTTGTTCAGGGCTTTTAGGTTTCTATAGCATCGCAGTCCGTGCCCCAAGGACGGCAACGACTAGTTTTCCTCTTGTCGACCGAAGGGACGAGGTCGCATCGGCGATAGTGAGCGACGACGTGGAGAAGGTGAACGCCGTGTTTTGGCCGCGGGCTTACAGACGGCGATAAGTTAAAAGGCGGTACATGACATGGGCGGGGGGAACCAACAAGACGGCTTGTCGGGTATGATGCGACGTCAGAAGGCTGGCTGTAAGGAACTGCATTCCTTCATGACGAACTAATATATAGGGCTTATACCAATTGAGCCTTTTGGGGGAATACAATTCAAGACAGGATTCTCATTTATTTAGCAATATTGCATAAAGTAGGACGAAACATTTCCTGTTTTTAAAAATTTCTGCTAGTTTTAGGTATAAACGTAATCATGTTTTGCAGAATTTTAAAGAAATGTTTTAATTCAAATTTTCTATTGTGGAAATAAAACTTCTGTGTCTGAAATTGACCTTTCCCACACTTCGCATTGGGATTGCAATGGATAATAAATTCTATAACATCTACACAAAAACAACTAATTGTACAAAAGCGGTGCATTTCTCCATTGCAACGAAATAGTTCGACTTGGCTCTTGTCGTCAAATGCGGTGCAGTTAAAATGATATTCTTCGCATCGTAATAAACAACCTAATTATTATCGTCCCAGTTTGACGTTATTCTAGAGCTACATTTTTTATTTCAAAGCGAAGAGTTCGATTTATTAGAAAGCTAGGCCATGTAATCATTTTAGAATATCTTAATCGTTTGCATACTGGGACCATGTGAGCAGGCATCGAAATTTTTTTGCCTCCGGTTTTCCTTTAGTACGTGACAAGAAACATAACTCACATGTTGCTAATTATATTGAAGTGTTGTATATGTTGCCATTAAAATAATCTTTTATTGCGATCGCATTTATACGGACACTCCGAGCGCATCACGGCCGTCGGCGTCGCGGTAATTTTCCGTGTAAAGTTCAACGACGATAAAATCATCCTCTCCCGCCGTGTGCTGCATGTGCGAGTGAAAGCGTGCGATCGTGAGCCGGCGATAGCTACTCAATTTCACGCACAAAAGGAAGAAAAGCAGTAGGAAGCGCGACATCTTTCGTCACCCGCAAGACTTCAAGGGGAGGGTAAGGAGGAGGGGGTGCTCTACTCCGCGCCGCTGAATCTCGACAGCCATATGCGACGGCGACGCAGTCCGCCGGGCGCTGTGTTTTCGCGGCTTAGTTCTTTTTGATGCGAGACGCTGCACGAAGGTCAATTCGCTCACTGCTGCTGCCGCGCTTGCTCACTCCAGCTTTCTAACAGCAAGCTTCCACGGTCATAGAGTGGGAAATGCTCATGTTTGCATGTACGCGCGTGACACCGTGCTTGTTGATTTACTTTGGTGTGCCTCTGTTCACAAGATTATACGACCGATGAAAATACTACCCTTACGTCGTATAGCTGCCCACTAATTTACTATCGCAATCAATGCTTCTCCTTTGGGGAGAAATTGCGCCTTTTTTGAATGGAGGTACATGTACAAGGCCTAATACAGTTTTAACCGACGTATGGTGATTGTAATGATCATTGGCGCTTATAAACAAAGTCTGTCCTTTTGTTAACGATACTAAGATAAAGGATTCAAATAGTTGAGCGAGAAGCGCCTAATTTCATACCGTACTATAGTGCCACATATGTCGTTTCTTCAAGAGTGGTGCATTGCTTACCTCCTTTTTTGAAGGCCAACACTTTAACGACGCCGCACGTGAAGTCCTGGCTGGCATATTCTAATATTTCCTGGTATACTCCAGTACTATCTGTTAGTGATATCAAAATGTATCTTAGTTTAAGCAGGTCAAGATTATCAGGAATCGGATCGCTGCAGGTTACAGGTGCATAAATTCATAAAGAAAGGATGGGAGAAGAGTACATAATATAAAAACTATAGTACTGAGGAATCAAGTCAATTTGATTTCGTAAAGAATAAGGCACCTCAAAAAGGTTACTTGCAGTTTGACCTTTAAGTATAGTTGGAACCAGTGAAACAACTATTTAAAACGAACAGACATGAGCATTCTTCCCGCTGTGAAGTCATTTATTCTGACACAAGCAGCACTTCTCTGAAGACATTGCAGTTCATGGTGTTCATGGCAGGGTTGTACTTATTCTGAATACGCTCCTGAGTATGCACTACTTGGTATACATTTGCAACCTCGTGGCATTTGACAAATATTTCTGCAAAGCACTATTTAGTACTGCAACCCTAATACTTTTGACGTAATTTTGTACCCTCTTTTATTATACTTCACGAGATAGAGAAATGCGAATCCACTATATGGCGTGACATGTGGTGAACCGTCAAAATGTTCGCCATCTACATCAACTAAACAAGTATATGGCTCATGAATACAGCAATTTCGGTTGTACCAATGTTGGAATACAAACAGCAGGCACGCCGCCATTTCGCTTGCCCAGTTTTAGTTGAGTGATCACCTGCGGTTTTTTTTTCTGGTATCGCGAATGAATTACTCCAACTGGTTCGACTTACCACACATATGTTAAGGTACTTACATACGTAGGATTGTTTTGGAGCTCCGGTGGGGATATATTCAAATAGAAGAGGAGCAGGCTATTTGAAGCAAATTTTAACAAAGAGCACTTTTGGAGTGATAAAAGAAACACTTTGGGCAATTTCACCCTTACCTTTCTAGAAAATAAAGTGCATGAGCGTTACAGAACCCTTTTGTCTTAGTTCACAATCGTGTGTATGTCGTGTTCATTAAAAGCATCTTGAAAGTACAGAATATGTCTTTATTTTCTTCTCTGTTCAAATACTTTTGAAAATTTGATAATTAGTAGCATGCTAAGTAATCTTTTTCAAATATTTAGATTCATGTCTTATATATATACATACATATATATATATATATATATATATATATATATATATATATATATATATTTCCTCAGATATAGTATAAGAGCCATGTTGATGATGCTGTACACGTGCTGTGTCTATGGTTGCCAACCATCTTGAATTTATTGATACCGTCCCTACTTTTGAGTAAAAGTCGCGAATGCTCTTGACTAAGTCGGGAAAGCCAAATGCCCCGACGTTGGCTTTTTTTTTCTACTGCATACCAACGAATAAACCAGATTGCCTTGGGAAAAATTCCTGACAACTAGCTCTGTTGCATATCCTTTATTCTTGTATCAATTATGTGTGTTTTGTATTTTATGTTGCGGTCAACAAAAACGGGCTTTCGTTTTTGTCGTACTTCTAATCTTGCTGTAAGCGCTAGCCTTTCACAGTACGTCTGTATTTATTAGTATTTGTGTAAGCCAGGCAAATAATGCACCTTTGTGGATGGAAATTGCGACACGGTGGAAATGATGAGAAAAAAAAAAGAAATCTTGTAGACTGGGGGCTGTTTTAGTCTTGTCACCTGCCATCCCCACTCCCTACTTCGTCTATTCGAGACTTAATACAGAGTAGTGTGAATGAGCACAAATATGGAGGCAAAAACTTTGCACAGTGCGTCTAGCATTTGCCTCTGTCTGTACTTTTACTTTCAAATACACATAGCAAATGTAGTTTGTTCGCCAGTTACCGGCTCCTAAATTGGCCTAATACTGGACTCTTGCGGTTTAAAACATGTGCCACATCCACCACCAAGCCTAGGAGTGGCGATACCTGGCACTTCCGAGTCGAGTTCCTTCGCACAGTTGCACTGTAAACGAATATAAACCCACCTAGTAGTTTTTAACAGGTGATGGGCCCTAAAGCCTCCCCTCCTCGAATATGTACTGCGATGCATGGGAGCAAAACAGCGCCATTCTCTCGTTTCACTCCACTGGCTAGCTGCGGGAGTATTAAGGCGACATGACGCGATTTTACTTCGCTTGAAAATCTTGTTCTCCTGTGAATACTTCGACAGGGAGTTTTGAAAAACTCCCCTCCGCCGGAACAGGTTGGTCACGTGGCGCTTTCCAAGAGGCTGTGCGCCTCGCCACCGACCGGGTGCGTTTGGAGGAGCCGGCAGTTCTCATGGCTGACGGTTTGTTTACATCTGTGAAGTATTGTTCCATGACAGCGTTTCGTCAATTTGTTTCCCGTATTTCCTTCCAGAAAGTGTTATAGGCATGCTTGAAGCTCACTGTATCTAAGCTTCATGTACGTTGGCTCTGATCACTTTGCTGACAACAATGAATGCAAGAGCAACGTTTTCAAGTGCGGAAAAAGGCTTAGGTATACCTCGAAGCTGTTCACTGGCTCGTGATGTCGGCTCAGGTCCTGGCTGTTTTCGTCCGGCGTGACGGTGGCTTGTGTTCTTCAGTACGTAAAATGCGACTTTTATGTCTTCTGGGTACATGCTGACAACGTCCGGTGTAGTGTTTGAAGGGACCGCGGCCACTGTTCGAGCGACGACGTCTGTGCTCGTCGCACATGAATGGCGTACCCCATGTTCGTTGCGGTGCTGTGTTGCCAGTGAGAAAGACCGGAGTACAAGCAAACGTTTTTACCTATCTGTGAACGGATATCCTCGCCCGAAGAAAAATCGTAGGACATAGGTATGCGTACTGTAAATAAAGCTTCTTATCGAGCGATGTGAATCGAATTGTTGTCGCGCACATAGGTTTTGGTCCCGTCGTTGCTTCCGATATTGCATTAACATTATGCTCTATCCGAGACACTGATTTAGGCGCATGCCTGCTGGCTCCGAGTTTGAGGATTCATTCAACAGATCAGCGATGTAGCTCCTTTTCATAACTGAGAGAGAGAGTGCTTGGACGCAGAGCATGTAGTGCGGTGTATAAAGTGCATGACTGCGTATTGTTCGGTGTTACGTCGGCTTCTGCGGGTCATGCTCACACGTAATATTTTCTTTCTACGCTACCACTATATCGCAAAAATTTAATTTTGCTATGAAGCACACGCACTTACATTTTTCTTGCTTACTGCAATTAACGCACTACTTTTTGGCCGCAAACGCCGGCAGTGTGCGAAGTCGCTTCAGTACTCACAGAATGGCATGCTAATTTTGAAAAATTACGCCATCAACTTTTTTCTCTCACTATTCTGAATTAAGAGTTTTGTGTTGATTAAGGTATTCTATTAATTTCAGAGAGGCAGATCTCGTATGAACGAGCATGTGAATCGTAATTCTGAAAACAGTACAGCTGCTCCCTAGGCGGTTTCGAGGCACACAGTGTCGGGGCTTATATACCGGCAGCGTTGCTTCTTGAGTATCGCGTCTACGTGGGATGTCTCTCAAATGTCTGCATTGGGTGTTTCTGAAACGTTTATGTATGTCATGATATATGTGCTTTCATTGACTTGTTTCGTCGAATTTGACGCGGTCTCGTGTGCATATTTCGAAATTTGACCAGCAGCCTCTGCATGTAAAGATGTTCGCGCAAACTCACGCGATGCCTCTTTTTATACTCCCGTTGTACCTCGAAAAAACTACGTCTATTGAAAAGCAAGAAATAAAGAAAAGACATAAAAAAAGCTCCCATAATTCCACGTAAAAATTCCGCTCGCACGGAGTAAAAATTCTACTCCGATCATACGGAGCATAATAAACTCCGAACCGCAGGTTCGCTAGAGGACAAGCGTTATACTCCCACCTGGGAGTTATTTCCGTTTACAGTCTACCCAAGAAAAATCAACGAGAGGTGGACCACCACCGTCGATCAATTTGTATAGCCTTACACGCGTTAGGTTTAAGATGTCGTTTTGGCTCTCACGAAGGAGCGTTGCCTTTCCGTCCACTGTCATTCCCCTCGTTTTCTATATTGTGTACGCATACTGAGAGATTAAAGTTCCGTTTGTGCGACCTGTTAATGGATTCATTGTGTGTTGGCTACATAACACTAATTTACCCTGCAAGATACAACGAAGGACAGAAAAGATGCGCCTACGAATACGATTAGCCCATTTTGAATGCAAAAAAAGACCAAGCGAAATGGATGCGTCGCAACTTTTCGCTCAATCCGCTTGGGGGCACTGTAAGCGCAGCGTCCTTGCTTCGGCCGCAGGGGTGCGAAAAAGAAAAATATGCTCACGCCAGCGTGCCTGCTGAGCTGCTGCGTGTTTGACCTGGCCTGAGCAGTAAATATGAAGTTTCCGTTATACAATATTTCACTGCGTGCTGGCTAATGCCGACGGTTTCGCGTCGGTGTCATATTGCGCAGCGTCCAGGTGCGATGCCTGCAACGCCCCAGGCGGCGCTCACGACGCGAACGTTCTGAGACGCCTGGCCACGAGGGCATATGTCCCTTCTGCCCAGCGGGCTTTGTCTTGCGTGGAACGTTGCGCCAACATGTCGCCTCCATGTGGGGTAAGAAATGTGGTCACAGCCCTGTTTGAGGCATTTTTGCCGAGCGCAGAGGCTGTTATCATTGCTAGTGCTTTGCCCTTCGGGTGGAACTGCCAGTACTATTTTGAAAGCTGTAAGTGTTGTTATGCGATGTGACTAACGCTCCAGGCGCCTGAAAGGGGGGCTTGCACGAGGGACCTGTGGTGGCCTGATAGTCAGCATATATAGACGAGAATACGGCGAGGACACCCTCCATGAAAACGTCTATTGTGCCGCCCGCAGCGGCCATGACGGTCAGACGCTTCTCGGCAGCGATCAACCTGAAGAGCTCGCAGTTTTTAAAAGCGCTGCTCTGGGCACGCGAAATGTCCCCGTCCGTTTCACTTTATCATCTGTGCTACCTACGGTCGCGTCGCTGCAACATCTGTCGATCAGCTACGCTGCCTCCGCTGTGACGACGGTAGTGCTAAGAGGGATTGTTTCGAGCCGGCAACAGGACACTTTTACTACGGCGGCCGACGTACCGTGGCCAAGTTAGCATGCCTTCGGGGGCTGCAGGAACAGAAAACCGTGACCACGCTTGCAGCATCTGCTCAGCCACTCACACGCCGCCAAGACGATGCAACCCTACCCTATCTGAGTAGTTCGTTGTGGCACCAGCCAAGTTGCAGGATTCAGCCATTGGGAAGGGTACCTCAATAGAGTTTTTCACAATATTAGCTAAGGAAATCTGGTGCTGGGGCCCTATAACGTAAAACTATTGCAATATGTTTTTATTCCAATCTCCTAACGTCAAATTTGCGTAACCGCCAACGTAAGCATCGGGCGGTGACCCGCAGGGCTGTCTGAATATATCAATGAAATGCTCTCCTTGTTCATAGGAGGTCACTTTTGTTTGCTTGAAAAACTAATAACAATTCCTACACTGGACGGCTTGTATTATCTAGGTGGCTGAGAATAGGCGAGGAGCAAGCTCAAGTGGAGATAGACTCGATGGGGCCGAGCCAGTGCACGGAATATCAATAACCAGATGAAGAGGGTGGTGCCGGCGTCTGCGATTGGTCCGCTTTCCCTCACTTAGCTCTCGGTGGCTGGTCGAAAATCGCGGCGGCAGGCAATGGAAGCTTGAAAATGACGGTAAAACGGATCCTCAGCAAAAAAAAAAAGAGTAGGACGAACGAGGTCGTAAACGTGCCGAAAGTGCTCGAAAACGTTACATGGCCACGCAAGAATTTTCATAATGCGCAAATAAACGCGCGCTTTATGGCAGGTGCGAGTAGCCACTGCTTGAACGATCGGTCGCAGCCATCTCTTATTCCTCTCAGAACGGGGCAGCTTGAGGCTATTCAAAACAAAATTCAGTTTTGTTCGTGTACCCGTCACTATGACGAGGTGATTTTTCGTGGATTTGGGACGTAGCGTGACATGCAGATGAAGTGGGTAAAGCCCGAAAACTTTTGACCAATAGCCGAGGGCTAATCGCGAAAAGCGTCGAATCAGAAATAGCTATTTTTCTTTTGTTCGGTGAAATCATGCATAATCAGTGTGTACACGTTATATCAAATGGGGAGCTATCGCGGTTTTCGTGACGTCGCGTGACAGACAGGGGAAGTGGGGGTGCTCCAAAAATTTTTTTGACCAATCGCGGAAGGCGGATTGCAGAATCGGAATAGAAAAGTTTGGAGTAGTCTTACGTTATAGCGCCCCCGCTGTGCTGTTGTATGCATGGGAATGGCAGGGCATTGTGGCTCCGGATTGACATTGTCCTAGAAAAGCCAGGTCATTTTTAAGACGCGCCGGGGTAGTACCGTTTCGTCTATCACGTTATTCATTTCCTACTGAAACAGCACGTAAAGAGCGGTTTTAGCGTAATTGTTACAAAGTTACAATGGTTTGTTTAATTATGATGACTTGCGATTGGATGTCACATTATATGAAAAGCAAAAGGTATTAGCGGGCCGCTAAAGTTGTAGGAGAGGCGACAAGATCTGCGCTCGCTTTGGAATTTCTTGTCGTCTCTTCTTGCTTTTCTTTGTTTTATTCTGTATTGTAGGCGAGTAACCATCATTGAAAGACATAATATGGGGGAATGCAAACCTTTGACGTAGGTTTTATTGTAAGAACGCATTATCTGCGCAGCCATAGCCACGTCTGAGATGAAGCATCGTAGAACACCTGCCAACACAAGCCTTGCACACCCATATACCGCCATTCCCGTGGCGGCAAAGTGCTAGTTAGAAAACTCGCTAATACTGTGGCACCAGATTTCTCTCTATGTAATATAGTGAGAAACTCTATAGGTGCCGCTACAAGCGTGTTCATGCGTGCCGCGTCACCTGCTCCGCTTGTGCTCTCCGTTCTGTAAATACATGCTGCCCTGGTACAGTGATGCAACAGATACTTTGGGAATTTACCCATCTGCCGCGTTTACATGAATGCGATAACTGGGCTTCAGTTCACCTATACTGTTTGGCGGCAGTTCCTTCCAGCCTCCTTACCCAAATGCAGGGTCGAGCGCACCTTTAAGCTACGTATTCGGAAATGCCACTCAACTTGAAGTCCAGTCTTGACTTGGCAAAAATAACACTAGACGTGAACGCTAAAGAAGGAACACAATGAGGGTCTTGTGCACATTCTCGATATTATCGTCTAGATCACGTGAAGCGTAGCCTTCAAGTAGAGGCCATATATAAATCCGGGGGTACGTATGCTCAATCCCACCGCATCGTCTTCTAGTCGTATAGTTGGTGTCTGTTCGTCATTGCCGTCAGACACCTGGCTAGAGCGAAATAGTAAATTAATGATGCAGTGACCAATTAGGCTTTTAGAGCATTCCGCGTCGTCAATGGATCCCCAGCGCTAACGTTTTGACGCCAACTGCCAAGTTGAAATTAAACCAATTTTACGGCTTGTTGCCGCCTGTGTAGGTGTAGAAGCGTGAACACGAGCAGGTCATTTTGATTATGACGACAACATATACCCTGTGTTTGGCCCTCATGGTAACATGAGAGTAATCGATGGCTGATCTGCCTAAATATTTTTGCGGTGAGGGTGGAGAAACAAGCATGAATTCGTGGCGAACTTGGCGGCCTAGGCCAACGTTACCAGAATCAGTTCAGTTTGAGAGCTCCCTGTCCCTTCCCACGGCGCAGTAAGTCCCTAGTGGTGGGTGCTGGAACTAGTGGCATTGCAATTGACACTTTGACGTAATAGTTCGGCGGGAACCCACAAGGTCGAGATAAGTGTATAAATCCGAGAAAATTAGAGACCCACCCAATTGTAGTAATTGCCACAAAGGAAACCCATACGCGTTCCTCGAAAGAAAAGCTTCGCAGTTGATGAGAAACTCGCCCGGGTCTGAGACTCGAACCCGGGACTGCAGCCTTTACGGGGAGGCCATTCTACCATCTGAGCTAACCAGGCGGCGAGCAGATGGCAGGGCGAAGTCGAATATGTCATGAACTCGAAGCAAAGGCAAGAATTTGACGTAATAGTTCTGCAGAAACCCGCAAGGTGGAGAAAAAAAAATAATTATGGGACTTTACGCGCCAAAACCACTTTCTGATTATGAGGCACACCGTAGTTGAGGACTCCGCACATTTCGACCACCTTGGGTTCCTTAACATGCACCTAAATCTAAGTACACGGGTGTTTTCGCATTTCGCCCCCATCGAAATGCAGCCTCCGTGGCCAGGATTTGATCCCGCGACCTCGTGCTCAGCAGCTCAACACCACAGCCACTGAGCAACCTCGGCGGGTAAGGTGGAGAGAAGTTATTAAATAATAGGAAAATGATACATCCACCCAATCGTAGCAGTTACTACGTAGGAAACCCATACGGGTGCCTCGAAAGAAAAGCTATGAAACTTCAACTGTGAAGCATGTTCAGTTCATTCAACACAAATAGCTGGATTCGTACGCAGCTTCAAAAGTACTTCTTTAACGCTCTGGAACGCTTGCGTAACTAACTCTATACTAAAATTACAATTAAACCATACATTTTAAACGTTGGTTCCCCGTCCCCAAGAACATGCCTGCAATATATTTCAATGAAATATATACAAACTTCATCATTTAGCTCCAGGAGAAGACCAGGAAAACTAACCACACAAACACCTGCTTTTTCATGCATAGATATAGACAAAAAACATACAATTAAATTCTAGGTTCATAACTAAGCTGCACCCTTCTAATGTTCGGATGATTTTTTTTCCATAAATGTGCACCAATTCCTAAGAGGCACCTTCATCGGACCCATTGTAACGGGCGGTGTCCCCGTAAATATTGCACTACGAAAGACCATGGCACCCATTTATTTGAAATATATAATTACTGGCACCAGTGGTGCTGTGAGCGAGCTGTAAACATTGTAAGCTTTTCATTCATAACACCTGTAAGCAGGCTGAAGCTGAATTTAGCCTCTAAATAACGACGACTGCCATAGTTACTCCTGTCATAAGCCCTGACATGTTCTACCTTCCTTCCAAGTATGCACGGCGAACTTATAGTTATCTTAGCTGGCGGCAGTAAAAACAGGAACATTTTAGAGCGCTTTAATGTACCCTACAGGAGCTCGGCTGCAAAACGCAGCGCAGTGCAATGTTATTAGATTGGTCCAGTGCAATGTCAGAGGAGGAAGCTGCGAACTGCGCTAGCGCAGTTTTTAAATGCGCAAGCTTGCCTATGCCTGCCCAACGAGAAGTTTGTCTACCCTATAAGACAATAAATTGCTGATACCCCCTTGAGCAGTGGGTCGTACCCCCGAATGGTAAACAGGAACGAAATAGTTGTGAACTCCACTTTTGCTCCCTGCAATCTGCGGAATGAAACAGTTTCTTTGGTTTCCAGCAAACGAAAGCATACTCGATGCATTTGACACCAAACAACACGATTTCTTCATTACTAATAATTTAGATCAAAGTTTTCAGAGAAAGCTTCCTCACAAGCTTGCAAGCAAGCTGCAGCGCATGGCCTACCAGTCAGCTTACAGTTGGTTTATCAAAGAGCTGGCATCGAGATTAAGAAAAACACTGTGATTTTTGTGCCATTCTTAGGATGTCGAGTAATTGCTGCTGTTAGCATGGAGACAACAATGGAGCTGTCGATACTTGTGAAGCACTATGCTCAATTGTTGCCTAATCACGACAGAAATGAAAAACATGGAGAATGTTTCTTTAACCTAATGCGAAAAGCAGGGAACTGTGTCATTCGTGGCCAAAATAGGTGGACTAACGGCAGAGCAAGGCCACGGAAGAACTCAGATAGGTGTACGTTATCCAACTCAAAATGGTATATTTGTAGCACTTCGAGCCCTGCGTCTTCTAGAACGTGAGTGATAAGCGTCACCACTCTTAAATTATCGGCAGGTTGCTTTTGTAAAAAAACATTTCTGCCGCAATACGGTGACACATAAACTGCGTTCTCTTGCATCGCTTAGCGTTAGAAAATAAGAAGGATCCGGAATGAATTTAATTATCCCAGAGTCCTACCTCAGAAAACGATGTTTTTCTTTGTTTATACGCACAGTAGTACTGCGAAATAAGCGAGTGACTACATGGGGGGAAAGCACTGTTTATGTGTCGTAATCAAATGACACGATTTCCTTTCAGAAATCTGAGCAGATCATAGATTGGAAGACTCACTTACAAGAGAAATAAATGGGCTTATTTTCTTCTGTTAATAGCACCTTCATTAAATAATTTCAACAGTTCTATAGGCAGTAAGAAAACATCACACTGCTACATACCGCCATAAACATGAATTGTGTCGTAGACTTTGTTTTGATCTTGACGATGATAGTCAAAAGTTCCTTTCAGTTCTTCTGTTATGCTGTTCAAGGTGAATTAAATTAGTCATTTCATGTCGAATTAGAAAGACGCATAAGAAACTCCATCTCTTACTTTGTCCCATTCTCTAGATAGGACCTCTGAAAGAATGTGGTGTTTGAAGTCATATTGTGGTTGACGTCCTTTCGGCACATCCGTGCATTCGGCTGAGTAGTGTTAAAAACCCAGATTTCCTCAGTGGTATTGAAGAACTGAAATAAAACAAATGCAATATTTATGCTTTCGTTATGTAAATACCATCCCCATCATTCTGATTATTACATTCACTGCAGGACGTAGACCTTTCGCTGCGATCTTCCATTACCCCAGGCTTGTGCTAGCTGATTTTAACTTGCACCTGTCAATTTCCTATGTTTCTCACCCCACCCAGTTTTCTGCCGTTCTCGATTGCGCTTTCATTTTCCTTGGTACGCATACAGTCATTGTAATGGTCCATCAGCTATCTGCCCTACGTGTTACATGCGCTGCCCTGCCCCAGTCATTTCGCTTAACGTATACTAAGAGTTCGATATCGGCGATACCTGTTCGCATTCCGATCCACACCACTCCCTCCTTGCCTATGAAAAGTACGCCTAATGTTTTTTGTTCCGTCACTCTTTGGGCGGGGCTTAACTTGTTCTAGAACTTCGCCCACGTAGAAGTTTGTTCCCCATATGTTAGCACTGGTAGAATCTAACGATTTTTTGCTTTTCTTTTCAACTGGACTGGTAAGCTTCCAGTCCGGATTTAGTAATTCATTCCATAAGCATGGCAGCCCATTTTTATCGCTCTGTACATTTCCGTCTCATGGTCTGGATCCCCTGATAGTAACTGAACTAGATAAATGTGTTCCTCCACGGACTCTAGACTGACTGCAGTTATAAGGTATTGCTTCGTTGAAACGCTACTAAACATTTCCTTCGTTCTCTGCACAATATCTTGCTACCCTGCTCTTATATTTTGTCCGTTAATGTTCTCAAACATTTGTTGTAAGTCTTCCCCAGTGTTGCTGAACAGGACACAGCAGGGAAAACACGCACGAGGAAAGCGCGAGCTGACCCGCCGTGGTTGCTCAGTGGCTATGGTGTTGGGCTGCTGAGCACGAGGTCGCGGGATCGAATCCCGGCCACGGCGGCCGCATTTCGATGGGGGCGAAATGCGAAAACGCGCGTGTGCTTAGATTTAGGTGCACGTTAAAGAACCCCAGGTGGTCAAAATTTCCGGAGTCCTCCACTACGGCGTGCCTCATAATCAGAAAGTGGTTTTGGCACGTAAAACCCCAAATATTATTATTAAAGCGCGAGCTGAGAATCGAAGAAGATGAGCAAAACAAGAACAGAGTAACAGAGGGAGCCCACTTTTACCTTGTTCTTGTTTTGCTCATCGTCTTAAACAGGACGATGTCATCTGCAAACCGAAAGCTGCTGAGATATTCGCCTTTGATCCTCACTGCTGAGTCTTTGGAGTCTATTGCTTTTGCTACTTCTTTGACGATGCAGTCAATACAATTGAAGAAATCGTGTCACCTCTGAATAAATCTTTTGTGATATATATACATATATATATATATATATATATATATATATAATCTTTGTGATACAACCGGCGCTTAGAATGCATGGCACAAAGGAAGGCGAAGAAGCGCATCTGGGCCTGGCACGAGCTGGCTATCTTGGTCTTTGGCTGCGCTGCTCATTTAAATGCAGTATAGGTGGCCTTTTCTGTCTATGTATTTCCGCCCGTAACATTAGGGTGGAGGATTGCGATCCCCCTCCTCGCCACGGAGCTCCGCAGCGCTTGCTACACCGAGCTCGCTACCATGCTCCCGGAGATGAGGCTCCGTCATCGTCGGCTGCGACTGATCAGACTGTTCCACTCGTTACGCTTGCCCACGTTCGCGACCCTAGTCTGTTGTCCGGCTTGGACGGCATTGACGTTGAAGTGTGGATGAACCGCTATGAACGCGTCAGCACTAACAATAGGTGGGATCCAACGATCATGTTCCCTACCGTTGTTTTTATTGCGACAGCAATTACATCGACACTCCAGGCGCATTTCTGCCGTCGCCGTCGCCGTGAGGTTCTGTATAAAGTCCAAGGGCGATAACGTCATCGCCACGCGGCGCATGCTGTACGAGCCAGCAAAAGTGGGCAACGGTGAGCCGGCGGACGCAGGTCAATCTCGCGTGCGCGAGCGAGCAAGGTGGAGCGGAAGCAGGCCCTTTTCTGTCGCGCGTGACGCACGACGATGAGGCCAGGGACGGGGGCGGTCTTCTGCGGCGGCTGCTGCTTACAGCGCAGCCGTGCGAGCGCCGCATCTTGAAAGCGGGATACGACGTGGCCAAAGTGCGCGCACCCGCAAACGTCATCTTCAAAGCGATCTGCGCTGATTGCAGAGTGCACGTAGTGCCGGTAGTTTCGCATACGCTGTGCTTTCAACGTTTCATTCGCGGTGAAACGAGAGATGCACGAAGGTCAATTTTATCGCTGCTGCTGCCGCAATTTGCCCCTTTACCGCTTCTACGGTGTGTTCCCGTGTTCATCTATCGATATGTATTCATGCTTACCTGTGCGTGCGTGATACCATGCTTACTAATCTTGTTAGTAACCGAAAGTTTACAAATTTATACGGCCGATAAAGCCGCCATCCTTACTCTGTACAGTTATCTAGTAAGTGGCTGTTGCAATGGGTGCTTCGTCTTTCGGGTGAAACTGCGACACTTTTACTTGACCGGCACCCCTCGCGTGTGGTACCGAACCCAGCTAGATCAATTAACAAGCTGGAACATTTTCAAAGAAAAAATGCTGTTTCATTGTACTCTGTGATGGTGGATGATCAGCGAAGCTGTGTATGTGAGCGCCTTAATGGCGAACTGTCCATCGCCGTGCGTGGAACGCTGTATTCACATGAATGGAAAGCAAGGCACGACTAGCCGCTCCTCTACGATACTGAGCCTCGGAAGATAAGGCACTGAGGGGTATACATACCCATGTACTGTTGCAAAACGCAGCACCACAATTTTACTAACGAATGCCGGCACTTAGAACTGACACGCACCTCACCGCACTCCGAGTGCACGCACTGTGCTTCACCGTAGCCAAGGCGATCGTGCGTTGGTCGACGTCCAGCAGTGCAGTAATGGTTCTGAGGTCATCGAAAAACCACAATTTTGTGGATCGCGGAAAGAACTCGGAGAGCGCTAATTCCATGGTATTTGTATTCGCTACAAGTGTGAGCCTCTCATTTGCACTTAGTGAACAAAGTGTTCAAAACATCGTGTCAACCTCGCTTGAATGTACGTGGTAATGTCACATAGCAGGTCAGGCACGTCTTCCTTGACTTATTTTGTATAAAAAAATTAAGTATAGACACCAGCTCCTGGAGCTGGGCTTACTAAGTTTCTGATCATTAATAAAGTGTTAGTAGTCAAAGTACACCTATGCTGAAAGTGTTTATCATGCACATTTGAAACACAACGTTCATGTACTATCTCAGTTTTCTCATTACATCTAGCTCCCAAGCTGTTCCAAATAACAGATGCGAATTCAAGAGGAGGTCTGATTAGCGAACAAAGAAGGTGGAGCAGCACAAGAAGATATAGCACAAATATTGGCAGTATAATGGAATTGAAAAAATAATAATAAATAAATGGGAATAAAAGCAGATGAAGAAAGAACGGGCCGCAGGTGGAATACGAACCCACGTCTTGGAATTACGCAGGCAGTTCTTACTGATTCATCTACCATGGTGCCAATTTGCCGTCTGTTTTCAGGGATCTCAATTGCTGCGTGCTATTCGATGATGATGATGCGGACGCTTGGATTTAGTGGAATATATCAATAAACAATCGCTGGCTGATCTGAGGACGACGATGTGTTTTGTTTGATATTGGCTGGTTTTCATGTTGGCCAGTGCTTGGTATTCCTTGTAAATACACCTTGTAAATAGTTTAACAACTGTGCTTCCAGGTAACATTTATATGGTGGAAGTGCTGGGTACATCTTTCGAAGACGGAGCTTCGCAACGGACGCCATGTCGACTCTACCACCATGCCGTCATGTTATGCCGCATCGCCACCAGTTACGCCTGCGACCACCACCCAGTTTATCACCCTCCTACAGCCCCACGATCCCGGGACCTTTTGCATGGCAAACATCGCCGACCTGGATGACTGGTTCAGCATGTATAAGCGTGTCAGGAAATGGAATTGCTGGGATCCAACTATAATGCTGGCCAACGTCATGTTTTACCTCGGAGGATCGCCTCGCATCTTGTTTCAGACCCACGATTATATTACCAGCTGGGACACGTTCAAGCAGTCCCCGTTTGGTCGATACAACTGGCGGTACATACCCAGACGTCAACTGAGCCATATTTGTCGTGCTAGCCTTGTGTCTACAAGTTGACCAGAAGATGCCCGAGGCTGACAACATCGTCCACATTTTGAAAGGAAACGCAGACGACGCATTCAATCCGCTCGTCTTCACCAACGCGACCAGCCTTGACAGTGTGATCAAAGAGTGCCACAGTTTTGAGCAAGCGAAATGCTGACGCATCTCGCATAAGTAAGAGCGTCAAGCGAATACCGCTGCAACGTCTTCCTGCAAGGCGGCTCCTTGTCAGCCATTCCCATCAGACGGCACGACGCGCATCGTACGCCGAGAACTCGAGGCCGCATATTCGGCTTCTTATAAACCCACTGTATGCGAGACCTCGACGCCGGCTGTTTCTTTGATCCAGGCCATTGCTCGCCACGAATTTGCCAACCTTGGCCTCCTGTCTACTGTCTGCGCCGCAGACACTCCTGACACCGCCCTCGTCTCTGCTGGCAGGCCTGGTCGTGGACCCTACGCTCTTCATCGTTCCAGAAACCCGTAGGAACGGAGAACAGCCGACGATAAGCATAGCTCTTTTCACTGCCGCCGAGCTGGACACATTTCTCGCTATTGCCGTAGACGGTGGCCTTCTCAGAACTCTAACCCATTTCCCACTTACTCTGGTGCTTTCCGTAGTGCTAGCCGCTATGTACCCTCACCTAATCCTCTGCACTCATTGTCCCTGGCGAAGGTAGGCGCTACGCCCAGTCGCCTCCACCGCATCGCCGGCCATCTCGTTCCCCGTCTTCATTGCCGTCGCTTTTTCGCCTGAAAGCTATACTGCACAGCTTCTGGAGGTGAAGTTGTGCTGCCGACCTTGACCCAAAATACTCTGATGCCCTTACGTGCCCACCGGCACATAACTGACGCCCCCGTCGACGGCGTCAGCGCTTTGTTGTTATATTGGGGTGCATGTCTCTGGCTTTAGTGCCAGTTCCTGTCACCGCATGAAAAAGGTACCTATACCTCCCACGACCCAAGTCGTACGTGTCGCTGCCGTTGTGATGGCTGCCGTTGTTGGAATTGGCAAAGTTTGGCTTAGCCTTGCTTGTCACCACGGGGTAGTTACATTTACGGTCTCATACTTGGGCTTGATTTTCTTTCTGGCATTCCCCTCTGATTGATTGTTCCGCCGGTGTCCTGCGCCTTGAACTGCCTCGGGACTGGCAACCCAGTGAATAACCTACTGCGTCTCGCTTACATTACTGAGATTTTGGTCGCCTACCATTTAATATTGTGACATATGTCGCATTGTCATGTTCGCCAGCTGTTTTGGATGGCGACTGCTACTGGACACCTCTTCCTGACGTCCTGCTCACGCACAGCGTCGCTGCAGTCTACTCGGTCCTCAGCATTACGGACTGTGTACACATCCTAAGCTTCCACTTGCGAATTTTGGCTAGATCAAGCCAGTCATTCCCCAGGGGCTTTCCGTAGCCTAGTTGCTGAAAGCTGAACTTTCTCTTCAACTGTACTGGTGTTTGATAGGTTCACGTTCGAAATGGTAAACAAAGTCTAAGTTTTGCCCCGGCAAGGCCAGTGACAGTAAGGATGGGCGCTTCTGTCCAAGGGCCACATCAGCATAAACGATTTTGTGGGCGGTATAGTTCTTATGTGCACAGTCTGTACGTAACAGGACTTGACACCACATAGGCGTCTGCAAGAAGGTCATGTCCGGAATTGAACAACACCATTTCTGATTGCCCGTATATATTGTCCGTATTGCCCGTATTGTCCGACAAGACGGAGACAAATGTCCTATTAAGCTATCTCCAATCGGACAACCTTGCTATGCCACTGCCTTTAGAATCAGCCCGTTTACCGTTAATATATATATATATATATATATATATATATATATATATATATATATATATATATATATATATATATATATATATTTCTTGACTTTTCTAAAGCTTTTGACCGCGTGACCCACTGTCGCCTGATTTCTAAATTATCTGCCTTACGACTTGACTCTAACATTATCCTGGATTCGTAATTTTCTTTCTTTTCGAAAACAGTTTACTGTTGTTAACAATTTCTCTTCCCCGCCTTCTTCTGTTAGCTCTGACGTGCCACAAGGCAGCGTCCTCGGCCCCTTACTCTTAATCTACATTAACGACTTACCCACCCAGATTACTTCCTGCATGCGCCTCTTTGCCGATGACTGCATAATCTAGCGTCCTATTCACACGACTGACGATCACTTGAAACTTCAAGCAGATCTTAACCTTATCGCTAACTGGCGTAACAAATGGGTCATGACACTAAACATTAGAAAGTGCGAGGTGATGTGCTTCAGCCGAAAATGTGTAAATTCTAAATATTCGTATCATCTTAATAACACTATGCTTTCCCACACTTCATCATATAGGTACCTTGGTGTTGTTCTTACAGAGAATCTTTCATGGGCCCCATACATCACTTCTACATGCGCCAAAGCATCACGTTCTCTTGGCTATCTACGACGCAACTTGCCAAATGCCCCGCCAAACATTCGAGAACTCGCTTTCCAAACATTCATTTTGCCACAGTTAGAATTCGCCTCCTCAAATTGGTCCCCTCTTCAAAATTACCTAATAAATATGACGGAAATGATACAAAACAGAGCAGCCCGGTTCATATCCCGTAACTACAGTATAAACTGAAGCATTACACAAATTAAACTAGACCTACTGTTGTCGCCATTAGATATCCGCCGCAACATCGCTCTTCTGTGCTTATTCCACAAATATATTTACATTAATAAACGAACCCGGTTACAACTACAAATACCCCACTCTTTATCACGCAGATTACATAATCAGTTCAGTTTCATGCGTATATACGGTAAAACAAATGCATTTAATTCATCTGCACTACCACGTGCCATTCGTCTCTCGAATGACCTCCCTGATAACATAGCCTCCATATCTAATCCCGACACGTTCCGCTCTCAGTTACTCATGCTTTTCCCATTTCATACCGTTCACGAGTGACCAATCTAGTAGATGTTATCGTGCATTTTTGCCATGTTGTATATCATTTTCATAAACGGTATTCCTTTGCTCTGTTAACAGTAACAAGTGTTTGTGTGCCTTCAGATATTGCTTCGTATTCCTAGTGCCTTCAATATTGTGTAACACGGTAATCCTTTTATACCACTGATCCTGTTGGAAATTTCTACTTTTTATACCTTTACTGTTTAATATGCCCCCCTTACTTTATGCCCTGCCATAGGGCCTGTAAGGTTCTTTTGAATAAATAAATAAATACAGATGTATATATGCACCTGGTGTTACAGCTAACTCAGGCTGAGTATTAAAAAACGATACATAGGCGCTTCCCATGTGAGATTACTGCAGTGTTTAATTTGTTTTCAGCGTCTCCTTTAAGTGCGAGAAATTGAAAAAATACCACGTGACTGCCGGAGAACGCGCCGCGCTTTTAGGGCCCTGAAATGTAAGTTGCACAATGTAGCAAAGGCTGCCCCGCGGACAGAGTTCGATTAAGCAGGCTGTCGGTGACTGCGATGGACTGCAATGGATCGGAGGCAGCATGGTATTTACCTCCCTCTTTCATCACACTGTCAGCTCTGCCCACGCCATCGTGTTTCTTCATTTGTACGGAAAGAAAAGAAAAAAAAAATACCTGCGCTGCGTGAAATGCTCCATCCGGTTTCATATCGCATTCATACGGGACGGCCGCTTTTTCGTTAAAGGATTTCTTTCTTAAAACGGTACGCCCCTTTCGTGACTTAACGTCCGTAGAAGGAAGAGAGAGAATAAAGAGAGAAGGCAGGCATGTTAATCCGAAATCCGTCTTCTTGGCTACCCTACTCTGGGGAGGGACAAGAGGGAACAGAAAGATGAGATTCAGAGAGGCAGGAGAGGGGGAGGAAAGCAGCGGTGAGCTGCATCGCAGTCATCGGCACACTGTTCAAGCGATCTCTGTGCGCGGAGCAGCCTTGGCTAATTCGTTCAACTCACATTTGAGGGCACTAAACGCGCGGAGGGCCATTTGGCAGTCACGTGGTATCTTTCTTTTTTTAATTTCGTCCAACTCAAAGAAAAGCTGAAAAACAATTAAACAGAACAGTGATCTTACCACAGATGAAGTAATCCGATTTTTTATGACAAGTGCTACACCTTTTGTATTGACGGTCTTTCGAGAGAGTTCATATTTGAAAAGTTACTCAAGCAATCTTTGTTAATTATCCAGCTTGGCGGATTGAAAAGATATCACGAAGTGCTCCATATGGCTCAGAACAATGCTGTGGCTATTCGACACGCGTAGCCCATGTTTAATTTTTTGATAGTTGGCTAGAGTTATCTGAAACACCCTGTATATATCTAGACTGCCGCATTTGAGACCCTCATTATGTAATCAACGAGAAGAAAGGAAATTGAGGAGGCCGATTTTATTTGTCGTATCATAAGGGCATAGCAATCAGTGCCACCAAGCGCCGCACTGGAGAGACTATCTGCGTCTTCTAACTGAACTAAAAACATTATAATTAAACGGAAATGAAAGAGTATTAAAATACAACTGTCCGCAGGTGGGATACTAATCCACGTCTTCGCATTATGCGTGCAATGTTCATAGTGGTGGCGCTAACACTCCAAGTAGGTTATATGTAGTAGATAAACATAAATGCCCCAGAAGTTGAGTGGGAAAAGAGTGCCGTGGCAGATTAACTGGTAAACGTATCGTGTGTGAAATGCGTAGATGTGGATTCGTATCTCAGCTGTGGTCGGTAGTTTTCTCGTTCATTTCCATTTTTTTATCATTCCTTTTTCCAGTTAGGAACTGCAGATAATTTCACGTATACTGCACTTGGTGCCATTGTTTGTTATCGTGTTATGATATGATTAATGAAAATTGGGCCCCTCGATGTCCTTTCTTCTCGTTCCTTATATACCGAGTGTCTCGAATACGGCAGCTTTGATGCGTTCAGGTAGAATGTGTGGGGAACTACCGACCGCAGCTGAGATACGAATCCACATCTTGCATGCGATGCATTTATGAGGTAATCTACCACGGCGCTGTTTTCCGACTCACTTTCTGGGGCATTTATGTTTATCTACTACAACTAATCTACTTGGAGTGTTAGCGCCTCCACTATGAACATTGCACGCATAATGTGAAGACGTGGATTAGTATCCTATCTGCGTACACAAGTATTTTAATACACTTTCATTTCCGTTTATTCATATTATTATTAATTCAATGAGGGAACACAGATAATCTCTCCAATGCTGTGCTTCGTGGCACTGATTGTTATGCTCTAATGATACGACAAATAAAATCGGCCTCCTCAATTTTCTTTCTTCTGGTTGATTAAATGATGAGGGTCTGAAATGTGACAGTCTAGATGTATACAGGGTGTTTCAAATAACTCGAGCATAATATTAAAAAAAATGAAACATACGCTACGCGTGTCGAATTGCCACAGTATTGTTCTGAGCCATATGGAGCACGTCGTGATATCCTTTCAATGCGCGAAGCTGGATAATTAACAAAGTTTGCGTAATTAACTTTCTAAATATTGACTCTATCGAAAGATCGTCAATACAAAAGTTGTAGCACTTGTTATAAAACATCGGATTACTTCATCTATGCTAAGATTACTGGCCTGTTTAATTGTTTTGCAGCGTTTCTTTGAATTGGGCGAAATTAAAAAAAGAAATACCACGTGACTGCCAAATGGCACTCCGTGCGTTTAGTGCCCTCAAATGTAAGTTGAACGAATTAGCAAAGGCTGCTCCGCGCAAGAGATCGATTGAACAGTGTGTCGATGACTGCGAAGCAGCTCATCGCGGCTGTCCTCCTCCTCCCCTGCCTCTCTGAATCTCATCTATCTATTCCCTCTTTTACCTCCCCCAGAGTAGCGTGGCCAACAAGACGGATTTCGGTTTAACATTCCTGCCTTCTCTCTTTATTTCCCCCTCCTTCTATGGACGTTAAGGCACGAAGTGGGCGTACCGTTTTATGAAATCCTTCAATGAAAAACCGGCCGTCACGTATGAATGCGATATGAAACCAGATGCAGCATTTGACGCAGCGCAGGTATTTTTTCTTTTCTTTCCGTACAAATGAAGAAACACGATGGAGTGGGCGAGGCTGACAGCGTGATGAGAGACGGAGATAAAAACCATGCTGCCTCCGATCCATTGCAGTCGATCGCAGTCACCGACAGCCTGTTTAGTCGAACTCTGTCCGCGGGGCAGCCTTTGCTAAATTGCGCAACTTATATTTCAGGGCACTAAAAGCGCGGCGCCTACTCCGGCAGTCACATGGTATTTTTTAAAATTTCGCGCACTTTAAGGAAACGGTGTAAAATCATTAAACAGTGCAGTAATCTGACACGGGTAGCGTCTATGTTTCGTTTTTAATACTCGGCCCGAGTTAGCTCAAACACTAGGTGCATATATATATATATATATATATATATATATATATATATATATATATATATATATATATATATATATATATATATATATATATATATATATATATATATATATATATATATAGGTTTTCTTCAACGTTCAGCACGCAGGACCCGACGTAACATACGCAGGAAAGAGACGACGGACTTTTTGGAAGACTTCTTGTACTTAACGTTTTCGGTTGGTGGACCAGCCTTCGTCTGAACTCTCACGAAGGCTGGTCCACCAGCCGAAAACGTTAAGTAAAAGAAGGCTTCCAAAAAGTTCGTCGTCTCTTTCCTGCGTGTATATATATATATATATATATATATATATATATATATATATATATATATATATAATCTCGTCAGCATCGACCACTATACTCGCGGAGAACTGTCTGTGGCTATGAAGGGAAAGCTACGGAGGCAAAGCGCGCAAAAGTGAAAATGCTTCCGAAGAGACTCCTGCATTTTCCTCCACGTTAGTATAAGATGGAGAAGACACAATATAAACAAGTTATTAGCAACAGTTAAATAAGACAAAACAGACGATTGAATGTAAAAGCTTATTTATTTTGCAATTTTTCCCTTCCTCGCCTAGGCAAACGCGAAACCACCCCACCTGAAAGCTGCACAGAGTGAACGTCTCTTCCGAGCAGCTAAAAGCACTGTCAAACTTTGGTGGGCTACTTGGCGAGGTAACACATGTGTAGAAGCTCCGCCCCGGTAACTTTTCCTTCATAGCCACAGAAAGTCGTCCACGGTTATAGCGAATATCGCTACACAGAAGCATGTACATGCACCTAGTGCAACGCACTGCTTCCCACCATAAATCGAAGCTATACGCCACATTTGACCTAAGTAAATTTCGCGTTCTTGTTGTTCTGGCTTTGTTGTTCTTGTTGGTGGGCGAACCAAGTTAATGGCGTCCTTCTTGAATTTGAGAGCGTGCTGGCCTAATAAAGGCTGCCTAAACACTTCCGACAAGGAACTTGGCTAATGACAACATATGCGTCATAGAGAAAACTGGCAGAGCTATGAAGGGTAAGGTTGGCGTCATCAATTCTTAAGCTGACTAATGTCAACTTCCCGAGGGTGAAAGAGCGCGACTTAAGGCTGCATGTGCATGCACCCATGAAAAGCGTTACAATGAAGACATGCCTAGAACCACTGGAATAATAAAACCCCCACTACTTGCGCATAACCGTGAGTTCAATAAATAAATATCGTTAAATAATATTATATACTTAGGCAAAGTTAATTCAGAAATATTTATACAGGTAGCTGTTGGATAACATCAAGTACGGCCTTCCCAGCGCTTCGAAGCTTCAAGCTGGCGTGGTCAATGCAATGATTTCGCAAGATTAATCTAAAACATACAGGATTACTGTTAACACTACAGCCACGTATATACATTCGCTATTTCATCTTGATCGTTCTAGATTATATTATCAAACCATTGATAAATAACTATATAAGCCGAATATTATGCAAGACCATTTATCGTTTCTTGAATTTATTGCATTCTTTCATCGTATGAAGTACTCTTTTGTTAAACGACACGTACCATGTGATACGTCTAATGAGCATTTTACTAAGCTGCACAATGCAGCCGAATTTATGGAACTTTCAAAGAGCAAGGGCACGTCATAGGATTTTTACCTTATCGATAGCGTAGTCCTGGTTCTGTTGGCCATTGCTGTCAGGTGAGCTCTCAGTTAACCGCACTCCTGAGACTATGGCTGAGAGCACAAGGACTACAAGGCATCTCTTTGGAGACATTGCTTTGCTACAGTAAGGTACCCTGTCGTGTGTTTTTTGTTGAAAAACACTTATATATAGTCGTGCAAAAGAATAAAACGACCCTACTACAGCGGAAACACCTGGTGACATTTTGGAGAACGTTGTTTCAAAGGGGTCATAACATTTTCCTGAGATTCACGCTACAGTTGATTGACCGGTCTGCGATGTTAAAAGGCAACTAGTGTTCTTTTTTTTTATGTGGCTACTGCGGCAGCACATGCGTAAAAAAAAAGTAACGAAATAATAGGAAAGTAGCAGTTTCTCCCGAACGACGAAGCATTGATTGCGATAACAACTTAGTAGATAAGTATACGAAGTAAGCAGCATAGATTTATCGACCATATCAACTTGTAAACATTCGCTTATTGACTAAATTAACAATGATATAATGTGTAAGCTCGACTGAATGAGGACGTAGAAAGAAACGCACACACAGAGACAGCACTGTCTCAGTGTGTCTGTTTCTTTCTACTTCCTCGTTCTATTCTTGATTCAACCAACTTGCCCGCCAACGTATTCTAACTAAATTAACAAGCACGGTGCAACGCCCACAGGTAAACGTGAACAGATCTTCTTCGGTGGGCGTGGCAACTCCCTGTCAAAATGTTGGAGGGAGAATTCGCGGCAGCGCAGAGATCGAATTGACCTTCGTGCATCTCTCGCTTGAACGCGAACGAAACGTTGAAAGCACAGCTCATACGAAACTACCTGCACTACGCGCATTATGCAAACATCACAGATCCCTTTTGAAGATCAGGCCCGCGTGGGCGCGCACTTTGGCCATGTAGCAGATAGCTTTCAAGATACGGCGCCGTAAGCAACAGCCGCCATAGAAGAACCCCTCCTGCCCTCTTCCTCCCAAGCTCGCCTGACCCCCGTGCCTTGCGGGCGACACGAGAGGGCGCGCTTCCGGCCCGCATTCCTCGTACACGCGAGATTCAGCCGCGTTCGCCTGCTCACCACTCGCACGATTTCACTCGCACATCCAGGATACGGCGGGCGGTGACGATATTAATGCCCTCGGACTTTATACGGAACCTCACGGCGACGGCGATGGTGACGACATAAATGCGCCTGAAGTGTCCGTATAATTGCTATCGCTATAAAAGGTGCTGAGGAAACGAAAAAAAAAAACTAATTCCTGTTTAAATAATTTACACATCACTCGCGAAATATAGCTAGCTATAATTTTCAAATAAACTGAGTGAATAAGCTGCACGAAAAGAAGAATATTGCACCTTACTTAGGTCAAATAGGATTAATTCTATAAAGCCAAGCTGTCTTTGTTTCTTCAACTTTCCCGCTGCTGCTGCTGCTGCTGCTGCTGCTGCTGCTGCTGCGGTGTGGCACACCGCGTCAGCGGGTGGTTTAAAGCGTGTGTGTGCATTACAGGAGCGTGATAGAGTGGAAAGGCGACGCGAGAAACTCGTTTGAACCTTTGCACGGCGTCGAATGTGCACAATGCCCTCTGAAGCTCCGAGGGCGTCTCATCTTGACAGCTGCAATTGGACGTGACCCCCCACCCTCTTCGCAAAAGTACTGCAGAAATTACAGCGCTTACCTTTCTACTGGATGTCGTGTATTGCTCATGCAATAAACTTCTACTCTTCTACTTCTTCTACTACTTCTACTATTCTACTACTTCTACTATTAACCTGCAAGTCCACAGTGAAGCTAGACAGAATGGTAGAGAGAAGGGGCGAGAAGAAGCAGAGTCTGGGTAGAAACGAAGCAGTCGCGAAACGAGTGTATAACAGCCTTCCCACTCTTCGCTCACAGAGGGATAGGGAAAAGGTGACGTGTCAAGGCAAGGAAACGTTGCTAGTGTAGACACGACAGCGGTTGCGGACAAAAGGGATAGATTTGAGTTAAAATTATGGCAGGGTACGTTGTGGCTATTTCTGCAAAATAAACGCCATGCAAATATGTCAAGCGGGCGACTTACGCAGGACGTGCAGGACGGCCGCATTTGAAGCGCACGGTAGGTTCTAGGCCACACTGCGGTGTGGTCATAAGTCAAATGAACACTTCTGTGGCAGCCCCGATAACTTTTCGGCTTGGACATTGATCACGGTCGTGGGTGTATCTCGATCGCGGCAGCCGCATTGCGATGGGGGCGAAAAAAAAAAGAAAGAACGTTCGTGCACTTAGATTTAGCGACACGTGAAAGAACAAGATGGTGTCAAAACTAATCTGGAGTCCGCGACTGTGGTGTGCCTCATAATCTGATCGTTGTTTGTGGGCGTACAACCCCTTAATTGAATAAAAGTTTACTACTTCTCCACCGATGCGAAGTGCCATGTGAGGCAATGAATATGCTCGACCGTATGAGAAGTTATGAAGTGTGGTGCGCAAAAACTCCTCACGCGAACACCTCCCCGTGTGTGTCCTGTGTACGACGCAAGCAGCAATGGTGCACGCAAGGTTACGTTTAACATCAAGTCACCACTCTCGTGTTGGATTACACTTTGAAGAAATTAAACATTCGCTGTCAACATTACTGCTGATTGTCTTCAAGGAAAGGACAATACAAAGAAAGATTTGCTTAGATGGATTCCCGCAGTGCGTGGGATTCTTATATTTTTTGTTTCCAGAATCTCAACGTTTGGTGCCCTTTAGCTGCGAGCAGCTACAGCTCGCGTTTTATTTTGCGAACTGTTGTATTGAATTATGCGCATTAATTACCGCAGTTATTCAGATACAAACATGCTTCAGATGTAGAAAGTGACAGGCTGTGAGAGAAAACCTCTTGTTCGACACTAAAATGCTGTTTATCGCCTATTGATGTCAACCTACATCAAGTTACTATGGCGCTTTTTGTGTGGTGAAAGCACTCTAAGATAGTATTGGTACAACATTATTTTGGAGAATTGCGATGCTTTCGCTTCGTCTTACAAGCTGTTGAGGAAATGTACGGCGTCAGCATTCTTCAAATGATATGTTATTTGAATGTCTCAATGTACAATACACGCATGGGTCGCAGGTGATCTCACTATACCAGACGCCACATGGACTTCCTTATGCCGCAGTGTATATCATTACATTCAGCCCTTCGAAAAACGCTGAAAGCTCATAACTGACATCGGATAATGACACCCCCTCTTTAGGAACACTATTAGGTCCACCACAACAATGAGTGAGTCGGCGAGCGAAAAACCTGAGGACCGTTTGCACCAATAGCAGGAGCAGAAGCAGCTCTCTTTTGACCCATCTTTCAGTTTTCTTCTAATGTCGCAGCTCGCAGCATGAGGAACGAGAAGTACGCTCCGGAGCGCGCCATATATCGAAGGCGGCCGAGGAGGATGATGATGGCTGCTAGAGGCAACACCACCTAGATAGGTGGGGTTGAAAGTACCTTGAAAGGGCCGTCGTAAGGAGGCATATGAGATGGTCGAACGCTTTAGCGCCGTACGAATCATGGCTTACTGTAGGCATGTTTTTGCGAAAAAAAAAAACGTCACTAGACGATACAACTGTACTAGGGAAAGGAGGCAAGTGTACAAACAGGAAGCGGAGCTGCTTAACATAGCTGTCTGAATCAGCCGTGGCAGCAGCAGCTGATGCGAAAGATTCACCGGGTAACCATAACGTTGTGCCGTAGACAAGATTGGCAGTTGTGCAGCCAATGTCTTCCTTGAAAGAGAAGCACACGCAAAGCAGGACGAGACGAAAGTCTTCAGCCCAAGAAGAGCGAGCCTGGTGGGCCATCAAGGTGGGTTTAAGTCCACGGTGAAGACGTTCAATTATTCCATTTGCCTCTGCGTGATACGCAGTAGCATGGATATGGAGGTGTCAAGCAGGCACGTAAGTTCACGCGAAGAGATCACATTGGAACTGTCGGCCGCGATCGGTCATAACAACGCTAGGGCATCCGAAGCGTGAGATCCAGCCACTGACGATGGTGGGAGCCGCTGTAAGTGCCGATATGTCAGTGAGAGGAAATGCTTCAGGAGCGGGTGTATAACGGTCTACAACCTGTAGCGAGCACCTCGGGATGGTGGAAGCGGGCCAACGATGTCGCTGTGAATCTGACAGAACCGGGTGTCACGTGGACGAATGGAGTGAATGGTTGACTTCGCGTGTTGTGTCGTCTTGGAGAGTTGACAGTCAAGGCATTCGCGAGTCCAGCGTTGCACGTCTACGTTTGCACTCAGCCACACAAAGCGGGAAGTAATTAGACGCTTGGTGGCACTAACTCCAGGATGACTTGAGTCGTGTAGCTTGTTAAATACTTGAATGGCGGAGTCGGAAAGGAACGAATTGGTGTGTTCGACTCCTCGAAACGTCGCAAGTGATAGTGCTTGAAGAAAAGGCAGTGAGCATGTCGGACAGGATAAATGACGTAGCAGAGTGCCAGAGGTCCCTGAGCTTGACGTCTGAAAGCTGCGTCATGGCAATTCCTTCAAATACCAGTGTGGCCTTGCATATTTCGTCGATACGGGAGAAGGCCTCTGCGGCTGCGTTGACTGGGCCTTCAATGTATCGTATGTCCACGGTGAACTCGGAAATGAAACTGATGTGCCCTAGCTTGCCTGCGGTATAAGTGTCATGATTACTGCGAAAAGGGAACGTCAAAGGGTTGTCATCCGTTAGGACCAATAGCGGGACGAGATAATAGAATAGAATAGATAGAAATTCTCCACCAGATAAGGTGATCTACCCACCCCCCGACAGGCAGTTCAGGGGTTGGGTGCCGCGCCTCAGATGCAGGCTGGGAGGTCTTGGGTGCCAGCAGCTTCTTCAGCCAGTAAGATGAGCCGGAGCTGGAGCTCAGAGTCCGAGCTGCGCAGCAGGGTTTCCCAGGTGTTTCTACTACCAATATTGTGCGTCCCCCCGGGAGAGTACGGGCATTCCCATACTTTGTGAACAAGGGCCACAATGATTACACCTATCGCTCCTGGCCTCGGAGAACATGTGGTTCGCCATAACCGGGTACGGATACGTATAAGTTTGCAGTCGTCTCCACGCGACTGCTTGTCTGTTGTTTAATTTTGGGTCTGGCGGGCATACCAGTCTTCGATCCAATCTATAATGCTGCGTGATCTCCCACATATTTTAGCATGCGCTCTCCCCTCCTTAAGTCACCGATGGGCCCCGTAGCGGCTCGGCAGTTGCCGGGAACGGCTGCGTGCGCCAGAGTCCAAATTGTCTGAATTTTTCTATTTAACTTTCTTTGGCCTAGGATTCAAGGACGAGAAGAAGATATCTTGTTGCTCTTCCCTTTTACAGCGAAGCTGTATATGGCTAGGACATTTCTGTCGTCCGCGAACTAGCTCGTGCGTACGTCGTCGTCGTCTCCTTCCACAGCTGGCTCCGTGGCCGCTCATTGTTCAACGGGGTATCAGGTATTCATCGGCAAGAGGAAACTATCGTCGTCTTCAACTATCATCATCAGCAAGGGCTCGAGCATCGTCGTCTTCATTTACAGCTGGCTCCGTTGTTCATCATTCCAGCGTAGAATTTCATTTCTGTTCTGTCGTCGTAATGGGGAGGCCATGTTAATTTTTTCATTTACTATGGTATGAACCATTGCTTAAGGTGGTATCAGCCGTTCACTGCCTTACGTTGTGGACGCATTCATTAACAGAGGTGATACGAAAATATGTGTGCATACCTATCGCCACGATGACCACCAATCAGAACATGTACGTATAAATATGTACGTACCTTTGTTCAAAATGCTGTCATCACTGTGTCGTGTGCTAAACGGCTTCGTGGGTCATCCACTTTTACAGAATGCCTGATAATTTGTTCTTCTAATCTCGCGGCACAAGCCACGAGACACACTCGCCTAAGCGCTCCATATATAAAAGGCGGCCTAGGAAGATGATGAAGGGTTCCAGACTCTACAAGGGTAGAGCGTACTCGGGCAAATAATTTGGACCTGTCGTTTCAAAGACCACACGCCTGTTTCGCCAGTGCCTGCAGTAGCCACTAGGTGTTCTTCATAAAAAATATCTTATTCAGTAATCGTCGGCAAGATAGAGGGTCTATAGTCTATTACATCAAAAGAAGGGACTGAAGGTTAAAATTCCCGAAAGTTCCCCACATTTCTTTTGAGTTTCCAATACTAGGGCTGTCTTCCAATCCGTGTACTTCGATGCGTATCCTGTGATGAGTGATTGGCGTCTCACTGAGTTTAGACGATCCAGCGAAGTAGTCCTTGTATTCACACAACAGTCCTCGCACTGCCTCCTTATTGTCCTCCGACAGCTCATTGTTGATGTCGATATTTGTAAAGCTTTCTTCATCGCTGCCGCTTTGCTCACAAGCGAAACACTGAGTGACGTCCTTCAAGGCTTCAGCTTAAGCGACAACAGTGCCACAAAAAAGGCGTTGGTGTTCATTTGTGAAGTTGGTGATGAAGACATCAGCTTGGCCATCCCTAAGATCAATGATTCCCCGAGCCACGCTAATTCCGAGGATAAGTAAAAGGGAGACGCTGCGCTCTGTGAGTACTTCGCCTTCACATGTGCCTTCGGATGTTACCGGAATCATTACACTTGCTCGAGGTGGTGTCGTGGCGCTGTCGTCGGAAATTCGAAGAGGGGCTCTGGCGGCAGGCGTCTCGTGTCGTCGCTTTCTTTGTAGAGAACGATATACAACGCCGGCGGAGGGGAGTCCATGACGGCGCCATACTCTCGAAGAAAGTCTCTGCCAAGTATAAATTCAAGAGGGCATTCTCGGAGAACAAGGTAACTTATCGGAAACGTAGAATTTTGAATTCGTACACGAGAAGTGCACACACCAAGTGGTTTGAGGACACGTCCGCCAACTGTCCGTACGTACGCTTCTTTTCAAGGTGTAATAACTTTCTATAAACTGCTTGCCAGTTTTCCACTGATAATCGAGTAGTCAGCGACACTGTCTATTGAATCAGTAACATTTCCACCATCAATCAGCACCGGTATGGTAACTGAAAAGTCGCCTCCAGCCTGAGACACCGGTGTCTTTAAGTTACTGCCGGCCTAAGGTCGCGCCGATTGGATGTCTTGCGCATGTCGAGTGTCAGCGCCCTCGCCTCGAAAAGTCGCTGACGTTACGTTTCGAGGCGAGGGCTCGGAGATCATCCTTGCGACATCCGACTTGTACCTCTCAAATAGGATGGTTGTGGCGACAGCCATCACGACTGGCGGCTTGATGACGGTGGCGCGCCCTGTCGGCCGATAAAACCTTCAATCTCAGGCCGCCCTTGTTCGGCCAAAACGGGGTCGGGGTGAATTAACAGAAGACCCCTGGAGTCCAAGGCGGTGGTACTGGCAGTCTCGGTAGATATGACCCACCTCACCACAGTGGCAACAGAGCGGTCGTCGGTAAGGCATATGCCAAATATCCGATTTAGTGACGGCTGGTCGAGCCTTTAAAAAATAAGGAACCGCCTGCGCTGACTGAAGCATGGCATGCAGGGTGACAACAGATAGTGGCGCTGGTGCAGGGATAGAGTGCCCGAATGTGCAGGCACAGGTTGCACGTTGGTATTCGCTCACGGTAGGAGGTGTCGCCGGCGACGGGACGCTGCCTTTTAGAACGTCAGCTTATGTTGTGCGTCAGGGTTCACTTGAAGTCGTGAACGCCTGAAGTTGTGGAGCGGCCTGAAGGGATGCTTCGTAACGTGGTACGCCGAGCGCATGTAGCACTTCGTCACGCACAGCGTAAGCTAATAAGTTGGCTGAAGGCTGCTGCACCTGCTGCAGCTGTCGCGGCTCGTCGTGGACTATCGAGCGAATAATCTTGCGAGGCCACTCGACGTCAGTTCTGAGTGCTCCTAGTCCAGTGGCATCAGAGAAGAGATTCACTTGCCGATCGTACTGGTGCGAGCGCTGGTGCAGCATCTCCTCCACGGTGACGGTTTCAGTGAGAAACTCTGCAACCATTTTGGACGGACTACGAACGAGTCCACCAAAAAGCTGCTCTTTCGTGCCTTACATGGTCTTCAGACATGGTAGGGTCGCTCGCCTGAAGAGACGCACCATGTCTTCCATGCACATAGCCACACTCTCACTGGGTTTCTCAACGCGAGATTAGAGGGCCTATTCTGCTCCTTCCCGGCGATCGGAGCTGGCGTAGGTGTTCAAGAGGCTGCGACACAAGTCACGCCATGATGTCGGAACACCTTCGCGGTTCTAGAACCTCGTGTGTGCACGCTCCAAAAGGCTGAAGTAGGCGTTTCGGAGCTTCGATTTGCCGTTCCATCTATTGAACTACGCTATGCGGTCGAAGTCCGCCAGCCAGTTATCCCCGTCTTCAAGAAGGTAGCCTTGGAAGAGACTTGGCACGCGTGATTTTTGCAGCATGTAATGACGAGGCACCGGAGCAGACGTCGCAGGGTTAGTTGTGGTAGTATGGGATGTAGCATCCTTACCTGCCGTTGTGGTCATTGTCTTCGCAAGTAACGACTCAAACTAAGGGACCAATCCTAGGATCCTCCGGCTGGCGTGGTGTACTGGTGTGAACTCCGGTATCGGTCTAGTTTTGCTGCTGCTAGGAGGGGTCTGTTGCATGGATCGAGAATACACCCACCTCCACCAGAAGAATGTCGCGTTTATTGATATACGACTTCTAAAAGAGGCCGTTAAAGTACTAGTCGTGGAAGCGGCAGCGCAGCACCGACTAAAGATGAAGGCGCGACCTCGTGAGCCAGCCCGTCCTACTTCTCTTCTTGGAGCAAGCAAGTGGCCCAAGCGCGTGAGGCAAGCGCGTAGCAATATAAACTGTCTACCTACATAATGATAATGCAAAATATTGACACGTCAAATGAAAACACGTATAGATCTGCGCTCAAATTTTCCATTATAGAGTATCGGAATCGTCAGTGAATTTTTTTTCGCTTTACTTGTTTTAGGAATTTGTTGATTACATGAGCGAGTGTTTCTTTTCCGCGCTTTGTTTTTGCATCTCATGGAGAGAGTTGGTATTGTGTGCACTGTTAATTTACGTCTGCTTATGATGTTATTAGGCTTTATTATTCGTATGACCTTCCTGCTTGGGCAACAGCAAGGCCTGCAGTATGTTATAAGTAAATAGAACTTAATTGACGATCAACTGGCACTAGGGTAGAAAAATTGCAAAACCAAAAACAAGGTGACATTAATTTGCGCAATACAAAGCTTACATGTTTAACTTGCATTCCAGTACATGGGGCCCAATAACGTAAAACTATTCCAATCTCCTGACGTCAAATTTGCTTTGCATACGCCGAATGAGAGGCTAAGCGTAGCTGCGATTGCATCACCAGTGTCGCGACAACAGCGTTATTTGTGCATGCGACACAAGCATAATCGAGTAATGTTCTTTCCTCGACCAAATGCCGCTAAAGCCAGGCGCCTGGGGGGTGTTTTTTTAAGGAGAGGAGCAATAATTCATTAGGTATTTGTTACATCATATCACATAAAAAATACCACTCCCAATACCATACGGAAAGACGTTTCCCCTTGTTACCTATCAGACGCGTCCGTACTACAATGTGACAACAATTCTAACTGGCGTCATACTTCTTTCGTGCGTCCAAACGTTGGTATATGCGGAGGTAAAGTTCTGAGAATTGAGCGGACGACAAGGAAAACGAACGCATACACTCACGTATTGGTGCATTCAGTATACATCTTGTTGTTATGCATAAAGATTGTGGCGTTTACGGTACAAACAACCTTTCTTGAAGCCCCCACTTAAAATATATCTAAATAAACACACGCTCCACGCTTACTGACCTTTGTCGCTGATTATGTTAACAATTAGAGCCGCTGAACAAGGACAAAGCCATGTTCCTCAGAGCATTCAAGTTGAATACGATTGATATGCAGAATATCGCGATGAAAATGTGAACATCATTTACTGTTACTGCTCTCGTAACACCGTTATTTCTGCTATGAGAGCTGCGCTAGTTTTTTTGAGGTATGTCCAACATACATATTTTGTTTGCATATGTTGCACAAAGATATTTTCGTGTAACTAAAGTTCAAAATAATGTTTATATATATATATATATATATATATATATATATATATATATATCCTTGTTTTTTCTTTTTTAACTGAGTCGTTCATGTGATTGTTGCTATAGTTGCTATAGACGATTTACTACAATCGTGTAGGCAGCTTGGGGCAACAACGTTCCTAGTACAGTGCCAGAAACTTGATTTTAGACAATGACGTCTTCGATGACGAATAACAAGTTTCCACACCACCAGTCTTGCGAAAAAAAAAACAATGTCAGAGGCTTCATTTCACGTCTCTATACACGCTTATTAAAGAATTAGATGCAAAAGAAATCGAATCCTGAACATAGTTTTGGCGTTACACAACAAAAAATACCGAAATTTGCACTGGGCACAATAACTACAGCCTCTCTCACTTTTCTAGGCGTACGCTCTTTTAGGACATAATATTGATGAATCAGTAAGTTACTATATGCAGTGCATAATCAAAGTGTTTTTTTTTTGTCGGCAGGAAATAATTATTTATCGTTCACATCAGATCCGGGTGCATTTGATGCTCTGCTATGGAGCGCTTGGCGAGAAATTCAGCCCCAACCATGCTGGGTGCATTTTAATCAAGGGGATTTGAGAAAATGTCCGTATCCGTAGACCTACTTCCACCTTTATTTAACATTTGGAGGCCTAAGTTTTTTTCGCGAAGCTCATCTATGACGTCTGCGTAGTTCCAACTGAGCACTCTGTAATTTGACATTCTGACTTTTTCCATGGAAAGAAGGAATATTGCGGCCCATCATGAGCCTTTCTACACTAGGATGAAAGGTCTGCTAGACATCATGATTTAGGGTCGTTTTTAGGCACGGAGCCCACCTGTCGCCTGGCATTTCTTTTTCTGAAGAAAGCTGAATGCAAAAACAGATGGCTGTCGTACGTCAGCAATGTGCCATACGTCACTGTCACTCATACGTCAGTCATACGTGACTCAGGGGTATTAACTTTTCTTCCAAGTCATGATCCTTGATTTGCCTCTTCGTCTGAATACATTGAAAGCGTTCCTACAATGTTGTTAAATGTTAATTAAGGCGATGTGAGCGTTAAGTGCCGCGCCTGCCGACATGCGATTTGGCTGGCGAAATTCGGCTGTGATCGCTTGAGGGGTTTGAAAAGTGTGTCCCAGCATTCAACAATACTTCTTCGCCCTTGTTCTTTTCTACTACATGTTGCTTTAGAAACAAACGCGTTTATCGTGTTTACGCTATTACGCCATGGCACTGATTTACAGCTGTAATTGTTTTGCATCTTTTATCATTTTACTGCACTTCGTATTGCCATGCAAAAACTATCAAAAGCTTTTGATGAATTTTTTGTCACAGTGCCAGAAGTGAACTCATTCATGCTAGTGCATTCGCTGCCATCTCCCGCTTTGCGACATTTCACCTGGGTATGCAAAAATTTCGACTGCCTCCACATCTAGATGGTATTGCTTATCACGTAAAATTTTGCAGCAGAATTGAACACATTTGTAGGAAGTTGTGAGCGCGCTGAGATTTCCATAGTAGAATGCTTAAGCCAATAATTCGTTACAAAATTTGCTATGTACCGCGTACATTAATTGGAGGCATGCGAAAGATTGCAGTTTATCGAAATTTTAACAACGTTCATTTTCCCTAACGCACACTACAGTGGCCTTTTAGCGGACTGCAGCTTTAGTGGATTTCCTTGTGGAAGTTTATGTCTTTGAAGTCAGCAGTACATGTTCTTTCTGTGCCAGCTTCATTGTAATCCGCTTGCCGAACTTGTACTGCCTGCTTGTGCTAGTGGAACGTAGGCCGCAAATACCATTTTACTGCGATTATCATTCATATGGCATTTCACGCACTTTGCGGAGGCTGCCTGGCTAATTATTTATGCATCTAACCGTGTTCCGCAACTTGGGTCATTGGTTAAATTATGGTGTAATTCGTAGAGCATGAGGCTCCTGCATGCTGACGGAACCGGGCTTGAAAACGACCATCCGGCAATTTGGGTCATTATTACGTAACGTTGGGTACGTGCCGCTTTTCCATTAATGCCGTTCACCCCATTTTTGTTTACTGGACACGTGTCACTGGATATGCGGTGCTATTCAATGAACCTCTTTGACACCAACCTGGGTCACCAGGTACTTACTACTGGATGTGCTTCGCTTTTCTAATAAAACAAGTCTTTCTTATGTATCCAGTGCGGGGTGCAATAGAACCGCAGCCATATATACGGGTTGTCCTACATAACCTCAACCAAAGTTTTAAAAATGAAAGGCACTCCGGACGCGAATGGATCCGACTGCATAATGTTGGCACTGGCCTAGAGTTACTCAGGCTATTTTTTATTTCCCCTTCACTAACAAATTAGTTATGGTTAATTATTCAACATTTTAAGTATTGGCTGCAGACCCCATCTGTGATACGCAAAGTTGTAGCGCACCTTTAGAAACCTCTCAGTAAATTCTTTCCAACACGATATATCTCACCTGGTCCTTTTTTCTGCGTTCTAAAGACAGTTCGTGTTATAGGAAAAAATGCCACGTGACGGAGTGCTTGCACAATGTCACTGTGCTGCTCTCAAGCGTGCGATGGACGAACAATGTCGGCAGCAGCGAGACTGGCCTGCGACAGGGCATTTGCACCGTCATGCGATAAGAGCCGCATGCCCAGGTACCTACACCAGGCATAACGCCAAATGTGACATTCGTTTACCAACTTAATTAACAATTGTATAATCTGTAAGCGCGACTGAACGAGGACATGCAAAGAAACAGATACACAGAGGGCAACGCTGTCTCTGTGCGCTTGTTTCTTTCTACGCCCTCGGTCAGTCGCGCTTACACATTCTATCACGCACACCAAAGAACCAGCCCGCCAAAGTGTTTTGACTAGGTTAACGAGCACAGTATCATGTGCGCACAGGTAAACATGAACGCATCTCGCTCGATTGGCTCGGAAACTCGCTGTCAATATGCTGGAGTGGGGAATCGTGGCAGCAGCAGCGTTCGAATTGACCTTCGTGCATCTTTCGCGTCAACGCGAATGAAACTACGAAAGCACAGCACATACTGTGCTACCGGCAGTGCGTGCACTCTGTGCAAACACATCACATCGCTTTGAAGATGAAGCCCGGGCGCGAGCGCACGTTGGCCACGTGGCAGATTGCTCTCAATATACAGCTCATCCATACATATACAGCATATATATACAGCATATACAGCCGGCCATGTCGTAGGCAGCAGCCGCTCCACCCCCGTGCCTCGCGCGCGAGAGGAGAGGGCGCGCTTCCGTACATGCGACACGCGAGATCGAGTACGCGAGATCGAGCTGCTTTCGCCGGCGCACTCTCGCCCTCTTTCACTCTCACACACAGCACGTGGCACTTGGCGACAATTTTATCGCCCTTGGACTTTATACGTAACGTCACGGCGACGGCGACGTCAGAAAGGCACCTGGAGTGTCCATATAACTGCCATCACAATAACAGCGAGTACTATTATATTTGCGTTCAAAAGGTTAAACATTAGTGCACCCCTAGCTTTATGTCAAAGCTACATTAAGCACGCCGTGTGCAGTAGCGCTTCCCGACGGTGAAAGTGCACTAGCGCCTGTGCTTGCGTCAAAGTACATCGTAACAACTGAAATCTCGTGCTGCCGCTTTGATGCACACACAAATAATTCCCTTGCCATTAATATTATTATAATTTGTTTTTCTGGACCTTTGAATCGGAGGATGTGGCACAAGCCCGTATCGCGCAGTCAAGTTTTTGGCAGTGAGAAAACTGTTTCGACAGCGCATTGGTTCATTGCTGAGGCGTGTATTCATCCCCTGTTGACGTGGAAACCAAAACCCCACAAGGAGACAGTACAATCAAACTCAACAAATGTTTTAGGCTATACTTAAGCAGCGGACAAGCAGAAAAAATAGTCTAGGGTTTCTAATTTCTATATATGACGCCCCCCCCTTAGCAAGGCGGAGAGGGTAGCCAAGATGTCTGGTGTCCTCGAGTAAGAAACCACCCACCCTCTCCCTCCCACACTACCCCTTCACTTATTCTCCTTTCCCCTCCCTTGATTAATCAATAAACTCATAAAACCATCCATTCATATGCTGATAAAAACGTGATCGCCAAATAGTACAATCAGGCAGCTGAAGCAGTGATTCTAGTTAACGTCTCATTGTTCTACGTCGTCGAAACACTATTGAGTTATAGTTGAAACAATGTTTTGCAGTGTATTTAGATATTTTTCGAATAGGCGCCAACACTCATGCGAGAAAAGGCTCAAGGAGCATTGAGGTCTCAAAAAGGCAGCTGTCTTATAGTGTTGACCTGAAAATTGGCAAGTGCAATTGTTGGAATTCCGGTAGAGCAGCAGAACCTTATGGAGGGCATGTTAAAAATCTACTAAAGTCGCCTGAGAGATGGGATAATTATTTAGCACAGATAACGAATCCGATCTCACTTTTCAAATCCTCAAACAATCATGTAGAATATTTACGCAGTTAGAGTACTCACATCACGGAAACGCCGAAGGGTCCCTGGCTTTCGAACGAAAGCATATTACCTTTAAAGGGCATTTCCCGCTGAATTGTCGACCTTTCAGCCCCCGCTGCGTAGCAACGAGAGCTTCACTTCGAGGTATGTACGGAAGCGTTTTCTTGCTTGGTGGATAGCATCACTAAGCGCAGGGCAGAAACACATGCGCGGATAGCCGAAATGACAACAGAGAGCGCTAACCTCTAAAGCATTATTTTCAGTGACCTGGGAGTGTTTCTAATAAAAAAAAAATAATAACGAGAATCCGGAAACTACTTGGCAAAACGGTGGTAGGTGAATGAAGCAAGCCGTAGCGGGAGACCTCTGAATAAGGTTGACCACCTGGAGGTCTTTAACCTGCACCTAATGCAATGTACACGGTCGTTTTTGACTTTCGCCCTTAACCTAATGCGGCCGCCGCGTCCGGGTTGTGACTCCTCTCCGACGCGCTTAGCAGTGCAACGCCTAAGCCGCTAGGCTACCGCGGCGGACAGTTAACCTTTACTACCATTTCCTATACATGAGTTGATTTCAAAGAAAGTTTATCTCCTTATCAGAAATGCGCGCAGATAGCGCACTCACGTAGAGGAAAGTCGCAACATTCTTTGCACTCTATTATTTCACGTGTCAGTTTGTCGCGGCTTCTGTTTACAAAACTGCACTCAGCAAAAAGCTGATCACACGCACAGCAATTGCATTAAGGAGGAATTCGTACAACGCAAGCGTCTTTCTTATGTATTCCGAAGTCTACTATGGAAAACGCGGGGAATGCGGCCGATGGAAATTCAAGACGATGAGCAAAATGAGAACAAGGTCAAAGCAGGAGCCTCCTGCTTCCTGCAGGCTCCTGCTTTCACCTTGTTCTCGTTTTGCTCGAAGTCTAGTATAGACACTGAGGTTGGAAACAACATTGAGGACATGCGGTACACCGCAAACTAATATTAGATTCATTCCTCTGGTTCCTCCACGGCTCGTGGCCACAGCAACACGTATAAAATTGATTTGCTCAACCCCTCGTAATGACCCGCGCTTTTCACCGCACTCCATACGTTTTTCGCCACTAGAATTATTATTGCGATAGCAATTATACGGATACTATACAGGCGTATTTTTGCCATGCTGTTCAGTTATGATGCCATGATCATTGATTTACCATTGTGTCGACATCATTATCATCAACAACAACAACTACGACAACAACAACAACAACAACAGCAACAACACACGAAGGCGCTTCCTCACCGATTTCACTTGACGAGCATACACGTAGTACGGAAATCCTAATCGTTGTGAACACGAAGCGATTACCCCAATAAGGTAGTAGGTGGCACAATATGTGGCGCCGGCTCATTGACCGATCCCCCGTTGTGGGCGTGTGCAATAGTGTGGAAATCATCAGCGGAATCAACACGCGGACACTCGTCTTCGCTGCTCCCCCGCTGTGGGTATGTGCAGGGTCCCTCGTTTTCGGGTGAAACCCGTTAACTACCGATTTTCGCACCCCGATAAAAATGTATGAAAATCAGTTTGAACCTCATTTAGCTCTGATGCTTGCACTTTGCGTAAAGGATGAACATAAATTGTGGTTTTACATGCCAAAACCATTTTCTGATTTTGAGGTACGCCGTAGTGGAGGACTCCGGAAATTTCGACCACATGGGGTTCTTTAACGGATAAAATTAAATGCTTGTGTTACGATATTAATGAACTCTACCCACCTTTTGTGGGCAAGCAGTCGAGTTTATCGTAACATTATTCTTATTCCTATAAGAATATGGTATATATCAATGTGGGTATATGTACCGCCCGCATCATGGCTGATGCCCCGTTGTGGCTATGTGCCATAGTGTGGATACTATACCTACCAACACACGGCGATCTCTATTAGATGATTGGCGTTCACAAGATGTATGCCCCACGCTTCTTAGGCCAATCCCGTGTCTTGAGTTTATGTCGTAGTATGGAAGCAATAATAATCATCAACACGTGGCCTCCATTTGAAAGAGCTAGTTAGCATGATGGAAATATGCGTGCGATTGTGGTCTAACCTTATGGGAACCTGGTGATCCCAGTACTGCGAATAGTTCCGGAACATGCACCATCTCATTCATGGCAAGAACTAACATGCAGGAAAAATAGTTGAACAAGTGTAATAAAGAGGAAAAAAAAAACTGCGGCCTAATGATTGGAGTATCGGGATGCTGCAGTGTAGCGTCTAAGTTCTAATCAACACAAGCGGTCGCGTTATTCTTTTAGATAGTGACAAAGGATCAACGTGACGACAACCTGAATAGCTACTGACAAACCAACCGTTAATCCAAAAAAAATCATAAGGTTGGGGACGAAATGAAAAAGCACCAGTGTGCCGTGCATTGGCTGCACATTAAAAAAATTTCAGCCAGTGCAAATAATATGGACTTCTCCGCTACGGCCTCCCTCATAATCTTAGAGAAAACTTAGAGCACAAGAAATACACGGACGTGTAAAAGGAACACAGGCCACACGCGCGTGTGGTGTGTGTCCGTGACTTCCCTTAAGTTTTCTAATAATTACCAACTAGCCCACCTACCCATCTTACCGTGGTATTGCCACGCGAACCCCAGAATATAGTTTTGTTATTCGAAACCAGGGGCTGGTAGGCAAAGTAAGATTCGCTGCAAAGACGACAAAGTTTTCTCCGGAGACACAAGGATGGTCTAGATAAGCATGCCTTCACAGATGTAGCGAGGATATAGCTAGATAAAAAGTAACGATTGTATTCCGAAGTTCTAGAAAATCAGTTAGGTTAGCAAAGTTATCGTCACAATAGATGGCTTTAGAAATTGGTGACTGTCCTAGGCGACCGTCGAAACGCATTATTTGAATCTTCAGGAATGGCACTTCGTCGTCTGCTTCCCTAGCAGGCGCGCGCATAAAATTCTCGGTGACGAGTATATTTTCGCGCGTCCTAAATCCTAAAGGTTTAGGATATCAGAACACGAAGTTGTTGATCAGTGTTTTGGGGTGTTACCGATGTGCGGAAGTGGCTGCAGAGGGCCCTGTCAGTTTCGCGGACACGGACTTTTACAGTGCCTTAGTTGGCTCAGTACCTGCTGACCACGTTATCAGTGCTCCGTTGCCGGCTCGTCCCGTTGCTCTGGTAGCGGGTGCCAAGCAAATGGTAGTGCCGGCACGATGCGACACCAGGAGATTTTGACAACAGACAGACAGAAGACCGTTATTCACAGCAAGTGAGTTAGGGCCCCGCTAGGTCCCTGGACAACCCCGTTGAGACGGTCATGTTCCTTAAGTTCATGACGTGGACAGCCAGAACCACCGCAGCAATTTGCGATGTCGGGTCCGTAGACGAGACCAGGACCTCACGGTCCTCCCAGCTTGAGAAGGCGGGCTGTCCCTGGGGCGGAGGATCAACAGGGTAGCCGAAAAGAATGTAGGAGACCTTGCGTTGAGGGTCGCCGCATAGGGAGAATTCAGGGGAAGTGCCACAACAGGGAGATAGCAGTGGAGGCGATGGGAGAGAGCGCCACTTTAAGTATTTATATGATTTCCGCTTCGCGTTTAGAAACTGCCAATATGAGCTGGAAATATTAATCATGTCTAGCGACGATCCCTATGGAGCTACTATCGCTTTGTGATTTAGCTAGCAAAACAGTTAAGGCGTAGTTGGCGTGGTTTTCCGGAGGCGCGCCACGAATCTTACGAAATGAAATCACGCATACTCTTCCTCCATATAGGGTATGCACCCCTCCAGTCTGGAACTTGTTACCTTGTATGGTCTGTGAATTATAGTCAGGAAAATGCGCGACTTCTCTTCGCCAGAAAAGGAAGCACTGCATGTTGTGTACAGGACATTGTCGGAAAAACAACTAAACCTGCAACGCGAGTAGCTGCTGAAGAGCTGAGTGAACCTTGCTAAGGCGTTAGCATCATCTAAAATATCAGGACAATAAAATATCATCAAACTTTTAAGAATATTGCTGCTGTCTCGCGCAGAATAAAACTATTCCTTGGTTTTGGTACTGTTCATTTCCTGCAAGGCTATCACGTCACTAAAGGGGTTGTCACTTTGTTACCCAAAAAGAAAAGTTTGCCACGTTTTGGCGTGCCTTTCATGAAATGACGTCTAAGCCCGTTGGTAGAAGTTTCTACGTCAAATGATGCATTGATGCGAACGGTGGCCAGCAGCAAGGTCACACTAATGTATTTTTTTTGGTGTTGTAGTCCAGATACTTACATAGCTGGAATGGCGCAACTCGTTGAATGCTTTGAACGAATGAGTGATATATTGTATTAAGGCACAGCTTTTTTTTGTAGTAGTACTATGTTGTTATCGTCATTTTGCATAGCTTAGCCATATAGTAACACAAAATTTATTGTCGACGAAACTTCCATTGGGCATGTACATAGCGTCTGCCACGAAGTAGAAGGCCACACACGTGTCTCAAGGAATCCCGAAGACGTGACATTTAAGTGATAAGATTTCGCCGTTCTAGAAACGCCGTCGCGCGGATGCGAGAGCATCACTTCGAAGCGCGAAAGCTTGGAGGGGAAGAAATGGGGAAAAAAAACAAAAACAAAATTTGTTTGAAGCAAATGTCAAGCCATAAGCCGTCATAAGGTATATTCTCCTGATGCCGTTGTTTACCAGCTTTGACTCCCTCGCTACGCACAAGGAGCGTTGAAAAATAGGAAACGCACGTTGTTGATTTAATCATGGAATTTATACCTCGAGGAATGTTAGCGCCGCCACGTTCTCTAGTTTGTACTGACTGAGGTCAGCCTGTCGCATTTGAGGATTCTAGTTTCCGTCCCGGCATTGAGGTTGAGTCGCTATCACTATGGCTATAGCTGCCATATATAGCGTTTTTGCCGCAAGCGCCTACAAGACTAGCGACATGCATACGCCATGTGTGAACGTGATGCGTTTTCTGGTGGTGCCGCCTATCAAAGGCGGCGTGACGCTTGCCCTCTGCGCCGTGTCACATCTCCGCCCGCAACGACCAAGACACCGATTGGTTACCGCGCCACGAGACACCGCTCACCTTTCGCTGCTCGTCGTTACCGCTTCGGCCTGCCTCATTCACCGTTGACTGTGGCCCGGAAAACTAAGTAATGCAGTTTTCGCAGAAAGACAGGGCTATAATTCCTCCAGCGCGCCCTTGTAATATGACGTTTGTGTTTGTGGAAAGCGCGCAAGTTGAAGCTTTGGTGGACACAAGGGTGACATTTTCACTCCACTAATACTATCATTCGTTTCACGCGGAGTTTCACGTCGGGGTTAGCTCAGTAACAACAGAGGGGCTTAGAACGGAACATAAGAATTTAAATGAGCATTGTAAAACTAACCCCGTTATCCACCATGAGACAACAAAGAGTTGAAGTGCATCAGTCTGTTCGACAAAGGTGCCTCCAGTCACCTCTTTTGTTTGCAATATCTAGGTACTGTATGCAAAAACATTATTCATAGTCCAGGTTAGCGTGGCTTCAGCCTATAAGGGTTTGCAGTGCAATTGTAAGCTTACGATGGTAACATCGTTGTTTTATGCTTTGATACAGAGATTGTTCGAACTACTATAAAAATTATGCGTGTGTTTTGTGACAACCCAAAACTATGTGAAACTGAATAAGTTTGGTGGTCTGTGGCATGTCCAGTAGCAAACAAAACAGGGTGGTATTGAAATTGTGCAGTGGTCACTCGCACGTGGGATTATGTTTGCGTACCGCTTGGCACTCATATAAGCAAGAAAACTTGCTGGAATGGAAGGGTGCAGGAATCGAAAGCTCCTACTGACGAGTGTGTCGGGCGTCACATCTCCATATTCGCATTTGCGGCCATTTGTAGCATATTCTTGGTGAGCAAGCTATGGTATCTCATCCATGTGCTGACTTGTTCCCTGTTCAGTTTTAAGACATTCCATAGAGGATTCGCTCTGCGTGTGTGCGTGGCAGTCACAATATGAATCAAGAAGCAGAAACCAGCTGTTTCGCATGTTAGGTCATGGGGGTGGGAGGGGGGCTTGTGAATACTGAACAAATTTCTTCGTGAAGCGTTAGTGGCGTTTACACTCTTAAACCGTACTTTTTTCATGACATATTCATATAGTAGGGCATGCAGCGGCCAAGCTAGGATTTAATAGAACTTGCCGAAAGGCTTCATATATAATATTAATCGCTGCTTCAAGACTGTTCCAGCATGAGCCGAATTATTATTTTTTCTTTATTTCAGCGCTTAGAAGGCCAATTCGTTTAGATTTTACGTACGTACTGTGAACTTTAACTTATCGCTCTCTAACGCATTAATGACCTGGAGCCACTTCTGAATGCCGTTCGTTAGAATACCAAGCCCTACGCCGCGCTAGCACTGAATTCCGTCGAAGTGTTCTGCGGTTTGTACATTCACCCGTTTGCTTATGCAGCAATGAACCTACCACATTTGATGAAGGGAGCGGGTACATGTCTGATAGGTAGCTCTGTACGTTCTCTAACCAATCAGTTTTGGTATTTCTGTATACTTTATATCTGCAAGTAAAGTATTGAGTTAAACTGAACTGAATCGAAAGCAGGAAGCGTCCACGAATGCGGTTGCGGAAGACCTTTCTCCTTATGGATCCACCATAAAACACAAAATATATTCTTCGTGCATGCGTCTGACGAAGCTTAAACATGTTATTCTTTCAACTCAACCTTGCTATAATTTATTAACGCATTTTTATATGGAATCTGTTTTGTACTGAATCCCTAGTCTCAGCTGGCTCAAATGTTCTCCGAGCCTTTTTCATCTGATAAATGGTTGGCCGATCAATGCGTAGAGACTTATCACTACAAAATTTTGCAGCGCTTGTCGCGACTTGTCATCGAACAATCGGGTCAGTGGTTTATGTACACTAAATTAGGTTTATTGCGCCGTTCTTACATGCGCTACACAGCAAATGTAAAGAAAGGGTAATACGGGTACCGTAGTAATAGCAGAATAAATGTGCTTATACGCATTACCACAGTGCACGTCTTTCTGAAATGCAGTAGCTATGGCTGTGGAGCGGAAGTGAGAACGCACTGCCTGCTTTCATTTGCCAATATCAGGTTTAAGTAATGAGAACGTTTTTGTCACGTTCGTGGAAGTGCAAAAATTGAACATCAACATAAACAAAAAATAGTACAATGTGCAACAGAGATTCGAACCCCGCACCACACTTTGGCAAAAAGAGGCTACCGCATCTCCACCGTTGGATATCTTTTTATTTACAGACACTGGGAAAAATTTGAGGAAGGTTAAGATTTGCCTTTAAAGTGAAACGCGATGGCATTCAGAGATCTGACTGCTTGTCACGCTTCCCGGCAACTGCCGCTTTCTTGCGTTGATGGATGGATGGATGAATGCTATGAGCGTCCTCTTTGGAATTGGGGTGGTGGGTTGTGCCACCAAACTCTTGTTATTATGTTGCCTCATGTCCAAAGAAAAAAAGGCAAAAGAAGAGGGAGAAAAGAAAGAAAATTCATGAAAGCAAAGGGAAAGAAAAAAACACGATGAATTCCCCTAACCAAACTTTCTGAACCCCTACTGTAAACGTTCTTTTTTACAGTCCTTCATTGTTTGTTGTTTCCCTACTTTTCTTTCACAATCACCGCTTACAGATCTCTACTGCAAACATGTTTATTTTCTCCCTGCTCACGCTGAATCTAAGGGCTTCAAGGAGCCCAGCGATGCCTAAATCGACCACTGGGCAAATATCCTCACGTTATATTAAAACATGCTCCACTGATTCCCTAGCTTTACCGCTGAAGCACATGCTTCTTTCTCTTTATTATATCTCGCTTTATATGTGCGTGTTCTAAGGCATCTTGATCTCGCTCCGAAAAGTAATTTCATTTCATTTATTTCATTTCATTTATACCCCTCAGGGCCAAGGGCATTACAGAGGGGGAGTGGTAAATACAAAAGAATGAAGAAGACAAATACAATTGGTTACACGAATGTTTAAATTGCACCTGTATAGACAATATTAGCTAAGGCTTCACGAAACTGTGCATAATTAGCAAGGCCTACTACTTCAGCGGGAATACCTTTCCTGTCACATGAAGTTCGCGGCAGGAATCATTGTGAGAAACAGTGTGGCATGACAAAATTTCGTCTTTGTACAGATAATCAATGCGATGGGATACATTAATTGAATAGGCGATGAGGTGATGTTGAACATTATGATGATTGTACACCTTGTAGAAGATACGAAACACAACAGATTAGATTTCATGCTAGTTATACTCGCTGTGCGGTTGTAACTAGCAAGAATAAAACACAGAGTTATGTTGAACGAACTCGATATGTGTGATTAGGTTTTCATGAGTACGGTCCCATACCGGAGTCGCGTATTCGAGTTTGGGCCGTATTAAAGTCTTATATAACAAAAGTTTCAAATTAGCAGTTTTTCCTTTGAGCATACTTTAAACCTTCAAATCAGCTTCCATTTGAGGTATCATAAATTGTTTCTTTCCTGACTTCGTTTTTTCCCCTTAAGTACTTAGTCATGGCAGGTTCCTTTTCCATTGCCGCCACCCATGAGATTATTTCAGCCTCTCTGATATTCCGCTTGACGCTCCTCGTTGCTGTGTTTCCCACTCTACCGGCTGCATACTTGCTGGTGTTACGATCGGCCTGCGGCGGCTGGCGATCTTCGGAGAAGCGACCACCTAATCCTTCTCAGCCCACTGTGACGACTCGCTTTGTAAAGACAACAATGCGACTCGTCAACAGCCCGACGGCGCCGGCACGTCTAGCCATGGTCTTCGGACCGAGTATTGTTAGTCGATTCGCTGCCACCTTCACGGTTTGCTTGGAGCAAGAGAACTCCAGGAAAAGGATGTGTTGCGGTGCTTTTCCACGCGGCCCAGAAGTCGTCACAGCCAATGGACAGACGCAGCGGCTACTGACTGCGGCGTTAGCTGTGGGATCAAGAGGCGCCTGCTCGGATCAAGACCCCTGTCTACAAGTACGCTCTCACATCGGTGTGTTCAGTGAAACCAATGTGCGGACGTGAGTGTGTGAACCTGCCCCTCAAAGGAGGGTTGACTACGATGACTCTCCCATTGGACGAAGGTTGAACGGTGGTTTTCCCTCAACTAGGTATCTAGGGAGGACAGAGTGTTATTAAGCAGCCCTTTACGGCTGTTTAGTGTGTATTCTCTTTCAGTCATGCTAGACTGATAAAATGTAACGTTCTACACCCTTCATGTAGATATTGTAAATAAATCCGATATTCCTCGTTCTCTATGGGAACAAGTCACTCCTTTCAACAACGTCCTTAACGTTGATGAGTCGGACGACGGCATGGGCCAGCTACCATCTATTTCATGCCCGACCCCAACTCTTACACTGTTAAGCTTCCTAGTTCTTTTCGTCCACTGTTAATCAATGTTTTCCTGTACAAATACCTGAAAACTCTCCGAGCCCATTTACTTTCTTCCATATTTCTACGTCAATCTTCATAATCATTTTGTGTGTGATCTTGTCTCACTTCAAAGCTTCTGCAACCCTTATCACCCTACACAGCTTCATTTGTAGTGTTCCCGTGAGCACCCGATCCCAGGTGTGCCACTGGCCTTTGGTTGCCATTGAGTCCAGATTGTACCCATGATTTCAAGTAAACAACCGCATTTCCAAATCTAATTCCTGGAACCATTACACCTTTCCACATACCCAGGAGCACCTCGTACCTATTGAATCCCCATAGCGGTCTGTGTTTGATCATGGCTGCATTTCTCTTCCCCTTTGGTGTTGTTTTTCCTCTGTTTCCATATATCTATTGCCTTCGTTTATTAATATACCAAGGTATTTATATTCTCTTACCCGAGGCATTTACTGATCCTGTATTGTCACTGTCTGTTCACTGCTTTCATTGAATACCACAACACCTGATTTCTTTCAAGCTAAATTTCAGACCTAAATTCTCGCCTTCCTGTCTACAGATATTAACCAGACGTTGCATATTCCTTCGCGTGTGATCTAGCAACACAGTGTTGTCTGCATAAAACAAACCTGGAAACTGCTGCTCTACTGCTGCACCCACCTATTTGTATGAGAGATTAAACCCAATATTACTTCCTTCTAGTGCCCTTTCCGTACTCACCAGGTACATCAGAAACAGCAGTAGGGATAAAGGGCCCCCCTGGCTCAGTCCTGTGTGTATGTCAACTTTCTCCTCGCTCCTCATCTCTTTCAATTCAATGCAACCGGTATTTTCTTGTTAAATATCTCTGAAAGGCTTTACACAATCGTCACCCAAGCCTTCCCCTTCCAGAATATTTGACAAAATGTTCAGGTCTACGTTGTTATACACTGCTGTGCTGTCCAAAAATGCTACATATAATGGTCTCCTTTCTACTGTGGATATTTGAATAGACAGAGTAAGGACAAATAAGTTATCATCCAGAGAGCTGCTTATTCTTAAGCCATTCTGAATTTCTCCTAGAATGCCAATATTCTCTGTCCATGCTTGCTGCTTTAATTTAATTGCCTGTATTGCTAACTTGTACATTACCCATGTGATGACCAATGGTCTATATTAGTGAATTCCACCTTTCTCCCCGTTACCTTTATAAATTAAATTTATTCTGCTTTGTCGCCAACTGTCTGGTATCTTTTAAACTCTTTTGTACTGCTTTCAACACAGCTTCCTTACTTTTTGGACCTAGTGCATTATTGAGCCTAACTGGAACCTTGTCAAGGCCTGTGGCTATGCGCTTCGGAATTTTCTCTTCGGCTTTCTTCCAGTTGAAATTTTTCAGCAACAGCTCCTTTTGCATCTGTTTCTCTTTCATGCTGTTTTTTTCCTAAAGTAAAACCTCGTAATTTCCTTGGAAACATTCGCCTGATTTATTTTGGATGTAATTTATTGCCGCGTCCCCTTCCAATTTGTTTCTATCTTGGTCTAGGATATGTTGTTGTATTAATCCAGACTTGCTGCCCAATAAGGTTGTGCGGTTTCAAAATATTACGGGTGCGACCTTGCTTTTCTCACGCATTTCTGACAACTACCGTTTCCTTTCGCCTTTTTTCTTTGCTTAAACCGGTCTTTTTAAACCGGATTTTTATTCCGGTATATTTCCCACTCTCTGACTACGTCATCCGGCAGCAACTGCATTTTTTTGCCTGTCTGTGCTCTCGGGAGGCCTTCTGTTTTCCGGCGATCACCTCTCGTATCTGTCTTTTCGACCAGATTTTCGGTTTCGTTTTCCCTTTCCATGTGGAATGTTGCTTTTATTTCCGTATTTCTGTCGTTATTACACTTAGCTCACCATATTCCCACTCTTTGGTTGGCCATTTGCCAAGTTCTTCCTCGTCTCTTTCGACCACATTTGTTATTTCTTCAGCGCTTAAATTTCGACAGGATATTTTGTTCTTCTTACTCAATATTCAATTTCAACATGATCCGCGAATGGTCACTCCCAATGCTGCAGTACCCTTCCACGTGAATGACCCCTTTAAACTTATTATGCATTTCGTTTGCCATCAGGCAGTAATCAATGGTCGATCGCCAATTTCCCACTTACCACGTGGTCAGCCCTTCACACTGAGGCCCTGTGTTCATGATAAGGAGGTCATTTTATTCAGAAAGATCTAGCATCGACTTCCCGTTGCTTTCGGTATAACCATCTAGATCCTGCATGTGGGCATTCGTGACACCTAATAGAATAATTTCGGCACCATTCCCGAAACTCTTAATATCGGCACTTAGACGTACAGTAACTCATGATTGTTCTCTCTGCAATTATTTCCAGTCCGCAAATAGGTTACGCCTTGCCAAGTTTTCTTTCCACTCAGTGTACATCATAACCATGGATGCTCATGGCATATTGAATTTACTCTTTTCCATTTGGCTTCCTGGTGGATGAGCCATTCCGACTCCCCCTCCCTTTCTTTCCAATTTATTTCTGTTGCACTTCCCCAAACATAGTTCTTGATCACTGGCGGCTCTTGCGAGTCTCTAAGGTGCGTTTGTGCAACCGCATAAAACTGTACTTGTTCTCTATTTAACTTCTCCTCAATCTCTACCCTCTTTTCCTTTCTTCTGCCGCCCCGCATGTTTATGTAGCCTACTGGATGCCGGATTCTGTTTCTTGTTTTACTCCTTGGCGCTGGAATCCGCGCATAGAGTCGAACGCCATCTGGACGGTGTTGTTGCAAGAAACCGAACGGGCCGCGCCGCTCTATGAATGATAGAAATGCTGGAAAAGGGGTCTGTGTTTGAGTTCTCGCGTAACAGAATTATGTTTTCTGGTACATTCAAATTGCGTTCCGGCGCCATCTTGTCTGTAGGTTGTGTTTAGGACATACTTTACGATATTTTTGACGCATTTTACTTTGAGAAATCCAATTAGTAAGGCGTCTGCGCCACCCGGAGGGCATCCGTGGTTGTGGTTCGGAATGATTTTTCGCGATATGATGTCTGGCCGCCGTGGTTGCTTAGCGGCTTTGGTGTTACGCTGCTAAGCACGAGGTCGCTGGTTCAAATCCTCTCTGCGGCGGCCGCATTTCGATGGGAGCGAAATGCAAGAACACCCATGCACTTGGATCTACGTGCACGTTAAAGAACCTCAAGTGGTCAAAGTTAATTAGGAGTGCCCCACTACGGCGTGCCTCATAATCAGATGGTGGTTTTGGCACGTAAAACCCCATCATTTCATTCTTAAACGACGTCCGAGGCCGACACAGAATTTCTTGAAACACGGGGCCCTTAACGCTGTCACGTTAACACATCTGTACGAACGGCTGCAATCTTCTGGCAATGTTCGCTTTTTCACCTCGGCGATTTTAGCTTGCGGTTGAGTTGACAAAACTTTCTTTTTGAAAAGAGCGTCCATCGATAGCAACATTTCATGGCCGTAACTTACTTGCATTTTCAAAAAAGTATGAGTTCGCTGGTAGCCGATTTATGTCACAATTTTCAGACGCATGCGGTTTCTCTAGATGCTGTGAAGGCCAAGGAGAAATCACATTACATATGGTACACTGTCTTGCTTCGTTTTTAGATAACGAATACCGCATGGTGTTAGCGACAATTCTTGTTAATAATTCTGTGCATATTATCCCAAGAGAAGAGTGAACACATAAAATTTAGAAACATGGGTTGTGTAAGTTCAGTTTTTTTACAATATAAACAGTAAGTACTGAATATTAAATACTCCCCTTTTACTTCTAACCATGTTTTCACTAGTAAGGTATTATTATGAAGCTTAAAACAATATATTTTCACTTCACCGATACCATAATTTGTTCCACGTGGAATCTGACGTCGAAGTTCGATTAATGATCACGGAGGGTCTTAGAATGGAACATAAGAATTATACAACCTCATTAGCCGCCATAAGGTCACTGTAAGAGTTGAAGTGCTTTCAGCTGTTCGACAGAGGTGTCTCAGTCAGCCCTTTTCTTTGTGATACGTCTACAGCTCTGTGTACAAATGTTATTCCTAGTCCGGATGTGCGTGGTTCCAGACCACAAGGGGGTCATGTGCGTTTATTAGCTTGGGCTGGTAATGTCGTTGTTTTCCGCTCTGATCCAGAGAATCTTCGAACTACAATGAAAAAAAAAATTCAGTGCCCTTCCACTCTGTGAAAAAGGATCACCTGCGAAGCTGTGTATGTGGCCATCTTAATGGCGAACTGCACCTCCGCCGCGGATCGGCCCGGCATTGCACTATTTTCAGGATCGGCCCATGTATGGCGAGTGCTTAACACCTGCTTCAACTCTGCCGTGGGTCGTCGCGGGATTGCACTATCTTCGGGATCGGCCCACATATGGGGAGTTTCTTGCCTACAAAAACGACACTGAAATTTCCTTGGACGGTTGAGGTGTACAGCTTCGCTGTAAAATAGGGGTGATTTTTTGCGACAACACATAAAATGATATTAACTTAATTAAGCCTGGTGGTTCAGTGGGAAACAGCGCCGGGTGTTATTTAGGGTATGCAATGGTCGCTCGCACCTTGAATTGAATTGGCGTATCGTGTGGCACTTATCGAGGCAAGAAAACTTTATGGAATCCAACGGTGTAGGAATTGAAAGACTGAAAAGTCAGTCGGGCGTGACCTCTCAATATTCGCGTTTGCGTCCATTTGTAGCATATTCTTGGTTAGCAAGCTATGGTATCTAATGCATTTCCTGACCTGTTCCCAATTCAATTTGACGACATTCCATAGCCCATTCGCCCTATGTGTGTGTGTGTGGCAGTCAGAATATGAATCAAGAAGCAGAAACAATCTGTTTCGCATGCTAGGTCATGGGGGGCGGGAGGGGGGCTTGTGGATACTGAACTATCTTTAAAGCAACGGATATCTAGTGTTTCGTCCTGCCAAGACACGACAAATCCTTTCCTGCAAACAGTTCATTCAAGTCCAGTTCCACTATGTGTCACCTAATTTTGTTGCCTCGAAGAGGGAAGGCGGGTGCTACGCGATGAATAAATTTTTACGTGAAGCGTTAGTGGCATTTACATTCTTAAACCGTATTTTTTTTCATGGCATATTTGGCTAGTGTGGCATGTAGTGGATTAGCTAGGATTTAATAGAACTTGCCGAAAGGCTTCATATATAACATTAATCACTGCTTCAAGACTGTTTCAGCTTTAGCCGAATTATTATTTTTTATTTCTGCGTTTAGAAGGCCAATTCGTTTACAGTTTACGTACGTACATTCAACTCTAACTTCTCGCTCTCTAACGCACTTACAGCCTCGGGCCACTTCGAAATGCCGTTCGCTAGAATACCAAGTCATACGCCGCGCTTGCACAGATTTCCATCGAAGTGTTCTACGGCTTGTAGAATCACCCGCTTGTTCGCTCAGGAACGAACCCAGCATATTTGATGAAGGGTACATGTGCGTTTGTGATAGGGAGGTCAGTACGTTTTTTAGAGCTGCACTTTTAGGATAACATGAAGCTTCTCGGAACGCAGCTGTGGAAGAACTTTCTTCTTATGGAACCGTCATAAAGCGATGAACTAGATTGTCCACGCATAGGTCTGACGTAGCTTTAGACACCTTATTCAACGCTAAAATGCCCCTCGGGTACCTAAAAAGCTATTTATTTTACAATATACAGCCGACTCTGGAATATTTTGGTGTTGCTCGGAATTCCTTGACAGCAGAATGAAAGGATCAGTTAGAAGGCGTACCGAAACAAGGGGAAACCTTTGTAAGCGATAATTACAACTTTTTTTTCAGAAGTCCTGAGATCCATGAAATACTTGGCTGAAAAGGTTGTATTCGATGACTAAATCATTAAAGTTTAATTTTTAACAAGAAATGCAATGATGACATCGATATTGATAACGATGTTTCTTTTACCTGTCCGTTACACATTGAAGCGAAAATACGTTAAATATGGGAGAGAATATAACCGTCACATTATTGTTCTCGAGGATCAGTTTTCTTTCGTCCCACTTCACGAATAGAATGAGCTGCATGATGAGAATGTGTGCCTAACGTCTTAGTCGAGATTTATAGTATGGTGTGAATCTGGTGCCCCGTTAGCCTGTAGAATCATGCTAGCCTGCTGTGCTCCTCACCCTTAGATGGTAACCGAACAGCGTTTCGGGCAGGACAACGTAAAGACGACAGAAATATCAGTAACAACCAATGTTCATTGCACTTGTACGTATGAACGAGAGTCTGCACAAAGAAGAAAAATATCAAGTCATCTCAAGCCGCTATTGTCGGCAGGCAGTCCCATGTTCAATATATGTCTTAGTTTACGCTGAATGGAAATATGGAAGGTACGCTTACACAAGATTGACCATGTTCGTGTATCTAAACTATTTGGTTTATCTATCGGGCACGTTGCATTCTGTAGAGTCCCAAAGCCGTGAACTCTTTAGGAACTGCTTTATAATCTCATTTTTGCAATATTCAGCCAAATAATTTGCAATATGAAGGACACCGTAGGGTGGATAGCAATTTTTTCCCTTTCATGGGCCTTCCTCCCACTTACAACCCTTTATGGAAATCATATGTCATATTCAGCGTTTCTGTGCTTCGAGCTGTCGAAGAATGCGTCCTCGCGCAGCAATATGCTATCCTGTTGATTAGATCGAATGGTAAAGTGGCTGCCTTGGTAAGACGTTGGTCCGGGGTTGGAAGTCCGGAGCAAGTCAAATATTTCTTCAACAGCGAAGCACTTTCATAGGACTCGTGTGGGTTTTCTTTGCAGTTTTCTGCTACAGTCGGGTGCATGACGATTTCATGCTTTCAAAGACAGGGTTAGGACTTAGGAGTTTTGCTTCCGCTGTGTGTATTTCTTATCCGCAAAAACGCCTAAAAAACACAAAAACAATAAGGAATAGCGATATGAAACCAAGTAAGCAACTTTTGTATCTCTTGGTTCGCAAGCCCAACCAAGCATATTATTGGCAACACTACTGATACAGAGAATATTTATTAAATTTTTTGTTCATAGTAATTAACATGAGCTCCCTGCTTGATAAAAATGGCGATACTTTGAATAAATAAAGTAAACTTACGCACAGAAGAGCAGACAATTTTACTATAATTAGGCAGGGCCTGAAAGTGTGGCTGCAGAGATATCCAAACGGGATGAAAAGCGATGGCTGTACCTTGAGTGTGCTGGATGGCTAACGACAGCAATGGTATTGAAGAATTATATGGAAAACTTCGGATTCCAGTGCGCAGCATAACAATAAATTACAATTTCCGCACAGAGAACGCGCTAGGGTGTCACAATGAAAGTAATAGGGGAGCCTTTTGCCACATTCCTTATCGATTATTTTAATATAGGCATCGACTTTTGAAATATCATATACTGCCATTACACAAGTGTGAAACGTCACCCATAACAAACACATTGGTTCCTACTTGTAACCAAAGTAATTCGCGGTAAAAAAGGACCATGTACAAAGACAGCATTTTGAAGGATATTTCGTGGAAGTTCACTATACAACATTCCAATTATAACGTAAAGGCGTGTGTTTTTAGAGAGGCCCTGAAACATCCTAAACTCCATATTATTGGAATTTGTTAACGCATTTTAAAATCCAATCTCTGTTGTCCGGAATCACTTGTCTCAGCCGGCACAAATGTTCTCTGCACGTGATTAAACGCTGACCGATCAAAGTGTAGATGCTTTTTGGGGCAAAATTGTGCAGTGCTTTGCGTGACTGCGTGTGAAGGATGAAGGAATAAAAAGCCGAAATTAGAAGTAGAAGATGTGTAGCAACTAAAACACCTTAGTCAAAAGAGTTTGAAAGCACGTGCATTCTTTCTAGGAATCACTGTGGAAGGACATAAAGTAGAAGCAAAAAGCCCCCCTGCCATTGGGGATAGTTGGAGATGCGATACACCTCGAAGCCTTGCAGTCGGAGTGGTTTGCGTTAATATTCAACACGTTGCTCTTGGAAGGCCCTCCACCGTTGGTTCCCAATCCCAGCCAAGCATCTTATTGGTATTGGCACCTACGTTCGCTGGCCTCAGCCCAAAGTTATCAATAGATTCAAAGTGATAACTGGATATTAAAAATTTATGGGCATTTCGCGACACTGGAAACGTCTGCCATCTGTCACATTGGTTAGGGCGCCGTGTCGAGGTCAGCTGTGTGTTGCGTGATTTGGATGCTCGGAGATTGTGGCTGTCCAGTTATAGTGATACTAAAACACAGGAGGTTCCCTCGTAGTCCAGTGATTACTGGACTATGAAGCCAGACTATTGAATGAAGCCAAACCATCGTGCTTTTCATCTTTGGATATCCAGGCAACATTCAAAGAGCACATGGGAAAAGTCGAAGCTCCCTTGCCAGAGCTGCATATCCACACGCCTATACGATGAGATCTTTCATTGCTTCGTCGCGCTAGACTCTCGCTTCGAGTGTGCGAACTCGCGTTCAACAAGTAAGGTGAAAAATGTGCGTCTTCTAAAAAACGAGCACTGACGCCGTCCGCAAGTTCCATGTCAGGACTTAATTTCTTGTGCTGTTTTCTTGTGTTCGCCCCTGCCCGTACGAAGTTTTCACACGGCAGACAGGAGCGACTGTTCTTTCGTTGACTCGAGTTCAGTGCACTGATCAATTCGCGCACTGTTATTGCATTTGCGTTTTGACGACTTTACTGTTCGCAGTCAGTGCGTCTTTAAGCCCGGCAGTATAAGACGACAAACCCTACAGCGCATGAATATAGGGTCCAATAAGGCGGCGTCCCAATGCGGGAGGCAAAAATGAGGAAACACACGGGATTAAATATGACGAAGGAAAGTACGCTAAACGAACGCATATGCACTTGAATACCCCAGCGCGTGTTGAAGCCGCGACAACACTGAACCACTACAACCTTGGGGATAGAGCCGACTGGACTTGCTTGTCCCCATCACTGGTGTGCAGCCGGGATGCTGTGCCGTACATCTTGTTCCAAACAAGACTAACATGAGACGGCGTTGCTTGTATTCTCTCCGAAAGTAAATAAATATTTATCTATATCGAGCTTTACATCCAAAGGAGCAGGACTCTTTTCTTTGAATATTTTTTTTGTACTTGGAAAAGGTCGCAGTTAGGCGGATCACACGCTTGCTTGCACTTGCCATATCTGATCATTGTGCTTCCTGTTCCAAGACTCTCATCTAAGGGGCTGTGGATTACCGACGTTCCTCATAAGAGTTCCTGCGTCTTGCGCTCAATGCTATGGAAAACGCCAGTCGCCCATTTTATTTTGCATCGACAGAGTCGGGAAACTACAAGGAACCAGCGGATACCACCTACTTTAAAAGTAAGTACATTCTTGTCAAGATATCGAGCTTCATCTTCACCAACCACCCCGCGCCTTGTTAAGCCTAACGCCGCGAGAGACCACACGGGCCCACAGGGGAGAACTGCTGTCACACGTGCAACAGGCACGCACAGGCAACACGCGTCTACGTGTACTCTGAGCCGGAGAGGAGGCTCTGCGCTCAATGGCGCTACAGCTGACAGGCAAACCTTAAGATGATCTACGAAACACCCGTGGCGGGCGGTACGTCTCGCGAACGGCAAGAACAAAGCGCAATGCATACTGACTCAACGGAAGAAGCCAACGTCATGCAATCTTGGACCTACAATAAAAACAGCAAAAGAACTGTAGACATCGATCACCAATGGCTGACATGGGAAAGGAAAGGCAAGAAGGAACAACCAGCGATGCCGCCACCGCCGCGCATGTACAGATTGCGACGGCTACTTTAGACGACATCAAGATCGTCAACCGCCCACAGCTTGAGGCCGCCAAATCGTCACTCGTAGCACTCACTCACGCAGTCGGAAGAGCCAACGGTTTACTGCAAAACGAACTCCACGAAATCATGCGAATAGTAATGCGGAAAATTACCACCCAAGCACTTTATACAGATGGTAAACCAGCGAAGCTGTTTAATCATCTGTATGAAGTGCTTGGGTATGGGCAGTGGCGTAGCCAGAAATTTCGTTCGGGGGGGGGGGGGCTCACTTTGCAGCTCGGCCTCCTCCTTATAGAATTAGTCGAGGGATTAAGATATATATATGTGTGTGTGTGTGTGTGTGTGTGTCTGTCTGCCTGTCTGTCTGTCTGTCTGTCTGTCTGTCTGTCTGTCTGTCGTTCAACAACCTTGCTTACATTTTCGTACATATGCAACGACCAGGGGAATATCTCAATGACGCTTTCCTTTGTTAGAATGTATTGCGCAGGAGCAGCTGTCACCGGTTGTGTATTGCGAGTAATTGCTCCGAAATTATAGTCGCAACCGAGAGCACATATAAAAAGCAGGAGTTCTGCAACATATGCGAGGGCGAGTCAATTGAAAGTGAGCCAATGCGAATATATGACAAACGGGGTACTTTATTTAAAAGTAGTCACCATGAGTATTTAGACACTTGACTAACGAGTCGTGTAATTCCCGTCTCATAAAACTCCTTGGGTTGCTGCCTCAAAAATCCGTAAATGACTGCACGTCATCTTCCGACACGAATCTGGTTCCCTTGAGCAGTTTCTTCAAATTTTACCAAATGTGGAAGACGCAAGGCAACAGGTCTGGGCTGCATGAGGGATGTTGCAGCGTTTCCCCCTTGAACTTTGCCAGTTTTGTATTAACCACATCAGCGACGTGGGAACGGGTAATGTCGTGAAGCAAGATGTTCCCAATGCTCAATTTTCCACGTCGTTTGTTCTTAATTGCGATACGCAGCCGATCCGACCATTCACAATATCTGAAACGATTTAGAGTCTCTCGAGCTTTAGAAAATTCGATCAATAGTGGCTCCTAAAGACCCAAAAAGAAGTCATCACTTTTCCAGCATAAATGACGGCCTTTGTTTTCCTTGGGCGTGGTGAATTCAAATGTTTCAACTGTAAGCTTTGCTGTAGTGTTTCAGGCTAGTAGTAGCGGCACCATGAGTCATCCCCGGTCACAATTGCAGACAAAAAGTCGTCACCCTCATCTGGGATTCTTTGACGTGCACTTAAATCTAAGTACACGGGTGTTTTCGCATTTCGCCTCCATCGAAATGCAGCCGCCGTGACCGGGATTCGATCTCGCGACCTCGTGCTCAGCAGCCTATACCATAGCCACTGAGGAACGACGGCCTTTTCAATTGTGTTCGGGGTGATTGCACGGTGGCTTTGGCCCGGCCATGGATCGTCTTTGTAACTTTCATTTGCTTCTTTGAACAGTTTGCTACAACGCTTCACAGTGGCCAATGAAACGCAATGTTCAACGCATACGGCAGCCATACGGCAAATAATTTCTTTTTGGGAAACATCTTCATTTGTCAAAAACCTCACGACACCAAGCTGTTCAAATTTCGGAGTGTCCATTATGTCACACACCCATGTTCAACCCAGTGTGTGAGAGCATTAAAGAACATTTAACCTCACCTCTGCAGGTCAATTGTAAATGAGATGCGTATGTGCTAAGCACATGCCTCGAAAATAATGAACCCAACCATTATTGCGCGGGGCGGGTTTTCTCACTTTCATTTGACTCGCCTTCGTACATTAGAAATGCGAAGATACAATGGAATATACAAATGTGAAGATACAGCTTGACACAGGGCAAAAAATTGTCACTGGAAACAATGTTCACTGCGCATATGCACAAAATCTCGCAACAAGACATTTAAATATACGCAAAAGTCACCAATAAATCTACGTGCCTAAGAAAAAGTCACTATATATTATGCGTCAAACAAGGCAAATAAACAGGTTGCGAAACCACAGATTCACAGGTCACAGCACCCCGCCCCCCTCCCTCCACTCCCAAAATGTATCGCGTGCGACAGAAGGCGGCGCACTTCCTCCCCGCTTTTCTCCCTTGCGCACACAAGACTCAGCCACCACCGTCGGCTCACCCCTTCCCCCCCCATGCTTTCACTCGCACATAGAGCATGCGGCGCGCGGTCACGATGTTATCGCCCTTGGCCTTTACTTATACGGAACATGAGGGCAGCGGCAGGAATACGCCTCTAGTCTTCATATAGCTGCTATCGCAATAATATAATAGTATCAGGCAACTGAAGCGTGGCCCATTACTTTCCGCGAAAGAAGTAACAAAATCGAACTTTCACCATTCGAAAATTCGCTGCGCCGCAACAATGTCTTCTTTTTTTTCTTTTGTGGGGCGGGTGGCGGCGAAATAGAATAGCGCAAAGGACAGCATGTTGGGCTACAATCGAATGCCTACTTTGGGCACCTAGTGTGGCTACCGAAGGAATATCGAAGAAAACGTGTGACGCTTGGTCCACAGGAAACCATACGCATACTGTTCGGCATCCTACACCGGCGAGACAAAATATTCCGGAGAGGTTGCGCTCAAGCGAACGCGTTGCAATCCATCGAGTCCCCGCAGTGCTGGCGGCGAGTGACTATGCATTGTTTCTTTTTCTCGTCTGCTAGCCAGAAAGCGTCCAAAACTCTGCCAGGTGAAAATGCAGTCGGCCAGAGAAAAACAAACGCGCATCCAAGTGCGCCGCGCGGTTATCGATGCAGCACGAGAAAAACGCATGCGCTCTGCCTGGATCGGCAGCCCGCGGGTTGCGAGAACAAAAAAAAAAAAAAAAAAAGAAAAAAAAGAAAGGAAATGACTAAGAGGCTCAATATATCCTCGCGAATAAAAGTCTAGGTAGAAAAATAAATAAGAACTTAGTTACAATGGTGGCTTTAGCGTCTTGACATGGATGCTTTGGCGCAGGTGAAAAAAACAATGTTTATATTCTTTTCTGTGACCTGACGGCACAAATGAACCACCACAACGCTTTGTCTCATCGGACCTCGCTGCGTGCTTTGTCAACTTGTCTGATAGTATGTTGATTCGGTTTGTCTTGTTGTATGGCCCGATGTACGACTTTAGAAAAGTCGATGCACCTTTGGCTTCAAATGTTTACAACAGCATTAAACCCAAAAAGTTCCGGAATTGAAAATCTAAAGCACGACTTTGAAAATGTCAATGGACCTTTCGCATCAAAATGTTATGAGAACTTTATACCCACAACGTTTCAAAATTGAAATCCAAGCGCTCCGTAGATTCCGCGGCCTCCGCGAGATGCCGAGACGAGCCCGCTCGCCTTCAAAACACCCTTGAAATTTTGTGCTCGGTGGGGCTCCTTGCGTTACGATATGTGACTCCCGATGCGTGGGCGTTGCCGCGAAATCCAGCCCGATTTAGCAATGTTCACGCTAAAATGTCTTTTCGAGCGTGAATTAAGGACGTTCTAGACAAAATCGAGCATGATTTCTGGCGCCGGGAGTTGTTTTGGTCGGCGGTGCATGACAGCACGAAAAAATTTCGGGCCCCCCCCCCTGGCTACGCCCCTGGGTATGGGGGCTGGTTACCCATCTGTATGAAGGTTCATCTCGCGCCATCTGTATGAACCATCAGTAGTCATCACTGGGTTAATCCTGACGGTTCATTAAAAGGTGGTTTGGTAGGCGGCCGGATCCTCGGTACGCAGTAGCTGCTTGCGCGCAGCTGCACGAGCCTGCTCTTGTGCCCCAGCTGCAGCATCCGCACGGCGTAGATCAGCTCGCTCCCGGTTCTGCTCGCCGCGTCGCTGACCGAAAGGTGCCTGCTCCTCAGGAGTACGTATGACGCGTCGCCCACCCATTTCGGAGCAGGAGGGAAACTGCTGCGCGAGTGCTCTGCTGAGACCGAGAGCAACAACGTCACTACTGGCGCGGCCAATCGTGCGCCTTTCTTACTTTTTCACGCATGCGCATAGGGTTGCGCTGCAGGAGTTTTCAGCGTACAGGCGACAGTCGGACGGATGAATCGGCTAGCCATATGCAGCTTCGCTGTAAAATAAACCCCTCATAATTGTAAGTAAAGCCGACAAGAACTACGTTCAAAACTTATCCAGGATCACCAACATGCAGCTAGGAGGCAACATTTACACTGCAAAATCGACTCATGCCTACCCGAAGATGTTATCGAAGGCGTCATCTACGGCGTTACGCCGGAGACCTGCAGTGTGGAGCTAATGGATGGTATCCGGGTGACAGTGCGCTATACAGTCCTGAACGCCTGCATTCTGGGAAAGTCGATTGCCGCGTTTATCTATTTAGAAGCCCGACACGGCCCCTATAGCATCATTTGTGAGAGCAGCGACTACCGATGCAAGCACTACCGCAAGTCAGTACAGTATTGACCAACTTCTGGCAACCTAACATATCGTGAAGACGTTTGCACGAAACGAACTCAAAATTCCTGTTACAAATGCGGCAAGACAAACCAAACCCCTAACCACGACTGCCAACCCACGTGCAAGATTTGCGGAGAAGGACACGAAAGAACTGGGAAAGAATGCAAGAAAATATTCTTGGAGCCATTCCATCCTGTGAAGGTGGTTGACTAGCGAAGCTGGTATGGTGGTATAAATTATGTTGGTATAGTAGTAGTATAGTAGTGTATATAGTAGTGTATAGTAGTTAGTATAGTAGTGTATATAGTGATGAAGTGTTAGGTGAATATACACATAATTAAGTATATTTTATTTATGCGAAATACAAACAAATATCAGGCATGCAATACGTCATACATGCACAGATCTAGCGCCGAAGGGCTTTCATGACGTCGCTCTACAGACGAAGGTGTTGTCCACGCAGCTGCGACGGAGCGCCGTTAGACGCAGGTGGCCGTTAAACCGAGCCTCGACGCCAGAGACGATATGCGTTGACCGGCGCGCAGTTCGAAGGAGTGCACGAAACAAAACATGGTTGTATGTAATTTGCGATTGAGTATACTTCCCAGGTTATTAGCTGAATGAAACTTGAAAGGACTTGAGTTTCATTTCAGCGGACAAACACGGGGCTGTCCGTTTCCCTCCCTTACAAGCCACTGTATTGACAGGAGACGGGAATTTCACAACATATACAACTTCGTTGTGAGCTACGTAATTAAGAAATGTGAATAAAACTCAACTTAATGCTAGAGTCGTCTTAGCGGCTGATTGTCATGTAATTTGTTTCGGGATAGTTTTGATAAAACAATAGTTACAGCCGTTTTCTCTAACCATACTCTATCCGTTGTGCCCCTGTATTGACAGCCGACAGGGCTTCTGTAACGTTTACAACTTCCCTGTGAACTAATTAGGACAATTAAATGAAACGCAGCGTAATGATAGTCGACTTAGGGACCAATTTCAGTATGATTTTTTCTAACATACCTACATAGATTGAGAGCTATGGAGCATTCGCGAAAAAGTAGGCTTTGCCGCAACGCGTTTTCAGTTCATTGTCACAATTTTTCCGGAGGGTAGCCATAGACAGCTTCGCTGTAAAAACTCAAGCCTAACCCGCCACCTTATCAAGTAAGCCAGCACTGGAAAAACAGGATCCAAGAACGAGACAGTCGGTGGAGCCCTAACCGCGACGACTTCCCTGAACTAAGAGCAGTAGCGCCTCAAGAAGTAGCAGGCCCATGTCAAGATCACGATCAAGGTCTAGGTTGCGTTCCAGAAATTGTGGGAATTATGCCGAAGTGGCCGGCAGCTCCGGCAGTGCCAACGTCGAAGGAGCAGAATCAGTAACCGCAAGACACCTCGAGAGCAACGCGACAATCAACAAAGCCTCATAGACCGACTAGTCCAAACATGCAAAAAATGCGAACTTGGAAGCAAGCATCCACTGCAATGGTAACCACACAGGCAGTTGATGCCAGTATCAAAGCTAGAGTTCAAAAGCACTTCTTGGCCTTAGAGGATATCTTCAAAAGAAAAACATCCTCGCCATGACTGAAAACATCGCAAGGCTTATCGTCGAGAAGATTGAGACGCTTACCATTCAAGTCACACCCCCGCAAATCAAGTCACCATTCTTAAAAGCCAAGTCACCGGCCTAGCAGCCAAGGTCAACGACTTCGTAGCGCACGCAAAGAACAATTACGCCCCGAAGTCCTACCTCTACAGCCTTCTCAACACCACCGAGCAGGGTAGAAACAAGGCTTGCACGAACAGTCGCGATGCCTCCCGCTCGGTCTCACCCAACCGTGAATCCGTCTATAAAGCTGAAGAGCCTGATGATGACGACACTTAAAACCACAAGAAAGAGCCCGCAAAAAACCCCGCGCATCTGGCACTGGAACTGTCGGTCTTTCCACCCCCGCTATGCAAGCCTACAAGAACTCGTCAAACAGGACCACTCCGATGTCATTGCACTACAAGAAACCAGCACCCACAATTGTTTGAGTTGAAGGATACGCCGGTCATACACAAAACCAACGTACACCCATCTTAACCGAAAAGGCTCTCACAACGCAATAACGCGAGATTGAAGGCATCCCCATCGAGCACGCCCTAGTGGAGATCCTAGCAGACAGAAGAACTCAGCAAACCCTCTTTATCGCCAGCGTATACGCAGCCCTCCTTGAGACGAACCTCTGGAATTCGACCACTTTGTTCGTGAACTCAGGAAACGCACCAAAGGCCATCAAGTTGTCATTATGGGAGATTTCGACGTGCCACATACAGAATGGGCTTATCCAAACACCATAAGAAAGGGAGCCAGAGTACAAGACACTGCCCATCAACACAGGCTGACCCTCTGCAACGACCCACGGCAGGCCACAGGCGGAAAGCAAGCAAAACTGTCTTAGAGATGCCATTTTTGGGGTGGTCCCTCTCGAATTAGGCGTAGTGCTTTATCAAGAACAGCAAGCTTCGCGGCTGTCAGTGTTATCTGATGCAATGTCTTGAACATCTAGGCGGTTACATTCGTAGGAAAAATCACTGATCCTGCAGAACCATCCGCGGTGGCTGAACCATGAGTGTATAGACGGGTATGATAGTTGTAGTGTTGGTACAGCATGAGTAGCGAAATGTGCTCGAGAGCTGATGATGAGAGCTGTGCTGTCATTAGAATTCTTGGTACTATCAGGCGAACTTCTGGATGCGCCATGCACCAAGGGGGAAGCAAAACTTTCCCTGCAGCTGTGCAAACTGATAGCACGTATATGCAATATCGTGGTATTGTCCGACAAAAACATGCGCGTGGTCGGTCTTCTGGCCGTGAGGTGAGACGGTGAAGAGGGGCGTGAGCAAGGTGCCTGACATGTGCTCTGTGAGCTTCCATAACAATTTGATGCTTGGCTGGGTAGTCATGCGCATCTGCGTGGCTAGGTAATCATGTGCATAGTGGCAGCCCTAGCCAAACCTTAACGCCCCCCTTCTGAGCGCTTTCAAGTATACGGGTGTTAGTTCTGCAGGTATTTATCAGCACTGTCAAGATGTACCTCAGATACCCGAGAAACAGCGTCCGGTGCAGTTGCATCATCACACTTTAAAAACAGTTGCACACTTTGGGGTGCATATATGCCACACAACAATAATCGTCATGTGTCTTGCTTGCGTTTCCTTTCTTGAAAGCGCTGCGCTCGCTGCTTTCCTGTCGAGCATGCTCTGTCATGCTGATAACACGCATGCCGTTCATGACTAGGAAGTACCGGGTTCGCAGCGTTAGATAAAGGAAATGCGGACAAGACAGGTGACGACTATTGTTGTGTGGCAAATATACACCCCGAAGGGTATAACTCTTTTAAATGGCAGGTGACTGAAGCACCCCAAGTTTTTCCTCAAAGAAACTTTAAAAGCTGAGAGATGGCTGTCAGGTGCTTCTTTAGGTACACTGTAAAAAAATTGCCTCAGTTGATGGTAAATCTGCTGGTAATGTGCGAGCGAACAAATTTACGTAATGAAAAGAACGGACATTTCCGCAGAACGGGCAGCAGTAGAAGAGAGACCGTAATATAATTTACGAGTGCTTTTGTATTTAGAAAACGTAACACACTGTATGCTGAGTCTGTACTAAAACTGTTCAAATACAGGTGCTTCCCGTATTCAGAAAACGAAAGACTATGTATAATGAATATGTACTATATCCGTTAAAGTACAGGCGCTTCCCGTATTTCGTCTTACAGAGCATACCCATTGTTTGGAGAATCTACCATCGGAGAAAAAAGTGTCCCAGGACGCTCGAGCGTCGAGCGAATTTTATTGGTGCACTATCTGCTGGCATCAGCCGCGCTAAAATCTGCCCCCCCACCCCCTTCGTTAGGAATGTGCATACGTGACCCACTCTTTCGAGTGGTCGTGAAACATGCATATTGGTCGACGCTCGCACTTTCACGATATTTTGTCCACGATAGTAAATACCCTTTAATGCAAATGTCATAAAGACAGCTCATAGCGAAAGCAACAGGGCACCATGGAGAAAATTACCTTGCCAACACACTGACATAGCTTAAAAGATAAAACACTTTGCTCTTCGTGATATGAATGCATTGCATAGCATATATACAAAAAGGTGCAAAATTTTAGTGTCAAGTTCTTTAGACCACAGAAGCCAACTTTATTTTCTTCAGTTACTCGTCTTGCACATTTTCCTGGTGAAAGTTGTTCTTGACTCCAAACGCCTTGCAAGGGTTCTGCTGTAAGAGAAACAAATAGTATTCGAGAATTTCTATCCTAAAGAAAGCGGCGAAAAAGGATACTCACAGAACACAACAAAGCAGTAAGTTGTGTTAGAAAAACATGTACGTAGACCAACATTGTTGGAACAAGAGATGCTGCTGTACCCGACATTTCAAGAAATGTGCTTGTCATCAGGGTAGCAAATGTTTGCCTTGGCAGCGTTTTTTGTGCATAGCTCACTGGCCACTACCCTCACTGGGGGAGAAGCTAGTGCATATAATAGGTCAAGAGAAGCCGAAGTGTTAAACTAAAGGCAGGAAGGGTGTGCTTAGCAGTGGTGATTGTGATGGAGCGGGTAGGGGCACTGATGTCAGTTCTTGGAAAGAGTAGGGATGATCAAAACCGAAAATGATGTTGGCGTGTTAGCAATCATTTTAATCCAGTAGACTTAGTCTTCCCAGAAGTCAAAATAATAATTACGATAAACTGTTTGTATATTTGTAAAAAAGCAACGAAGAACCAAGGAAAATAAATTTTGTATCAAGATGCATCTGGTGAAGACCAGAGTATATGGTAAATGGAGACACATTATGAATACACATTTTGTTGAAAGCTGATGAAGAAAAAATATATTGACCAGATATTAAAAAACAAGGACATCAAAATTAATCTGGGTATGACCATGAAACAGTAAATAATAGCCTGTGGAAAAAAATGGGATGGGTAATATCATATCCAGGTGCAAGTTTGAGAGAGGTTGAGCGCCGCTTACATTCATGCCACTTTTGATGACTTCAAGTTTGTCTTCCTATGGAGCCTTTGTCTTACTTGAACAAAGAAATGGGTAATTTTTTAAACAAGTCTAAGTTCAAATGCTGTTGAAAGCTTAGGTGTTATTATAGTGGAAGAAAATTTACAGACAATTCTGCTTGGCGGTCATTCATTCAGCAGTAATAGCCACGGGTGTAAGCTCAAGATTTAATGGTCTAAATGGACCTTGGCTCCTGGCATACCATTGGCTGGTTTTTTTTAAAACACAGATGCCTACACATTATATATGTTGGCAGGAGCGCTAGCAAGCTACGTTATACTTGTTGCCACAATCAAAGTGAAGTTTGGTAACAATGAGTGAAAGAAACGAACAGCATTCCACAATCTGATTCAAGTCATCCGGAAAAGTTGCTAAAATTATTCTACACCACCCCACCGCAACATACACACAATTATACACTACACTGACTCTCATAGTGTCCATCATACTATTATAACACTAGGCATCAGTGAGGAGAATTAGGGGATCAGAGGGCACAATTCTTTTTGTTAGAACATGAGATGTGTCTGACATTAGTACTACATTCCAGTTAACAAAAGAGCAGCCGGTTTGTGGCATGGTGACCGATGCATACGAAAGCTCATTACATTCTGTGCAGCAGAACGTTGCAGATGAGATGTTGTGCGCATAAGTGCACTTTTCCATGCAACATGACATCCTGCAGTCAAACCTTGTGGAGACGTGTCAACCTTGTGGTTTGAAAAATACCACCGTGGAAGGCAAAGAGTGCTAAATTTGATGAAAATTACTAAAAATTGTTCGATTGTTTATTACGTTTACTGCTCCTTAAAGATTCACAGACTGTCCTCTACGGGTACTATAAATAGGCACTCCTGCCTTTATAGTCGCAGCAACAATGGTCTGTGGCGCCGACAAGGAGAAAGGATTATGAAGTTTATGCAAGCGTATGCCTTACAAATTACACACCGCTTCACATTCCAATCTGGTAGAGGAGGAGAAAAGAACTTTATTTTTTTGGTGGACGATGCATACTCCAGAGCAGGGAAAACTACGGTACCCTAACCACTGCTGTTGCGTATGCCTGTGCACTAGCAGTTACATATAATATGGCAGTTACAATTGTTTTCCAACGAGCTGTAGAGACTGCAAGCTGCTGCCAGTTTACCGGTACACAGTTGCAATACATTTAGGCCAAGTGGACTTTTCCATGAATTTAACTAATATCACACAATTGGAAGGAATATTATGCAAATCAATATTCTGCAAAATAAGCAAAGCGCTATGTGCCATTCCATACAATGAAACATTGAAGAACCTGAATCGCCACCTAGACCGTGACCAGGTGAAGAGCGCGTTCTGTGTAAACTAGTGCACCTGTATAGCCTAAAGCTGTGGAGAGTGCATTTAGTATCACTTGTGAAGGTTTCTGTTTTAAACCACACACAGTAAGAACCTCTATGCAGTATTGCGAAATGCAAAACTTATTAGTTTGGTATGCTGCGATCAGAAGAGAAACTGATTTCTGCAGCAATATAAGCTACTAAGTACTGTGATCTCAGTTCTTTCACTGCTGATTAAGCAACATCGTGTCTTATAGTAAAAAAGGAGGAATAAATATAACATGTACATTTCACGTCGCAACCCTCATGAGGTATTTAGTAGCCTGAATTATAAAGAATTCCGGATTTAGATCGGAAGACAGATTGTATTGCGCAGCAAAAATGACATCATGCCAATGATTCTGGCATTTGGTGCCATATTTATTTTTAGTTATTTCAGTTGGAATGTGTATGCATTGTCAGCGATATCACTTGACATGTTTTGGATTGGCTGTTTTCACAATTTAGTCAAAGTCGTGTTCGTCGGTAACGTTGTGGTTGATACGAAGAACTTGCTTAGCAGGAGTATATATTTAGAATCTGCGAAATACGAGGCTCTTGAACGCATATCTAAGCCTGGGGTGCATGCCGCCCTCTAATCTCATCAGGAAGTTTCCGGAAATCATTTACCAAGCGTGTTATGATTAATGTGAATTTTTTTGTACTGGAGGAACAGGGAATTTAAACCGGCGAAATATTCCGCATAAGAATGATGTCAGCAAAGAAGCAAGCATCAAGAAGCACTGTATTAGGAAGCACTGTCGCTCAACACACATAGACTACCAAGGAATAATTATAGGGATGATTTAACATTCTAGCAGTGTAATGAAATCTTTCTTCTAGTCTATATCTAAACTCTTTGATTATTGTGTACTACCAGTACCTTCATCAGAAAAGTTCATAATCATTATCCTATTTACACAAAATCATGGTGGCCGATATTCAAGCCTTCATAAGCTGCTTTTTCAGTGCAGATTCTCTGCGGGAGAGAGGTGTTCATATGAAGACCATACCAACTACTTATTTCCCGTTTTTTGATAAATGATAAGGGAAGAATTTCACACTTAAACTTCACTGAGCCTCAGCAAGTTCTATGTTTGAAGCTGTTGATTCTTTTTCCCTTTTCCATCTGTGGCACACGTGCTTAGCTAAGCAGGTAGAACAGCTCAGGAAAAAGGTGGCGACACTGAATTAGACTTGTGCTCCAGGGGACCTTTTCACGGCCATTGGAGAAACTGCTTGTGGTCTTGGCTTATGCAGTCAATTGCTGTGGCCTGAGCATCTATATAGAGGGCCATGGCCATGTCTAAAAAATCTTGTCTCCACAGGCTGCATAAAAAGGACAATTTTCTGAGCTAAGTCTTTTTCATAAAATAACTCATTTAAGGTGTATTCCTAGCTTTGCGACACAAAATTGCCGTGTGACTGGCCACTCAAGGTAATTTGCGTGAATTCCCGATCTTCTTTCTTGGAAACACACTTTTATGTAGCACACAATGAGCAACAGGAAGCTGCATGAGTAGGCTTTCATGTTGTTCTAGAACTTTCTCATTGACACTTTTCATCTAATTATTTGAGAAGATATTAACTGATTAAGAGTAATCATGCAATTAGGCAGAATGCAAAAGAATTTTGTATCTCCAAGCAACGACAAACAACTTTACTTTGGCTCTATCTAGCTACATGGCACTTACATATTTCTAAATCTTGGTGCATGATAGTTGGGACAACCTGTGGGTCAAAAAACAATATAGCAATTTTCATAATCGTGTGGTGCGTGCTATTGGTGGCTATGGCTGCTTAAAATTGATTTTTTCAATAAGAAGCAAGCAGTTTTCATGTTAAAATGTTTTGCACCAAGGGCATGCAATCTTGAAACTGAGCCAAAAGGTCAAGTTGTGTTCACTATTCAGATGTTTAACTAAGGAGCTGTAGAAATGGGAAACAGGACACAACACCTAATAAATGAATATAAATTTGGAAGTCTGAACTGAATAACAATCCAGTTTCTGAAAATGCAGCAGAAAGCCACCAGCTTATGGCGAGTACATCCTTGCTGTGTACTCAAAGTGAAGTACTTACCGCAATGCTTGGGCACCATATGGACGTAATAATGAACAACTTTAGGCAGAATATTTAAACCACTAATTGAATTGGGCGTTGAAGGTTCTTGATCTGAAATCCTCAACAACCTATTGTGGTGTTTAATGTGCTGAGCTCATTCTGTATTCTAAAAACCGGCTCTGAGAAAGCAAGCTCGCCTCCACAATTTCTCTGAAGGCAACATTAGTATAAGTCTCAAGATAGGGTTGACCTGCAGATAAAATGGACAATGCATGATATATTGAAGCTAGTTTCGCGAACTGTTTTGTGCTTCCAAGTCTTCCAGAATTCAGTTGTGAAAGCTTTCCCCACTACACAAATAAGCGATAAGAATAAAAAAAGAACTTCGACATGCTAACAATACGTTGGCCATTTGCAAGAAACCAGCCGTCTTTTTAGCTCCTAGCTTGCTTCGTGCAAATCTACTATTGCTCAGTAATTGCTTTGCCCAGTACCAGCCACTTTAAAATGCAATGTTTTCTGAGCCATTGCCCTCTATTTTTCTACATTGGAAATAGTTTACGATGCGTTCGCTGGCGTAGAGAAAGGGTACACAAAACACTGTACAACATTCCTTTCTAATATGTTTTGCTGGATGCCTTTCGCTGCGCCGGATGCAGGTGAAGCCAGTGGAAGTGCAGTTTCATGTAGCAGCTTGTCCTGGAGGCAGGGTGTATGCTGCATCAACTATTAGGTGTGATCAGATAATATTGATCCCGTAAACCTTTTTCTAGGTTTACGGGATCTAGGTACCGTAAACCTTTTTCTAGGTAGCGTGAAGTGCCTCCCGTGGCCAGAAACTATTCAAAAATATCTTGCGTTAGGTTCATGCAAATTTGGAAGTTGCATGACATATTTCACCTGATAAATTTTCATGATGCACCAGTGTGCAGGGTTTTATAGACAAAGCAAAATACATTTAGGGCAAATATTACACTGTGATGGTACGCAATAATGTGATTTCTCATAATATAAAAGGTGTTGCGGTAATGTTACAGCAAAAGATGACATTATTCAATCAGAGGCTTGTAAAACTTAGCATGCAAGGGCACCATTTGGTTAAACAATGGCCATGTAATGTCTATGTATACAAGGAATACCCATGCATTTCTGCCATTGCCCAAAAGAAATAAGTTTTCCCAGCTATGTCTGCGTCATGCAAGAGTAGAACTAAAGCGCAAATTTTATATGGTCACCCTAATAGGTACACCTCCGTTGAACTTCACAGCAAATCGACATGTTTATGCTAGCCGCCTACTATCCTGAACCTTACTGCATGCTTTGCAGAAAAATTATAGTTGTAACACTTAACTCAAAACAAGTCAGGACTGCTGAAAATTAGAACACATGTACAAATGTCCCTTGTCATGTGTAACGGCCTAATTGACTTGCTTCCACAACAGGCGCAAATTAAAATTACTTCTCCTTGTTTAGCATTTTGCCCTGCTAGACCACAATCTAATGACATCAATACATTAACATATTAACCGAGAGAACCGAATTTGGCTTATGTATTAACTCCTTCGCATACTGGCACAGCTAAACTATGTCACATGTGTTGCGATTATGAAGGGGTGCTTGTCAACCAGCCCTCCAATGTCACTAACAGTGATCACCAACACAGTTAATTCGATGGTCATGATCCAGGTAGCAAAATGTTGAGAGAAGAAATATCCACTCACTTCGAGAGCAACAATACTGCGATAACTTGAGAGAGATGGACACATTGCAGGCAGCAGACCTCTTCTCAGCTCCTGTAGGAGAAGCACAACAAGTCCTTCAGTAAACGAAAAGGATTCATCAGTAATTATAAGTTACCTTGTTGCTGCTGAGTATCAATACGAGCTGATTTTCATAAATATCTACTCTCCGATTTAGTAATAGAACTGAATTATTCGTAAAATGCAGTCTATAACGATTGCATTCGCTTCTCTAGAATGTACAATATTTTTTGCAACTGATACAACATTTACAGCTTGCTTACTGACACAAATGCCTTGAGTGCTCAGACATCATTGGAAGCAAAACGTCTTGCTGATCCGCAAGCAGTTGCACAAAGGAAACCCACAGCAAAGCAGCCAGAGCGAATAATTTTTTTGGTCATTACAATAAAAACGTGCACGCAAGCAAGAAAGTAACGATCCCACGAAGTCAGCCAGTGCTATTATCTCGAGCGTTAATTCTTTATTCTAACAGAAGTTCTTGCCGTATCGGATAGAGCATTATTGCGGTCGTGATCGAGCCAATTGCGCTGCCATGGAAATCGGTCTGAAAAGATAAGTGATCCTTTACCGCATTCATGCATCATTTTTGCCTTAAGATGCTGTCGCAAACAATATTTCTGTTTGTGACACCGGCTTACCGCACATCATTTGAACACCTACGTTATGCAAACCAAATAAAATTAAAATTGGCTTACCTTATGAGCAAGTTACGAGCGCGTGTAGACAGTTCGAACATCCGCTTAGAGCAGGCTATCGCGTGTCCAAGCACAGCTCCGTATGTGATACGGCTAGATAGGAGAGTTTGAATTATGCTTAGTGTGTCGTCCTCCTTGAGTCCGCTTCTTTGGTTTGTGATCCTCTTGACGAGGTGCAAACCTTGTGAAAGTGTTCTTTAGAGACGCGGGAGATCGGCCATCCCTGATCCGTCCTTGTGGATGTGAAGTCCGAGTACGCGAAGAGAGTTGACTGTAGGGATCTTTGTTCCATTGAGCGAGACGCTAGGATTGGGTTCGATATAGTTAGGTGGTCTGCCTCGTGTCCGCGCTCTCAGGACGAGAAGCTCCGACTTTTCGGGTGCGCATTGGAGACTGCAGCCTCTGAGGTAGCTTTAGGTAGTATGGACGGCTTCTTGTAGATTGCGTTCCTATTGTCCAGTAGTACGTGCTTTGGTCGAGAGGGTGACGTCTATGGCGTAAAGGGCATGGCATAGGTTTGGGCTGCCGTTCAGTTGTTTCGGTAGCTTGATCATTGCGATATTGAAAAGAAGGCGTCAAATAACTGATCCTTGTGGGGTTCCTTTGTTGGGTAGCCGAAATTTATCGCTGCGGAGGTTGCAGACGCCTACTCTTGCTGTTCGGTGTGTCAAAAAGCTGCTGATATAATTATAGATCCGGGCTCCACAGCATGTATCTTCGAGGTTGCGGATAATGGTTTTGTGGCTCACCTTGTCGAATGCGCCTTTTACGTCGATTGCCAGGATCGATGATTTGTATCTGTGATCGAGGTAGTCAAGCAAGTCTTCTTGAGGAGCAGGAGTAAGTCCTGCATGGATAGATGCTGTCGGAATCCGAACATGGCGTGCGGCAAGTGTCCGTTGTTCTCGAGGTATGGTGTTAACTGGTGGTGCACCATGTGCTCGAGGAGTTTGCCTACGCAATATGTGAGGGAAATGGGACGGAGGTTTTCAATGCGAAAAGGTTTGTTGGGTTTGGGGATCATGTTGACCTCCTAATGCTTCCAGGCTGGTGGTAGGTGCCTCTTTTCCCAGCAGTTGTTGTAGTACTGTAGTAGCGTTGTAGTGGTAGATTGCGGGATGTTGCGAAGGAGCTGATTAGCTATTCTGTCTTTGCCGGGACTGGTGCTTCTAATGAGTTTGGCTAAGGCTGCGTGGAGATCTGCCTGGGTGAATGGGGGATCGAGATCTGGGTTTGGCACCCCGTCGTACGCTTTTCCGCTCACTGATGAAGTCGCTGCTAAGTTTTTGCTGAAGGGGTGTACGGTAGCGCGATTAAAAGACGGGATAAAAGAAGACACACAGGGACACGCACAGCGCTAACTTCCAACAATATTTATTATCGTTTATTATCTTCTTTTGTCCCGTGTTTTATTCACGCTACCGTACATCCCTTGAAGATGCATTACCAACAAGCCCACATTGCAACCCTCGCGAGTTTTGCTGAAGATCATGCTCCGATCCATCGTGATTGTGGATCAGCCTGCGTAGGTCTTGTCTCTGTTGCATTTTGATGCGATGGGTAGCTAAGAGTTCGCGTAGGACACGCCAGGTTTTCTTGGCGCTGAGTGTCCCTTGTATGCAGTCGCAAAAGGTTTGCCGATTTCGCCTGCTAAGTTGCTCCGCGTAATCTTGCGCCTGTATGGTCAGCCGGGCAATTCGCTTCTTAAGTTTTTTATTGAGCTTTTGTCTCTTCCACCTCTTCAGGAGGCTTCTTCTGGCCTCCCAGAGATCAAGGAGATGCGGGTCGACTACGGGGGTGTTGATGCTTAGCTGGATGCTCGTGGTGTGGTTTTCTGCGGTGATGAGAATACCCTTGCGCCAATGGTCGATGTCGTCGATTGTTGTGTTGCCGCTGAGGTTGTCTCTGAAGGACTTCCAGTCTGTTAGTTGAGCAACTCCAGTCTTGGTTGGTTTCCGGTTATGCGCGATGTCAAGTTGGATAATGTGGTGGTCGCTTCTGAGCGTCTCCGAGAGTCGACTCCGCTCGGCTCAGTGGATGTTCACTGTGAACGTAAGGTCCAGGTTTGTGCCCCTGGAGACACTTTTCCCGACTCTCGTGGCCTGCAGTGGGTCAATCTAGATGGTCAGCCTGTGTTGTTGAGCACAGAGCACAGATTATAGAAAAAAGATAAAGTCTGAGTTGCGGTTTTTCATTTTTTTTCGGGTTTAAATTGAAAACGCGGATGGATACTAATTATATTACCGCCAGAATATTTGGCCGAGCCAGACTGTGTATGAGTGTAGTTCTACAGAAGAGAAATAGCTTTTTAGTTCTAAGAAATCCTTAGATTACTTTATTCAAGAAAAACTGGTCAACTGGTCGTGCGCGAACCATTCTAAGCGGTGTTTCAGTAGACCTTCACATTGACGAAAATATACACGCCTTGATCTCTTTCCACGTGTGATGTTCTTGTAGGCATTCCAGCAGTCTAACTGAAAGGCTTTATGTAACGACGAGTGCCTCACTCGAAGATCGTAGGTGAATTGTATTCCTGAAAATGAAAAGACTAATATGACATTGAATTTAAGAAAATTATAATAGCACAGCAGTAGCTGAAGCTGACGTTATGAGAATACTTATCATAGTAATTCCATAACATAACCAAAAATATTGTCAATTTTCGTTGTAACTAGCAACGAATAGTGTAATTTTCCCGCACTCCAATGAAATAAAAGGTGGGTTCAACTGTTGTTCAAGCATCAAACTCATTTATTGCAATAGAGTCTGTCTATCACGACGCATTATCGTGTTCAATATGAGCTGCAACACGCGAGCCGTGGCCACAGCGACGCTCTCAAGAGAAGAAATGAAGCAGATCCCACGCACTCTGAAAACCAATTTTATGCGAAACATTTTGCTGCTAGCTGACTCCATCGCATTGTATGGGATAGTGCAAAGCGTTACCAGGCCGAACAACGTGTTCCTGTGAGACGAAAAGCTATGCATCTGACGCGTGTGTGTCTTTCACAACTGGCGAAGGTGGCGACGATCGTGTGACACCGACGACATGATTTCTACTCCACAAGTTCGACGCGAGCTTACGACATACCGATTATTGGGTTAACAAGGGCATCAGGCAAGCTTAAGCGAGAGAAAAATGGACAGCGACGGTCATCAGCGACCTCATTTTATACAATCTTACGTACACCGGTGTGCAAATGTATAGGACGCATGGGAGTGAGTGCCAAGCTGCATCGACGGGCCATCTTCTGGCGCGGTGGTTGTTGTCGTGACTAGCGCTCAAGGGACACGGTCCATGCGCGTCCCATCATATCTGCCAACATGTCTTCTTTCCTTTCTTGACGAGATACGCAGCTCACCAATATACGGTCTACGGTGCCGAAATGGCGAAGCTATTTACCCTTTTTTTTTTCTAGGCAGCATGGCGCTGGCCACTGATCAATCGTCGCAGCTCATATTGAATGCAATAGTTAATGCCTATCATAGCAGTAGTACTGCAGTCAGTGACAACGTAACTTTCGAACATACACTGCTGTGGGACACAAAGAAAAATAAAGACAAAGAAAGGGAAATGCCCGTATGTTTCCCGTTTGCTACCTAATATAGGGGATGGGGAAAACGGCAAGAAAGGAAAAGGAGAAATAAGGTAAGCAGTAGTGATGTGCGTTCGATTGCACAAGTGTGCTTAACGAGCAATCCAAGATGGTGGTAATGCTCAGTAGTGTTCGAAATGTGCAGCAGTGCTCTTCACAACCTATGACCGATGCTGCACGTAACTCAAAGAGTATTTGTGTACATTTAGCAGGTACGTTCCAATTTCTATGTTGAATTCTCCGTGACATAACGGCAAAGATGAACGACTTTCGGTATTGGCGTTTCTAGGAAACTGCATTCTGGTGGTGAATAGTTCCGAGCACAGATGCCGTGCGGTTTTGCAGGCGCACCTTCCGCAGAATTTCTAGGTTGTGACCGAGCGCCGTACCTTGTGTCAAAGTGCCACATAGCCATTCGGAGATATCACCCAAGAATTGAGTAACCACAAGCATAAGGAATTCTCAAGTACATTGGGCATTTATTATCATACTATACGAAAACAGTATTGTCTGTTGTTTGCGATATCTATTCCCATACGTCCCCCTTCTTAATGTCAGCGTGTAGCTCAGAACCTGCCTCAAATCACGATACGCGGCTCTTGCGTTACAGTGCGTCTCGAATATAAATGAGCATTACCGCCTGACGTTTGAATCCTATAATGTATGTCTCCATTTCCTCACCCAGCCTAACTTCCTGTCATCGTCAAGGGCGCTTGCCTTCCCTTGGCACCCATTCCGTAATCGTTTGGTCCACCGGTTATCAGCCGTACGAATTTATAGTCAACTAAAATATTCGCTATCCCCGTTTGTTCTCTGATCCATGCTGCTGTCTTCCTGTCGTTTAACTTTACGCGTAACATTTTTCATTCCATCGCTATGTGCGCGGTCCTTGCTTTCGAGCTTCCTTGTTAACTTCCTAGTGTCGGCACACTATTTTAGTACCGACAGAATACAATGATTATAAGCTTTTCTTGTCAATGACAGTGGTAAGCCAAGATTTTGTAGGCCCTGCCGCATGCACTGCATTCCACTTCTATTCTGCGGCAAATTTCCTTCTCTTCAAAAGATTCCTCTGTGAGTAATTGACCTAGATGATTGTACTCCTGCACAGACTATACAGCTTGACTGGCTTTATTGAATTATTGTTTCCTTCCCAGGCTATTTAACATTACCTTTCTCTTCTGCGCTTTAATGCCCAATCCTATTCCTACACTTTAACTTCTTTTTCATCATCATGATCGTCATCATCATCATCAGCCTGGTTACGCCCACTGCAGGGCAAAGGCCTCTCCCATACTTTTCCAACTACTCTGGTCATGTGCTAATTGTGGCCATGTTCCCCCGGCAAACTTCTTAATCTGATCCGTCGACCTAACTTTCTGCCGCCCCCTGCTGAGCTTCCCATCCCTAGGAATCCAGTTCGTAACCCTTAATGACCATCGGTTATCTTCGCTCATAACATGTCCTGCCCACGCCCATTTCTTCTCGATTTTTCTCGATTTCAACTAAGATGTCATTAACTCGCGTTTGTTCCCTCACCCAATCTGCTCTTTTCTTATCCCTTAACGTTACCCTCATCATTCTTATTTCCATAGCTCGTTGCGCCGTCCTCAATTTAAGTAGAACCATTTTCGTAAGCCTCCAGGTTTCTGCCCCGTACGTGACCACTGGTAAGACACAGCTGCTGTACCATTTTCTCTTGCGGGATAATGACAACCTGCTGTTCATGATCAGAGAATGCCTGCCAAACGCACCCCAGCCGTTTCTTATTCTTCTCATTATTTCAGTCTCATGACCAGAATCAGGGGTCACTACCTGCCCTAAGTAGATGTATTCACTTCCAGTGCCTCGCTACATATCGTAATCTGCTCTTCTCTTCCGAGACTTTTAAACATTACTTTAGTTTTCTTCAGAATAATTTTTAGACCCACCGTTCAGCTTTGCCTCTCCAGGTCAGTTAGCATGCATTGCAATTGGTCCCCTGAGTTACTAAGCAAGGTAATATCATCAGCGAATCGCAAGTTCCTAAGGTATTCTCCATTACTTCTTATCCCCAATTCTTCCCAATTCAAGTCTCTGAATACCTCCTATAAACACGCTGTGAATAGCATTGGAGAGGTCGTATCTCCCTGCCTGACGCTTTTCTTTATTGGGATTTTGTTGCTTTCTTTATGGAGGACTGCGGTGGCTGTGGAACCGCTATAGATGTCTTTCATTATTTTCACATATGGCTCGTCTACACCCTGATTCCGTAACGCCTCCATGACTGCTGAAGTTTCGACAGAATCAAACGCTTTCTCGTAATCAATGAAAGCTATATATAAGAGTTGGTTATATTTCGCACATTCCTCTATCACCTGATTGATAGTGTGAATAGGGTCTATTGTTGAGTAGCCTTACGGAATCTTCCTGGTCCTTTGCTTGACAGAAGTCTAAGGTGTTCCGGATTCTATTTGCGATTACCTTACTAAATACTTTGTAGGCAACGGACAGTAAGCTCATCAGTCTATAATTTTTCAAGTCTTTGACGTCCCGTTTCTTATGTGTTAGGATTATGTTAGCGTTCTTCCAACATTTCGGTAGGCTCGAAGTCATGAGGCATTACGTATACAGGGTGGCCAGTTTTTCTAGAACAATCTGGCCGCCATTCTTTAGCAAATCTGCTGTTACCTGATCCTCCCCAGCTGCCTTGCCCCTTTGCATAGCTCCCAAAGCTTTCTTTACTTCTGCCGGCGTTACTTGTGGGATGTAAAATTCCTGTAGACAATTCTCTCTTCCGTTATCCTCGTGGGTGCCACTGCTAGTGTACAAATCTCTATAGAACTCCTCAGCCACTTGAATTATCTCATCCATATTAGAAATGAAATTGCCGCCTTTGTCTCTCAACGCATAAATCTGATTCTTGCCTATTCCTAGTTTCTTCGTCACTGCTTTTAGGCTTCCTCCGTTACTGAGAGCATGTACAATGCTATCCATATTATACTTCTGTATGTCAGCTATCTTACGCTTGTTGAATAGTTTGCAAGGTTCCGTCAGTTGTATTCTAGCTGTAGGGTTAGAGGCTTTTATACATTGGCGTTTCTTAATCAGATCTTTCGTCTCTCGCTATAGCTTATACTTTCACTTACGCTAGTCTTACACGATTGGCAGGTGCAAGTTGGAATCAGCTAGCTCAAGACAGGTGGTGTTGAAGGTCGCAGGGGGAGGCTTTCGAAGAGCACTGGGCAAGAAAGTAGGCTACTGCTACTGCTGCTGATGTGTAACCACTGTTCGTTCTTTTTACATATCCCTCTGTAACACCCATGGTAATTATCCTATCTGGGTGCGGCAGGGATTCAATAAAACCGTTACCTTATTTTAAAGGACACGAAGTGTCGTGAATCGTAAAAACATAGACTGCAAATAATATTTGCCAGATTTCACGCAGTACCACGTGACTAGGCGCTTGCGCGGAGCTAATTACTGCCATCAAACATTCTACGAAGGAATCATCGGTGCTGCATGCAGATGGAAGGCACGAACAGCACAGATGGATCGAATACAATAACTTTGGCTTGCACTTTTGCAGACATTTATTGCCTGTTAAAGGAATGAAGCAAATGAAGCCATGAGATATGCCATAAATAATACTTGACATGTTCTATGGTTGGTCAGCATTATTGCTGTTGACAGCGCTGAGAGGAAGGCCTTTTGGCGGCGGATGGCCATGTGTTGAAGACGGCGGATGCAACCAACCTCTATCATTGATTCTTAGGACATATTGTGACGTATTAGTGACTGGGACAAACACAGTAGCAAAACTGTAAATGGCGAAACTAAGCCTTTATTGGGCAAACTTTGCCCTCCATAGCAAGTTACGCTAAAAGCACAACTATAGGGGTCAACACAGTCGGCGATCGTCGGAAATCTGATCAGCGGGTCAAGCGCGTCGACTTTTATACATAAGTAGTCTGATGTTCCAGAGTAATCGCTGGGACCCACGTGTCTTCCACAAAGTTCTACACCATTCGCGTCGCGTATACATGTAATCAGGTTACACAAGGTTTGGTGACAACAGACCGCGGATAGAACCACCGATCACGTTCGAGAAACTTCCGATACAGGCAGGCACGTCCTGCGCTGTGCGATAACATTTGTTAGGTGGTGAAATGGGCTCACCCGATAAAGATAAACAGGTGCACGTGTCAATACTCATGCGCATTCGGCTTATTCGGCCAATTCATACCCCAACAAGAATGTTTTGTCATTCGCGGGGTTCTAATCGCCCAAAGAATTTCCAGGAGCTTTTTTTTACGATCACTGCCGGACAGAGAATTTTCGCCTCCTCCTACACAAGCAGAGGATGGGATGCATGCATGCAGCAGAAAGGCTTGTGTGGCCGGAAATGACTGTCCGCTCCAGAATTCCGAGGATAAGTTGTATGGTCTCTGCTGTTCGACGCTCTATTTATCGGTGGTGAGACTTCAGGACCTCCTTTTCCTTTCGGAGCCACAAGAACTGCATACCATGGTCTTACGAGAGCTGCTTCATTTCATTTGAATGGCGTTCTTAAATTAATTGCAGGCATGAGTAATGGTGTGTATACCAATATGCTAGCCTTTCGTGAGTGTCTATCTTCCGGGAGGTGGTTAAGGACTGGGATAAGAATAACAGTATTTTAAGCTTCTCAGGTGAGATACTTGTGCTAATATTTCATCCTGTCATGGCAGCACCAGCTCTTTACTAGTCAAGCTATTGCACGAAGGAGAAACCATCACATTAAGGAGATGTTATTTCCCTTTAGTACATCTTCACGAAATAAGCACGCGACGCCATCGCTCGCTGACCACTCTTCTCAGCTCTCCAACGCTCAGCTTTGTATATTTCCACGAGTGAAAAGTAGTTCTTTTTGATCGATAACACTCATAGACGCTTTTGCCTTTAGTCTCCATTAGGATTTTTTGACGTCGTCCTGCCACGTGCGGCTTTCTAAGTAAGTGCTCTCACTTCGAACCGGTCAATAACATATGGTGCGCCAAGTTAGCGCCGCCATCTTTGCCAGTACCTTCACAACCGAAGCAGCAAGGCCTGAAGAAAAACCACCGGCCATAAGTCATGGCAAAATAAGAAGAATATGCTTGGTGGCGCAACCCAGCGCCCCGCTTCAAAGGCCATGATGAAAGCAGTCATCCATCCAACAAACCATAAAATACAACTATAGGAACACCAAACTTTGCATAATTTGAAGACATCAGATAGACTTGACTCAAAGTGGCAAAACGTAGGTACCTGAAAAGCAAAACGGCTCAAGAACACGAGAACGTTTTAACGGGTGTACCAAGAGGTAAATAACTTGTACGTATTAGATCATGAAACATCTCAGTGTGTACCGGAGCTTCAGTTATGTTTCACTTGAGTCGGTTGAATGTGTAACTGTTACTAATCGATCATGGTGGCGAGGCATAACATAAACGTAGACTAAGGCAAGCAACACATTGAGAGAAAGTAAGTCGAGTATATGCCGAGACACCACCTATCCTTTTGAATATTCCTCAATAAAGTGTAGTAATAAAAGCCAGTTTCTTCGCTACATCCACCCCAATTTTAGCGCGATTCGCGGCGTGTTTTTGCCTGACATTCATTTCAGAACATACTCCGCCGACTAGACGACTGTCAACTATTCATGCAGGCACTAATTGAAGAGCATGCTTAGCGGAAATCAGCCAGCAACACAATGAAGAATGTCACGTTTTCATTTGTATGGGCGGACTGAGCCGCGTGAACACAATACTTAAATATTTTGGCAGCTCTTTCGGGACACCTGACCTACGATATCGTTAGAGAACGCAAGTGGTTGGTGAGCATCACGCGCGAGACCTGAAGTTTGCCATTAAAATGCAAATACAAACGTTTGTGCAAGTTTTGAATTTGTGCATCCAGACATGTCCTTAGTTTTTGTAGAACTTCCATCAACAGGAGCTTCTTTTTGTATTAAACTGGGATGCATTAGTCCATCATTTCGGTTTCTTGTTTTTGTGTGAATGTGAACGATATTACGATGTACTATAAAGTAACAATGGCACGACCTTTGCTTCATGCTGTTGTTGGGAAATTTGAACTCGCGTTGTCGCACACCTCCAAAGCAGTCTTAGTACCTTCGACTCGCAAAGCACCTTCTTTCTTGTGCCTTGTCTGTCAATGTCATGAAAAAAAATGATTGACGGGTTATTCAGAAACACGTTAAACGTGTATTGTTTAATTTACCGTTCATATATTATATATGTTGAAGGAACACCAGGGCTTCTTCATTGTATGTCACATGGTGTACCTAGTCTGAGCAACAGGGGTTCTTTCAGACTCCGCTTACAGCAACAGCCACTTTTGACAAACTTAGAGCTGTAGGAATGAAAGGACGAAACAAAACTATGTGTTCTTCGAAGTCTTAAAATCGATAGCGCATTTGGCGATGCATTACAGAAGTGTCACCTGCACCAATTTTTAAAAAACAGTTGATTGGCTCAGCAGGGGCAGACAAAAGTACCTTCTTCTGACCAGAATTTGGTTTGCACACACACAAAAAAACAGGATCTAGAGTGCCACTTGACGCATATTAGAAGATAAATGTGTGACGTTTTAATAAAAATGAGTAAAGAAGAAGCAACGAACAGTAACTCATTCCTTCTTTTATTTTTACTTGCATGGAACTACTCCAGATTAGGCATTTATACGAATTAAAGATAAATGAGCAAGACCCACCCATGCTGAATGGAAACACCAGTGAAATGTTTCGTTTTTCGATTCTCTTGGAGACCAATCACCGCCGCCAAGTTCCACATATTCTTTTAAAGCTACAACTGGTACTGCGTCGCTTTCTCTAATCGACACCCTTTTAGGCAACGTGCGAGATGAGAGAGCAGGTGTCACCTATGCCAATGTGGCGTATATATTCTGCTGCAGCCAAGCACTTGTGCGTTTTCGCCGCAGAGTGGATGGCGTAATTGTTAATGGCAATAATCAGTCGGTGCGGTGCATTACACATACTCTCCTCATTTCTTGCTCCATGCTACTCCTCCCCCAATTCCGTTTCCTAGCCTCACCATGGGTTCATATTTCCTTGCTCGTCTTAACACTCCAACCGACACAGCATCGAAACCAGTGCAAGATTAAAAACAAAATTTTTCTTTGATAATCACAATGCAGCGCCACTGATACAGGCGTCGTCTCTCGTGTTGAATGTATCCTATACTAATTAGAAACAATATACGTACGGATATTTCCGTTCAGAATTGCGAACACAGCGCACTCATCATTCTCTCCTTGGTAATGTATTATCTCTGTGTCGTAAAAACCACCACCTGCATTGAAGACACAATTATAGGCATCACTAAAACTTGTAAAAATAATGCTTGGTTAAACCGGTAAGTTCCGAAAATATGTGGCTGCATAAGCATACATATTTTTGGGGCAGCAATGTTATGGTTTTACATTTGGATGGTATTGTAACAGTTTTAAGAGTTCTGCTTGTTTTTCTGAAAAGTTACAATTTCTGCTATTAACAGGTTGGGGATTTATGGTGACGAAACCAGATGCAGATCCTCCATGACATGTTGCGACGTTTTAAAACAAACAAGGTTAACACGAAAGCTAAGCGCAAATTGAGAATAACAGAGAACTGGGCGAGTTAGTTTAGGTTTATTATAATAAATGGGTCGAGATGAAATAGGAATTTCCCAATCCGCCTGGCCTAAGGATGGTAAAATTAGCACCTCAGTCACCATTACAAGTATCCATACTAGGAACCTATTTTGCTGAATTAGACATTGTGTGCCTCAGAATGGTTACTTGTAATCGCAATATTTTTTCTTAGCGAGACTCTCATGGACTGGAGAGATGAATGACACATACAGGATATTTTTTCATGTGTTCAGCATTCATAGGTTATATGTCTATCAATCTATTAATTGGTCGAGCTTTTTTTGTGAAAAAACCAGATGCAAATCATCCATGATATATTGGGGTCACTTGGTATATGTGACTGGATATGCGCCGATGTTCAATGAACCTCTTTGATGGCAATTTCGGCTCACTTGCTCTGCACCACTGGGTATGTGCCCCTATTCAATGAATCTCTTTGGCGTCTACTAAAGCAACTGTGTGCTGCACATTATGTGCCATTCTTTAATGAACAACATTTATTTAAACTTTCTTTGGCCCTGGGCAGAATCGAATCCACGTCATACATAATCATATGAAATTGTCTGAAGGCGTATTTACACAACCGCCATCTGCAGACTTCGAAGCGCTGCCGCTGAATGACGCAGCGTGTCCAGGAGGAAGCGCCAGACAGGACTATGGTGCATGCACAGCTCATACATTACTAAACACTGCGGTGGAAATCTGGTATGTCGCTACCAGGCCTGAGCGAGAATACACATAAATTGTATCGCGATGCACATTATGATACTTGGGCCTTATGTATTCGAGATAAAGATAGAAGTGGTTTAATTTTGTCTGATACGACACTTTACATCTCTATCTTATGATATTTCGGCACATTACTTAATTTCTAACAGCAGCTTCACCGCAGGCCCACTGCAGGTTACCACTTCTCTTGCGAATGGCGTTAACTTTGACAAGACAGCTCGATCTTCTTTCTTTTCGAGTTTCCTCTGTTAAGGTCATACCAATTCCCGAATGAATATTCGTACACTGGAACGTATGGTATTGCATGTCAAATATTTTTTTCAGGGGCTATACCATCAATTCAAACCAGCTTGAAGATTTTGCCGCAGTCGACTGCCTCTAAAATGTGCCTAAAGTGGACTTAGAATTTTGCTCGTCTCTTCAGATGTTCAACGAAACTAATCTTCATTGTATTACTGGGAAGTAAACTAGGTCCCCAACTCGAACTAAACCAAGGCTTGAGCTCAACTAAGTTACTATATCTACTGTTAGTGTGTTTCCCGTTCAACGCGCTGTCGTTCATTCGTGTGGTCCTCAGTCATCCGGCTCAATATGACGAACTTAAAATTTTGCATATTGGAGGCCATTTAGGGCATTCAGAAGCATTGGCGTGAAGCTTTTCTTTTTGCCATATGGCTTACGTCCTCCTGCAGCATCTTTGGAATCAACCGGGACGGTGGCACAACGTGAAATGCAAAACCAACGCTAAGCAAATAAAGTGAAACACATTCAGGATCGGATTCGGGCGCGTCCTTCACCATACTGTTTCTGCTCTGTGGCGCTTTTCTACCGCTGCCATGCACAAGCACGTCCTCTGCACTTATTCAACACGTTTTGATGCTGAATAAAAATACCGTTTTCGCTCCAACACTGCCATTAAGGTTTCGCATTCACTTCTTAACTACAAACATTCAAAAAAAGAAAGCCTCTTCCTGCCCTTGACTTTTGAACACGACGTTCAACGTGTGATGCTGACGGAGAATGCGCTTTTCTGTTCACATGGACGGAACGCTCAGTGGCAGCCAGCGAAAGAGGCACAATATGTCTAGGGTTATCTGATTTTTCAAGCAAACCAGGTGACCGCAGTAGTACCAACTCTTGTATTTGCTCCAGGAAATATGGAAGTGAAAACCAGGACATGCGCGTGTTCGAATGCCCAGAGCTTTGGTGGTCTGCGCGACAACTTCTTTTTCGTTTCCAAGTCTGCCAGCCAGGCGATTCCTCTGCCGCTGTCACATAACCTGGTCCGTTGAACTCTGTGCGATTGTTGCTGAGCTTTCTCACGGCGCATCAATGACGTCTTACGAGACAACGTTAAAATAGGCGCATGCATTCAGCAGCTACTGTGATTGATAACGTGCTCAAACAATGTCTCAATGTGAAAAGCTGAGCATGAAGCTCGTGTGCCTTTTATTTTGCTTGCAAATTTGATGTGCTAGGTCACACTATTCGTGGGGTGCATATTTGGAAGAGAAATCCCTGTCAGCCAAACAATGCAAAGGTGCAGTACGGGTGGAAGAGGAGCGTTCTGCAAGCGACTTTGCCCATTCTTGGAAACTGCAAGAAAGCTAGGGCGCAACAATCGTATTGTTATAACCAACCCATCCTCAAGCACAATTTCTTCCCGTGTATATGGCCTTATTATTTGTTTTGGTGACAGGCACCACTTTTGAGTTACATCAACCCCATACTTCGGTAATGAGCTTCGGTAATAGGCAAGGATAATTTTTTTGTGTATTCCTTACGACTTGGCAGCTTAATATTTATGTCACTAAAAATCAGTTCAGTTTGCTATTCAATTAACCTGTTGACGTTATTGACGTCTAGTACCTGGCCTAATCCCGCTATGATTGTTATGAATGGTGGGCTTTGTTTCCATATTTCATATTTCTAGCACTGAAATGCTATGATAACGAATGTATAAGACACATTATTATCACATATGTTTCATCCTGAAATACATATCCAAAACGTCAAACTTCTATATGAATGATTTTACTTTCTGTTAGAATCTGCATGCAGTGAAAAAGAAATCAAATTTAAACAGATACTTTGCAGTCAACTCGCGAGCATAACAGCAGAAACCTTGCCAACCAATTCCGTGTTGGTATTCCAGAAAACCACCTTGACCTTCGTAGCCGCTCCTCAGGTATTGAAATGCCCAAGTAGTGAAGAATTCGACGGAATACCGCCTGGTCAGGTAAAAGCGTTGTTGGAAAATGAAGCAGGTCAGTGACCAAGGTAAAAAATAGAAATAAGATTACGTTTCGGGATCGGTACGGGTGCCTTGTTTACAATGGAATGTCTGCCAAGCACACAAAAGAAAAACTTGACAACGAGGCTTACTCTCGAATGGATAATCATTCAAATGACAAATACCACGATCAATAGATCATCGGGCTCTTTAAACTACGTGTACTCCTGGCCTTTGCGTCATGTGCCGAACGTTATTAAAAAACCTTGTGCTTAGCCGACGTTCAATTGTGGGGAAGGAATGCGTACGGATCCCGAAACATCATTTTATGTTTATATTGGCCTTGGCCAGTGACCTGCTTCATTTTCTAACAAGGAAATGGTCAAACAATTTATTTTTTACTGAAATCCAACTGAGAAGTCCATCCGTTCTTAATCGAACTGTGATTTAGTATAAGAACACATAAAATAAACCGTGAAGATCGTTCACAGCTTACGATTACTTCTTTGAAGCAGAGACCATTTATATAGAACCATGGGTATAACTTGAATAAAAAAAAAGTGCTGTGCCTTTGCGGCCAGTTCAAATCAGCTATACCAACCTGTAAATCACAAAGTGTACATAGATTCGTAATGTACTACATTCCTAAATTCATTATTACAGTAGGAGAAGCGAGTACACTAACGGATAATCCAACTTTCTAGCGATTTACTTGAACAGAATGTCTCCTCCCCCCCCCCCCCCCCCCAATACAATACTAGCACTTCATTAGAGCTACGCGCCTAGCTGATTGATTATTATTTATTACTTGTTTTCAACACATGTAGAGTGATCGTAATAAAAGCGTGCAGTTATCGGTGACGGTTGTTGCCCGTTCTAGTTTGATATTTTTGCTGGTTAATTCTCTGGGAAAAAATATCAGAAAATTATGAGAAAGTATTGGCGAGTTCGTGCCGTTGGGTTTGTGCCAGGCAATGACTTACTACAGTTACTTACCTTTGTACTTGGTATCCATAGAATCATACATATTTCGGGCAATGGGCTTAAAATCCCAATGACGAAAGATTCCGAATAATGTTTTTCTTTCCCACAATCTGTAGATAACAGAACTTCTTAAACACTGACCGGTATATTTTTAAAATTTACTGATAAAATTCGTACTTGTATCTGTTAAGGTAGTCTCTATAAAATACAGTCGTATTATCTGTTATGTTATACTTCTCATCAAGTTGGCAGGGACGACGAATAGAGGCAGTGGTGTTTAGGGTCCAGATTATTTCATTGGTGTTGAGAAACTGAAAAGAAGAGCATAACGTTTCATGTGCACGCATTTAACGAATTTGAATACGGAATTCTTTCAGAGTAAGTGATGCCCAGCCAAATCAAACACGCAGATACTCTGATAAGATGTTTTATTCATATATATATATATATATATATATATATATGCCTGTTTATGGTACTGAGTACATACGCTTGTACGCGCACGCTGTAACATGTATGGCATTTAAAAGACAAGTCTCCCCAGTAAATGTAGTGCAGAAGTGGTGCAGGATATCCGGGTGACCCAGATAACCTTCGCAAAGGTATAAAAATATTCTGAAGCAATCTAGGTGGACGTAACCAAATGCATGTCTTTGCGTATCGTATGCAGAAACTATTTTTCTGCCCTCCCTAATGGCACACTCGATGAGGTATAGCAAATTATCTCTGTGGTTTTCAACAAAGTGGACGAAAGTTTATGAAAGGAAAAAAAATTGTCATCCAACCGAATGTAGCGTGAAGCTGCAAAAGACACCCCCAAGTCTTTTTGAGAAATCCCGAACCAGGAGGTTTTGAACTGCGAAGCTTTCTTTCAGAGAAAGCTCGTGTGAGTTTCCTTCGTAACTTCGTGCTTGATTTCTTGAATAATAGTTTCCCCTTTTCACGCACAATCGAGTGTAATAACCAAATTGGCTAGTAGAGTCTTGGTCAGACACATTTTTTTGTCAGTTTTTGTTTTCGTTCAGCTCAGATGCGGTTCAACTCCTTAACAAAAATAAAGGTTGAAATTAGTTCGAACCGGTACGTGTTAGATTTCATAACCAAAGAATATTTAAAGAAAAACAATATCGGCATCTTTTGTATAGAAATTTGTCGGGGCTTCTGAACTGCACGAAGAAAATACATAGATTGTATGCGTAAACCACCAGTACATAAAAGTGTTATTTAGTTTCAACCCAAGCCTTTGAGTCTATTAGAAGTGCAGAACTAATTAAGTGGGTCAATAAATGCGTCACAACTAAATGCGATGCGTGCAATGCTATTTAATCTCAATTCAGTGGTGTCACGAGAAGTAAACCGATGTATGAACTTTGTCGATGGAAGAGTGGCGATGAGAGGTGTTTCCACAAAGGAGTCTAATACATGAGTATGGCAATATTTTTAGGCATTTTACACTTCTGGTATCCCAACGACATACATAGTCTGGAGGTATGGCAATAATGGGCCCATATCCAGTCGCACATACCCCATAAAGATAATTAATTATCGAAATACAACATGCTTAGCAAATCCATGTCACATGAACAATAATTTAGCAAAATTATTAAGAAGTATGAGTGTAGTAAAGATACCTATTAGCTGGAATTTTATTTGTTGTTCTTGTTGTTTACAGCTCTCATGTCATCATTTCTTCTTCTTTAGGCAAAACAGGGATGGGCTCATTGACACTACTTTATTAGTCAGTATTCCTAATATACTATTGGTGCAATCGAGTAGCAAATATTAAACTGCCCAGGAAAGGCAGAAGCAAAATATCAAAAACAAAATAAAAGAAAAGAATTCGGTGAACATCAAGCGTCGTTCTTCCTCTAAGAGGTCCGTCAGCTTCAGCTATTGATAGGAGCCGACATTATATATACATGAGGTTTGTTCGTGTTTCAGTAGGTGAAACAACGTGTTTCTCATTGGCAAATTATTTTTTCGGCCGACTTTCCACTTGGGTATATCAGCCCCCATGTTTGAGATAAAGAACCATACCGCCGCACAAGGCCCTTATTCCTATCTCAGATTTACAATAATCACAGTCAGCACCACAGCTAGTATGAATGAACTGGATTAAAATAGTCTCATAACATTCTGATGAGGCTGCCGCAGCAAAGGCGACAACTTTGTATAAAAGCAAAAGCAGAACAGAAGGACTTGTTAGAAAAACTACTCTCAGAAGATCCAAATTAGGTTTCACGAAAATACGGACAAGCGACACAAGTGCACTTAAGTGCACTTGTGTCACTTGTCCGTATTTTCACTGTCACTTGTCCGTAGTCAGGAGAAGCCCATATGGGACATCTTCGAAGCTGGCACTCATTTGCAAAGGTAAGAGTTTTGGTACTGCAGGATAAGATGCATTTCAGAATCGCTTTTCAGGTGCGACACGTGGAAAAAAAATGTTAACATATTCCATCTTTCGGGGGCCTGCACAGTCATTACCTATCTTCGACTCAAGATTAATCTTGAGCCCGCAAGAATCCATCCCACAAGTGTCAGCAAGTTTGCAGCCATGAGCGCACCTCCGCAGCAGCATAATCTTTTCCTGGATCATCCGCAAAAGACATGCTTTCCCACGCAATTTTTACATTTACAACTCTAATTGGGACCGTTGGTAAACAAACATTCGCTTTAGAACCACGCTCTCTAACTAGAAGGCAACACGTCTTTTCTAGCGCACCTACTTTGGAGCTTGAGGAAAGATGAACACACAGCTTGAAGGTGCTCCGAAAGGTTTGAATATTTAACGGTCATTAGTTTCAAACATTCGCAAGTTCATATTCAGGTGACTGCCCGCCGAACTTCGTGCTATAGCAGTGCTGTCAACTGAAAATTACGGGAAGATAGTGTACGTTTACGAAGGAGGGAGTACAGTTGAGCCACAATTGAAGGCAATGCAAAGTTAAAAAGCTCCAGAAACGGCAGGGCCCATGAACGAAAACTTGTTATTTCTTTTTCTATTGCGTTCGGGAACGCTCTGTGCTAGCTGCATATGGCGCTAAACTAAAGCTTTTTTTTCTTGTTTTCATTCTTTTGGTGCAGGTATGGTTGTATCGTGCGTATAAGCTACATAACGTGAAATTATGAAATACACACCATGCAAGACGCAATTTTAGGACCTGCGTTGTTCGCTCGGCAGCCCAATAACGACCAAAAACCATATTTATTAGAATTTATCTTGCACTGTATATTGTCAATCATTTTTTTTTTTCTTTGAGCAGTTTGGCTAACGCTAGCTAACGCATGGTATACCGTGTTCGCGAGTGTCAATTTCGGGGCCACACTTCCTATAAGGGAAATGTAGTACGTTCTACGGTACATCTAATTCAGAAGCTGTGGCCTTATTCTTTCATAAGTTTTTCATACTAATGTTTCTGCTTCCTGAAATAAGTTCATGAAATATAAAAACAGACATATCACCTATGAACGCACAGCGCACTTTGTCTGGTGCAGTGCCGTTGACAAAATGATCATAAAATGACGAGGCATTGGCTGTGCAAACTACGCCAGTGGTGTCCATCTATCGCGGTGGGTAATAAAAGTCGCAGTTTCGCCCCAGAAGGTCAAGCATCGTTTGGGATAACAAATTAGCAGATACCTATGTAGAGTAAGGATAGTATTCTTAGCGACCATATAAACTTGTAAACGTTCGCTCACTAGTAAATGGAAAATGAGACGTCCAACCAAACGTAGCTAATTGCTACAAAGGCAACCCATGCGGGTTCCTCGAAAGAAAAGCCTCGCAGTTCAAGAAAGATTCGTCCTGTCTGGACCAGAAATAATTTTTCTTGAATTGCTTGGTGGAGAGAAATACTTCTCGCCACTTTGCGGGTTTCCGCAGAACTATTACGTCAAATTCACTTACTAACTATACTAACAAGCAACCATATATGAAAACATCTGACTCGATGACCGCGGAAACTCGCTGTCAAAACGTTGGAGTGAGGAAGCACTGCAACAGCAGCGAGGGAATAGATCTTCGTGCTGTCTCGCGTTTCAAAGCGAACTAAGCGCCAGAACATGGTGTCTACGAAGCTATAAACCTACGGCGCACCTAGAATTTATACACACCGCAGATTGTTTCAAGATAGGGCCCAGCAGCTGCGCGCAGCCGCGCCATACGCAGCAGCCGCCAGAGTAAAACACTTGCACCCCCCCCTCCCCACCGCCCACCCCCGTCCTTTCCCCGCGGTGCCTTGCGCGCGACGGAAGACGGCACGCTTCGTCCGCACTTTCCTCTACTGCGCGCGCGAGATTGAGCCACTATCCCTAGCCCACGCTCGCAGGCTTTCACTCGCACGCACAGCATGCGGCGCGTGGCAACGATGTTATCGCCCTTGCGTTTTATAGGGAACATCACAACGATGGCGACGACAGCAATGTGGCTGCAGTGCCCTTAAATTTAATCACTGTAAAAGCGATAAGCAGACGTAGAGTAGTGGTGGCTGAATGCGGGATTCATTCATACATCCCAGCTTTGAAAGCACGAGAACTGTGGTGCGTAAGCTGGCGTCTCATTCGCTCTTTTAATATCTCGTAGTCTCTCTTTAGGACACAATAAAAATTATTGAGAAACAAGGAGGAAACTCAAAGCTGCTGAATTATATTTTCCCGTGCACTGCGCAACTTTCGTATAGAAAGTTTTGACCAAAAGTAATACTTGCGAAGTTATTAATTCTTTAATAATTATGTAACAATGAATGCAAAACATCTCCGACAACTACGCTACAATCAAATGAGAAATTTGAGCGCAGCTCTATACCTGTTTTAATTTTGCGATATATTGGCTGGCGCCGACAATCTATATAGTGCAGCACGTTGCAAGCGGAGTGAAGTCTAGCGCTGGTAGACCACCAGAGGCAGAGCGCGCGTTGGCGCGAGTAAAAGCAGCTGCCGCAGACAGACATCCTCTCATTGAGTGCTTTGTTTCCATATATGGTATCGGTAGCACCATCGGGAAGCAGACGACGCGTGCTACTCTAGTGCCACCTCGTAGCCATCCTCGCCGCAGACGCCGTCTATAGTGTCACTACAGGATGACAAGGAATACAAGGCATGACAAGAGTATGAAGACAATGGAATCACGACGTGTGCCTGACGACGACGGCGCAACGACCACTGTATCAGAAAGACTGTATGGCCACAATGGTATGACGACAATTGTGTGACGAAGATGGTTTGTGGACCACGGCATAAGAAACCTCAAATGACGGTAATACAGCAACGTATATGTAGTATCACGATGACCGTATGACCATGTATGTCGGATGACTGTATGACGAAAATGACATCCACGGCGGCATGATGACGACACAATGACGGTTATAAGATTACAATGGCGGCATATTCCTGATTAAATGACGGTATGATCACGTAGAATGAAAAAGAAAGGAATGGCGTTGGTAGAATGGCGAAGACAATATGACTATGACGGTATGACGATAATTGGATGACATTGAGGAAGTTATGAAGGTAGTAAAACGACACCATGACAACTACGGCATGGCGACAATGGCACGACGACGATGGTAGGGCGACAGTGCGATGACATAGTTTGAATGACGTAGATTGAACAACCAAGGTGGAATCATGATGACAGTATCAAACAAATGCATGGGGACTGTATGACGGCAACACAATCACGACGATGACATGACAGCGGTGTCGGAACACTGCGATGGCAACGAGTGTGTGATGGCACGACGATGACGGCATGAAGAGACGGATAACGACGCTGTAGTACAAGTGGTTGAATGCCTAGGGCGCTATCACGACGAGGCTATGGCAACTAATGCCTCATACCTGGATGAAGAGAATGACGCGATTACGATAGTGGGATGAGAAAGCTGAAATGATTATGATGCGACGAACATGACGGCATCCCTACCACGATCAGATACCTGATTGCCCAAGCTATTAGATAAATTAAGAGATTGAGTCGGCGTAGACGGTGTGACAATGGCATAAGTAGGGTGAGATTAATGTGGATTGCTGGCGATAAAGCTACCGAAATGGTATGGTGACCATGAACACTTATGCAGTGGCTTAAGATCGTTGACAACTTGGGCCACTGGGACAGCGTAAGAGGTTAGATAGTTAGGTTCATAGATAGACAGGTTCGTAGATAGATCGAGAGGCTCTGAACTCCTGAAATAGGCAACGTAAGCTCATCACATTAAAGTGCTTAATGTGCCGTACTCCGCGATATCAGACTACAAAGGTTAATGTCTATTCAGGGTCGTTGGTAAATTCGTTATTACATAGCTCCATTTTTCTATTATCATGGTCATGAAAATATCATAGAATCAGCAATTACATAACCATCTCTGGTGAGCCCTACGTCGTCAGCAGCGGCATTACATAGCTGAGATCCTCTCTCTTACTCGTTGGCCTGATTATCAGCCGTTTCAAGAGATTTCAAGTAGACGTGATGTGATGGTGTGCAAGCGGGTAGCCAAGAAAACGAGCAAGATTAAACTGCCAACATTTATTCAGCGAAATTGTGTGCTCAAAGAAAGTTTATCCCGCAACAAAATTGGCGCTGGCGACTATGCGAAACGTAGTGGCCAGTTGCGAAATGTAATCGCGTCATTTTTGTCTACCCACCTATTACATGCGCTATCACCAATTTGTATATGGGGTCGCGGTAATAAGGTAAATTCCATAACATGCTACGTAGATCTATGTGTGCACCGACAATCAAAAAAAGGCCAACGTTTCTGGAAACGACGTCAATTACGATAACGATACGATATTTTTTAATTTTTTTCTTTATTCTTGTCATTTTATATTTTTATATTATTTTATTTTTTATATTTTTCAGACGCCTGCAAAGTAATACATACACGCACGGAATGATAATGCATAGCCTCTACCCGACGTTCTACGGCTACCTCTGCCCACTCTGCAACGTACCCGACACTCTGGCACACTTGCTCCTGGAATGCCTGTGGCAGGAAGGCAGCGAAATGCAACCAGAGACGCACGCAAAACGAGCAATAGAAGCAAACGACCTATTCGAAACGTGGGAGGCAAAGCTAACCCTCGGGGACCTGGAAGACCAACGACAACTCGTCGCCAGGGCCAAGAGGGCAGTCGAAGCCAGAGGGTTCCTGGACTAAGGAGCCTTCCCACCTTAGGGTGATGCCCGTCCTCGCTCGGGACACTGTTTCGTATAATAAACGTTTCTTTCTCTCTCTCTCTCTTTTGGCTGCAGTGGTGGAGCACATCGTGCACGAAAGCTTGAACGGTCCTTTGTTTTACAGGGAAACCTGATGCTTGATCTGCGCGCCTCGAGCCTACCTGGCTGCCTGTGCTGCCACCTCTATTGAAAATCTGCTAAACACGACCAGATAGCGCGGCCAGCTCAGCGGGGGGCGTCTCGCGTCATTTTGGCTGCAGTGGTCGAGCGCATCGTGCACGAACGTTTGAACCATCCTCTGTTTTACAGGTTGGTCTATCTCTGTAATTTTAACCTTCCTATTTTTGCGCTCCGCTGCTGCCGCTGCCAAATTGTTTGTCTGTGTCTGCTGCCAAACTGATTGTCTGCGTTGATCCTTAATGCGTTTTAGCCACTGTAGCTCCACCATTTCTTACATGTGCTGGTGATTGTGGTTGTACGTAGAAGCTGCCTACAATGTCCTGATGTTGCACGTGCCGTTTAGTTATCGGCGAACATGACTCAGTTCTGACGTGCTCCGACTGCGGATTTCTTTTTCATATTGGTCAGTGTTCGGGCGTGAATGAGGCCAAACGAGGAACCTTCAAGAAAAATTGGAAGTGAGACATGTCAAGGGAAAGGAAGCAAAACTGTTGAGCCTGAACAGGGTCAGGTAAAAGATCCAGAAATCATGGTGAAGCTGGTAGAATTGGATAAGAAGCTTAATTTGCTTTTGGACTTGCCAAGTAAAGTAAATGGCATTGAGCAATCTATCCAAATGCTGTCTGATCAATTTAATGAAATTAACAGACGTCTGTACTGTCACGAAAATGACATCAACAATATAAAACGTAGAGTGGAAAAGATGGAAGGGGCTCGAGGCCCTGACGACCTTAGTAAGCTTCGGGATGGCATTGACGCCCTTGAATGGCACAGCAGGTGCCTCAACCTAGAAATTCATGAAGTTCCCGAGACTGAAGGCGAGAGCTTGTTATCTCAGGTGAACGAAATAGCACAACTTAACATCGAATGTTTATCGGAGCAGCACGTTGTGGCTATACACAGGCTGCCAGCTAGGTCGGGCAGGACCCGTGGCATTATTGTGCGCTTCGCGCGTCAGGATCTGCGAAATGCCTGGCTTGCTAAGAAACGATCACTCATAGATAGTTCCATGAAAGTTTTCATTGCCGAGAACGTGACAACTCGATCCAGAAAGCTTCCGGCTGCCGCGAAAGAACGCGCGAAACATTTCGTGTACAAGTATGCATGGCACGGGAATGGGCACGTGCTTGTACGCAAAGAAAATGGTGCCCAGGCTGTAGTCACTAAGCACGAGCATGAGCTCTCGACTCTTGCTTAGTATTCCTCGCTAATGTTCCTTGCTGTTGACCTTATTTTTTTCAGCACCATGAATCACTTAAGGTCGCTTTCTAAATAAGAATGGTCTGCCCACATAGAAGCTGAACGAAAAGGAATTAGTTGTGTTCATATTAACGCTCAATCCGTTTCTAGTAAAATAGAATTTGAAAGCTCTTTTGTCGGAATTGATAAGCTGTGTGACGTTGTTATAAGCGAAACCTGGTATACGAATGAGTCACATTTTTGAGCTTCCGCACATGAAAACATTTACCTTAATAGGTTAACAAGACGCGGGGGAGGTGTGTCCCTATTAATGTCTGACCATACACCTTGTGATATACTTCCTAATTTTTCGCGTACAACGAGTGATTACGAAGTACTATGTGTTCACTCAGTGAAAGACCTCTTTGCTGTATGCTACCGCCGTCCTGATGGTGTTCTTGCCCATTTTCTTGAATTGTTTGGTGATCTTTTATGAGTTGCTAATGAAAACCACCTAAACGTAATTATTGGAGGAGATTTTAATGTAAACATTGGCGCGGATACAGTACGCCGGTCCAATTTCGAAAGGGTATTCATTTCAAATGGTTCTATAAATGCAATTCGTTTCAACACTAGAATAACAGAAAATACGGAAACTACATTTGATTTGTTTATAACGAATTACTCTGCTCAATGTATCATAAGTGCTGTTTTGAGTAGTGTTATAAGTGACCATATGCCTATTTGCATGTTTGTAAAAACTAGAATAGCTAGCACCTCCCACAGACACAAGCGGAACCTTCCAGAAAGTAACCGAGGATACCCTAACATCTTTTCAAATAGAGCTGAAGCAAATTAACTGGGATGACGTTTTACAGAAACATGATCCTGAATCAGCGTACAATATTTTTCTGAGCAGGTTTGTTACCGTGTATAAAAACATTTTGTTTACAAAGTTAACAGGAGAAAGAAATGCCTCAGAAAGCCATGGTTAACGAATGCTCTTTGTAAAAAAATTAGGAAGCCTGACAAACTATATGCTAATTCATCAAAACTCGAGAGCCTCTGCACCTAAAAACAATTAAAATGTTTCGTAAGAAATTAAGCAAAGAGCTACGGAAAGCACGTGATGCTTATTTTCTGCAGAAGTTTTCGTCTTGTATGAATGACTCAAAGAAAATATGGAATAGACTAAATGCTCTTATGAATAGAAATCAGAGGAGTGATCGAATTGAGCACATTAGTTTAAACGGTAGATTGTTGGTAAAGGAGGATTAGGCAAAGACCTTCAATGATTATTTTGTACACAGAGACGTTCACCTCAATTATTCCATGCCGCACTATGTGCATATTACACCAAACGCAAACAATATTTTTTCAGCCACTCATTCCTTCACATGTGTGTTCTCTATACCTAAGACTCAAAACATCTCGCAGCTGTGATGCCGATGGTCTACAGATTCAGCCTATAGAATTTATTATATGTGATATAGCTGCTATTTTGACACATATTTATAATTTGTGCATTTCCACAGGCGTACTTCCAGAAAATATGACGGTTGCTAAGGTAGTCGTATTATTTAAAAAGGGTAATAAATTAGATGTAAAAAATTATGGCCCGATCTCGATCCTCTGTTTTTTCAAAAGGTCTTGAAAAAATTATTCTAAGTCAGTTGTCTTCGTTCTGTGAAAAATACAAGATAATGTCAAATGCTCAATATGGTTTCCGTTGAAACAGGTCGACTGAATTAGCTCTTCTACATCAAAAAGAATATATATTGCACAACTTCGAGCGTAAGCTATTAACAATACGCATATTTGTCGACTTTACACAGGCGTTTGATCATATTATTCACATTTAATTCTACTAATGAGAGAAATATGGGATTAGAGGCATTACACTTCAATTATTAAAACCTTATCTTAATAACAGACGCCAGTTTGTTTCTCTAGGCCACAATACATCGATAACCAAATAAATATTTTGTGGCGTCCGACAGGGTAGCATTTTGGGCCCGTTGCTATTCAACTTATATGCTAACGATATTACTTCTATCTACGAAAAGGCGAAATTTATGATTTACGCAGATGACACAAGTGTTTTCATTTCGTCCGGTTCTTGCACAAATTTAATTACTATGGCAAATGACTTGGTCGGGACCTCGTCAAGCTGTGCAAGCTTTTAGTCCTGTACTCCTCCTTCTTTAAGGAAATAAAATGAATGATTGATTGATTGATTGATTGATTGATTGATTGACTTCTTGTGCAGCCTATCCTATTGGTCCCCTGAGAACTGTTTAAAAGTAAATACGGCCAAAATAAAGGCCCTAATTTTTCATACCAAAGGCATGAGTCTTCTTCCTCCAGATCTAACATTAGCGTATAGATCCACAAATATAGAACTTGCTCTTTCTGCAAAGGTGTTAGGGCTACACCTCACAAGTACTATGCAATGGGACGACCATGTAAGCTTTGTGCTCCAAAAACTTGGCCGCATAACAGGTGTTTTAAATCGCTACAGATAAACCTTACCCGCCTCTGTAAGATTATTTATTTATAATGCATTATTCGCATCTCACATACATTATGGGCATCTTGTATGGGGCACCACAACTGAATGTAACTTGAGTAAATTATTTCGTACGCAGAAGAAAATGTGTCATCGCGAATGTAACGTTTGCCGCCCATACCTAAAATCTGTTCAAGAAATACAACGTTGCTACAGCCCATAACATCTACAACTGCAGACTATTACGCGAGTATTACTTTAATAGCAAACGTAACAATACTTTACTTGTAGAACTTGCAAATATATACGTCAATTCATACCGTTATTCAACTCGTACACATGAAGCATGGAAAGTTCCGCGCTCTAGAACTAACTACGGTTGTCAAATGTTGTGTAACAACCTTCCAAGATTACTGAATTCATATGACAGAGCAGGCTACAATTTACAGGATTTATCACTGTCAGAATTTAAAACTCTGTTGCTTTCACCTCTTTAGAGCGCGTTTGTTAATAATTAATGATGCATGTTATGTTCTTTTTTTGTCTATGTTACCAAGTGTTTATCAATTATTTATTTCAATGCGCAATGTGTTTTCCATTGTTATTGGGGAAATATTTCACTGTTTTTTCCTATATTGTAGAACTGCAATGTTTTATGGCCACTATATAAATGTAATTTATATGGCGCTTGATGTGTTACCCCATGCAGCGATATTGTACCTGAGGGGGGGAGGTTACCTCAAGCCGCGTCTGTGTGGCTTTTTTCCCCTCATCCACCTCCATTTACCACTCCTCTGTAGATGTGTGTGTGTGTGTGTAAATGGATATCAATAAATCAAATCCAATCAAATCCGATATTGTAGGAATTCTTTGTATGAAGTACATATGAATGTCTTTCGCTGGCTTAGTGTGCTTTCTTGTACACGGGCCTTCTGCATCCATAAAGCTCTATCCAACTCACGCGTTTGTGTAGGTATCCTTTGGAGATTCCGAAATAGCGCAGATCGCACCATTTCACTTGACAATTTCGTGTCGCTTTTGCAGCTTTGTGTGGTGTGGTTTAGCGAAAAGCTAAGCGTAATCTTGAATTTTCAGCATGGCTAGAGAATTTCAACATATCCATAACTTATAGTGGCGACAGAAAGGCGAAGGACGCCTTATGAAACGATGCGCGCCTCTAGCACTCCGTATAAACACAAGCGTCACATTGACATCATATTGCCCATTCTGACCAAGTGTTCGTCTGTAGAAGAGAACTTCAATTAATTGTACATTGTCTTTCAGCTCACTGAGAAGCAAGTCAACCTGATGCACGGAACTATTGCCCGTCGCTCACCTGCGACGTGGCACTACGTACGGTTTGAGAAAGCGGCCATTTTGAAGGATAGCATAGGCTTTGACTATTTATGCTTGGCAAGGTAACGTATTATACGATCGGCAAGTTCATTGCGCAGGGTACAAGATGAGCATGTACCGCGTACAGTAAAATGTTACCGCCTAAAGCAGTAGGAAACGTATGATAAGTTTGTCATGTCACATTTTATAGTAACGCTAAAGTGCGTACCTTACGCCATATATATGTATATAACAACAGAAAAGAGACAGTCAATGTTTCCTAACTGCGCTCACTTATATGAGCAAATCACTGGGGATAAAAAAACTAGAGGGTTAAAATCCGCGCTGCAAATGTCAGTACGAAAATCAACAAAGAAGTGAAGGAAAGAACCGGTTACAAAGGAAACGTTGATAAGTTACTTTAAACGATAGAAACTGGCTGATTTATGAATGTTCGCGCAACTCATGTCGCACTGTAGTGGTACGTTTATCTCTTGAAATGAACCAGATGGTCCCATTAGAGTCGCTACGTGACTGTCCCTGTATGAAATTTACTCAAGGTGCCACATTGAAAATGTTTAGCGTTCTTGATATTCTGCCACCGTGAAACCGTTAGGGAGGAACTTGAAGTATAGCATGTTCGCAATTAGCATCATTAGCATCCATCATCACCATCATCATCATCATCAGCCTAGTTACGCCCACTGCAGGGCAAAGGCCTCTCCCATACTTCTCCAACTACCCCGGTCATGTACTAATTGTGGCCATGTTGTCCCTGCAAACGTCTTAATGTCATCCGCCCACCTAACTTTCTGCCGCCCTCTACTACGCTTCCCTTCCCTTGGAATCCAGTCCGTAACCCTTAATGACCATCGGTTATCTTCCCTCCTCATTACATGTCCGGCCCATGCCCATTTCTTTTTCTTGATTTCAACTAAGATGTCATTTACCCGCGTTTGTTCCCTCACCCAATCTGCTCTTTTCTTATCCCTTAACGTTACACCTATCATTCTTCTTTCCATAGCTCGTTGCGTCGTCCTCAATTAAAGCAGAACCCTTTTCGTAAGCCTCCAGGTTTCTGCCCCGTAGGTGAGTACTGGTAAGACACAGCTGTTATACATTTTCCTCTTGAGGGATAGTGGCAACCTGCTGTTCATGATTTGAGAATGCCTGCCAAACGCCCCCAGCCCATTCTTATTCTTCTGGTTATTTCAGTCTCATGATCCGGATCCGTGGTCACTACCTGCCCTAAGTAGATGTATTCCCATACCACTTCCAGTGCCTCGCTACCTATCGTAAACTGCTGTTCTCTTCCGAGACTGTTAAACATTACTTTAGTTTGCTGTAGATTAATTTTCAGACCCACCCTTCTGCTGTGCCTCTCCAGGTCAGTCAGCATGCATTGCAATTGGTCTCCTGAGTTACTAAGCAAGGCAATATCATCAGCGAATCGCAAGTTGCTAAGGTATTCTCCATCAACTTTTAACCCCAATTCTTCCCACTCCAGGTCTCTGAATACCTCCTGTAAACATGCTGTGAATAGCATTGGAGATATCGTATCTCCCTGTCTGACGCCTTTGTTTATTGGGATTTTGTTGCTTTCTTTGTGGAGGATTACGGTGGCTGTGGAACCGCTATAGATATCTTCCAGTATCTTTACATATGGCTCATCTACACCCTGATTCCGTAGTGCCTTCATGACTGCTGAGGTTTCGACTGAATCAAATGCTTTTTCGTAATGAATGAAGGCTATATATAAGGGTTGGTTATATTCCGCACATTTTTCTATCACCTGATTGATAGTGTGAATATGGTCTATTGTTGAGTAGCCTTTACGGAATCCTGCCTGGTCCTTTGGTTGACAGAAATCTAAGGTATTCCTGATTCTATTTGCGATTACCTTAGTAAATACTTTGTAGGCAACGGACAGTAAGCTGATCGGTCTATAATTTTTCAAGTCTTTGGCGTCCCCTTTCTTATGGATTAGGATTATGTTAGCGTTCTTCCAAGATGGCAGTGGGCACGGAAGCAGCGTCAGAATGCCGCCTAACAATCCGCTTCTATTTTGTATCCAGACGCTCCTGATTCTGCTGCTGCAACCAACGGCACCAACGGGAGCCCCATCGACCAGAGATGCGCAGCAGATATGGCTTCTGGATATCGATGGCGCAACTCGTCAATTGACCATCAACTTACTGGCCTTAAATATCATCGGTGGCGGCGCTGGAACTGCCTCAGCCCTCCCTCGACTTGGTTGGCAATTCCTGCGCTTCTATGCGGTTCTTACTGCTTCTGGGTGGCGATGTCGAGTCCAATCCGGGACCCACACTTGAAGAGCTGGCCGCTCAATTGAAGCTTATCGCGGGTGAAATAAAAAATGGCCGAGCAGAAACGAATGAAAAACTCAATGCGCTTGATAAAAAGCTAGAGAAAATTGCTAGCCTTGAGACTAAAGTGACTGACTGTGTCAACAGAGTAGCTGAACTTGAATGTAGTGTTGAAATTATGGCCAAAAAACTAGATGCCCTCGAAAACAGAAGCCGTCGTTCTAATCTGATCGTATATGGTATAGAGGAACGAGAAAACGAGTCGACTCAAGTACTTGAAACAACTGTAGTTAAGGAAATTTTCGAGAATGTACTTGGCGTAACGATATCGGGAGTCGAACGCATCCACCGTCTTGGTAGGCCAAAGCAGGGCGATGAGCAAAAATCCAGGCCTATCATAATGAAGCTTGCTGATTACCAAGATAAAACCAACATTATGAAAAACTGCTCAAAATTGAAAGGCTCCAAAATTTCCATCGGTGAGGATTTTTCCCAGCCTATCCGAGAAATTAGAAGGAAGCTGTGGGCTCACACGAAAGAAAATCGTGATCGACAGGAAAAAGTACGCCTTGTGTATGATAAGGTTAAAGTGGAGGGAAGGCTCTTTTCTTGGGACGAAAACAGCAATAAAATGATGGCGGTAACAAAAAACGCCAAGCAGAAGGCAATGAAAAAAGATCTACCAAGCGAGCCACGTGTCACGAGAAGCCGAAGTCAGCAACAATAATCAACATAAATGCTCGCAGTCTCATTAATAAGGTAGATCAGCTAGAAGCAATACTCCTGGCACATACACCTGATATCGTCAGTATCACAGAAACATGGCTGCATTCCGGTATTTCCGATAAGGAAGTTGTACCCCCAGGATATGCGATAGTGCGCAAAGACAGGGAATCACGCGGTGGGGGTGTCGCGCTTCTTTTTAAGGAAGGGATCCACTTTTCTACTATGCCCGACGTAAAAGATAGTGAAACTCTGTGGTGCAACGTGCATCTTCAAGACACGATCGCTAAAGTGGGCGTGTTCTACAGGCCCCCGAATGCTGAAAGCGTGTGCCTTGAATCTTTACTTGACTATATGCAATCACACGTGCACGGGGGCTCGATTGTACTTGCTGGTGATTTTAACCTTCCCGAGATTGAGTGGTGTTCCCTTGTCCCTGAAACAAAAGCTCAAAGCATACTACTGGACATTATGCTTGGCTTTAACCTTGATCAGCTTGTTGCCGCCCCAACTCGTGTACAGGGAACGTCATCCTCCATCTTGGACCTTGTATTTGTGAGTAACAGTCTGCCTTTAAATGAGTCGCGAGTAGACATACTTGATGGACTATCCGACCACAAAATGGTCTTATGCTCATTGCCACTCACTAGCCCACCTACAATACGTGGTCAATTAAAGCAAATACCCGCCTTTAACAAAGCCAATGATGACGCTATAATGACGTACCTTGCACACGAGTACCCTGAATTTCATGACTTTTGTACCGATGAACGTTATAGTATCGATGCGGTTTGGTTAAAATTCAAGTTTCATGTCATGCACTGTATGCGTAATTTCGTCCCAACTGTGTACAAATCGACTCGCAAACGCAATCCGTGGATCACGCGTGAAATAATTCATACTAAACGTAAAATCAAGAGGTTACGAAAAACTAGCAAGCAACGGAATGTTGCAGGCTACCGTTCTCAAGTAAATTCCCTTACTAGATTACTTAAGGAACAAGTACGTAATGCTAAACAGAAATTCTGTGGCTCTACATTGCACGAGTTTATTAAGAACGCGCCTCACAAATTCTGGCAGTATATGAATGCAAAGCGGAGTAATCCAACTTCACCAGATGCGCTAGATCAGGCTAGAGCTCATGAATTTAACGACTATTTTTGTTCTGTTTTCACAACTGATAATGGTACTGCGCAAATGAATCCTTCCTTTTACAATTGGGACAATCGATTGCTAGGCACGCCTACTTTATCGGAGGCAGGTATTCTTTCACTCCTATTAGGCATCAATGAAAAGAAAAGTAGCGGTCCCGACGCAATTCCCAACAGCTTTTTGAAACGGTACGCGGAGCCCGTCAGCAGATATCCTTATCTCATATATTCGAAATCTTTGAAAGACTGTTGCCTTCCGGGTGAATGGAAAATCGCAAAAATTGCTCCCGTACTCAAATCGGGTAATGCAGCGTCTCCTTCTTTTTACCGGCCTATTTCTATCACTTGCACTTGCAGCAAAATTCTAGAGCACATTGTATTAAAATATCTCATAAGTTTTATTGAGTCGAACAATATCCTCCACATGAATCAGCATGGCTTTAGATCTGGATTATCCACTGTTACACAGCTTGTCGAAACACTGCATGACCTGGCCCTCGGCATTAACGAGCGCATTCAAACTGACGTCATTTTTCTCGACTTCTCGAAGGCGTTTGACCGCGTCTCGCACACTAAGCTACTCCTTAAACTTAATTACATATTAGGTGATGGCCCAATTTACCAATGGATTACTAATTACTTAACTGGCCGCTACCAATTTGTACAGTACGGCTCTCACTCCTCCGACCTTGCTCCAGTGTTATCAGGCGTTCCCCAGGGATCTGTATTAGCTCCAGGTTTGTTTTTAATATTCATAAATGACATAACTAACTATGCTGACGTGAAACTCAGGCTCTTTGCTGATGACTGCATGCTCTATAATGAAGTACGACACCGCGATGACCAGGTGAAATTAAATATTGCCTTGAATAAAATAGCTCAATGGTGCATAGACTGGCAAATGACAATAAACATTGAGAAAACCGTATTCATGTCCATTACAAATAAAGCGTCTAAGCTTGATTTTCCATATCACTTTAACGATGTGCCACTTCAAAGTGTAAACCAGTATAAATATCTAGGTCTCGTAATATCATCTAATCTCAGCTGGACAGAGCACGTGCGTCAAGTGTCAAATAAAGCATTAAACTGTTCTTCATTAAACGGGCCTTGTCATATTCTACACATGAAACAAAGCTTCTTGCATACGTCACTTTTGTCCGCCCAGTCTTGGAATACGCCAGTATTGTCTGGTTCCCTCACACTGCGAACGATATCGCCATTTTGGAAAGGGTGCAGCGGAAAGCGGTGTGTTTTATCTTTAACAGATACGGACGCCTTGATTCACCTACTACTCTGTTACAGCGTGCTGGTCTAGCTACCCTTGAAAGTCGAGCAAAGCTTTTTCGGCTCAAATTTGTATACGAACTATTGCATAGATCATTCCGTATAAACCCCGACTCTTACTTTAAATTTCGTGATACCAGACCGACCAGAAGAAGGCACGCATGGGAACTTGTAGAATATCTGATTATTAATAATACGTTTCGTTATTCTTTCTTCCCACGCTCAATTCGTGAATGGAATGCACTGGATGTAGTCACAAAACAGCAGCCAACACTAGCAAAGTTTATGGATTTAATTGAGCATGTTGCATGAGCCTAATATGTTAATATAAGTAACCAAATTGCTTTCGTCATGCAATCCATCCCGATTCAGTTTGTGCTAGGAAAGCACTTGCCTACACTTTTTGTTCTGTGCATTCTGTATTTGAATGATGCCTTCTACCCTGCATTTTTTTTTCCTGCTGGTTGATGTACATTGGTTTCGTTGTGTGTATCATTATGTATGAATCTACTACTGCTATTCTTGAATAGTCTCCAATCAATATGTACTCATTTATTGAATGTTTTAGTAGTGTTAATTGATGTGACTTGTTGCTCACCCCTGCAAAAATCCCCATGGGGGATTGACAGTATTCTATAAATAAATAAATAAATTCCGGTACGTTCGAGGTCATGAGGCATTGTGTATATAGGGCGGCCAATCTTTCTAGGACAGTGTTCCCACCATCCTTCAACAAATCTGCTGTTACCTGATCCTCCCCAGCTGCCTTCCCCCTTTGCATAGCTCCCAAGGCGTTCTTTACCTCTTCCGGTGTTACTTGTGGGATTTCAAGTTCCTCTAGCCTATTCTCTCTCACCTTATCGTCGTGGGTGTTACTGGTACTGTATAAATCTCTATAAAACTCTTCAGCCACATGAACTATCTCATCCATATTAGTAACGATATTGCCAGCTTTGTCTCTTAACGCACACATCTGATTCTTGCCTATTCCTAGTTTCTTCTTCACTGCTTTTAGGCTTCCTCCGTTCCTGAGAGCCTGTTCAATTCTATCCATATTATAGTTCCTTATGTCCGCTGTCTTACGCTTGTTGATTAACTTAGAAAGTTCTGCCAGTTCTATTCTAGCTGTAGGGTTAGAGGCTTTCATACATTGGCGTTTCTTGATCAGATCTTTCGTCTCCTGCGATAGCTTACTGGTTTCCTGTTTAACGGCGTTACCACCGACTTCTATTGCGCACTCCTTAATGATGCCCATAAGATTGTCGTTCATTGCTTCAACACTATGGTCCTCTTCCTGGGTTAAAGCCGAATACCTGTTCTGTAGCTTGATCCGAAATTCCTCTAGTTTCCCTCTTACCGCTAACTCATTGATTGGCTTCTTATGTACCAGTTTCTTCCGTTCCCTCCTCAAATCAAGGCTAATTCGAGTTCTTACCATCCTATGGTCACTGCAGCGCACCTTGCCGAGCACGTCTACATCTTGTATGATGCCAGCGTCACAACGGCCTCCGGCGGCTGTCCGACCCACAAGCAGTGAGTCGGCAGCTACGCCATCTGCCCCTTCGGTGGTTGCAGCTAGCGCTGCTCCGCCAACCCAACAGACGGGGCCATCGACCCCGAAGGTGGGCACAGCCGAAGCTGCCCCAACCTCCGAGACCCCTTCCAGCGCTGGCAACGGCCAGCGCAGCCAAATCCCTCAGGGAGCCCCATCGACCTCCGGGCTGGTGGGCGCAGGGGTCTTGCCTTCCAAGGCGGGACTCCCCCTGAAAACTTCTCGCTCGCAAGAGCGCTTGTCCAGCGTCTCACAGGAGGCAATGGACACTACACCTGTCCCCAAGGCGCACCAAACGCCTAAGGAGCGTCGAGACTCGCTCGAACGCTTCAGAAAGAACAAAACACCTATTACAGGGCCTCGAAAGGGCTCTGTAATGTAAGGCATCCCTTCCGTTTCCGTAAACACAGCACCTATATTTCTTTAAATATGGATACACAAATCATTCAATGGAATGTCAGAGGTCTTCTTAGGAATCTTGATGATGTACAAGAACTCATCCATACACACAGTCCAAAGGTGCTGTGTTTACAGGAAACACACTTAAAATCAAAATACACAAACTTTCTTCGACAATATGTTACTTTTCGGAAGGATCGCGATGATGCTGTCGCATCGTCGGGCGGTGTTGCAATTATAATTCAAAAAAGCGTAGCCTGTCAACGTTTACAGCTATGAACGCCCCTTGAAGCAGTGGCGGTTCGAGCTGTTCTTTCAAATAAACTCGTCACCATTTGCTCGCTTTATGTACCCCCACACTTCAAATTAAACAAGCATTAATTTCAGTCATTTATAGACGAATTGCCAGAACCTTATGTTCTTCTTGGCGATTTCAATGCCCACAGCTCCCTGTGGGGCGACTCTCGTACAGACGCGCGAGGTCGTCTTATTGAACAGTTCCTCTTTTCTTCCGGTGCGTGCTTGCTGAATAAAAAGGAACCCACATATTACTCTCTAGCAAACAGGACATCTTCTTCAATAGATCTTAGTATAGTTTCCCCGTCTATACTGCTCGAACTTGAATGGGAAGTTACGAAGGATCCTTACGGGAGCGACCACTTTCCCATACTGATAAGAACATCTAAAGAAAACGAATATCCTCCGCAAGCTCCTAGGTGGAAGATAGACACAGCCGACTGGGAGAAATTTCGAAGTCTCACTAACATCTCATGGGCCGACATGTCTTCTCTAGAAATTGATGCTGCTGTAGAGTATCTTACATCATTCATAATAGATGCCGCATCAAAATGCATATCCGAAGTGAGTGGTCTGGCATGCAAACGACGTGTACCGTGGTGGAACAGCGAATGTAGGATCGCCCGTAAGAATCAGAACAAGGCGTGGGCGTTGCTACGCGCTTCTCCCACGGCAGAGAATCTTATAAACTTTAAGAAAATAAAGTCCCAAGGCAGGCGAACCCGCCGACAGGCCAGAAGAGAAAGCTGGCACAAGTTTTTATCGAGCATTAACTCGTTTAGGGATGAGGCCAAAGCCTGGAACAGAGTTAATAGGATTAGAGGGCGGCAAACACATTCACTCCCCCTGGTAAACACACAGGGCGATACACTACAAGACCAGGCAGACTCACTTGGGGAGTATTTTGAGAACGTGTCAAGTTCATCAAATTATTCACAATCCTTCCTCAAATACAAACAAATAGAAGAACGTAAGCCTTTCAACAGAAAATGTCGTCAAAATCAACCATACAACCATCCTTTTAGTATTGCAGAGTTCAGAGCTGCCTTGAGCGCATGCAAGAGCTCTGCACCGGGATCTGACAGAATCATGTATGAAATGCTGAAAAACTTACACAATGACACGCAAGTTACACTACTTACACTTTTCAACACTATCTGGGACGCAGGGTACCTTCCGACTGCAGAAAGAAGCCATTGTGGTCCCTGTTTTAAAACAAGGCAAAGATCCTTCTTCAGTGGCAAGCTACCGCCCGATAGCCCTCACAAGTTGCATGTGTAAGGTATTTGAAAAAATGATAAATCGGCGCCTCATCCATTTCCTTGAACAGAACAAAATACTTGATCCTTATCAGTGTGGCTTCAGGGAAGGGCGCTCCACAACTGATCACCTTGTACGTATTGAAGCAAACATCCGTGACGCATTTGTACACAAACAGTTTTTCCTATCCATATTCCTCGATATGGAGAAGGCATACGACACAACGTGGCGATACGGAATCTTAAGAGACCTGTCAGAAATGGGCATTCATGGTAATATGCTAAACCTCATAGAAAGCTATTTGTCCAATCGCACATTCCGTGTAAAAGTCGGCAATGTACTGTCACGTCCTTTTACACAAGAAACTGGTGTACCCCAAGGAGGCGTGCTTAGCTGCACGCTCTTTATAGTGAAGATGAACACGCTCCGTTTCTCATTACCTCCGGCCATTTTTTACTATATCTATGTGGACGACATTCAAATAGCTTTTAAATCCTGTAACCTCGCAGTGTGCGAGAGACAGGTACAGCATGGTTTAAACAAAGTATCAAAATGGGCAGAGAAAAACGGATTTAAAATCAATCCTCACAAAAGTTCTTGTGTACTTAAACGAAAGAGAGGCCTGGTCCCGGATCCTTGCTTAGAACTGTGTGGACAACAAATTCCTATCAACAAAGAGCACAAATTCCTAGGTATTATACTTGACGATAGACTCACTTTCATTCCACACATCAAATATCTCAAAGAAAAATGTCTAAAAACAATGAACATAATAAAACTTCTATCCAAGACTACGTGGGGTAGTGACAGAAAGTGTCTAATGAATCTCTACAAGAGCCTAATACGGTCGCGATTGGATTATGGGGCCGTAGTGTATAACTCTGCCGCCCCGAGCGCGCTAAGGATGCTGGATCCTGTCCATCATCTAGGTATCCGACTAGCCACTGGTGCTTTCAGAACAAGCCCGATCGAAAGCCTATATGCCGAATCGAATGAGTGGCCGCTCCACTTACAGAGATCATACGTCAGCTTTAGTTATTTCCTTAAAGTGCATTCCATTCCTGAACACCCATGTTTTAATATCCTTACCGATATGACGTATGCTACACTTTTCCGCAACCGTCCGTCTATAAGACAGCCTTTCTCGCTGCGTGTGAAAGAGCTTAGCGATGAAATGCATGTCCCACTCCTGGAGCACCGCTTAATGCGCCCAACCAAGCTATTACCTCCTTGGGACTGGCAGGTCACAGAATGTGACGTATCCTTTCTAAAAGTTTCAAAGCATGCTCCAGAGGTAGAAATTCGAATGCATTTCCTAGAACTTCAGTACAAACACTCGTGCACAGAGTTCTACACAGACGCTTCCAAGTCACATGCCGGAGTATCCTATGCAGCCGTCGGTCCTTCTTTTTCGGAATGCGATGTACTACATCCAGAAACAAGTATCTTTACGGCAGAGGCCTACGCTATATGGTCGGCTGTGAAGCATATAAAGAAAGCAAAACTCCAAAAGGCCGTAATATATACAGACTCCCTAAGTGTGGTGAAGGCCTTAATGTCACCCTACAAACATAAAAATCCTGTACTTACTGAGGTCTATTCCGACATGTGCAAAGCTTATCTGTCTAACCAGCAAATCATCATATGCTGGGTGCCCGGCCACAGGGGAATCGAGGGTAACGTCTTGGCAGACCAGATGGCTACGTCAATTGCACTCCCTGCTGTTAATAATACTCATTTGGTGCCTCTCACAGATCTGAAACCTTACATACGAAAGAAACTGCGAAACCACTGGCAACGCATGTGGGACGCAGAGATAAATAATAAACTGCATGTTATAAAGCCGCAGTTAGGTTTTTGGCCCTCCCCAACAAAATCTCGGCGAACAGATGTCCTATTCTGTCGCCTCAGAATAGGACACACATTTGGCACCCATAATTACCTGCTTACTGGAAGTGAACCTCCAATCTGTGGTAGATGCGGTGAGATGCTTACTGTCCTCCACGTGCTCCTGGAGTGTCGGGAAGCCGAAACGGAGAGAAAGAAACATTTTCCGCTTGCTTACAAACATCACATCCCTCTACACCCGGTTATGTTTCTTGGTAAGGAACCGCTTTTTGACACCAAGACAGTCCTGAGCTTCTTAAATAATGTCGTACTACACGTTATATGCCCAAGAAATTCGTAGAGCATCCTCACTCCAGAGGATGCCGCTGCGATAAGAGTTTTGCCTAGCACATGCCTCCAGGCCCTTGTTTTTTCAAGGGCTCTAAGGAGGCAGTAGTGCTCGAACATATCTTATAACCTTATATATTTTTACGCATCGTATCATTCTATTTAAATGCATTTTAATGTTCATAGCACACGTCATAAGTCATCGCCATAATCTTATTATACAGATTTTGCGCACTTTAGCGCGACCGTTTTTAAGGCCCCTCTACAGCCACGTCACACCAACTTCATCGAACTCATGATTTCACTGCAAGCCCATTAACACGGACATGGCGCTCTTTGGCCATACTTGGCCCTTGCGCCACAAAACATCAAACATTCATTCATTACAGGTGATTTGGCCAGGCTACTTGTAGCACGGCCTCCACCTGGAGGTCGTAGCTGCAACGAACCCATATTTTAGCACACGTGTCTCCCAGCCCTTGCTTTCAAGGCCTTGCTGAGGCACTAGTGCTAGAGACATTACTTGTTTTACTGATCATCCCTCATCTCGTGAAACATCTATTGTCATCGCAGACGCGATCAATCACTGTCATTTCTTATACTTGTATTTTACGCATTTCAGAGCGAATAAATTTTAGGCCCTTTTACAGCCACATTGCACCACATGCCAATCTTGCACTTTTAATGAATATTTTAGGCCACTATACAGCCCTGTTTCATTAATCCCCGCAATTAACACCCACATATCATTGAGAAGCACGGACCATCGACTTGGCGCTCTTTGGCCACATCTGGCCCTTGCGCCAATAAACTCTACTAATCAATCAATCAATCTTGTATGATGCCAGGGTTCGCGCAGAGTATCAAGTCGATTTCATTTCTAGTCTCACCATTTGGGCTCCTCCACGTCCACTTTCGGCCAACCCGCTTGCGGAAAAAGGTATTCATTATCCGCATATTATTCTGTTGCTTATGTAACATATAATCAATAAACTTTGTGGCTATATGTGACTAAACCACAGTATTATTCTGACGCAGGCCTTAGTGGGAGACTACAGGCGAATTTGGGTCACTGGGTGTGTGCAAGTTGGTATGTGCCGCAATACTTTTAGCCTGGGTGTGTGTCATAGGCTATGCGGTACTCGTCAATGAACCATTTATATGCCAACGTATGTTATAGACTATGTGCCACTGGGTAAGTCTTGCTCTTCAATGAACCTCTTTGACGCCAACTTGTCCCAGAGAGCATGTGTCACTAGTTACGTCCTGCTCTTCAATGACCAAAAGGCATTTAAAATTCTTCCAGTGCTGGCTGTAGTCGGAACCATGGCCTTCAGGTTCGGAGAATTTTCGTATAAATACATATTACGACAAGCGCCATGCGTAGACTTTCCGGTGGTGCACTTATATGTGGCCGTGTGTCAAGAAAAAAGAACGAACCAGGAGGATGCAGTGCACACCACATGCATTACGCCTTTCGGCAGTTGAATTACGGCCCCTTGCTACGTTGCTGCAATGTTTATCGCATTATATAGCACTACCATTTCTACTGTATTTCACGTTCTTTACGGGAACTACTTAGGTATCTATCTATGCATATATCTAACTTTATATCTATTTATGCATGTTTGTATCTAACCGTTTTCCCGCCTACCTGGGTCATTGGTCCAATGGGTTGGGCACCGTGCTGATATGCTAAGGTAACAGGGATCGAAACGAACCACCTGGCCAACTTCGCTCAATAAGTATGTGGCAATGTGTACATACTTCCATGTGCCGCTCTTTAACGATGATGTAGCACACCGATATTGGTAGATGTAGATGCGAAAGTGGTTAGGTACGGCTGTTGGAAGAAACTTTTTGATGCCTATTTGGAATACTTCATATCTTGCACACGGTCTGCGCTTGTCTTCAATGAACCTCTTCGATGCCAACTTGGTTCATTTGTCTGTGCCGCTCTACAAAGAACGTCAAAAATAAACGTACCTGACGCCACCTTGGGTAACTAGGTATTTGCCACTGGCAATGTGCCACTCTACAACGACAAAAATGATCCCTTAAATTTCTCCGATGCTGAGCCGAATCGAACACACGTCACTAATGTTTCTTAACGACAGCAACCAGACGCATTAGCAGCCTGCGCCCTGAAATCCACTAGGTGTGTGCCGTTTCCAATAACATCTTTCACGCCAAGGCGTTAGCGAGATGCACAATGAATGCACTGAATGCACGAAGCAGCCCGGACCGGGTCTACAGTCTTTTGAACAGGAATCCCTGCTTAATATAGTGATTGAAACGGCAACCGCAGCTCTGGCCACCTAGCAACAATGCACAACGAGAGCTCTCTTGGGAGCTGGCTTTCAACGGTAGACCTGTTACCGCCACCATGGCTCCCACAAAGCACTGAAAAGGAATGTTGTTGGACAATTCAGCAGCCCCGCCCTCCGATACCTCGGCAATTCTCCAACAGAACTTTCGTAGTCAGGACGTGCGCACAAGAGCGGAACACGCACAGGAGCGGAAGGTCCAAGCTTTACTGTTTGTGCACAACTCAGTGCCACAGGTGCAAGTGACACGTCCACATATTAGGGTTCAGCACACGCAATCAAAGTGTGCTGAACCCTAATCCGCACCGAACCAGTATTTAGTTTTCGGTTCGACAGCCAGCTTTCGACATCTGCTGCCACTGCAGCTCAAACAACAGGCACCTGCGTGGATGCTTCTCTCTGCTGAAAAATAGGCGAAAGTACAATATACTGCCCAGAATTCTGTTGAATTTTCTTGCACTAGATTTTACTCTGTGTAATATTATATTACCTCACTCCTCAATAGTCCATGCCCAGTATGTGCATAAAAATAAATTAAAATAAACACATTATCATAGATTACACAGGACTTGAGGGATAGCGGAAATATAAGATTTTACCTTTTTTATGTCATATTCATTTGCTTTGGGGGTTTCATTGGTTGAACTGGCAGATATATGCTTCAGAACAAACAGAATAGCAGTAGCAACTCGCAGCGTCTGCATAGCAGCTCTCTGGAAGGACGTGTGCTTTGGCGTTTCTTCTAAAGTTGTAGTTTATATATCATTTCTGGGTCAAGAGATAAACATGTTGAACATGAATGTCGCCTATTTCGTAGAGCGCCAGCTTTTTTTTTCAGTCCGCTATAGTTAGAAGGTTAACCACACCTATCAAGGTGAGCAACTTTTTCCTTTTGATGACGCACGTTCTGCCTCGCTCTGGTGTTTCAAAATGCTAAAAGTAAAATAACTGTAAATTTCAAAGTAGGAGCCATCAGTATAGAGAGGAAAAATTGAGTATTGGTGCGAAATATCACCATCTTATCATTAAATAAGCCGCGCAGACATCTCTAAAGAAAGAGATATAGCAGGTCCCGTAGGATATCGCATCCTGGTGATCTTGCTTTTAATTGTACTTGGAAAGAACGCAAGGTATTGCCACTTGCTTTTGTACTCTCTTCCGATCGGCCTCTCTGCTTTTCAATAAATCACCCGTACATCATTTAATTGTAGCCTGACGGCTTTGGGCTTCCGAAATTTTCACTTCTGGCCAAGAAATAGCGTCTGCCAGATATGCTGCCGTTTCGGAAATGATAGTGATGACAGAAAGTAAAACGCTACAGCTGCAGCTAGAAGTCATCTGACTGCAGGAAATCTCTTTACATGACACAATTTTTAATGCGCCTTCTCCGTGGGTGTATTTTTCGACAATAATGTCAAATAAAGATTCCAATTCATGGTGTAGAAAATAAACAGAAGCACTAAATTGTAACCACTTTTGTCAAACAGCTAAGCATGAGTTTGCAAAGGTATCTTTGCTTCCGTTTAAGTAGTAGATTTTGTAAATTGTAGAATGCAGAACGTTGTTGCAAATTCCTTGGGCTGCAGTGCAAGGCTGGTGGGCATACAGAACGCAGTGCTACATACCGCAGGCAACAACTGATAGCTTATTTTGCGCTGTTAGATATAAACGCGACATATGGAAGCGAGATGAAGTAATATACAGCGGGATACTAGCCATCAACAGCAACTAGCAGCCAAAGTAGCCAAATATACGAACGGAGTAATGTCCCTGATAATGATAGGGGAGGGGCATCATTACAATTTATTTGCAGTATCACAATCTTTGAAAACAGAAATACCGCACGAAAAACAAAACACAGCAAGGAAACACATTCAGCGCTGTCTGTTTCGCTCCCCTTACTGTGAGTGTATGTCACTTTACTACTCTCTGCGTTTTCGCACTGCTATAGCTGTGTTTCTGAAATCCCGGTACCAAACATCTATAGTGACAATTTTCATAAAGGGGATTTTTTGCCATTTGCATAATTTCTAGCGTTGTCTGAACTCGGCTCTTCCTTAAAAGATTTATTTTTCATACAATCGCATGTAACCACCACCGTGTTAGATACAGATGAGCATCTGGAAGCAAGATGAAATGAAATTTAGTATAATACTAGCCCTCAACCTCAACTAGCCGTCTAAGCATAGAAAAGTACGAACGGAGTTCTCTGCCTGATAAAGATACCGAAGGTACGTCCGCATAATACATTCGTAGTAATGAAATTATGGGCACACCTTTTGCACCAACCTGCGCAAACTTTCTGAGGACTCTAGAAACAGATTTTATGTATCACTGCAGGGACACGCCCCAAACATGAGTAGGATACACAGACAGCATATTTATAGTATGGGAACGTGGTCAGTATGGTCTAGAGGAATTTGTAATATCCCTAAATTTTTTCAGCGACAAAAACTATTATTAGCATCTTTAACCGAGCACATAAGCATTCCGGATACAATATATATTGAAAATCGGACACTGAAGCCAACGCTATATAGAAACCTTTTGGCAAACAACCGTGCCTGTAATATACAAGCCACCATCCCAGACATTGCTAATAAGGCATCTATAAAGGTCAAGCTACACGCCTACGTCGCATTTGCGTTGAAAACCATGACTACATAGACTCGACTACATTAAAAAAATACCTATCAAACAGGAGCCACCCAAACAATGTCTTTAAAAAAGCCTACACCGATGCAACCACACTTCAGTGAGCCGAGGTCCTCAAACCGCGCCCTAAGATAGCCGGAAAAACAACGCCTCTTCTACTACAAAATTCTCGAACGCATTCCTAAACGTGAACAATATCCTCATTAAATGCAACCCAATTCACACCAGAAACCAGAAACTCAATATATTTCCCGACCCACCCAGAGCAACCTACAGACTCAACAACAGTTTCATGGAGATCTTTGTACATGTGAAACTCAGGACAAAGACCAAGCCAAGATTCCTGTGGCCGCCCCAGGTGCTCTACATGCAAACACATACAGTACTACAGTAAAAATTGCATCGTCGGATTACCTTCACCAGGTAACTTCGAGTTTCGCCTGCATGCCAAGAACCATCTACGGTCAAGAGTCTGCCACATCTAAAAAGTAATACACGAGACTCAATGGCATCGCACCACCACAAAACAGAATTTACCCAATGTAGTATTCAGCCACTACTATGAACACTGCCATATATTCGATAAAGGAAGGGTCTATATAGGTATTTCAACAATTTCCCGTTTACCTCGCGAAAGGAAATCTACAGAATCATACCTAATACACAAGCTCAAATTCCTACACCTGACGGCAATCAATTTGGCACGTGGCAACTTAGAATAGGTGAACGCTATGAGCTAGCCCTCATATTCTGATATTATTAACGAAGGCGCAAAAACATGTCTTGCTGCAAGCTTAGCTCGATTATTAAGCTCGCCCTATTTCTGCACTTATAGGTCTTCGCTGCCTCTCCCCTACCACCCAATCTATTATTGTATTCGACGCTTTTACGCATATATCAACCACCTACCGTGGTTGCGTAGTGGTCATGATGTTGGGCTCCTAAGTACGAGGTCGCAGGTTTGAATACCGGCCTCGGCGGCCGCAATTCGCTGTGGACGAAATTCTAAACCACCAGCGTACTCGAATTCAGTGGCAAAGTTAAACTCAGGTGCGGCAAATTATTTTGGACTGACCCGCTACGGCAAGCCTCATAACCAGGTCTTGTTTTTGACAGGTAAAACCCCAAAATTTAATATATCAACATTATTAGTCCTTTTTTCATGCACATATGCCCCCTCACGCTTTTATGCTGCTTCTCTCTTATTTGTTCTGAAGACCCCCGCTGACTTATACCAATGTCTAAGATGCTAGAATATTTTTTCGGTGCCTTCACTACAGAAGGTAGCGTAATCTTTTTATACAACCACGACAACGCCTACATCGAAATATTGAGGCCCCTTGAACGATCAAGCCGCTGCCTTCCATTTGACCCTCTTCATTACCCCCAGACTCCGTGTTGCCATCTTAACACCTTCAAAATTAACCGACGCATCGCTGTAGCACTAATTAAGTCATAGTTTCAACTGTTGTCTTTTTGTCACACACTGGCCGGTTCACCAGCTATCATGCACACCACATATGACAGTAACAATTTCCGTTCAATTCCCTGAATGCTACTTGACCTCTTGCTTCCTCAACACCCTCCTATGTCCACCTTTTCACAGCCAAGCTCTTAGTCTCTAGTTGGCCGGAATTTTTCGTGTCGGTGTCCATCAGTAAGAATGTGGGCCAAGCTTCAAGCGATCAGCAAAGTGAAGCGAAGAGCGCGTGGATTCTTTGGAATAACGCATACGGCATACAGAACATCATACGTATCAATAAAAAACAAGCACAAAGCAATAATGTGAACCGCATAATTGCTGATAAGATGCTCCTGATAACAATTTAAAACACATAGTGCTCTGTGTATACCTTTACCGGTCAAAATTACTATTGCAAGCTGCCACGCCAGTGGTAGTTTCCGACGTGGGGACGGACGTCCCTAGCGCTTCGTATTTAAAAGAACAAGCCTACCGAGAGATTTCATTGCAGATATACGTTAGATGTTACATAATGTTGTTGCTAATGTTAGATGCTATATGTGTATTGTTGTGAAGATGACCTTGCGTGACTTTTAGTTTTACAGCGCTAAATATTTTTGATATCTCTATGGGAAAAGTAGTCGGCGCCAACTAAAGGCTACATCTCGTAAGTACCGTATAACAATAACTAAAGAGAAACCAAGCAGCGATGTGGGCCTTGTCATCGTTATGGCGCAAGAATCAAGCTGTGGTGGCTGTTGGTGGCAAAATCTAGGATGCTTGATTCTCTGCAAGTCTCTATTGGGTGACGACTGTTAATAACTCTCCCTTTAATGTTTGGGTGATGTGCGGTGCAACTGAAATATCAGATATTATCATCCGAAAGGGTGAGCCAATACTGCGATTAAGGTGCCACGAAGTTGTACAATATGATGTTCCGGAATCACAAGTATGGCCTTAAGACTTGAAGGGCTTTGAAGGCAGCATTCGCCAAAGTGTTGTGCCCGAGCTTCGAGCTCAACAAGGCTTAAGTGGGTGGTCGCAAAAGCATGGCGAAAATTTTGCAACGTACATAGTAGACGTTAGCGATTTCTAAAAGCGTGGGAATGTACTCAAGGCCGAAGAAGAAAATATGAAGCACAATATGAATGACATTCATTACGATGCATTTCAAATGTTATTGACGAAAGACCCGCACTCTGCTGCTTACGTCGTCAAATTCTGCCGTAGTTTTGAGAAGCTGCGAAAGCAACGTGTTTTAGCTAGGTGCCTAACCCGCACAGACGACTGCCTAGCGACCCTGGCAATTAGCGGTGACTAAACCAGGAGACCGAGCCCAAACTCTCGTTTAGCCATGTCAAATCGCGGTGGAAATACGTCAGATCTACCATCAGCGCCAATTCACCCCTGGATGCTGCTACGCAAAAATAATCACAAAGAGAACAAAATTAGTGGAGACTACACGTTCCCCTCCTCTCACCCTTCGTCCTCCTTTACCCTGGCGGCTATACTCTCTTTTTCCTTTGACTGCTTTATCCATTTTTGCTTCGCTGGCGCGTGTGCACCTCCCGCCGTTCGTTGCGCACCACCGAATGGCTGACCGTGCACGTGATTGGCAAGCGCTGCTGCTCAGCCAGCTTCGCCTCGCCATGCGAAAGATGCTATCTGGGGCGCTGGTTTGTGCGTGTTATTTTAGCAACGTTTCAGAGACTACAAAGCAAACACAAACGTTAATGGAATTCTATATTTACGTTTTGAACATTGACGGACTATCCAAGACATACCTGATATTAGCAGAAGAAAGTGACATGTCTACAACTTTCCACGCACAAGACCACAAGCTTGAACTGCGCGCACTACATTTACAAGGAAAAAAAAATATGGCAGAACTCATCTCACGATGACTGTAGAAGGCAATGCGAATAGTAATCGAGCATTGTAGACACGGACAATTCTCAATTTCATATTCAAATGGCAGCGTGTCCCTAAAGATGCCTATGTAAGCTTACGCGTTGTAATGTTGGGACTATACGATTGTGTATGTCACTTCAAGAATGAAAATAATGGGAAGATCGATATTTTGAGGGAGGCTGGCACTGATCCTGGCAGCTACACCACAGTAGCCTGCCTTAGCAGGGACCGAACACGAACTACGAAAAATTACGAACTACAAAACGATGTAAAGGCGAACGTCGCAGCTGAGGAGGGACCCGCCTATGAGGCTCGTGGGATTTAGCCTCCCACAATCTTCCACTGATGTATATTAGACCTTCGGAAAACCTAATTGTTGTCTTTCTCGAAAGTTCATCTTCAGTTTATTGTTGCGGAAAAGCTAGTAACTTTCTAATAAACCAATATTTTATAAATGAAACTTCCCATGCTCATTTCTTAAGCATTAGCCTGTGCAATGAACTAGAACAATTGAAAATCATGAATGACTTTTTCATGCTATAGGATTTCAATTAACATTCAACCAACTGAAGCTATGCAATTTTTGTGCTTTTTGACTGTAACATAATTAATACCGATGAAACCGCGAACATGCTTGTTCATTGTGCAGTCTACATATGCACCTACATTTTCTGCCAAGTCATATTATTTCCTGTGGTATTCGTTTAGTGTCACTATCTAAACAGATTTCTAAAAAGACAGGAACATACCTTAAGAGCACAAGGATTTCATTTGTACGTCCCTTCACTTCATCTACTTCATCGTTTCTAATTCTTCCTTCTCCTAATCTGTACCCTACTACTCATTCATCTCTAAAACAGTGACGTACTAGAAGACGAAGAAGTGCATCAAAAAAAAAAAAAAAGCACGACGAAGAAAAGCAACAACATAAATGCGGGCACTGTTGTAGTGTGATATCGTTGCTGGGAAAGATGCCTTGCCGCAAGCGGAGGGATGTAGAAGATCGGAGTCGTGGAAGTACACCGTAGGATGCTTGAGCCGCCGCGAATGAAAACAAGGAAAGGTAGACAGAACTTGAGGCGTTGATATTAACACGACTGAGAGCATCCGCTGCCCTGTTAAGGCTGCCTTTGACGTAGCGTATGTCTGCTGTGAATTCGGCAAGAAAAGCAAGATGCCTGAACTCTCGAGGAGTATGCGTAGTACTGCAGGAACGTAAAGCCGAAACACGTGGTTTGTGGTCGGTAAGAATAATAAATTGTTGCCCTTTAAGGAAGTACCCGAAATGCTTCACTGCGAAGTAGGCCGCGAGACGCTCGCGTCCGAAAGTACTCCATTGGTGTTCAGTGTCGCCTAACTTGGGGGAAAGAAGGAGGTGGAGGCCTATGCACCATTAACCCACTGATGAAGAGCGGCTCCCACTGCTTCCAAAGGAGCGTCCACTATAAGGCTAGTGGGAACGTTCTGTGATGGGTGATGCAAGAGGGCGGCTTGATCACGTTCGGTCTTAGCGGCGGCGAAATAATGGTCAATGAGCATTTCCCAAGGAAGTGCGGTAGACTTAGCTTTCAAAATGGAAATGAGGGCTTCAAGAGGCCACACCAGCTTGGAGCATGCAGGGATGAAACGGTGATAAAAATGAAGTCCGAGAAAGTGTCGCAAGCTGCGTGTAGACATTGGTGGCGGGTAGTTGATGATGGCCTGAACATTGTCAGGCAATGGAGTGATGCCACGATTGGTGATGTGATGTCCGTGGAAATCGATACCCGGAACCCAAAACTGGCATTTGTCAACATTGATGACGAGATCGTTATCACGAAGTCGATTGAATTGATGACGTAGATGTGCTTTCTGGGTTTCAGCATCCCTGCTGGCGACGAGAAGATCATCTTTGTAGGCAAAAAAAATTGTAGGACACAGGCGACTTCGCCTATAAAGACCTGAAAGGTTTGAGCTGCATTGGGCAAACTAAAAGACATGCGTTAATACTCAATAAGCCAAATGGATAGCTATAGCAGTTCTTGCAATGTTGGCTGGCTCCATCTAGTGATGGATTCAAGTGATGGATAACTTTCACACGATTGATTTTCGAATATTTTGTTGTGCCGGTAAAAAAGGCAGTGTAATCTTGAATATTGGGTAGCGGGTATCAGTCGGGAACAGTGACCGCATTCATTGCGCGATGATCGCCAGAGGGTCGCCAATCATTGTGCTTCTTAGGCACCATGTGTAGTGCTCACGACCACGACCTTTATGACGGACGAATGATCTTGAGCTTCATCATATGCTCGAATTCATTGCGAGTCAGAACAGAGTCGGTGGGGGAGGGAGTGAATGGGTGGCCCTTTGGTATCAGCGCACTCTCCGTGAGCTTCAATTCCTTGGGGGTAAGGTCCCTCTGCTTCAATGTATAGTGACGTGTTAAAGTATTGCCTACACGGTTGCATACTCCTGGTTACGTAGGAACTTGGCGATTGCGTCCTTGCCCGGGGTGGTGTTTCGTATGAGTCTTGCGATCCTTCGCGGCAGCTCGGAACACGTTATGCCTCAGTCGATTTCGCTGTTTTCCACTCGGCAGTAGTGAAGGGTAGGCTGTGCACCGAGTATCGGCTGGCCAATGTATCTACTTTGTTGGGTACACAACAGCTCATCGTCTGTACCTATGAGTTCTTTATTACTCGGCTCATCACGTGCTTGCTTTCTATCCTGCTCTGGGTCGGATCTGCTATTTGTCTCAGTATGGCCCACGTCTTCACAGTGGCCAACGCTCCTTGGAGGAAGTTACAGAACTGGCCCCAGTTCTGTCGTGCAAGTTGCTCTGCGTAGCGCTCTGCCTCGTTCGTTAGCTTCGTGATGCGAATTTTTAGCTTACGGTTGTGCCGCGGTCTTCGCCATCTTCTCAGCTGACTGTGACGCGCTTCCCATCCATATGCGTAAGAGGCGCGGATCCACTGCCGTATTGCCCGGGGTGAGGACAGCCTCCTTGACGTGTTAGACCACAGATTCCTGCAGTTCTTTGACCCAGACTTCCTGATGATTTATCACATGGGCTTCTTGCTTTTCTCTTTCGCTCCAGAACTTTGTACAGCCCCTGGTTTTGGTGGAGCGCATCTTTCTTCCTGGGAAATTTCTCGCGCGCACCGCGATGCCTAGTATGAAGTGGTCGCTTCCTAGCGTTTCGTTAATGTTTTCCCACTTGATGTTCCGAAGTCTGGACGCGAGCGCAAGATCCGGACACGTGTCGCAGGCCGCGCTGTTGCCTACTCTCGTCGGATATGTCGGATCCGTGACTGTCGTATGCCGGTGATGCTGTATGCCGTTGTACAAGGTTGTTTCCTTTTTGGCGTGTCTGAGGTATTCCCACGCCTCATGCACCGAGGTGAATTCGCCTAATATGGGGAGGTGGTTCCGTCCAGCTAGCTGCCTCTCTTGATGCAGCAAGTTGTCCAGGAGTCCCAGCGTTTCCTTCGGCGTGCTGTATATATTAGGCATAAAAGGACATGTTTCCCCTGCGCTCCAGTACTATTTCCGTGAACACGTTGTTGATTCCCTTGTCCGCATAGGTGTGGTATATTGAGGTGAGGTATTTGCTTGTGAGTGTGGTCGTACGTGCTTCTGCTGCCACATCAGTGTGATATCCGGTAATTAGCGGTGATTTTCCTGTATGCTGTCAAGCTAGTATATCAGGTAATGTGTCTTGTTTGGCAGTGTACTGCAGCAGCGTCACCCGCTTGCGAGGGAAGCTACAATTCGAGTGCCAAATGGTGATTCCTTTACTTTGATCATTCGGTGTTCTCGCCAATTGATCCTCTTGTAGCATTTGCTGGAGAGCTGCCTCTCTGTGTGGATCGAATCGCGGCTTCTTATGGTGTTGATTGTTTACCAGAGTGATGAAAACATCGTGTCGTTGTGTTATCATCTGTCGGAGATCGTCGAAACCCTTGTCCATTGGCAGATGCAGCTCTTGGATGGCTTTCCTGTTTTCTTGAATACATGTTTAGCAGGCCGTTAGTCTCACTTGGAGTGGTTGCGCTGTCGCATCCGGCTCGGGCAGTGCTTCGCTGTTCATTTCCTCGACCTTTTCCCCCCCTACCGAGGGAGTGGATGCGTGCTACCGCGGGGTTTGTGGTGTTTGGCGTGCGGAAAACTTTCTTGTGCTGGTGGCTTGTTTCCGCGTCATTCCTCTTTTAGTTGTGCGCCGCAATTCGCCTGTCTCTACGCACAGTTCCAGCCCTTGTGCCGCGTGCGCCTGTACAGCGTTGTTCCTGTTTGTGTCTGCGTCTCGTAGTGGCTGCATGCTTTGCTTGGTTTTGTCGTGTCTTTGTGTCTTCGAGAGACAGCGTTCTGCACAGCTCACCTGTTCCTTGGGGCTCATGTGACTCGGGAATTTGGAGCTACTGCCGGACCTAGTTCTGCTCTTGGACCTGGCTCTCCTCTCGGGACCAGATCTGCTGCCTCCTGTTTGTTGCGATGCCGCCCTGAGCGTGGACCTGGAGCGGGTCCGAGATCGGGGATGATGTCTGCGACCCTTGCTTGGTTGTTTCGTAATGGTGTTTTCTTTGTGCTCCTGTTCCTTGCGCCACCTGTGCCATGAGCGTGGCATGTGTAGCAGTCTCTTGGGTGCACTCTTTCGACACTGTCGCGTGGTTGCTTTCGCACAATGAACATTTAAGTTTGCACTGGCGTCCATCAATGAGCTCTGCTGCATTGCATCTTTTGCTGGTGGGTTTGTCCTGGTGCGGGCAAATGTTGGTTCAAGGCCCCATTTGATGGCACGCATCGCATATCCTGACCGTGTGTCGAGAAGGTAGGCAGTGTAGCTCGGGGGCCTCCGTCGAAGGTGATGTATCTCGGTACCATTCTTCGTTCGAAAGTGATCAACGTGGTCGCACATGGCCCTAGCATGCTTGGTTGTATGATTTATCTTCTTTGTGCACAAACCCGCCGTGGTTGCTCAGTGGCTATGGTGTTAGGCTGCTGAGCACGAGGTCGCGGGATCGAATCCCGGCCACGGCGGCCGCATTTCGATGGGGGCGAAATGCGAAAACACCCGTGTATTTAGATTTAGGTGCACGTTAAAGAACCCCAGGTGGTCAAAATTTCCGGAGTCCTCCACTACGGCGTGCCTCATAATCAGAAAGTGGTTTTGGCACGTAAAGCCCCATAATTTTTTTTCATTGTGCACACAACCCTCCCATGAGCTTCGTGTCCTCTTGTCTCTGCGGTATGCCATGGATTACTCTACGAGCTCAATTCGCCGGTTGTGTAATAGAAGTTGCCACTCCGTACTTCTTGGCCCCGAGATGCACAGTTTTGATGTCTCGTATCGTAGCTGCCATTTCTTCGCTAGTGATGCTCAGTACTGCCCCGATGTTCTGCTTGCTCTCTATCCGCACGATAATTTTCTGGGTCCGAGTGATGCGTGAGTATCCCCCGCCGTTAGTACTGCCCGGGCAATGACCGGGGTCGGCCACTTCAGAAAGACGAGGCCTTCCCTTGGCCTCAGTATCACTTTCAGGCGCTGTCTCGGGAGCGATGGTGGTCTGCGTGGCGAGCACTCTTGCGCCTCGGGAACATGGTGGGCGTTCTTAGGTGCGTCCTTACTGCGTTGTTTGCGCCGGTTTGCTGTCAGCAGTCACCTGCGCATTCGGTCGATTCTTCGTGTGGTTGCGAGGGAGGAGCATCAACTTCCATCGTGGCTTTATAAGCTTCGAGTCTCGGGGTGGGGCTTGCCCTTTACTCTTGGCTAGGCCTAGCGGAGCGGTCTCTCATTGCCAACTCACTGGGTCCCAAAACACCGATAAATGTTACTCGCGGCCTTCGTCGTGGTCTTTACGGACGTAATCGAACTTACTGCGTCCCGTGGCACTATCTTCAAAGGTCTGGGACGAAGGTCTGATGGACATCGTATTGAAAATGCAGCAATAAGTCTGACTTCAAATGATGAAACGGTTCAATGCTATTTAGTTCGTTTGTGATGAAAAACGCAAACTTCCGTGACACAATTCTCGAGAGTAGCGAGCTACTGTCGACGCTGGAGGTGACTGTGACACTTGTTCTTATATTCACCCGAGTGACAGTACGTCTATCCCGAATGACTGTTGTATTGTGTTGCTGTTTTTTGCTGTTAGTCCATTGCACCTGTTGTACTTAGCAGGCAGCATTGTTGGTGTCCCTGAGCACGGCTTTGCTGTAGCCGGCAAGCACATGTTGCGTAGTCAAACTCTAGGGCGCGCGCGCACATAAGGTACATGCTAAAAATAAATTATGTGGTTTGACGTTTACCAATATTACGATCTGTCACCACCTGGGAATGTCTGACGTGCACCTAACAGAGTGTGCCCCGCGATTTTCGCATTGCATCGCCATCAAGGTGCCGCCACCACGGCTAAGATTCGATCCCGTGACGTCATGCTCTGCAGTGCAATGACATAACCAATAAATTATCATGATGGCTAAACGCGAGATATGATCTATGATTTTGGCTGGCAGGCTGACCCGAGCATACTGAACACTGAAAGCCCCCGAATAGAACATGGAACTGCCAAGGGAGCGGTAGTAGCACCGTGGGTGATAGGTTCAAGTGGCGGTAAGCATGAGTATGATAAAGCTAGAGTTTCACCCTCACTTTCGTCTGTCAAGAACATATAGGTTGTCTGATGAGCTACGGCTTACTCACATCTGCGGAGGTTGTGTGGTGACCTTCATTCATGCACATTCGAAGAGCAAATCGTTTTTACCCTCCGGTTCTATGGAACCAGAGATGAATTGGGGGGGCTCAGAACCATACTTCGGACGTCACCAGAGCGCTGTTATTCACTGTGTAAGCGACTTCTTCAACGTGCTTATCAACTTCGCTGTACAGAATCGTGGCTTGCGTTCCTTAAGACTCTACCGGGCGGGCTTTACCTTGATCTTTGTCTTGATGACATAAATATAATTGCGATTATTGTTGATCAGTGCGAATTTTTTCTTGGTATACACTTTGCTGATTGCTTCAGTCGTGATGTTCTCGTTTATTATTTTTGCGCTCACGACACTTTGAGTGATTGCTGCTGTTTGATATTTGTGCAAAAATGTTTAAATACATATGTATATTGAAACTTGCATGCTGCTCCTTTTATTGGGCCGTGAGCTTTCATCTACATTGTTTACTGAATGTACCCAGTGAGTTACGCACATATTATATCATTTTGTGCAAATTACTATTTTACTAACCTTGATTGTGTGTATTTACCAGTATTTACCGACCTTCGACGAGTCATGTATAAAAGCCGACGCACTTCACAGGCCGGTCAGATATTCGACAATTGCTGACTCTGCTACATGTGTCTCTAATATATTTGCCTCAACATATTGCGAATGAAAACACGTACAGTGGTGCGCTTAACTTTTGCATTAGGGAGTATCATAATCTTCCATTAATATTTGTGTTGCTTTGGTGGAGTACTGCTTCCATTTCCTGTCTTCTAGGCTAATTTATTTACACAATGGTGCACCCAGGCCGCTTCCGCCAAGCCAGAAGCGCTTTTTCTTGTTACTATTCTTCACTACTCGTGCATCTAATTTACTGCACTTCCTTTGGCTCATGATATACCATCTATTTGCTAATGAAACACCGGCTCACCATAAAATTGCTAAATTCCTAAACGTTCATTTTTCTAGCCGACTTGGTGCCGTGGCTATGAAAACTCGGTGGATTGAGCATTACTACAGGAACTCTGACCTAATGTTACTGACTGAACCATACAGTGCATAAGCGCTCCTAATGCACATATAATAGCTGTGGGTGGACCGAATAATTCCACAGATGTACACCAGCTCCTCCAAAAGCTAGAGTGTTGCACTGAGAAGTAAGATGAGACAACTGGAGCCAGATGTATTGTGAAAATTCGCACTGGTGAAGCCACTGTAACAGCGGTGGAACGAATGGAGAGCGCATTTTAAAGAGAAGCTTTCTTTGGGAACACCCTGCACCTGTCTTGGTGATCGTGGCTGCCGCCTCTGCTGCTGCTGCGGCTGCTGCTCGCGCACTCTCACTGAATGGTTCCCACTTTGCTGCTGGACGGGGGCGCCATGTAGGAGCGATGGCTCACACAACTTCTCCCGAAGCAGTGGAAAGAAAGGGGGGAAAGCAGGTTTGCGCTTGCGGTTCTTTGGCTGCTGGAGGACAGGGCGAGGGGGCCGCGACGTGGAGAGCCGCGAAGAGACGGGAGAGAGGGCACCAGAAAAGATGGCCTCGCTTTCCGCATGCACTGCGCCCCCTGGCGACCGCGTGGATCGTCACATCTGCACCTCCATGGGGATGTCGAGTCCTCGAAACAAATGGAACAGAACGCCTGCTTGCTTTTTAACGCGACAGCGTTAAGGAGCTCGTGTCGCAGAAAAGCCGGTGTCGTCGGTTTCGGTGTCGGCGTCGGCGGCGTTGGCAGTGAGCGATACATACCGGGAGGCACTTCATAAATAAAAAAAAAGATGGGCTGTTTTTCAACCCTTTGAACGCCGATTGTGTTGAAAGGTGTATTGCATTGCAGAACTCCTCGCTCTGGGCATCCTTCAGCCAGATGAGAAGGCGCGCATTAATACTGCCTCGTAGGTTTCGCTGTATATAGGCTGAAACTGGGCACGTTCGGCCTGCTGAATTTTTGTGTCAGTTATTTGGACCACCCTTCTGATATCGAAGCTTTAGGCGTGTTTCGGATCTTGTTCCAAATTTGCATTTACACGCCTTAGACAACAATCTGAAAAACGATCGCCAGCATATTGTACGACTGTGCCATGTACTGGGTGAGGTGACTTCATATTCATTAAATCATTACAAGGGTGCAATTATTCTTCTACTGTAACAGTCCCCTCAATAATGCCCCTGTGGCCATGAGGGTACCTGGAATAAATAAATAAATAAAAGACTGTTACCAGAGAGCGAATTGTCAGCGTCATCCGAGAAGTTAAAAAATCATACGGCACCGGCATGCGACACCCTCTTCCCTGTTTTAAAGACAATGACATGGTACTTAAGAAAATGTTCACTGACCTTTCGTAAAGAAAACAACTATCTCCACATATAGTTATTATATCGAGACTAACTGCCGAGTCCAAATGCCCGTAAAATGCATTTAAACCAAGCCTCCCCAATGAACTTACCCACCCAGCTCGCAGAAGGAGCATTAACCGAACCATGCTCCTTTCTCAAATTGGTATATATGTGTAGCCGAGTCCAAATGTCAAAATCTAAGGATATAGCAAGAGTCACGAAGGAATAACGAGGTTAACATTTTCTAAGCAAATATTCATGAACCATTCCACTCTGTGAAGGTGGATGATCACCGAAGCTGTAGCACATCCGACAGGGTTCCACGAGGATACTTGTATTGACTTTATCATTTCATATTCGTAGTGGCGATAGCATTGTGGTTACTGCGATAAACACAAATTAGTTTTGTTACAACCTTAGATTTTTTGCCAAACATAAATTTATACACGACCGTTGTTGAGAAGTGACTTGGATTTGTGTGGCACTTCAAACCCAGCTCTTCTAACACGAACTGAGTAAACTATTTCTCGTCTGGTTTTGAAATGTACACATTGAAGTCTTCAACAATGGTCACAGTGGTAGTGCCATCATGGCAAACCAATGCAAAGTGCGTGGGCGTGAACTTCTCGATATCTCACTTGGGCGTGCTTTCATATGTATATACAGTGGATATCAGAATTTTGTCTTTCGTTTGTGCGGCACAGCCGTCCCCACAGTCGGCATCATTGTCCTAAATCGAGTCAAGTGTGCATGGTTGACCATAAATTTTGTCCTTTACGCACCTGGCAACGCCTCCTGCTCTTGAGTCCAGGTGCTGTTCACAAGCGATCCGAGCATACACGTTGATTCGAAACAGTGCATCATGATTTACTTCATTTATTTATTATTATTATTATTATTATTAATATTATTATTATTATTATTATTATTATTATTATTATTATTATTATTATTGGGGGCGGAGTGCCTTAAGCCTCCTTTACCTCCGCCGCGAGTCGGGCCAGTCATGCATTATCTCCGGGATGTGCCTATGCTCACCTTTTTATCGTTGATGAAACTCGATTCATAGGAATCCTCTCCGATCCATAGCATGGAACCCATCTATCCAAAGATGAAACTCTATCCATATACAGCTTTGCTGTAAAAGAAACGAAGCAACTGAAACGGCCGCATATAATATCAGCATGAGTTTTTTTTCGCTTTGCAGCAGCAGACAGTCTTGTGTACACATTGCTTCTGAATAAAACTGATTGTTCGCAGCTAAATTATGTATTGTAGTTCACGAAATACTCATGTAAGCTCCTCGCTTCTGGCGTGACTTTTTCGAAATATACACAGCAAACATGCGTGAATATTCGCCGATAATATTGAACCTGTCTAACCTGTAGGTCATTGACGTACTCAAACCACTAAAGATGAGAAAAAGAAATAAACGTATCTTTAGAGCAGGCGGAAAGTCTCGGTCATAGGTCTGTAACCTCTTCAGTCCAGGAAGTGGTGGACATAAATAAATTCTCCAGTGCAGTGGATCATATTACGCTGGCCATCCAGGCTGGGGCTTGACAACTGAGCCTCCCACTGCTCTTCAGTTAGGTTTCTGCTGTGAATGGTTCCCTGCCTTCCCTTGCATCCCTACACCACGTTTGGTACGGTATTTGGTACTTTGTAGAGTACGCATTCTTAGGTGTAAATGGCGGGCGAGATCATGTGAAGTAAGGTGCCATGAGGGTTACTATCTGCGTTACATGAACGTTACGCCTTCTGCGTAATTTCTCTAGCAGTGGTGCCCAGTAAGCGGATCCTCTTGTTGAGGAGTTGGCCGCCCCGTTTGCTGCCAGACGGGCCTGTCCCTCAGTCCATATGATGTAGACGTCTGGAAGGTGGCGCACTGCGGTACGGTGGAGGATTTCAAGCGCTATGCTAGAAATTCTTCCCTTTTTGTACTTTATGCCTGCGGATTGCGAGTCAGCAAGGATGCTGGCAACTTCCGTGCACGCCGAGGCTAAGGTGATTGCAGCCTCTTCTGCCGCGTCAGTGTCATTTGGTGTAGTAGTCTCGGGTCTTTGCTGTAAAGGCGAAAACAATGACGCTAATGGAGTGCGCTTGTGTTCCTGAGTATCCTGTTGCACCAGTGTATCTGGTGACCAGCCTTGATCCATGCGCCGGGCTCAGGGCGCGGACTCTTGCCTGCCGCCGGTCTTAATGCCAAGAAGGGTGCATATTTCGCGAGATTGCGACATTGATGATGTCTTCGCGGACGCCTTTCGGGATTATCTGCTTGATGTCTTTTTCGACTAATGCTCTAATGCGTCGCACATCCTGTTTCTGTGAGTTTTAAGCGTTGCAAGTGGTTGAATTTGTTCGCCTTGGAATCTCGTTCCACCTATTGTGAAGGCCGAGTTAGAGGAGACGTTGCGTACAGGCACGTTCGAATACACCAATGGCGATTTTGATGGCTTTGGTGATGAGAGTGTTAAGCTTTTCAACTTCTGCCTTCTGTTAAGCTCTAGTATGTCGTGGGCTGAAGGCGAAGGTTCATAACTGTACTGTGAACCCTTGTTAAGTGTGCTTGCACCTTCTTCAGGCAACGCAGCATCTCCAAGGACTACAAAGCCGCTTGACTCATTCTTATTGCTTGTTGTTTTGGTATAGATGAGAACATGGTGAAGACACCGAGCCCTCCAAAATTCAATCATCCGGGCGGCAAAACTTCTGATGGAGCGTAACTTGATATCGACTTGCCAGGCCGAGTCGTAGCAGTAGCAAAGAGATCGCAAAGATCTTGGAACCTTCGCCACGTTTCCGATCCTAAATATCTGCATATGCACTTCAAAAGTCTAACTCGCGTTTTCAGGAAGTCGAGCATTTCACTCACATCTTCGGGTATGATTCTTTTTCACAAGCAGAAGGCGATATACCTGGTGCGACTCGTTGAGCTGACGATGAGGTTGAGCCAGGCGTTGGCTTGCAAAGGTCTAGGGAAGACATTCAGGAAAGGGCCCTCTGTGCTGCTCAGATAGTTTAGACGAATTTTTTGCTGGGCAAATTGATGCATGGCTATGTTTTAGGAAGAGTTGCGCCTCAGTCAAAACACAGGGGAAAAAACGAGGTATGCGAAAAGAGCACTATACACTGCATTTATATGTGTCGAACCTGAATATATAGACAGTGTTCAAACGTGCCAAAGAAAAGGAAGGGGAATGAGAACCAAGTTCACCAAGCACGCCAATGACCCGACTAAATGTGTAGTTGCTTTCTTCAAGCAAAACAACCTGTGGTTGCTTCAGGATGATAGGAATGGGGAACTCGCCCTCTCGCGAGAACAAGATTTCAACGAAAAGGCGGGTCAAGCTACCGCTAAGCATTTTGTGCGCGCAATACCCAGTGCCACAAGAATCAGGAGCAGAGCGGCAGCACTATGCAGGGATCTTGAATTGTCTAGGCTGGCAAGTTCGATAATTAATAGTAGAAAGGAACCGCTTTCAATGTTTTCCCTACAAATATCCACAAGGTATCTGTGGCGTTCAGAAAGATTGTCAGTGAAAAGGGTTCGTAGCAGTTCCTAATTTGCCAGCATTTGGATAAACATTTGAGTGTTTTACAGGCTGAATACCCATTCGCCACATCTACGTTTTTTGTGTTGATGTGCAGGATTTTTTTTATCGGGTGCCTCATGATGAATTGTTCGTAGCAGTCAGAGAATGCATTGAACGGAATGGTGAAATAGTGTTTCAGAACTCCGCAGGGGTGGCAGTAGATAGCTTCACGTCATTGCTTAAATTTTATTTGCAAGCAACTTTTGTAACTTTCACCAACGGCTTTTACATTCAATGGCAAGGTATTTGTTCTTGTGTCGCCACAATCCAGTGTGATATATCTAACTGACATTGTCCGCTCCCTGGATCATGAGTTTTCTAACTTAAGGCTTTTAGATATGTTGATGACTTATTAATTGTATCCAAACAAAGTGGCTTGACGAGTACTGATTCAGTGAGCAGTATATTAACTCTTTTGAGACAATATTAAAAGGGTTTTGCTTTTACGGACAAACTTCCTCGCGCATGCTCTCCAAGTGAAATCAGTCAAGAAGCACCTGCGCGTGTAGTTGTTTGGCAATGATGATGCTGATGACGATGATATTGACATAATGGTACATACCCACAATGAGATGCTGACGAAGGAGCGGGTGGTACACAGGAACATGACCACAACTGGGTAATGGCGAAGAAGCACGTGGTGCATATTGCCCAAACGCCAACATCATGGGAAAAATGTGCCTGTAGTGTCCCTATTATTGCTATCGCAACAATAATTGACGTGGCGAAAAAGTATGAAGTACGGGCAAGAGCGCAGGGTGTTACGAGGGGTTGAGCAAGGCAATTTTATACGTGTTGCTGTGGCCACGAGCCATGGACGAACCAGAGGAAGGAATGTAAAATTAGCTTGCGCTGTAGCGCATGGCCTTAAAGATGTATCCATGGTTTTTGTATGCTCGACTCAGGAATACATAAGGAAGGCGCTTGCTTGTACGACCTGCGCCTTAATACAATTCTTGTGTGTGGGATCAGCTTTTTGCTCAATGCAGTTTTGTAAACAGAAGCCGCGACAAGCTGACGCGTGAAGTAATAGAGTACAAATAATGTTGCGCCTTTCCTCTACGTATGTGAGTACCTTATCTGTTCGCATTTCAGAGAAGGAGGTATCCTTTCTATGAAATCAACTCATGTATAAGAAATCGTGATAAGCTTTAAATGTCCGCCGCGGTAGCGTAGTTGCTTCGGCAATCAGTGTAGCACCGCTAAGCGCGAGGGAGTGCGATCAAAAAGAGGACAAAAATTAAAAAAAAAATTGCCCGTGTAGATTAGATCAGGTGCAGGTCAACGAACTCCAGGTGATCAAACTTATTCAGAAGTCTGCCGCTGCGGCTTGCCTGATTAACCTACCACCGTTTTGCAAGGCACACTTTCGAGATTCTCATTATTTCTTTCTCATCAGAAACACTCCCAGGTCACTGAAAATAATCCTTTAGAGGTTACCGCTCTCTGTTGTCATTTCGCTTATCCGTGCGTGTGTTTTTGCCCTACGCTTAGTGATGTTATCTATCAAGCAAGAAAACCTTTCTGTGGATGCCTCGAGGTGGAACTCTCGTTGCTTCGCTACGGTGGCTGACAGGTAAAAATTTCAGTGGCAAACGCCATTTAAAGGTAATATGCTTTCCTTCGAAAGCCAGCGCCTTGAGAGCGACCCTTGAGCGACCCCTTGAGCGACCCTTGAGCGACCCTTGAGAGTTTCCGTGACGTCAGTACTTAAACTGCATAAATATTTACATGGTTATTTGAGGCTTTGAAAAGGGAGATCGCGTCCGCTATCTGTACTGAATAACACTCCAATCTTTCAGGCGACTTTAGTATTTTTTAAGATGCCCTGGATAAGGTTCTGCTACTGTACCAGGAATTCCAACAATTGTGTTTCCCGATTTTCAGATCGACACTATAAGACAGCTGCCTTTTTGAGACTTCAATGCTCCTTGAGCCTTTTCTCGCATGAGTGTTGGCCCGTAGCGAAAAAATAACTAAATACACTGCAAGAAATTGTTTAAACTATGCCTCAGTGGTGTTCCAACAATGTAGAACAATGAGATGTTAACCGGAATTACTGTTTCCGGTGCTTGCTCGTACTATTTGGTGATCACATTTTATCATCACATGAATGGAAACGAAAAAAATATCGAATAATCAAGGGAGAGGAAAAGGTGAATAAGGCAAGGGGTAATGTGAGAGGAGCGGGTGGGTGGGTCCTCATTTCAGCACACCAGGCTTCCTGCCTACCCTCTCCGCCTGGCCTAGGAGGCCATCATATATGAAAATGAGCAACCCTAGACTATTTTACTGCTTGTCCTATGCCTATGTATAGCCAAAGCATTTGTTGAATTTGATTGTACTTTCTCCTTGTCGGATTTCGGTTTTCATGTCAACACAAGAGGAATCCATGCCGCAGCAAAGAACCAATGCGCTGTTGAAACAGTTTTCTCATTGCCAAAAACTTGACGGTGCGATACGGGTTTATGCCACAACCTCCGATTCGAATTCATAGTAAAATATTTAGCGCGCGCAATTGACAAGGACACAGTGAAGAGGGCACACGAGTGCTGTGTCCTTGTCAATTGTGCGCGATAAATATTTTAATATGAATTCGTACCAACTCGCCCAACTATCAGTTCTCCTGCACTCCGATACGAAGTTAAAAAAAATTATAATAGCCATAATGCAAGGGAATTATTTGTGTGCGCTTCAATTAGACAATACAAGATTTCAATGGTTACGACGTACTTTGACTCAAGGACAAGCACTAGTGCACCTTCGCCGTCGTGAAGCGCTACTGCACATGACGTGCTTGATATATGTTTGACATAAAGCATAAAGTGCGCCAATGTTAAAAATTTTGAACGCAAATATAATATTGCTCGATATTATTGCGATAGCAATTATATGGACACTCCAGGTGCATTTCTCCCATCGCCGTCGCCGTGACGTTAGGTATGAAGTCCAAGATCGATAAAATCGTCGCCGCGTGCTGTGAGGGCGAGTGAACGAGGGCGAGAGTGTGCCGGCGAAGGTAACTCGATCTCACGTGTACGAGCGAAGAACGCGGTCCGGTAGCGCGCCCTCTCCTCTCGCGCGCGAGCCACGGGGGTGGGACGCCTGCTGCTTACGGCTCGGCAGCGGATGAGCTGTATATTGAAAGCAACCTGCGGCATGGTCAACATGCGCGCGCGCCCGGGCTTCATCTTCAAGCGATGTTAGATGTTTCGAGAGTACATGGAGTGCCGGTAGCACAGTACGCGCATTGCTAACGTAGTTTCATTCGCGTTGAAACGAAAGATGCACAAAAATCAATTCGAACGCTGCTGCTGCCACGATTCCTCACTCGAGCATTTCGACAGCGAGTTTCCGCGCTCATCGAGCGAGATGTCTTCATGTTCACCTGTGTGCACGTTATACTGTGGTTGGTAATCTGGTTAAAACAAATTGGCGTATAAGTTGCTTTAACTCATGATAGAATGTGTAAGCGCGACGGACCGAGGGCGTAGAATCAGGCACACAGAGGTAGCGCTGCCTCTATGTATTTGTTTCTTTGTATGTCCTTGTTCATTTGCGCTTACAGATGATACCATTGTTAATTAAGTTACTAAACGAATGTTAGATTGGGCGTTATGCCTGGTGTAGGTACTAGGGCATGCGGCTCTTATCGCTTGACGGTGCAAATGCCCTGTCGCGGGCCAGTCTCGCTGCAGCCGACCTTGTTCGTCCATCGCACGCTTAAGAGCAGCACAATAACAGTGCGCAAGCCCTCCGCCACGTGGTATTTTTTTCATATTTCGCGGGTTTGCTTTGAAATGCGGAAGAAAGGACCACGCGAGACATATCGTGCTGGAAACAATTTATTGAGAGGTTTCTCAAGGTGCTCTACAACTTTGTGTATCATACTAGCATGAACAAGTTCTTCACTGTCGGCACTGTGACGGAAAATTCCTCGAAAGCTTACGATAGGTTGGACAGGGGAGTATGAAGGGCAGTAAAAATTATAAAAGAAGCAAAACCTTTACAGTTGCAAACCAATGCAATGGCATAATAGCGTAACCACGCTAAACGTGTTTGTTTCCAAAACAGGATGGACTACACAGGAACAAGAGCGTAGAAGTAGTACTGAAAGCTGGGGACACACTTTTCAACCCCCTCACGCGATCACTGTCGCATATTGCGAGCCAAATCGCATGTAGGCAGGCGCGGTACTTAACGCTCACATCGTCTTAATTACCCTTTGACAACATTGTAGGAACACTTTCTGTGTATTCAGACGAAGACACGAATCAACGATCATGACATGGAAGAAAAGTTAATAACACTGAGTTATGTATGAGTGGCAGTGACGTTTGCCACCTTGCTGACGTCCGACATCCATCTGTTCTTGCATTCACCTTTCTTCACAGATGGAAATGCCAGGCAGGCTAAAAGGTGGATTCCTTGCGGAAACTCGAGCCCAAATCATGATGTTTCGCTGACATTTCATCCCCTTGTATAAAGGATCATTTTTTTTTCGATGGAAAAAGTCAGAATGTTTTATTCTATAGCGCTTAGTTGGGACTACGCTGACGCCATAGATGAGTTTCGCGAAGAAAATTAGGTCTCTAAATGTTAATTAAAGGTGGAGCTTGGTCTGCGGCCACGGACATTTTCACAAATCGCCTGTATTAAAATGCAGCCAACGTGGTTGGGGCTAAATTTCTCGCCTAGAGCTCCACAGCAGAGCATCAATTGCACCGAGAAGCTGATGCGGACAATAAATAATTACTGATTTTCTACCGACAAAAAGACCTTTATTTCATTATGCACTGCACATACTAACTTAGTGATAGATGAATATTATGTCCTAAAGAAGCGTAGGCCTAGAAAAGTCAGAGAGGCTGTAGTTATTTTGCCCAGCGCAAACTTAATTTTTTTTGTTGTCTAACGCCGAAACTATCTTCAGTATTCAGTGTTTTGCATCAAATTCTTTAATATGCGTGTATAGAAACGTGAAATGAAGCCACTGACAGGAGCTTTTTATTTCGCATGACTGCTTGCGTGGAGATGTGTGATTTGGCATCGAACACGTCAGTGTCTAAAATCAATATTTCTGGCTCTGTACTAGGAAAGTTGTTGCCGCAAGCTGCCTACACGATTGTAGCAAATCGTGTGTAGCAACTATAGCATCAATGACATGAACGTATCAGTAAAAAGAAAAACAAAAAAAAAAGCAAGGAGAGACAGAGAGAGAGAGAGAGAGAGAGAGAGGGCCGTTTTTTTAAACTTTCCTTAGAGGAAAATATCTTTGTGTAACATGCAAATAAAATATGCGGTGTCTATTGGAAAGACCTCAACAGAACCCTCAACCTCAACAAAAGACCTCAACAAGGAAAGACCGCAACAGCTCTCATAACAGAAATACTGGTGTCACGAAAGTAGTAAAGGTAAATGATGAAGCATCGATACTCAATAGATTCCAGCTAGTGCATGTTCGCATTTTGATCGCGCTATCCTGCAGATCAACCATATTGAAACTGAATGCTCTGAGGAGTATAGCTTTGTCTTTGATTACTGGTTTTAATTTTTAACATCTTCGGCGGCGAAGGAAAGGAAGCGTGGAGTGTGCGTGTATTTAGATATATTTTATTGGGGGCTTCAAGAAATGTTATTGGTACCATGAACACTATGATCTCTATGCATAATAGATGTATAGTGAATGCACCAATACGTGAGTGTATGCGTTCACTTTCCTAGTCAACTGCTCGATTCTCACCAACTTGTGTCTACATATGCTAACGTTTGGATGCACGAAAAAAAGATCATGCTAGTTCGAAGTGTTATGTCACATTGAAGTGTGTAGTCGTCTGACAGGTAACAGCAAGGGGAAATGTCTTTCAGTATGGTAAGTATAGGGGGTCTTTTTATGTAATATAATTTAACAAATACCTAATGAAAATATGCTTATGTCTTTGCAACAATCCCGTACAAAAAATGAGAAGGCATTGAATTATTGTTGGTCAATGTTGAGTTTTTTATTGAGAAATAATTGAGAGTTTGTTGGAGAGTTGTTGGGTTGAATGTTGAGCGCTCTTGAATATTGGCCACTGAAATTTCATTGAAACACCATTGGGTATCTCAATGTTGAATAATTGTTAAGTTAACATTGAAAGTCCATTGTTCTTAGACGGCCTGTTGTGTTCGGTTTGTTGAATGGTGGTTGGGTTACCATTGATTCTGCATTGAATTGACGTTGTGGTAGTTCTGTTGACCTGTTGTTGAGTTATTATTGCCACAGCAGTGAAAAGTACATTGTGGCCTAGTTGAGATGGCATTGAGATTTCAGAAGTCGTGATTGAAGTATGATTGACGTTTCATAGGGCTAGTGGATTTTTATTCATATATTGAAATTGCTTTGCTGTTCACACTTGCATGCCCCGGTGTCTGCTGATAACTTCCCAAACACAAACAAAAGCAAAGGAGAGACTGACCAGTTTAAAGTACCTTTATTTACACTAAAGATGCGTGCACATGAAACATTATTATAGTACATAAGGCACCACTACATCGAACCTGGAGACATAGGCTAGTACCTACAGCACTCTAGCAGTGTAAATTCATCTGAAAAAAAAACCTATACGTATGAATTCAATCAAAACAATCATTGTGGTCTTCACTTTCGACTTAAGTTTATGACTAGAAGGCAAAGCGACTCAAAAGGCAGGTCTTAAGCATACCCTTGCAACAACCAACTTTGAACACATGAACACTTGAAGCTGCTTGCGTGTGAATACACAAGACATCTGAATATGTTACATTAAAATGTTTCGCACACTAACACATCACAGGAAGAGCTACGGCTGACTGTGAGAAGGCAAAATAAGACTGGAAACAAATGACTTCACGTAAATATCTACAAGCTTTAGCACACGTCTTTCACCGCAATTAAAATTTGATGAAGTACCAAAGTAGACTTGCCTGAGCTTTTTGTCTTCGAGATGTATATATTTTCATTTTGCCCAATTATTTTATAAAATAACAACACTCAACTTAGCTATTATTTGACGAGACATCATTTAGAAAGTTGTCGGGCATGACGAACACCTGAGTCATATGTTTCTGACGAGCCAGGTTTGCTTTCTTCAGAAATAAACTTGTAAAGCTTTTGTGTACTGAATGAAGCTTATCTCCCTGGCACAAGTGAAGAACAAATAGTAGACCAATTTGGGGTACAGAAGAATTTGCTGGTGGCATTTCCTGAATTAAGTGAGCTCATTTTCAGTTAATTTTTTTGGACTTGCACAAAGCTATTGAGAGCACTTTTGGGGGCCTTTTTCACAATACCCAGCAACTAAGTGATACCTCAGTCAGTAAAGAGACAAGGCAAGGCTAATACATTGAGCGATAAGAGAACAAATTATGATTTAGCAAAGAAAATTGGTAGTAACACATGGCTAACACAATTCCAAACAGCCAAATAAATAGCCATCTGCACTTGCAGTATCAAGTACCCCAAAAATAGTCAAAGGATTACAAAAAGTTCCAATGACTCGACAGCCAGTTTGATGAGACCATGAAAAACGCAGATAAATGCTATACGAAACACCAATGACCTCGATTTCGCAGGTACAATGTTATTAAAATGCTACCAGAATATTATTGCATAAAATACATAAAGTTGCATAAAAATAGGGACAAAGTAGTAACAAAGACGGAGGGAGATACAGCACCCGTGTGGAAAAAAAATTACAAGTGATATACATGCATATTTAAGCTCGCGACCATTTTTGCTCCATTATATACAAAAAAAAACACATGCACTTACCGCATCAAAAAGGTTGCTGCGCCTGGAGAATGCAGCACAGTACAAAGCAGCTTCATGAGAACCGAAAAGTAGAGCTTAGTATGTTTAAAAACTACGAATGCTTGCATACCTACAAACAGGCATGTGACATGTCATGCCTTGAATGGATGAAATTAATAAATTTTACACACAAAGTACCATCACTCTTATTGGCTTCGTCAAGGCACTCCTTGAAGTTGAACTAGAAAATGTACAACAGTGTTAAAACAACGAGAAGATAAGACCCTATAGCGTTCTTCCTGAAATAAACAGCGCAAATAACTTCATGTATCAATTCTATGGACACTTCGCCGATTCGGTGTACATATATATTTGACAACCACCCAAACAGAGACGAGAAGGGTGAATTAAGGTAGGAACACACATGAACGCTTACTCAACTAGAAGTTTATTCGGGGAGACAAAGATTTTAAACACACTGGCCAACTTCACAAAGAAAAAACCATGTATGCGCAGCAGAAACAGCCCGGCACAATAAAAAAGGACCGAAAGACGTCCTGTAGAATAAACATGGGCGTCAAACACGTGACTGTCGTGACCATCGCCATCACAGTGACGTTCCGTATAAAGTTCAAAGGCGGTAAAGTCGTCACCGCGCGCGGTATCCTAGATGTGGGAGTGAGATCGTTCGAGTGGTGAGCCCAGGGTCGATCCAAATAGGTCGCGAAGCTTCGGGCGAAAAGCGGTTCAGTACAGATTGTCACCGACATCAGCAAGGGGGGTTATGGGAGCAGCGATTGAAGCGCGACTATGTTTGGAGGGAACAAACATTGGGAAAGTAAAAAGCGTTTTTAATTCAAGCGAGACAGAGTTAGATTCATTCAACGAAAATAAAATTCCTGGTCAATTTTATATATTGTTGACGAGTTAAGAAAATACAAGTTTATTTATTTTATTATTAATAATAAATGCATTTCTTTTCAGCGCCCATCATTACACGGGGCGTTGACGCCCCTATCATTCGCAATGCGATGCACGTCTTGAAATGGGCAGAAAGGCGCACTCGTAAAGTTCACCTGTTGAAATACGCCCCCCTCACAGTTTGTGCATTCTTACTTGTCGAAGTTTGTCTGAATTTGCTGGCGCGGGTAGTTTCATCGCTTCTTAATCTGTTCAGTCAAAAGTAGTGTTACGACCGCCAGATAATTGTGTAGTTGTTTTCGTGCGACTGCGCCGGCCAACGAGCTCGGCGTCCGACGATAGGATCAGCACTCTACACCTAAAGCTTTCGTCGGCCTCCAAAGAAAGTATGTTCTCTGCAGGGGTGCGATTTCGACAGCCGTAAGGCTCGCTTTTCCTGTTTCGCTTACCGCGCTGAAAGCTCGAAACGCCCATCAAGTCAAATGGCGGGGCATTTGAATATATAGCTCCAAAAGCAGGCCAACAAAGAAAGAGAGAGAGAGAGAAAACTATTTGGTCCATTAAGGGTTTAGCGTTCGGTCTTCGTCTTCATCGCTGCAGACGCTTGACCTTCTTAGCAGGGTTGGGCCCCTAGTCCAGGGCTCCACTGAGCCGAGCTACAAATTTCGCGCCTTCGAAAACAAGATGACGTCACTTTTGCTTTTAACGGACATGGCGTCACATTATTTCTTTTTCCGCCGGAAGTGTGACCACCACATACAGATGGCGCTAAGCCCCATGAAACGCCGATGGACCGCCATGTTTTAATCGTATGGGCTCCTATGGAAGCTTCGCTACCTGGTGCATTTACCTTGGTGAGCCGGCGAACGCGGCTCATGCTCGCGTGTGCGAGGAATGCGGGCCGAAAGCGCGCTCTCTCGTGTCGCGCGCAAGGCAGGGGGTTAAGGCGAGCTTGAGCGGGGGCGAGGAGGGATGAGTGGTTTCTTCTCTGCTTACAGCACCGCTTACAGCACCGTATCTTGAAAGCTATCTACGACGTGGCCAAAGTGCGCGCCCGCGCGGGCCTCATCTTCAAAGGGATCTGCGATGTTTGCAGAGTGCGCGTAGCGCCGGTTTTTCGGTATGCGCTGTGCTTTAGAAGTTTCGTTTGCGTTGAAGCAAGAGATGGGGCACGAAGGTCGATTCGATTGCTTCGACGTCGCAAATTCTCATTCAAGAATTTTGACAGGGACTTTCCACGCCCAATGAACGCGATGTGTTCACGTTTACCTGTGCGCGTGACACAGTGCTTGTTAATTTAGGTAAAATACGTTGGCGGGCTAGTTGGTTGAATCCACGATAGATGTGCAAGCGCCACTGAACGAGGACGTAGCAAGAAACAGACACACAGAGACAGCGATCTATCTGTTTGTTTGTTTGTTTCTACGTACTCGTTCAGTCGCGCTTACATTTTATATCATTGGTAATTTAGTTAGTGAGCGAATATTTACAAGTTTGTACGGTCGATCCATCTAGTCTGCTTATTTCGTAAAGCTGTCCACTAATTTGTTATCGCAATCAATGCTCCGCCTTTCGTGCGAAACTTCTACTTTTCTATTATTTTTTACTGCTATTTGATGCATGCGCTGCCACAGTAGCCGGATAAACATAAAGGACTGTAGTTGCCTTTTTCCATCGCAGGCTGGTCAGACAACTGTAGTGTCAATCTCTGCAAAATGTTATGACCCCTTCTAAATAACTTTCTCGAAAATCTCATTGGGTGTTTTCCTCTGTAGTAGGGCCGTTTCATTCTTTTGCACGTTTGAACTTGTATTCGGCCGAGAAGTAACCACAACTTTGGATGCTATGTTGCCCTTAGATTAAGGAAACAATAACTCATCTGACCTAGATGATTTCTTGCAAAGAGCGGAGGAGGCACGATAGTGGCACGGTACCTAATACGCAGCCAACAACGCATCGACTCCAGCCGTTACAACCAGCGCCGTAGTGAAGCTCATTACCAGCCCGATGATAAGGTGTGGTTATGGACCCCAGTGCGACGCCGTGGACTGTCTTAAAAGCTTCTGTGCCGACACTTCGGCCCTTACGAAATACTTCGTCGTATAAGCGACGTCGCTTACGAAGTGAAATCCGCTGGACACGAGAGCCCAAGAAGGCGCAACTCCACGGAAGTTGTGCATGTTGTCCGCATTAAACGCTACCAGGAGAGGTCATGAACAAAAAAGAAAAAGTGAGAGCACACAGAAACCCCTACTTCCTCTCACGCGTCGGGCCCATGCGGTAAGGAGGGGGATAATGCCGCGACAAACTTGGTGACATTGAAGTTGCGCGCCCTTTCTATTGGACACCGTGCGCGCCGTACCGTGGTGTCGTTCAGCAACAACAGCCAGCGATCTTCATGGTATGGACAGCCGGTTGGACCCGGCTCGCATGCGCCACGCACACGAGGTGTCACGCGAGAAGAAAGAGGAAGACGGTTCGAGGCCAGTTTTGAGAACGCGACTGCCAGGCATTTCTTTGCGACTGCAGTGACTATATATATATATATATATATGTATAAAATACGGAAATGGCATAAAGAAATAAATAAAAGGAAAAAAAGGAAAGAAAAGAAAAAAAAACAAGAAACGTTGTTGCCCACAGCTTGAAATTTCGCATAGTGAATAGATTCCGAAGTTCCTTTCGAAACGTTTATGCCTAGTTGCAATGTCATGAACTTATGAATGAGGTATGATTCTCTGTATGTTCTTTCTTGTTCAGAACGGAAATTGGACTTGAACATGCAGAGTTTAAGTTCATCAAAGTTATGACCTGGTTGGTTCAAATGTTTGGCGACGGCTTTGGGAAGCTACTTAGCTGTGTGCGTGCGACATCCTTTTAATCTTACGTTCATTGATTGTCCCATCTCGCAACTATATTGCTTCTTACACAAGGAACATTCAAGCATATAAATCAGGTCCGGACTTGTACAAGTAAAGCTAGTTCTGACTTCGTGTGTATAATCATTTGCGTTTCCTTTAACTTTAATGTCACTTTGAAGGTGCATGCAGGTCTTGCACCTACGGCGACAACATGCTTTTATTACGTGGAAATGATGTTGGCTCACTTTTGCGCGCACTAACATGTCTTTTAAGTTTCTGTTGCGGCGAAAGGTAACCCTTGGTACATCCGGGAACGCTTTTCTCAGATGCTCGTTTCTTCATAATATCGGGCGGTATTTTCCTAGGATGTTGTTTATGCTTAGGAGTGCGTTAGAATATTTTATTATGAAGTCCGGCGGTCTGTCAGATTCCGGTGTAGACTGTTTCTTAGCTAAAACCCGTTACGTGGGACAAGCACTGTTTTATTCCCGTTATGGCGTCAACAGTTACTCGTCAATACCCAGAGTGAACGTCGGCGAAGAAGTAGGTCGCACCATATTGACAATCAAAAGCGCCATGAATTCGTCGTAGAGAATAGGCGTCTTTCTTTGTAATGTTCTTCAGGTATCAACAATTCATAGAGAAGCGCGACAATTCATCTTTCTCTTTAACTAACATGACAGCCGATGCCCAGGGACTGAGGAAAGGCTCCATATTGTATTTGGCAACATCTTCATGACATCCTGCGGGACGACGTTTCTTTCAAACGCTGGCACTCCGTACAGGCGTCAGTAGACAGGGCTGGTATCACGAGCGTGTATGCCATCCGTGACTAAAGAGCTCTGGTCAAAAGACCGATTGTTGAAGTAAAATATACGCCAATATGAAATAAGATCGCGCCACAGGACTTCAGTGTGATGCGACGGACGGTCAGAGGTAATCATGTTTTCAATTTCCCGGCTGTCAACTTGAAACATTTGCGAGACGTGTTAACTACAAGCTACAACTAGCGCGAAATGATCTACCGATGCGCCCTGTAGTCAGCAAATGTGAGCCAAGCATCTCCCAAGGATACTCCCAAAGCCAGCCACTTTGGGAGTGTCTACTTGGTGAAGCTAAAACTGGCAAGTTGAAGGCATGTTCTATTAGCTTTTTTGTTCATGACTGTGTAGGGATCAATTACACTGAGTTAGTAGCACGTCAGTGAGGGACATCAAAGAGTAATCGCTATCTAGAAAAGCTGGCTACATTAAACATGGACATGCGTCTTCATTTTAGACGGGAGGCGAACACAACCAGCGGATTGGATATGACACAGAGGTTGGAACTGAGGGCCTAAAGGTTTGTGGAGTTCAAGACTGAAAACATCGGCTGAGCAGTTGATCGCTGCGGCATGAGCTGAAGGTCAATTCCAAGTATTAAGTCTAGAGGCATTGTGCTAGAAAGGCAAAAACTACAGACACTTAGGGACAGGCGGGTTTCTCGAGCAGTGCATATCCCAACGATATTAACTTTCCCACCGTCAGCGACACGTAAACTTTGGGAGGTGGCTGGTAGAGGGACTTCTTCAGGCGTCGGTGAAATCTAATACTAATGACAGAGACGCGCGTCCCAACCTCAATCAACTCACTGACATGAAACCCATTGATCTGGGCCTCAGGCGTGCTCCAGTGGGTAGGTAAGGGTCACAGCGTAGTAGACAGGTATAAGATGTAATGGTAGCAAAATTAAAACACACACAATTCTTTAATTACGAGCGATATATTTCACTTCCAACGAAAAACTAAATGACTAAAGCGAGCAAAATATACTAATAACACAGTGTGCAAATGGCACTGAGAAGGTTAAACGAGGCCATCTATAAGGATAAGCACCATTATTTCAACTACACGTTTACCAATTTTATTAAAGACTCTCCTGAGAAGTTTTGGCGATACTTGTCCACAAAAAAGAAGGCGGTTGATCGAATTGTGTGCGATGGCGTGACTATCGAGGACAAGCGTATTATAGCTGAAAAGTTCAATAAATACTTTCACAGTGTTTTTTTCCAGCCAAACCAAACCGTTACGTCTGAGCTTTAAAGCGGTTATGAAATACGTGCCCTTACGTCAGAACCCGGTGCTGTTTCTATATTATTAAAGGCTTAGTCGTTACCTAGACCTGACAATATACCAAACACCTTTCTTCACCGATATGCCGAGGTAATTGGTAACTTTCTTGTCGTTATTTTTGGTGTGTCGATATTATCAGTTAACATTCCTACCGATTAGAAAACTGCTCGAATCGTTCCCGTCTTCAAAAAAGCTGACAGCATGCTGTTAACAAATTATCGAGCAATCTCTTTAACGTTACGTTGCAAAATTCTGGAGCATGTCATCGCTAATTACATATACAAGTTTTTAACTTATAATAACATAATAATAACGTTTCAACATGGCTTTAGAAAAAGGCTCCCCACGGTCACTCAGTGGATAACAGTTCTTCACAGCTTCGCCTCGGTTCTTGATAGGTCACGTCAGATTGACGTTATATTCTTGAATTTTAAGAAGGCATTTCATATTGTCAGCCATGCAAAACTAATCTTAAAGCTTTGGTCTCTAGGCTTACCAGAATGTATAGTTTCTTGGGCTATATCCTTATTAGGTGACAGAGTGCAGTTTGTAATTATTGGCGGCCATCGCTCACGGCAGCTACCAGTGAGATCAGGTGTACTACAAGCATGTGTCCTTGGTCCCTTGTTCTCAATACACATAAACGATATTGTTGGTGTAACTAGTGAGCCAGTGTGTATTCGACTTGTTGCTGATGATTGCATGCTATTCGTTGAAGTGTGATGTTCTGAGTCAAGCGTTCCTTTATCACAATTTACAGAAAATTAATAAAGGGTCTGAACAATCAAATAAAGTTCTTAATGCCCCGGAAACTGTTTTCATGAAAATAACCGGAAAAGTCAGTTGTTTTACGTTCCTGTTCTCGCTTGAATCACAGCCACTAACTGAGGTCACAAAATACCAATACCTTGGAGTAAGTATAACAAACACATTGAAATGGAATTCACCCATATCAGATGTTTGCGCATCCTCCATCCACAAACTCTGCTTGCTGAGGCATAACTTTTTAAAACAAGCACCAGCCGGGGCTAAACGGTTACCATATTCATCGCTTATTTGACTGAAGCTTGAATATGTTGCTGTTGTTTGGGATCCACACACGAAACTTAATATCGATGCACTAGAGAGGATACAGCCGAAAGCTATACGGTTTATTTATTCAAAGTATCGGCAGACATAACCCCCGACCTTCTTAATGCGCCAGCATGACATTCAAACATTTCAGCTGCGGCGCAAGATTCAGAGATTGAAATTTCCTTTTCAGTTGAAGCACAGGAAACTAGCTTTGAACCCGGATGATCATATATCGCCCCTATTCACCAGAGAAACAAGGCATCGCCATGCTGAGTCTCTTATCCCTTGTAGCGCCTGAACCAGCACGTTCAAAGTAAATTTTTTTTCCACGCGCGGTAAATGAATGGAACGTTCTTCCATTGGCATGGTTGCACAGAACTGAGTTAATCGAGCAAATTGTTACATAGGACGTAATGGTATCTTTTTTCTTTTCGGTTTTCTTTGTACCTTATGTTGGTGCCTTGTTACCTTATGCATATGCGTCTCCATTTGCGTAATTGTAAATGGTATGGTCTTGCTTTGCTTTTGTTGTCGTATTTCGTGCATTTCTTTACTAGCCCAATTGTCTAGCCTAACCTAACTTTTGGTTGCTTGAAGAGTTGTGGTCGTGTTCATCGTTGGCATTTTCGTAGAGGTTATAGGCGTTTTAAAGCTCGCTCTTTTAGTTTGTTTTTCTTATCACACTTTCCACCTTATTTGTTGCTGCTGCTGTTCCAGTACTTGGTGTTCTGTATTGATCCATGTGAATTGCATGTATTTTTGTATTAGTTGAATGTATTTATATCCACTCCTGCTGGGGCCTCCTGATGGCCTACAGTATTCTCTAAACAAAACAAAATAAAATAAAATTTGTTCAGTGATTTAGTTGTTTGGCTCCGTTTTGTGCCCCTAGTGTTCCTAGCTAGAATACCTAAGTGCATCGCCAGAACTTCATTAAACACGTGCAGTGTCGAGAGCGGCATGCTAAATGGGAAAGCGAAAGGTAGAGAAAGTCTGAAGATATAGCTGCCCAAGAAGAAAATGCAACACCTACGCACGAATGACACTCCAAAGGAAGGGCGTGCGGTGGAGAGGATACAGCAATTCCAGTGTTTAGCAGTCACCTGATGTCGACATTGGAACTCCGTACTCTTAAAACAGTTTACATTCCCTGGGGCATATCTTTTCCCACAACAATAATCGTCACCCGCCTTGCTTGCGTTTTCTTTCTGGAAAGCTCCCCTATCGCGACTTTTCTCTCCAGAATCCTGTGTCAGGCCGATAACGCGCAACCTGTTCGTGGCATGGACTACCGAACTCGCCGCGTTAAAGGAAGGAAATATGGGCGAGACACATGACAACCATTGCTGTGAGATAAAATACCACCCACAGGGTATAAACGTTTTTTAATAGTGCAGTTTATGAAAACATAGTAAAAAACGAAGTTATTGGAATTTTATTGTATGTTTTGCGACACGCTGCTTTCAACACGCTGCGCAGAAATAGCAAAATTTGAAGGAATATATTATGAAACCCATATTAAGGAGAATAACAGTGCGACTTTCATCAAGATATAGAGGTTATGTCTTTTCTAGGGAACCTAATATAGGCAGCCAAAAACTTGCTTGCAGGTTTCACTGACTGGTAAAGGTAGGCAGTGGTCACATGAAAGAAAATAAAACAAAGTATTGCACTTGCGAAATTCTAGTTCTGATATATTCATTGCGCCTTAAGCATAGCAACGGCAAATGCAAATATCTTTTTTACCTTTAAAACACGCTCGATCTTCTAACACATCATGTCAGCCATACTCTGTCATCACTATTTGATAAAGGTCAATAGCTGATAAACTTTAATATGAATATCTCCTGCAGGATTCAAAGATGAGAACTTTTCTCCACGCTTCGTCTAGATGGTATTCTCTAGACCTTTGGCGTAGGTCGACAACCCGGCGCGCAAACCTGTTTCCCGCCGTCATTGTATCGGCTGCGGTGGAGGGTATCTGACTGGCGATATATGCCTGCCCAAAATTAAAACTTGGGAAGACCAAAAGGCTGGTATTTTTTGGATACTACCATAGGGCCGGGCATAACACATTGTTTAATGTCGATACTATAAAGCTCGAATTTTCATTTTCTTCCTTACATGCTGCTTACTGCTACCAGTTTCAAATTGTTTTTGCAAGTAGATATGCAGGTGTTTTCCTCTCATCCTTCGTTTTTTCGCTATAATAAACGTGCTGTGAAGGAGTACGTTCACCTTGGTCAGTTATTCACAGGGAACTCTGATCATGAGAAGGAAATTCATAGAAGAATAAAAATGGGTTGGATAAGATATGGTAGTCATATGGTAGACAGGCTAACTATCTAGTACCTGTTCATGTGTGCTTGTACATATATAGGTAAACGTTCTCCCGCCAACCTGCGTCACTGTGCAGTTCGTGGCCGAATGGGAAGAGCACCGGTCTGGATGTGCTAGAAAGGAGGGTTCGAAACCAACCGTCGGACCAGCCTCTCTTACTGAGCATGTGGCTGCGCCGTTCTTCAACGAACCTCATTCTGTTGGTGTAGAGGCAGGACTGAGTATGCAGCACCCTTCAATGAAACTTTGAATTGAAACGCCGACTTGAACTACTGGGTAAATGCCAGGTCGTCTGTGCTGGTCTTCAGCACACCACTTTGATGCCCACTTAGGTCCCTGTGTTTTTTTGCCTGTGGATGTGCGTCGCTCTACATTGACAAAAAGAAGAGAATTTCAATTGATCTGACGCTGGGCGGAATCAAACCTATGTCTCACGGTTTCTTACATGACAGCAACCTTATTATTTAGCTGGCTGCGCCACAAATTTACTGGGAATGTACCACGTTTCGATGAGCCCGTTTCACGCCAACGCTTTAGAGAGCCGCGCCATGAATTCACTGGGTATTCATTCATTCATTCATTCATTCACAAAACTTTATTAGTGTCCTGAAGCACGGTCTTTTCAGACCGAGGCGGGCCGCGTCCACGTCGGCATCGCCAGGCCGAGCCTTATGGCGTCATCGTGGACCCTCTGGACAGCCCGTAGCTGATCTTTATATGAAGAGCTTGTCAACAACTTGTACCAGTAAAGCCATTTTTCTTCGGGGTATGCGCCGTTCTTCACTGGAAAATTTGCCTGCTCAGGTGACTGTGTATGAGCTACTCAGCGCGCGTCAAGCGAGGTGACAATTTTCAGCATTGTCATCCACTTTTACTTGCACCTTCGTCTTGAAGCCCACTTTCGTCTTTAAGTGCCAGAGAGGAGGCCCGCTGCCACATGGCGCCTTTCTCCGCGTTCTCGTTGCCGACGCACTTTGTATTTCAAAGATAAGTGTTTTTGAGGGAGCGCGAAAGAGTAGCCTCACTGAAGTACACGACTCACTCAAACATAACGTGTTGCGACGGTGTGGCGCTATATTTATTCAATGCGAAACGCATTCGCGTCGACAGATTGGTTGCGCCAGTTCCGTGGTCACTAATATATATATATAATGTGTGTTTGTGTCTGCGCGCATTCAGCTCGCATAAAAAATGAGAGAGACTTTACATATTATCCAGAAAAAGTGAATTGTCTTCAGGATTAGCTAAACAAATCTGGCGTATTTAGGGTCCGTCATATTGCTCCTGAACAACCTCACACCAATGTTTGAGCTATTGTAATTGAATTAGCCCGAACGGCTCCCTAATATGCACCAGGAGAGTCCGAAATAATTCCTTTTCCGTTTGCCAGCAGCAGTCCTTTGCTTGATGTACCAGTGGGAGGAATAGATTCGGCAGATAAACGCGTGTAAGGTCCTACGACAGTATTGTTAACGGATGCTAGGGTTAGCTGTTGCGTGTTTGCGAACCAAAGCAAGCATGCAACGCCTCAATCTAACCGATCCTGATTGTTCGGAAACTTTGGTGTGGTGTAGACGCTCTACTACTCGTTCTTTGAATGCTACATGCGCGTAGTTTGATGAATAAACACTTTAGCTATTGCCACGCACATGGGGCTGCCAGACGACATAGTTTACGTGCCTCTCTGGCGGCTACAGAAAGTGCAGCTCGCAACTTATTTCAGGCTGCTGAGAGCCTTCAGTCTCGCGTACCATCTTCTCTACATACGGTGACCTGAATCATTGCCTTTGCGGCTGTTTCCATGAACATTATATTCAATTTCACATAGATGAAAGCTAACCCCAAACTTGCCTGATATATTGAATAATCACCTATTTCTTATTTACTCGTCTGTTCTTTCAATCATGTTACTCGCTGTGCTGTAAACTCACCAACCCGAATCCCTCTTATGAATGCACCTCCGCTCGCAAACACTCTATCAAGGAAGGGACAGTGCGTTCAGCAGAAACAATATTTTCTAGTAAGATTCCTATTCCTGAGCCATTTCATAAACAACGTCATGCGGCTAATACATTGGCAAACTTCAGTGTTCTCATGTGTTTGCCTATACAAACTAATGCTCAAATATTACGGAACTTGTTGTCCGCCATCAAGTACATAGATCACTGGCTCATGGGCACAATTTAAAGCACGTGCAGTTATCTTCTAGTCCACAGATTTTGCATTAGAGGCAGCCAGTAAAACATTAGCTTACCTGTGATGCCGTGAAGATGGCACCTATTGTCGCTCTTGAAGCCCGCCTAAAGTTTGTATACATGCACATGTCCCTTTCGTAAACTACAAATATTTCAATTATTGCGCAGTATTAGGCAAAGGTCTTTTAAGAAATGTACTTCGGACATTATTATTTGCCTTAGCTGTGCATTGGTAGATGAACGCGCACTTATATTACATTTATTTGGTATTCGCAAGTGAAAATGCAACGCGCCTAAAATGTTCTTGTAAGGGACAATATCTTTTAGCAACGTGCTAAAATGTTTGGGCGAATTATAATATAGGTCGGTAAAGTCACCGTGTGCTCCTCTACTATGAAAATGAGACGATATTTAGTCCAAGTGTGAGAGCTCGCACGTCTGCAAGTTTCCTGGCAGCTTCAGTGGACATGTGGAGCATAATATTTCATGAACATCTGTGGTACTTTATTCAACTAAGACCTACGTCGGCAGTTTTTTCATGCATACGGCTGACATTGAGAGCTCCTTGTGTTGTGCTGCGACCTGCTTGATATGACCATCAATTGATCGGCGGCATTTTACGAAGTCACCTAGTCGGTGATGCTCTCATGGACTGAAATGTAAGGAGCTTGTTATACGCATTTAAGGTGCCCTGACAGAGGTCCATCACTGTCATTGTTCATGGAAGTGTTCAGTTCTGTACAAGCTCAAATATTATCCTGAGGGCCAGAGGAAACGTAGCATGCCCAAGCTAATTGTCTTCAAAGTGTTTGCTGTTCTTCATGCAGTTGTCGCACTGCAAAGTAACGCAGCCCGATCTGCACTGGTAGAAAGTGATGCCACCCCTTCTATAAAAGAGGTAATGCAGCTTTGCATTTTTTATAAGAACGTTTTCCCTGCCGTTGCCTGCCCTTGGTATCGCATTGTTGATTGAATGTAAGTTTTAAAGAACAAAGCATATCGGGTATAGCAAATGTCTGTAGTTCTTGACGGCAAGAGTATTGCGTTGCAGAATTTCCTCTTTATTCCAATCCTCTTCAATTTTCCTACGCATGGTGGTCGATACGATAAAATTATATCAACACAAAAAGTGAAATTTGTTTCTAGTACCCATGAAGCGTACGTCATGGATGTTGCGCTTCCAGGAGCTAGATTTTATCTTTCTACCGCTAAACAAAGCATCTTGGATGAAATCCAGCCCTTGGCTAGGCCATGGGTTAAGTGTGACATCGAATGCTCGGTCGCCATATGTTTTCGTGGAATGGGTTTTCAGAATAAAAATACGATTCGAGTGCGCGAATGAATTATGACTAAAATATGCTGTGCACGTTTTAAAAATGTGTACCAACAGCATTTTACTTCGAAATTCAAAAGAGGCACACCACGTATTCGTTCTGCTACGCTACATTTATTTCGTGTTTCCGATTAAAAGTAACATGATGAGCCCTGTTTACACTGGAAAGTAGGCACACATTTAAAAACCATGTCGAGTGAAGCTCTTAACATTAACAATTTGCTCTTTTCTATTTCGCAGCTTGTAAACTTAGCTACAAAATTCTATTTGTGAAAAGGACAACCACTGAGCTACGAGTATGTTAAGGCAAGCTGACCAAAATGAGAGCAATGACACTCATTTCATGATCTGTGGTTTAAAGCAACACGAAGCGTAATTGTGAGTGGTAGAATAGGAAATGAAATTGGTCTGGTCACCTAATATGGGACTGTAATTCTCCGTATCTTGTATTCGGATTATTCAATATTTGTGCCGCGCCAGAAAAACTACGCACATGTGAGCGCGACATGGTAATTGCTGAACATACATGAGCGTGTTGTGCCGAAGGGTTCTCAAACAAGCACGAAGAGTTTAGTTATACAACTACTTGTTAGATGAGTCGCCGAATTTTTAGAAAAAGAAGTGGTGTTTAATATTCGCTTGAGGAGCTTCAGGATCTTTGCGGTGACTACCGTTCCTGTTTTGCAGTCGACGGATCGGTAATTTGTTATGTTGCGCTTAAGAATTGCTACTAGATTGATGTGAGGTCACCACCGTGAGGTCACGCGGTCGGTGTGTTTTTTATGTAGTGTATAAAAAATGCACACATAGAAATGGCGGTATGCAATATGAAGCAGACACGCTTAACGAAGAGCCAATAAAGTGATTTATTCGCAGTCTACTATTGCGTTGCACTATTGAAGCTATGTAGACTCTGTAATGTAGGGGCCCGAATATATTTTGACGACCTTGAATATTTAGCTTGCATCGAAATTTCAGTAGGCGAAAGTAGTTGGAATCGGCTTATATCGCAGTCGGGCCACCGTGACAAAAATAAAGAATCCAAGGAAGCGTGCTCAGAAGCATTAAGTAACATTCGCCGAAGCACTAACTACCTTGCAGGTTTATTGGTGAGAAATGTCCAAATATAGCCATTAGAATAGGCGCGTGGAAGTTTGCTGTATATCCATTTCATCACTGTCCTGTGCTCTACACGTGCCGCACGAGCTTTGTCACATTCAATCAAATGTTTGACTGCCAGAAGTTTTAGTAGGAAGCTTCCAACAGTCTACATAAATGTACTAAAATATCCGTCGTTATGAGCTTTTTCAGAAATCATGTGACACATTGCATAAACAAGGGTTGTGGAAAAGTTTGCTAATATGAAAAAAATGTAATAAAAATGATTAGTTATAGCAAATAATCTGAATGAGGGAACATGCAATTGGACCCGCCCACGTGCTATAAAAGTCACGTAAATGCGCTCATGCGTGGAATATCCTCATGCGTTCACTTTGCCCACAATATGGTGAATAAACGTTTAGGCGATCTTGTTAGACACTTTGGCTGAGCTAGGGCCGATATTATTCGAGTCGCCCTTCGGCAAAAATAATTCGTATACGCGCAGGGATAGGGCAGGTGCAGCGTGTCCGACAGAAACGATAAAGAAGAGCGTGAAAGTGGATGACAACAAGCGAGGCGAGTGAGAAAGCTACTTTTATTCGTTTCATGGCAATAGGAATATGGTGCCAGTGCTCCTATCAACACGAAAGAAAGCAATGAAAAAAGAAATAACAGTTGCGAATGGCTCGATTGCTCACAGACCAGCGAATTAGGGACGCTGTTCTAGGCGGGCCTTTCAGATGCTCGATATCATACTTTGGAAAAACCGCACAGTTTGAGTCATTCTGCTCCATAATGATAATGCACATTTTTCCAAGTAGCAGCACATAAAAATTAGTGAGTCATGTTGGATGAATTCGTAACTGTGGCAGTCACGAGACGCCACAAGGTGGGTCCTCTTAAAAGTGTAATGAGGAAACAGGCAGTGAACATCAGAAAAGGCACGGTGCGTGAAAGATAGGAGTAACATCACATTTCTTTCGTGTGATACAGGCTACTAAGAATCGTTACCCTCGTCCAGGGTTGTGAAGTCTTAGAGAGAAATCTACCCAAACATCCTCGAAAAGTATACCGAAAGGTGGCCGACTGTGCCAGAAGTTTTATTTGGTAGTACAAGGAAGTCGGAAGTTTCGCCCGAAAGGCGAAGCATCGGTTGCAATAGCAAATTAGTGGATAACTATGCGAAGTAAGGACAGTAGTTTTACCTGCCGCATAAATTTGCAATCACTCATGTTATCTAAATTAACGAGCATGGTATCACGTGCGCACAAGCAAAACACGAACACATGTCCGTCCATGACCGCGGTAACTCTCTGTCAAAGCGCTGGAGCGAGGAAACGCGGCAACAGTAACAAGCGAATTGACCTTCGTGCTGCGTCTCGCAGGGACGCGAACTAAACCGCGGAATAACAGCACCCGGCGGAATGTGTTCCCATCACAGATTGCTGTCAGGATACCGCGGCCAGGGCGGTCTTGCGCGCCGCTCAGGGCGCGCAGGTGAGGTTGTATGGAGAAAGCTGGCTTGATCCTAAACTGACGAAAGTAACGTTTTTCGCAAACGGAAACCAACAGCTGAAAGAAAGTAACGGCAGGTATTGATTCTTCGCCATCTCGTCAACACGAATGCAGTCAGACCTGATTCACGGAAGATAGACGCAGTCAGCGCCTACAAGCCACCGTAATTTGTACGAGAGTTCCGCAGTGTTCTGGGATTGTGCTAGCATTCTCGCAGTTTCGTTCCTACAATTGTATGCGTTGAACTCTTTGTTGTAAAAAGATGGACCCTGCGGTTGTACACTAGAATGCAAGTTTTCGCTTTGTCAATTCAAGTTCCTGCTTGCATCTGATCCTACCCAGCGTAGCTTCGACCCTTCTCCCTTGAAAATTCATACTGACGTCAGTGGGATAGGCATCCGAGCAGAGCTCGTATACACTGACGCAGAACACGTTTTTGCTTATGCGAGTCGTTCACTCAGCACTTCTGGGAGAAATCACACGGGCACAGAACAAGGACTCACGGCTAATTTTGCTGTCTAGAAATTCCTCTGTTATATTTGCAGTCGCCTGTTGAAGATTGCCGTTCTAGCCTACTGTTAGCAACGACACACACTCATGAAGACACCTTCAACAAATGTCTGGCTGCCACTGCTTCTCAATTTCCCGATGTTACCACATTTTGTGGAGCAAGAGCATAACGACATAACTTGGAGGCTTTTTTTCTGTGTCCTGGTTCCACTGCCAAAGCCCGTGGTCGGTTATTTATCAGTAAGGTCAGCTGCATAAAAGCCATGGACCTTTTCAGCAAGGTGCATCGATAGTAGCATGGCCGTTCAGGGTGGACACATACTTTGTCCCAGCTTGCAGAACCTTTCGATACCACCGGCGCCATAAAGGTTCTCTCTGCCGCGGTCGTGTATGTTTGTTGCAGCTTTTTCTAGCGTGTTTTTGGCTAGCTTGGTGTGTGTGTTTGTGTGCTCTTGGGCGAGTTCATGCGCGCTCGCGGGTTTGAGAATGCGCTTTGAGTGCCTGTACTGATGCGTGTGTGTGCGTGTTGAAGTGCGCAGTGTGTACGAGTTTGTTTCTGTAAGTGCGCGTGCGTGATGTGACTATATGTGAGCGATGTTCGCGTACACATAGGCAGTGTGTGTGTGTGTGCAGGTATTTGTGTGTATGTGTACGCGTACGGCTGTTTGTGCCGTTGGTGCTTTTTGCATGTGCGTACGCGTGTGTGATGTGACATTATGTGGACGATGTTCGCGTACAAATAGGCAGTGTGTGTAAGTGTTTCTGCGTACGCGTATGTTGTTTGTGCTGTTAGTGCTTTTTCCATGTCGTGTACGCATGTGTGATGTGATAGTATGCGGATGATGTACGCGTACAAATGGGCACTGTGTCTAGGTGTTTGTGTGTAGGCGCGCGTGTAGCCATTTGTGCTCTTCCATGTGTGTAGATGTTTATGAGTGAGTGCATGTATGTGTGTGTGATTTACTCATTTTAAGTGTCGCTACGGTGGAGCAATTGCCGGCAGCAACTGCAAGGCTAATCCCACCAGTAGCCTACAACAACTCAACTCAACTCACTAATGTGCGAGTAAACATACGCAGTGTGTACGTACGTGTTCGTCTGTATGTGCATGCGTATGCTTGTTTGTGCGTCCGTCCTTATTTGTATGCGTGTTTGTGTGGACGCGCGCGTATGAGAAAGAGAGAGACGGCGTCTGTGCAAGCGTATTTCATTGTGTACGTGCCTTTGTAGGCGCGCGTGTATGTATGGGTGTCGTTTGTGTTTATGTGCGTAGTGTTTGTCAGCGTTTTGGTGCACGTGTGCGTGTTTGTGTGTGCGCGCGTGCCTGTATGTATGTTTGCACGTTTGCACGTGCGTGTGCGTGTTTGCGTGGGGATGTTTTACATTCAACAAACGTCTTGAAAGTTAGCGCACTCTTTGCTGCGAAAATGTTTTCTCCGTTTACGTTTTCATATAGGAACTGCAGTACGAAACTTCCCATTGATTTCCTAATTACATGTCTCAAAAGTTCTAGCCAATTGGTTACGAATGCGAACACTTCTATTGACCAAATTCCTACTTATTACACATTTTTTTCCGCAAGATTACGTGGCCAATTTAGTCAAAAATTTTGACGTCTGTCATACAAGCTCCAAGGCTACACCGCAGATATGAGAACCAATATGGCACGGGCGAATACCGTGTCCCCAACCTGAAAGTGAGGCTTAATGTCGGGCAGCACTAATATACAGAAACATGCAGCGTCGCGCCTTCCGTCTTTTTCGTCTTTTGGCGGAAGGGTGCGCCATTGCCTTCAATGCGAATCTTAAGGCGTTATGCCAATTTCTCTTTTTTTCGGTGTTTGATCTCCCTTTCCAATTTGTCGTTTGCAAATTGCTAGTGCGCATGCGGCGGATCTTTCAGCAAGTATTTTACGAATATGTCACTGCCTTAAGCATGCCGCATAAAAAAGAGCAAAGGTGGCAGGCGAAAGGGTTGTGTACCCGGGTAAATGTTCGATAGATAACAAGAGGATAGCAAAGCAGACGTCGCAATAGGGAGCTTACATAGCTTCGCCGCATTACTACTTTCCAATGCAGTGAAGCGCAGACAGTGTATTGATGAGAAGATTGATAGTGGTGGATAGCAGATCTTGTACGCGTACACCCCCGGCTCGCTCTGCCTGCCCCAATCCACGATCTGCCACTTAGATCGTGTGTGGTCCACTTCATCATAATATGAAGTCGTGAGGTCTCCGTTGGCTAAAATTATTTTATTCTTGGCCTGCTGAATGACCTCAAGCAATTCGTATCTGTGTTGCAGCAAAACTTCAATCACCCATTATGCAATGCATATAATTGTAGAAAAAGGATTGTGCCCTTACCACGTAGCTTGGTTCTTGCTAACATTTTGCAGTAAAATATGTTTTTTATACCCAGGATCGTTAATTGTAACTCATGTCGTTGATACTTGCCTAGTTCGTTAAGAAAAAAAAATAGCACTTTGTCTTCATCTGTACGTCTAAGATCAATCCCGAACAATTATTGGAAGCGCATACCGAAGGATATGCTGTGCCTTATTGTTTATGAGAGAAGCCACATAGGCGGCGTGTTTTAGACAATATTTATACATGTAAATCTTTCTGTAACTACTTTCAACGCTTGTCAAGACAAAACGTGCGAATTTGTCTGCCTGCGCTCATCGCAGTTGGTAATGTCTGAAAATGCTAGAGAGTCATAGAGGGGTATTATTGTGCATGCAGTGCACTATTTAGACTGCACTGTGAACGTCTGCCGCCGTAGAATATTTGTTTCTCTTTCTTCTAGTTTGTGGATGTAGAGGAACCAATATGGACACGCATTTCAACCGAAAATGCAACGGTGTTATGCAAAGTCGATGTAAGAGTGCGCTCTCAAGACGACAGTATTCAGTTTAATCGATCGTTTTACATGGGCTATCACAAGTAAGTGTTCCTCCAAATAAAGAGATATTTATGCACACTAACCTTCATTTATGCGTCAGCTGGACAACTTACACCTGCAACGGCGCATTTTACCAGAGAAGCCAACAGAATATGCGTGTTACAGGTGAGTAAAAGTGGAGCTTGTTATTTTACCTTGTAGCAAGAGGAAATCTCCAATCAAAACGCACTTGTCATTTTCGCATCAAGCAATGATAAAGTTTCATATCTATAATTTCTATATCTATAAATTTCATATCTCCACTCTGCACTAATCTACAGACGTATTCATAGAGCCAAGAACAGTGAATAATTATATTGTAGCACAATTTTGATAGATTTACTTCGTTTATTTTTGGCGGTCACTGCTTCTCAGCAGAAACTGTTACAAAAGTATGGGTCTGCGCAAAACGCGCTTTCATGCATGAGAAGCTTCTTTGATGTCGTCAAAAATTTCGTAGCAAAACAATATTGTCTAGTCGGTTATGCTGCGATGTACAATAATTCATGTACAGAAAGCCGTGGCACTTGTACCCTAGATCAAATTTCGACGAAATATAACTGTTTTTGCCACTACTTTCCTGCTTTCAGTATTGTTTGTTTAGCTGGGCACATGTTCGCCCATTGAAGAATTCACTCTTTAACTAGCGTCCTTGGCAGTTTATCCCCGCCCCTCCAAAGTGACATTATCAGCTTAAAAGTATTAGTGATACATTATTGTAAACAGAATGATTGTTGCTGTCCCTGAAAAAATTGTAAGATGGACAGGATTTTTTTTTCTGAAGCCATTTTTCACTTCTATTGTTATTGTGACAGGCGCCCAAAATACTCTGTATACATGAACAATACAAGAGATCTAATGGAGCGGCATTCTTCAAATTTTTCTCGAAACGTAGCTTACGAAGCCAGTTATGCTTGCCCAGGTTACAATACTCCCCATTTTTCTATAGATGGGGAGTATTAAGAAAGTGTACTGGTGGGCTACTGCAGGCTTGAAGCAATGTAGACGTGTAGCGCATTTTTCGCATAGTGCTTAAATTTCACCCTTCATAACCATAGGGACGGACACTGCCGACTCACTGCATTCGAAAAAAAAAACGCTAATTGTTTAGGGGTTTAGAATTATTCGGTAAGCACCAACTACGGCGTTTGGATACTCCTGTGTGTCTTCAACACTTTCTGCTTGTCTCTCATACAGGCTATGCAGTTCGTGGGATTTACAGGTCGCAATTCTCAGCGTGCGCCGTGTTCAGAGTGGGCACGCAACGGTAGTAGTAGTCGGCAATTCTTTAGAAACATCCGCTTTAGACTTGGGCGATCGCCCGCAATTCAAACTGTCACTTTTAAAGCTTCGCATGTGCTGCAGACATTGCAAATATTATTTGTTCTGTTGTTTTAAACACCATCCCTATGGGATTCCCTGAGCATGTTGGAAATGTAATGCAATTAGCATATAAATAATTTAATTGTTGAATGCATTTATTTTATCGAAAAGGTGTTTCGTACAGGTTCTTCCCTCCCTACTTCATTTTGGAGAAAACACATTTCCTTTCCAAGTCAAATTTGTCATTGGCAGAAAATATGGCAGATTTCATTTGCGTAGCGTACATTCGCGTCTAAATTGTGTTGTGTAGAACCTAAATAACTATCAATGTCGTTCAAACAAAAGTACTCGTAAACTGCCCGTGAACCTCATTTTACTTCTGTCAATCAGAAATGCAATACTTTTTACAGGTATCTCATTTCCTCAGTTAGATACTTCCTTCCCGTGCACGAAGAGAATTATCATTTTACATCTTCCCGCTATCTATCGAAATTTAGTATGAGACATCCTTACATAAAGGGGGCATACCTTACTTCTGATTTCTTAAATAATCGATGTTTCCAGAGGTTGCAGGCCATAATAAATAATGTAAGTGAAGCGTGTGGCACGACCAATAATTTGACAAGTTATTTTGTTTAAGGGCACAATATCTTAACTTGCGTACACAACGAGCGTGGTCGAATGTTCCGAGTCGTAGGGTGTTTACGGCAAGCAGGCTTTTTTTCGAAGTTTAAGTTGTTGGAGCTCTTGTTAGGGCGGCGGGACCATCCGGTTACAAAATTTTTACAACGTTTACAAAATTGTACCCACAACGTTAAAAAGTATTTACCTCTTTTGGTTGGACCATGAAGAAAGTTGCATAATAATAGAGAGAGACGATGTGTTTGTAGAGTTGGGACTAGCGCGCTATCGTATAGAGAAACAAGTATTCTAGTCTAAACGACGTTCACCTGTGCGCGGACGCTGTTATAACTGCATAAGGATACGCGCTTGAGCTGGAACGCTAGTCGAAGTCCGCGGCCTCTGAGTATACTGCAAGTTGCTTTACGATGCACGTATCGTCGAGGTTAAAGTAAAACTGCATGTGTTAATGAAGTCAACTCCACAGAGCTTTAAGAACGGGTATTCTAGATTTCGTTTTCGAAATAAAACGTTGCACTCATAAATCCTGCGCTCAATTTCGTACTGCTTGTTCGCAAAATATGCAGCAACCAGCCACCATAGCCAATTAATTGCTCCTTTTAGGATGAAGAGCAGAGTTAAGTTGCTGATACTTCGGAAGCATTACACTCACGCCTTACCCAAAATAGAGAAAAGAAAAAGAAAACTAGTGCAGAGTGCTGCCTTCAAGGTTCACTAGCGACAAGACAACCACTCTGCAAATGATTTCAACCACAGTATTATGAGAAAAATTGGTGAGGTGAATATATGATGGCAAGGAACTGTTCACACGAGTCTCCAAGCTGGGCTAACTCATACTTTCTTTCATGTTTCTCCACGCTTGATCTAAAAAAGAAAGACGTTGCACCAAGATAGATCTCAAAACAACAAATTGGCATAAACACTTCCGATAACTTTCATTATTCTCCTTATATGTCAGTTTTCGCTTTGAGTGACTAACTTCGTAAATATGAGCAGGGATCAAATAACACAAAGAACAGCGCATGCAAGTCTATCGAATGGAACTGTAAGGAACAGATATACTTGCCTTAATTATAGCAATACGCTGACAGGTGTTTCTGCTTTCGTGGTCTGCCCGTTACGGCGTTCTCCGAATGAACAGAACATATGGTTACGACGCAACCAGGAGTGGCTCCAGTAAGAGGAAGACATGTTGACGTGTAAATGTTGAATGGGCCTCGACACCCATCTTGTTTATGCATCGTTTTCTCTCCTGTAAATATTGTAAATACACATTTATATATGATTTCTGCAACGAAAAAATTGGCGGACGATTTCGCTCCTTGGTAATGTAATCTCTGAGAGCAGGCGCTGCCTTACTTCAACAACAGGCAACCGCATACAGAACACGCAGTGCCGAACGGAGGTGGTTCTGCGTTTCGGAGTGGGCAGCACGCACCTCGATCCGCCGCTATAGAGTGGGCACTCAAGCGACGCGCCATCACGCCATATTATAGTGGGTCACCGCCGCGAAGAGGAGGAGGGAGATTAGTAATAATTAATTAATCTTTCTACCGAGGGGGATCAGGAAACGGGTGGTGAGCAGGGGTATTGAGTAGAGGTCACGCAATCATTAACTCACAGACAGACCTCAACGTGACCGCACAAGGTTGGGGTGGGAAGTAGAACTAAGGGGACGAAACGCTATAACTATCATTCGAGTCACCGCAACGGCACTGCGCCAAGTAAGCGAAGGTATCGGGCTAGATTGTAGGCGGGAGAAGGACATCCACGCGCACGAACAAATGCCACTGATGAACGCATCCCGCATAAGGGGAAGCTAGAGACACTGCTGCGAGCAGTACAGCCAGGCGACGCAGAAACAGAGGCGTAGAGAGTCGTGGATCACGCGCGAGGCGCATGATGCACGTACATCGCGGTAGTTAGTGCATTTATTGGTTTATAGCCAATAAGATGGGCACGCTACTCGCTTTCTTTTGAAATCAAGGAAACAAACTGATGCAAGACCTCCGGCTGAAGTGGTATCACACACGTTATGCAAGGCAAATGAAATGTACACACATGGTTCACATATGACGAGGGCTGTGTGTACAAATTCTGAATGAAAATATTTGTTGCCTAAGGTGGAAGTCCACATCCAGTTTTCTGCCTGGTGCCTTCCCCCTGTTGGTGAAAGAAGTTACAATATTTTTTTTCTTTTGATTGATTGTGCTTGTTATCGATGTGCTTTGCATATCTTCAATTTCAGACCTTTCCACGTGCCGTGGAAAGGTCTGAAATTTTAATCTGGACGCCACCTTCCCTTCTAATAGCGGCCGCCGCGTTCCAATGCGGACGGTGACGTACTCGCGTCTCTGCGCCTACGTACATAGGTCAGCAGTGTGACGTCGCTCGTTGTGTCACGTAATTTCGAGAACTATTCAAGGCACTATCTGTTATTTGTGGGATCTGTTGCTTGAATTCACGAATTGAAGTTTAGAGAAATAATAAAACAGACAAACGGAATGTCTGCGTGTTTTTGGTTTTACTTCGCACCAAAGAGAGAGAGTGTTCAATTCAGTTTCGCCTGCTTGTTCGCGCGGTCGTGCAGTCACGTGCACAGGTACCAAAAGTTTGCCATCCTCCACCGTGTTCCCGCGCATGATCATGTTCTGCGATCCGCTGGTTCTGCCTCAGTATTCTTGTAGCACTGAATTATACCGCTAGTCATGTATCCTTGTGCACAGCGCGCCAAATCGTGCGCTGCCGCGAAACCAAACAGTCACAACAGCTCGTGCGAAGCACCGCAAGAAAAAAAGAAAAAAGAAAAGAAAGTGAAAAAAAAAATAATGAAGGAGGGACCCGTGACGTATGCGTCACGCGATCCTCGAGGGCCCGGTATGGGAGAACGTAGGGAAGAAATTTCGCTTCCGGGGGCAAGACGGGGCGAGTGGAGAGAATGTCTCGCTATGCAGTGGAGCTCGCCTCCTGAAATTATGGGTTCGCGGCACAAAAATATTTCTATGTCAGCTATTATTCAGCCGATTTGAAAATTTTTTGCTGCAGAACGCTTCCTAGAGGACGCATAACTCTCAGCGTGTAACCAAAATTTGCTATGGGGCCTAGTGAGAGGCCCTTTAATGGTCGACGTTTAGCCACCTTCACTTGTCGTTTGCCGTATTTTAACAACGCTTCTGCTTGTAATGAGGTGACTGCTTCACGCTTAGTCAGTTTTGCCGTGGATTCTGGATGACGCATAGCAGGATCCACCTGACAGCTTTTTTCCGTCCGGCATTGCCATCTTCGTGATGTTGGAGTTCTTGCTCTGACTCAGCAACACAGCTTCGGCGCTTCGCTTCAGCTGCTTCAGCCAAACGAGCCTAACGGGCTTCCGCTTAATCCGCCTGAGAGGTGGAACCCGAAGACAAGCGCGACTTGTTTTCCTAATGAGCACTAAAATGTTAAGTCGCACCACCCTCTCCTCCCTACACGCGGCTTATCTCAGCTCCTCTTCATCATTCCTTATATGCACTTGTGACGGGTCACTAATTGCTATCCCCCTCTCCTACTCTACGAGGTACCCGACGAACAACACCGGGTCTGCGCTTGCATAATCGTTAAGTTCTAACGAATTAAAAGCAATCGTCCTTATGCCCTTGCTGTCGAACTGGTTGGTGTTGTTTGGCTCGCGGATTATCATGTTGCAATTATGGGCATACCCTAGTTACCTCTTGTAACCGTTCGCATTGCAAACTTCTGTGCCAAATCTGATTCTGCAACTCTCAAAAAGTTTCTCGCGATATTTCAGATATTCCGCTCATGGGTCCTATTTTGTGTGCTGAATCTAACACTCTTGTTCACAAAATATGGCCTTGCATTCTTACTGTGATATTGCATACGTCTAAATTCGAGTGTCCCCACTGCCAGATGTCAAGCCTAAAGGTCTCGGTGAAATCCGGAAATTTAGGTCATAGAACACTGCTCGATAAATGTAGTTGCGGCGCTTGTTTTAGGAAGGATTGTTGTTTTGAAATCATTGCTTGTTTGAATTATGTTTTTAATTTACCATTTCTTTTGATTGCCCATTACTTATTCTTATTCTTATCGTTATTTAGAATGAAATAGCAAACAATGTTAGGAAAGAAATATTGCAAATGCTCAAACGTACAGTCAGTGCAAAGGCCGAACAAGGCCTTGTAGGGTTTTTGCGGCCACTGTGCTGAGTATACGTATCATAAAAGAAATGGTTGGCCACATTGTTGTAGGCAAGACATTCACCAGGTTGTTCCAAGTCTCCCTAATACAAGTTCGGTCTCTATGTTTTCAAAAATCTGTGAAGTATGACCAAAATTGGCAACCACACTAGGAGCCGCTTGTCGAAATGTGCAATAAGTTATGAGCTGTTTCCGCGTCCTAATAGGAAAGTAATGCTTTTTTAAATCGTTCAAGGACATCTACAGCATGACAATGCAAACCTATAGAAAGCTGCATCATCTACGAACAGAGGCTACAATAATTCATGTGGAACGCTTTTCACATCAAAGCATAGTTTTAAACTACCAAAAGTGGCATTTTCGTGCACAGCAAGTAAGCTTAGATAGGGGAATCTTTCGCTCACGCAACAGCTGAGTGTATGTTTGCTTTGCAGAAACAGGACGTGGCGATTACATTGAGAAATTGTTGTACACGGGAGCAAACCAAACTTGTGGTGTTCTTGTGGTGAAACCAGTCACCTCTGGTAAGTTTCCGCGACGATCTATGTTATTTGAGTAAGTGCACTCCTGTACCTTCGAAAAGCAGGACTTTGGCTGCAGAACATTTACTGTTACCTAATACCCACGAAAGCTTAATTGACGTTACAAACAGACCGTTTCGCACACGTTCTTATACTTCGCAAACTCATTTTGAAAAGATTAATTTTATTCATTTTTTGTGTAAAGTTTTTTTTTGTGAATTTCTACATCGTTCACGTTACAAGAATTATTTCCGTGAAATGTTGCAATCTTATTGTGACCTAACACTTTCAAGAACAGCTTGTTAGGAAATGTCTGAGTGAATCATTGTGCAGAGAACATCACATTCAGGTCGCAACTAGAAGGACAGATTCACGTGAGCTTTTATTAATGCGTAAGCATTCTTTTGGCGATTGCCACAGAAGAATCTACCTTTCACGCAAGCATTGTAATGCTTTGCATCTTGAAAAGAATGCGTGATTTGCGAAGTTAAGAAATTTTATCCTTTAGAATAGTGTAAATTTAGATTGCTGCTACTTTTATCGGCGATAAGGAACAACTGAAAGAAAGGAAGTCGAAGTTGTGCCATTTTGTACTCCAGTACAATTTTTGTACGGAAGTGGCACAGGATGAACTTTGCATTAGGTACCTCTTGAAGCTCGGTTTTATTAAATTAAAAAATTAAATTATGGGGTTTTACGTGCCAAAACCACTTTCTGATTATGAGGCACGCCGTAGTGGAGGACTCGGGAAATTTCGACCACCTGGGGTTCTTTAACGTGCACCTAAATCTAAGTACACGGGTGTTTTCGCATTTCGCCCCCATCGAAATGCGGCCGCCGTGGCCGGGATCCGATATCTCGGTTTTATGGCACGCCACGTTATACCCTAATGTAAAGTGTTTACTGTCACAGATCGATACCTCAAATGTTCTTTAATTCAGACGCTTCCATAAATGCAGCGATTTTGCATTTATATTTTATTGCGATATCAGCTGCAGCAAAACTCCTGGTGAATTTCCACCGTTGGCGTCGCCGCCACAGTGATGTGGTGGAAGTATAAAAGCACAGCTATATCTAAATAAAAAACATAAATGAACTCTGACGGCTGGATTTGAACAAATTACCTTTTGCAGAGAAGTTCGATGCTCTAACCACAGCCATGAACGCTTGCCTAAGCAGGGGAAATAGAATATCAATAATAATTTTCCACGTGTAAGATAAGTTTTGTAGCTGTCATGGTCGCTGGTACTTCTACGAAGAATGTGACGCCTAGAGGGCTGCGTCACGACAATATGCCGCAGCCGCGTATACCAGATATGCACTGAGGTCGAACCGGGAGGCGGCGACAGCATGGCCGGGGCAGCCGCGCCATCTTTAAGGTCGCGGAGCGTCGCAAGTGTGCCAGTGATCTTCCTCGCGCGTACATCTGATCTCTATCTTTAGGCCTGCTGTTCGCCTTGTGGACTTAACCAGTCGCTGCGATATAAGCACGGGCGTTTCAGTGTTCCGTGCGCAGTCCTGTTGGTATTTATTTATTGAAAAGGGACTTGCGTTCAGTGTTTGCGCATCCGGACAGACTACGCGCCGTTGCCATGCGTCGACTCAGCTTCGGTGTGGGGGTGAATTGTGCTGTGTTTGGCTGGAGAAATCACACAAGAAAGAAGCCCCACGATAGGAATGTTGCCCAGATTAGGTCCTCAATATGTCGTTATCTCTCTATTTCCCTACAGCCTCAATGTAAAAGAGCACAGCCGCTATGTGACATTTTGCCTCAGCAATGCCCGCCTTGCAGGTGTAGTGTGCAGTCAGCCCTTCACCCTCTTTTACGAGACACGATGGTGTGAGTGGCTGTTCATTGAATAATTGTGATTTACGAACCTGGAAGGGCAAAAGAAAAATATCTGTTTTCAGTTCAGTTCAGTTTATTTGCATACATGGTTACAAACGTTGTTGAAAATAGTCTGGGCACTTAGCAATAGAGCTAGTTCTGGGCCCATCCAAATGAATACAAATCACCATTACAACTCAGGTTAACAGGTTATATGATTTGTAAGTAAAGATTCCGCTAACATTGCTGCTAACAGGACATAAATAAATTTGTTATAGCACAAGAGGAAAAATAACAACAGGAAAATTCGTTAATATTACACTATTGAAAAATACTCATCATAAGCTATATCTTGCTTAAGAACATACAAAAATCATGGACTCTCTTCTATTTTCTATTATTTTCGGAAGGTTATTCCATATTTTCGTTCCAATGAAGGCTAACCTGCGCCTACCGTACAAGTTGCTTACAGGTGGCAAGTTAAAACTGCGTGGTCTGCGTGGTGTAATGAAAATGGTACATGTAAGGGGGTTGTTGTCCGAAAGTAAGGCATGAACAAAGCATGCTGTTTTAAAGCCGTTAACAATGGGGAATGGCATAAGTTTAGTTTCTTTACTAGTGGTTCTCAGTGTTCCGTATCACCTAGAGAAGGACATAATTAGCAGTGCTCTTTTCTGCAGCTTGATCACATGATCTGGATAAGATGACTAGGTATGCCCCCATGCCTAAACACACTAGGTTAAATGACTACGTATAATTTTAAATTAAATCATTCGTAGTGTACGTGCGGGAGAATGCTGACGCGCCAGATATAAAATAAAGCATGCATGACTGAGTCGGCTGCAAACATTTGCTATGTATGCCCTTTAATGAAGATATGAATCTAATGTTATACTCAGATATTTCGCCAGATTTCACCAAATATGTCGTCACTTTCTGCGAAATAAAACACAGCTGTAAATCTCGCTCATGTGTATTAGCCTCATCTCTGTCCTCGCCTTGTGCGCAAGAAGCTGCACTCTAGCATGCTCAATGAAGGCTTTCATCAATCTATACGTTCTTGAATCCGTCCGTAATTAAACGTGAACAGCAGTAAAGTTGAATTATGAAAGTGGTTATTTTTGCTATAAAGGGACGTATATAAGCTTTGCTATGCAACTCTGCGACGCAAACCAGTGTGTCAAGCTCTGAAAGCGCCATGCCAAGTTATAACATTCCTGAAGTGATAAACTGTGCTGACCGCCTGTGGTGTCTATATGCAGCTCCAGCTAAGGCGACACCATAAGTGTTGGATATACTTTTCTGTCATCACTTGGTCCACTTTCCGGCATGCAGGGTAGTAAACCGGAGCGCGTTGGCTTGAACTCCCTGGCAGTTACTTGTTATTTTTCTCTAACGGGAGCCATACTATTGAAAGCTTACAATACAAACTATAACGAGACAACGAATTCTGCTTAGACGTGAAAATATGCGATTGGTACGACATATATGTAATGATTACAAGAAGGTAAAAAATATGTAATTTTGCAAGGCTATGCATACTTTCAAAATTTAGAAACATAGAACGATAATATATCCGGATACATATAAACTCCTTTGTTTTGGCGATCACGTACTCTAAGGCAGAAGACATACCTAACTGTACTCCAGCTTGAAGTCAGCTTCGGCAAGCATTCAAGAATGACAGGGCAGGGAGTGGCTGGTCTAACACGACCTTTGTTGGTGTGTTTGGAACACAGCTAAATCTGCATGCTTACCAGCGCCACGTGCCTGCGCAGGGTATTTTCACTTTCTATTTTGTAGTGGAAATATAGCTCTACTTACATAGCGTGGGCAAGGTCCACGCCGTATTCGTAAGTGACCGCGTTCTTAGAGGGTATATATTAGTATACTTCTGGTCACCCATTAGCGCCTCCAGACAGGTGATGAGAAGCACACGCGAATCGATAAGCTGAAATGTTTGTTTAAATGTAATGTTCGGCCAATTCTTCAAATTATCATTAAATCACACAATGATTAAAGTATGCCTAAAATATTACTGTTGTAATTTTTCTGCCCAATAGGCTCTACTGAATGGTACGAGCTTCGGATTAGAAACTCTTCAATAACAAGAAGGACTGATCGGACATGCACTGAACATTTAAAAAAAGTGGCTGGATCTCAACGAAATCGTACGATGTTCAGAAGGCACTGCTTGCACATGCTGAAAATTGGCAACGCCACATACAGCCGCTGGGAGCTGCAGTAGAAGACCTCGACGATTTTTACAGTGTGGGCCACACAGTATTGGATTTCAATTTCATTTCACATGTAATTTCTTAACAGAAAAATTAAACAAGCTGAGTTTACACATGCTCGAAATAAAGGATGGAGTGCTTCTGTGCGCTGCCTGTGATGTCTATTTAAGAACATCTATTTTTCCCATACGAATCACTGAGCTCATAGCATGTTTTACCCCTATTTCGGCACTGTTTGAGGAGCACTATTTTTCCTTCTGCTCTTTGGTATTCATACAACCTCAGGGTTCCACCGCGTACTGTTATCCTCAATAAAGGAATAAATTATCCAAAGTATTTCTTACTTCATGAAGAGATCGTTTTGGTTTAAAGGCTTGAGAATTTCATAACGTTTATCGGATTGGTGAAAACGCCTAAACTGGTTAGCGTACCAGTTCTGTGTTATTGATCAGAAGCTAAGCTCCTTTTTTTTGCTTGCCAAGGGTGGGGTATCCAAAATCGAAGACCATGATCGATGTTAATGGCGTGATTCATCGTGTGGCCTTTCTAACACGTTCGAGACAGGCAGCTTTGTACACGGTGTAATGAAATGCTTTGTAGCCACTGTTAATTGCACACACGCACACCCTTATATATATATATATATATATATATATATATATATATATATATATATATATATATATATATATATATATATATATATATATATATATATATATATATATATATATATATATATATATATATAAAGTGAACCCTTGTTAACCTTAAGCTGAAAAACCAGGACAAATTACTCGGTACGCGTAAATATAAAAAGCGGTAGACCACCTGCCGCGCACAGACCACATGGAGACTCTGAAATTTCGGGCATGAGTGCATTATGTCCTCCGTCCGAGGGCAACGCCGCAAGATTATTGTTTGTACACGCTGTGACTTGACGTATGTTCATTACTCCACGTCACCTGACAACGAAAACCAGTGCATGTGTACGACTGCGAAGAAGAGCAAGGTCACCTTCATGATTGGGGGAGCCTACTTATTAACATCAAGTCGTCTAAACTGCGAGCGCTTGCGGGTAATTTCGACAACGACTCCATCGCCATGGGTGATCACTGGAAATTTCAATGGCCACCACTATCTCTGGGGAAGCGACAAGATAAACTCAAGGGGCAGAAGATTGGCGTCCATTGTATCTGAACGAGAACTTCATTTGTTAAATGATAGAAGCCGCACCTATCTGCGAGGAACACCGTATAGTAGATGCCTCGATCTTAGCTTTGTTTCGCGCTCCTTTAACAGAAGGATTCAATGGTTCTCGGACTTGGATACGCGCGGATGTGACCCCATCCCAACTTAGCTCACGAATGAGGGGCTGACTAGCTACAAGTTCTCCGGAGTCGTCCAATGCGCCGTCTGGCGGAAATATAAATAATTCATGGAAGAGTGCTGTCGAGACCACACACCATCCAGACTCGGGAACGCAATAAAATGTGCCTTACAGGTTACCACACATTCGAGTTTGGAACCCTCCGCACGAACCGAATTCAACGTCGAGTTAGAAAAACTTCAGGTAATTCGCTGCAGTGCAGAGAGCAGATATAGGCGCACAAAGTATCTTCATTATTTGCGATTGGCCAGACGCACACAAAGAAAATACAGTTTCGTATGAAGAAGCTGGCTTCACAACGATGGATATCTTTCTGCGAGTCTCTGGCTCACCGAAAGTCTTTGTCTCTTATATAGAGTACTGCTCGTGGCCTCCGTACAACCCCTGGACAGCGCCACCCATTTAATTCCCTGGCTATTTACCTAGAATGCAAAGAGATTGAAGTCGCAGAATCCTTCTGTAGGAGGATTGCGGTAGAAACAAGCTCCACGGGAATGCAGACTTCCGACCACTTACGATTCTCTCGTGATCCCCGTATGGAGTGCCGTTTCTCTCTGGATGCTCTAGAGGCTGCGCTTGCTTTATGGAGGCGGTCCTCAGTGCCAGGACCAGATGGAATTGCATACTGCGCTCTGTGTAACCGAAACAAACGAGCTCGAAAGGCACTCGTGCTCCTGTACAGCGAGTTGTGGAAGACTAGCACGGTTAATAGAGAATGGAAGACAAGTCACCTCATTCCACTTTTCAAAGCTGGCAAGTTGCCTTTGCACATTACATCATACCGTCCGATCGCGCTTGCTCGTTGTGTAGACAAATTACTGGAACGAATGATTCTATCGGCGTCTGGAGTGCTACCTAGAACACTATGAAATTTATCCAGACATGTTGATAGGATTCAGACGCGGCCGTTCATTTATGGACAACGTTGTCGACTTCGTAACGCAAGTCGAATTCCAGAAGGCCTGTAAACGCTTGTTTGCTGCCTTGTTTCTAGACGTTCAAGGGGCTTACGATAACGTTACCCATGAAGCCATCCTTAAAGCGTTATAAGCAATAGGACTAGGTAGAAAGATATATCTCTCGGTTCGTAGCTACCTACAGATGCGATCATTCTACGTGCTCATTGGGTATATGGCCGGACACCACATTTTTACACAAGCAGCGGAGTCCATCAGAGCGGGCTACTAGGCCCAATGCTTTTTAATCTAGCCCTAATGGGACTACTCAAGGACCTGGAAAGCACTGTTCGCCTGGCTCCCTACGTCGACAACATCTCTATCTGGACGTCGGAGGGGACACGGCTTCAGCTTCCCGCTCGGTTTCAGAAGGCGGCCTCATCGACATCATGCTACCTTTGTAAACAAGGTCGGAAGGTGACGTGGGAAAAGTGTGCAGTGGTGGCATTTACCCGGAAGTCAATGTCTGCGTACGCCATATCAATCAACAGACAAGCGATATCGTCTACGAGAAGTCACAGGTTCTTCGGTGTTATGGTCGACAGAGACTTGTCCTGGACTGCTCACGTGAACCACGTGAAAAAGCGCCTGATTGCTATGTGTCATCTGTTCAGGTCCCTTGCAGGAAAGAACTGGGGGGGTGTCCACGCAATACACGTTACAGCTTTACAGAGTGTTGTTCTTTGAGTTTTTCCGGTAAGCCTACCTGTAATATCCAACACCTGAAAAACCAATTTGCGTAAAGCTCAGAGCGTTCAAGTCCAAGCTCCGAGGATATGCCTCGGATTCATTATGCAAAAAAGTGAGGCCTGCAGACATGACACAAGAGAAGAGAAGTGGACAACACGAACGCCGACACGGCGTTCATGTTGCTCTGCAATCTGTCGTTCTGTGCGTTGGATTACCACGCAGTGCTACTACGGCTGAAACTATTACCATTGCTCAACATTACTCAATCACATCGAGCATCGTCGTCCAGACAATGCTTGCACATGTCAGGCACACAGCCCGGACCCCTTGTCACCCCCTCGCCGCACTCACCTTGGAAAGCCCCCGCACGTCATTTAGCACAATTGTCAGTGCATATCGTGCTCGCTGCTTTTGACTATTTTGTGAAAATTGAAACATGCTTGTCCTTAACATTCGCGTACAGTAACCTAACGGATATTCGGGGTGATAATATTTAAGTCAATTAATTATTTAAGTAGCTTTTAAATAGTTACTTTACGATACATATTGCAATTTACGTATTGCACGCGGTGAACTTGCAGGACGTATCTGCGTAGAATAAATTTCCAGGATGAAACCTGTTCGGAGATATTGTTTTCCATAGTGTGAGACAATATACACGGGCGTTCCGGATACCTTGGTGCCTCAGTGCCTAAAAGAAGTATTTCCTTTTAAAATAAATGGAACAGTTCATTTTCACGACGATATCGATAGCTCATATGACCAAAATAAGGTAATTCTAGGAATTATTTCTAAGTGAATATGCCTTCGAACCTCGCCTGCTGCAACTTGAAAACGGCAATAAATGCCATAAAGTATATATTTATAAAAGGTATTTAGTGAATTTTTGGTAGTTAGTTGAATATGAGTTATGAATTCTCGAGCAAGTGATGTCTTTTTTTCTGAATAATTGAGCTCAAAGGCTAACATTGTGTTATCTGCAATAGCCGATAATTGAAGACTACGTAAATGCTAAAAATTATCACCCCGCATACACCTTTCTATTTTATTGAGATCGGCAATGTCTAGAATAATTACGCGGAACTTAATACGGTCGATCGACCAAGGGGTATGAAATTATTGATGACGTTTAGAAAATGTACTGCTATTTAGGCTTCTCAATTGGAAAGTGGTAAAAACAAACTGTTTTCCGTGGTTCTATGCTGAAACGAACATATGAATGCACATGGTCCCCCATTCCAAGAACGCGTCAATAGTGAAATCGCATGCAATGTGAATTAACATTTTTCGTTCCTTCATTAATTATCTGATCTATTACTTGCATGGTATTTCCCTTGTGCGAATTATGAAAGTGCTCAATGAACTTCTATTTGGATTGGGAACGAAATACTCATGGGGAACTAACCACAACGTTGGTACCTGATGACTATTCATAAGAAATTGTATATTGTACGTTAGTTGCAATGCCTCTACAAGCTGTTTCTCACGCTTATGAGACAGTACACTTGGTTTCCATCAAAACAATTATGGTAATCTTGTTAGCTGTGTGAATTACAGTTGTGCGAATGCATATTTTATAGAAAACGACAATTGGATGCCTTGCTGAGTGGGCTCAAAAGCAGAAGTTTCCCTGCCTCTAGAACTGTACTGATAGAACGATACTTAAGATAGCATTGGCCAGCACCATGCTCTAGAAGAGGGCGTCAAAGTTTTAAAAAACATTATTAGGCTAAGTCCGCGCTTGAAATTCAATGATTTCTTTGGATTATCAGTAAACCAAATATTCTATAATTTTATAGGGCAATAAAATAAGGTAATAAGGTAATAAAATTAAGGCAGAACTGATGTCATGATGACTGCCGATGGTAATTTATCATTCGAGCAATGTAGCGACACACCGTATTTCAGGGAAAAAATACGGGAAAGGCGGGAGATGGAAATTCGTGACGATGAGCAAAACGAGAACGAGGTAAAAGAGGCAGCCAACGTTTCCACAAGTTGACTTGTCTTTTTCAAGGGAAGTCAAGACAAGTCCACTTGTCGAAACCTTGTATTTCGCTTTTTAATTTGTTCTCGCTTTGCTCAACACAATACTTCGGGACACATTTAAAAACAAAATTTGTAGTGGTCAATCAAGGCTTCGGTTGCTTCGGCGATATCCCGAATTCTCCTGTATCAGCCCCGTTTGCTATAGCCCTCGCTTGCGAGGTCACCCACGTTCATGGTGGCATAGCTACGACTGTAACACCGACGCAGTGACAATGATGGAATGAGCAGGAATGATTGACGTTGATGTAAGGACAAATGCGAGGTGACGACAACGTCATGACGACAATGAGATGCAGATTCCTAAATAATGACCATGGAATATGGACGATGGCATATGGACAGTGGACGACATGAAGGCAATGGGATAGTGAGAAGTGTATTGCGGGGGTGGCGCGACAGTGATGCTATGACGACTGATGCATGATAACGACTCTCACAACGACGTGACGACGACTGTGGCTGACAATGAAGGCATAATCACGTTTAAATTGCGACAGCATGATTACAATTTAATGGCGAAGAACTAATAACGTCTATGGATAAACGAAGTCTGTATGGCGACGGTGGCATGACGACAATGGGGTGACGCTATTGAAGTGATGACGATGGAAAAATGAAAGCCTGACGACACCGGCATGATGACAATGACATGATAAGGGCTGTGTGAGGACGATGTCGTAAAGACGGACTTCGAGTTCGCGCTACGCGGGTACCACTGATGTTGATGGTGATGATTCCTGATTACCCAATGTGCAACCCTAGGTACAAACGGAAGGTGGGGGACGGGGGACAAACCGGGCGATAATAAGACAAAAAGTGTAGAGGTGAAAGAATGTGATCAAAGGTGTGAGAGGATCCAGTAATCAATGAAATACTACACTGTGTGAAAATGTAGTAATGTAAAATGTAAATGTAGTATGTAATGAAGTATGGTATTGTGGTGCACTAACTTGCTACCGCAATCAATCGTTCATCTTTTGGGTGGAACTGAGACTTCATGGGAACGAGAGCAGTGACAAGTGCACCGTCGACCTTAACGGCGATTAAGTTGCGTCTACTCAGCAATGTGGTCAGAGAATTTAGCGGATGAGTCGTCAATGCAGCTTCACCTCTGGAAAGTACATGTTCTAGTTTTGCGGATGCAGGCGTCCAATTGGCGATTCAGGGCAAGGGAATTGTGGGGAGTGAGATGATTGGTGACGAGACAACGGTGGACGGGACTGGTGTCCACGCGGAGATGGTGAGCGACGGTACGGCACGGTCGGACAATCATCACCGTTAACTTGAGGTGACTCGCGGTAAGGCTGGAAGTGATCAGGATTGGTCTCAAGGTGACATTTAGGAGCATAGGGTGTATGAGACCAAGACCACCGGTTATTGCCATAGTGGTTGACATGACCATTCCTACGGCAAATAAAACAAATAGGCCGGTTGTCAGCTCTCGTCCACTCCGCCGGATTGCGGGACGTAGCTGCTGGCCCTGTACATACGAAACAGGGGAATAGCCATTTGGGCGGGATGGAGTGATGGCGCACACAGATTTCTCGTGACTATTGGATAGCCCCTGACCAACGATACTCTGGACAAGTAGTATCATGGTAGAGCTGGACTGGCAGACACAGGAGCAATGGGAAGTAGGAGACATAGGCTTAAGTTCTTTGCCCTATGATTTTCGTCACGTGTCATCCGCTTAGCAGCAGCTGCGGCGTAAGTACGTCTCAGCACGACGGTGTTGCTGCCATGTGGGGAAGTCGAGTAACTGAAGGACAATGCATCGACTTTTGGCATTTTCAAAACGCTTGGAATCCTGAATAATAGCATCCACCGTGTCACAGTGCTTGCAAATTAGCAGACTGAGCGCATAAGCTCCTATGTCTCTTAGCAGGTGTCCCACTTTTTTCAGAAATGGTCATACAATCACCTCCTTTGCGGCAAAGGACCAGCGCATCCTGTACATACGACAGCTAGGATTCCGTCGATGTGTGCTTAAGTGACGCTAGCTCCTTCGCCGCAATCTTTCGACCAAGAAACTTGCCAAACAGAGCACGAATCTTTTCCTTGGAGGCATTTCAGATTCCTATTTCCACTTCGTGATTATGTAACCACACACTTGCTGTCTCTTGAAGACAAAAAGGGATGTTGGCCAACAGGACCTTATCAACCCATCGGCTGTTCTCATACGCATGCTCGTAGACGGTCAACGACTTTTTAATGTAGACGTCATCAGTCCCACTAAATGTGCCCCGATCTCTTGGCGGGGCAACGATAACGGGTGATATTGCCCCTGTTGTGGTGGGAACCGTCTCTTCGCTCATTGAGGAAAGATCCCTGTGTTGGCCGCTGTGGAGCTTTGCTGTATATAGTTGGTACCCCGCCCCTCCATAGTAAATGTGACGAGGATAAGACTCGGCAAAACAGAAGACAAAATGTAATTAAATAATGTATGCAGAAAGAAGCCGAGATAGCAGAAAAACAACCAGACGAGTGCTTCTCGGATCGTCGTCTTCATTACCTTGCTGGCGCCTCCTCCAAGGTACGGGATGGCTTGCAACAATATTAGAAGTGTAGGGATAAAATAAATATTTAATGAATAACTTTATTGAACGATACAGATTTATTTCTTGTGACACAACATATAGAGTCAAGCCTGAAAATTCCAACAGACCTGAGCCACGTAATAGAAAAGGAGTTGGTCCTAAATCGTCTGAAAATTTCGAAATGTTGTTAGCGTACTAATTAACTATTCTGAAGCCCTTAGATCTAAGATTTTTTTACAGCACAAAAATATTAGTGGCATAGTAACCACCCAACGGTAATTACTACCCACACAGTAGGGAAAGATTTCCTGTAACATCACGCGTCAATTCCTTTGGGAAGTAAACATAAAGAAATTATCGTCACCAAACATTGTTAGAACCTGAAACTGCTTACAAACGCGCGGCATTATGTGTTAGAACGATCTGTGGTGTAACCTTATTGTCCTAAAGATGACGAAAATGTTGTCAGCCACAATGAAGAAAGCCTCCGCAGGGAATAAACTCCTCCTTGCCTGGTTAACTTTAAACGAGAGGTTTGCCGAATGGCCTATTTAGAAAAGAAAATTAGGCTTCGCCGCTGCTCCTATTACTTAGATATTAGCCCTGCTCTTATGCTAACTTTACTAGCTCACAATAATTGATAAAATAGCTGTAACCACATCAGGCGAATTCATGAAGTTCCTTCCTTCTTTTCTTGGAGACGAAATATGAAAAGTATTCTATGGTAAATCCCGGTACGATCATGTCTATTACTATCCGGACACCACTGGCCAAAGACCCCGCTACCACCACAGTCTGAGATACCCAACGCCACGCGCCAGATATGAGAGTTAAAAAATCACTAGTCAGGTGGTGAAGAGGTTTGAGTTGTCATGACAACACTGCGTTTATGGCAATTCCAGGTTAGCCTAATATGTACTGGTCGGTAAAACCTTTTAAAAGTAGAAGTACGGGGTTAGGCCCATGGCTCGAACTTTCAGAACGCAGTTCTTACGACCCACATATACTCTCCGACCTAGCGCGAGCAACAGACACGCACGCTATGTCACGTTGGCAAGAGCAACAACGTCTATAGGTTCGACGCACTGACGCAGCTAACGTAAGCGGACGCGCTCTGACGTGCTGGACGTCGAGATGGCTCTTGCTCCATCCGCACGTTGGTCGCGCCGGCTGTGCTGACCCCCAACTCATGACGCGAAGAAAAAAAAAAAGGCGCCCACGCCGCTTCGCCGAATGTATCGACACAGTCGTTCAAAGCGTAGCGCGTATTAGGGTTTGTTCTGCGTATGCTCCGTAAAGAGGCAGTCGATAGTGCCCGCGTTGCAACACAGATGGGGATGGCATTTCGGATGGCGCCGCGCAAGCGACATACCCCGACTGGCCGCAAGCCCTGCTGGCCCGCGCACTGAAAACCTGAGACTATAAAAAAAAAATTATATCTTCCTTTACACGCCCTTTCCATGTAGAATGCCATGAAACAGTCGGAGCCAGTCACGGTGAAAGCTGACATTAACACGACGACAGTGTTGACGTCAACAGCTTAAAGTCTGTCTCGTTCTGTTGATGTCAAATGCCTTGGTCACATCTTTTACGGTAAACTTTAGGGTTCAGTGCAAATACCACTAGCTACGTCAATGTAGAGACATTTCTTGACTCTACTGCAGGTATGAGTTTCTTTTACCGCATTCCGTGCAGAACAACATGGTTAGCTCTGTTTTAGAGAGTGCCGTTCTTGTCGCCAGTAATCTAAAAATGCAGTATCCACCAATGTATTTGCGTGCTTACTACATTACCCAGTACGTGAGCATGGTGTTGTAGAAGTGCACGAATCGCTCGCCGTTCTTCCGAACTAAGATCCCTATGGCGCTGGTGATTGGAGCTTCATAAAAGAAACAGGCCCGAGGGCTGCACTTTTCCTTAAACTTGACAGTGGCTGTCGCCTAATATTGTCACTAGAAAATGTCCAACGATGAAGCATACTAAGCACTTCACCTTGCTTCATAGCTTCATGCTTGTGGCTATACATTGCTAGCACTCATCACCAATGGCAACATCTACTAACCTGGGAATCACAATCTGGTTCCGGCCCAATGATGCCGTAGGGTTCACGCCATAGCGCAAGTATCGGCTGTGGCGTTGCGCCACGACGTGAACTTTTACGTTAAGCTGAAGCACCACTACAAAGACCTTCAATAATGTCGAAATAGCAATTCAAGATGCCTGCTACCTGCACATATAAATAAACTACTGAGACTGCTATTGTGTACATCTATATATGTAACATTATTTCTATATGGATTAAAAGTAGTTTGATGCTAAGGATCCAAATGCTTCTCATGTATTTTGATCATTTTTTGTATGTTTTCGAAATCAATAAATTGAATTCAATAACGATCCAACGCAATTCATGCATGCAGTCAGCATGAATTTTATTTTGAACCAATAAGCAAATACATGTGAAGGCAGTTATAAGTTCGCGAAAATACCTAAACATATATTCTTGCCTACTCGCAGGCCTAACCGTTGTTATACCATTCGACACAAATTTCGTAACTTAAACGCCCATAAATAATTGCTGTTTCCACAGGCTAAATTGTGGGATGGCAAACTGCTTGCGACGTCTGGAAAAAACTGAGCCACTTTGAAATAAGTTTTTAAATGTTTAAGTGATATATTATGTTCCTAAGCTTGCGTAATTCCTTCGGTTTCTGTGTTCACATTTGTGTTAAATTATGCTGAAATTGAATGTTGTGTTATTTTTCAGCTACTGATTGTGTAACCCCCCCCCACAGGAGCCTCCAGGTGGCCTGCGGTATATGGAGGCCGCCTGGTAGATATGTAGATATACAAAACAGAAGCCAAGCAATATATGTAGATAATACAAAACAGAAGCCCTTGTAATAAGACAGAGGTCACTCATGCCAGCTGTAGACAATAGATGTTACAAGGAAAATATAGCTTGCACAGCCATAAAAGTGAAGCATAGGAATGAGGAAGAGAGTATGACTTCACGACTGGTTCGATGAGCTGCCTAAATAATTTATTTTATGTTGCAGATGTCTCCGCGAAGGAGCTCCGGGATTTGGGACTTTAACCCACTTCCACTTGGTTGCTTCTCCGGCGTTCAGGCGTCATGGTAAGTCGAAGTCCAACGTTTTTCTTAAGTATATTTACATGTTATGTGGTTTTACTGTGCTTGGGGAAGGAATATGCGCTGGCATTCAGATGTGTAGTTATACGTTAAATTTTGTTGCTGAGAATAGTCTCGGAAATGTTTTAGGCATTCCTTATCTGGCCCCTTTATTACCGATGTGTTTCTTAACCTCAGCTCAAACCAGACAGCAGGATCTGAAATCAAAAACGGAGTAAGTAAGTACAGATGAACAAAATGATTATTCAAACATTCTTGCTTATTTATATCTGATGATCACCTCCAAGAAGTATTCTTGTGTATGAGAGGATCGAAGAAATTTGTTTTACTTGACGACCTCCTTGCGCGAGCTCCAGTATACACTAATTGCGCCGTGAGTTCCAGCCACTGATGCAGTGCGTGAAATTAATAATTTGGAACATTTAAACGAGAAACATGACTGCCGCAAAAATGAATGTAAGGGTCTCATCTATCCAAGAGCCGATAGTTGCGTTCATTCCGCTATGTGCAGTTCAACAAAAAAAGGAACCGATTTCGAAATAGTTTACATTCATCATATTATCCTTCTCTAATCTAAATGATCATATTATTGATTGGGTAACCTGGAGTTCTGTAGGCCAAATCATACCTTCAGATGGCTCATCAGTTAAAATGTTCCGTACTTCTCACGAAGTTCAGAACACTGTACTGAATTGGCGAAAAGCAGAAGTCAATCAACAAAGCGTTACTCTCATATAAGTGACAAACCAACCATTGAATTAACAGGGCTTTTCTCTGAGCTTTACGCTAAGAATAAGCAGCGGTATATATTGACCTGGCGAAAGAAGAGAGATCTCATATCATCTGCTTCTCTTCCTCCGGCTTGCCAAATTCTACGCGCTCAGCCTTGTTGCCTTCGACTACTTAAGTCACCAAGCAAGTGGAGGTTGCGAAAATATGATTGTGCATAATTGAGTGCTCCACAGAGAATTTATTGCTTTTCTAGTGTATTTTCTGATGGGATTTTTGGATACCTTACTACGCAGCTTCGTACTATTTTCAGACCAATACCAAAAGCCGATTAAAGGAATACTAATATAATAATTACGTTGTATACCACTATCTTTATTGACTTTTCGAATATTACTTTGTGTACAATGCTACAAAATAGTAGGTTTAGCAGGATGCTTTGTTGGGCAAGTTGGTTCATTGTAATAGGAAACATTGTCTTGTCCTGTCTTCTGACATGTGACTGTCTAGAAAGCGCAATCAATGTTTCCTATTAAAATAGTAGGGATATTCTAATGCGGAACTTCTCGAATCAAATTCAATATAAACAATCGAGAAGATGTACGTGTGAATTTTCAATTTAATAATAACTATTCCGCTTTCAAACACAGTAAGACGTGAACATGATGGGGAATTCTCATAATAATTGAATGCTCATATTGACAATATCTATATGGCTTACATACTAGTATATTCAATGCAAGTTATGCCGTTCCCAAATGAACGTCCGGTCTACTGACAATCTTCTGAATGAAAAGCAAATCTTTTAGTTACATCGTACACAAACCAAATGACAAACATTTAAAAAAATAAAAAAGTACACCGCGATATCAATGCGGAATGAGTAGTGGGTTAGTCCAAGAAAGGATCTACGAGACTAGAACGCCTCGCAGCTCTTGAATGTCTCGGAAACACCGTGCCAAAGAAAAAAATAATAATTGGAGTTGCCTACATCAAGACAGCTAATTCGCATAAGGCTGCCTACCTCTGAGGCAGATATTTGGAGTGACTAAAAATGATGTTGATGAAGCGATCAGCCTGGTGCATTCACCGACGAACTGGCTCAGCTCCCAGTAACCACTGCTGTGCTGCAGCAGAATCAGTCGGTGCAGTGATGACTTGCATCATTATCTATCCATTGAGACAAGAGCAAGTCTTAACTTGAAATTAAAAAAAAAATAACACAACTTGAATAATTAGATGGCGAATTAAATACGAATCAAATAGCAACGACTAATCAATTCATCTTCGAGGTTTTCTGCATAATCAGGCACGTACTAATTATTTATGAGAAGGAATTGGCTAGTTGATTATTAGATGTGACGGTGTCAAAACAAGCACGACGGCGATAACATAAAATGAATATACGCTGCGCTGACTTATGATTAATTCACTTTTGTGACATAACGAACTTCCAATTGCGCTGGAAAACATTCAAAATGAAAAATACGACACGCATGAGGCGGTCTCGTTCAGTGATGAATGGGATTTCGAAGCTTTTGTGGTCAAAGGGTTACAGACTGCTCCATTTGCTTAGCACTTATAAAACAAAATCGCGTGCTTATACACTTTTTTTTTTCAATTTGCGTATTGCATAGGTTCAATGGCTTCGGTAATTCACTATGTCCTTTTTTGCCACTTTTTCGGACTTGTCCCATTAGTGCCTAACCGCGCTCCTTAGAAAAAGCTCCCAGATTCCTGTTGATTGCTTTCCCCCTTTGTAGTTTCTTTTAAAAGCCCCCCCCTCCTCCTTACATCAGCCTGTTGGTCTCCGTTCACCTTTCCTGACGGTATAGAAAATACTCAAATGCAACCCCTGGGATTGGCTGATGATCGTTATCTTTTGTGAACGCCGCTGTATCATGCCTATGAGGGTGAATGAAAGCAATAGCTTTACATATCAGCAATTTGAAAGTAACCAAGAAATGACCGGTAAATCGTTACTCGTTCTCTTAAACTGAAAGGTAGAGGCTAGTGTGAACGTCTTTTTGTTGGCGCCCCCTCACTAAACCGGTTGTTATCCTTATGTGTCATGACACATATGTGACACATATGGGACTAGGTGTGCTAACATAAAATGGAAACACGAAATAGGATGCAGTAAGAAACGCCATTCGTAGGTCGTGCCTTTTATCCCCAATGCGGCTCGTTTTATTCCATTGCCGCGTTGAAAAGTATACCTAACACAATAGATAAATGTACGGCAAGCAGTTGGTTTATGTGGGAAGAGGGCGGATGCCAGCTCGAATGCTAGAAAATTGATAACAGTGTTCACAATGCTAGAAATGAACAATAATGCTAGAAAAAGAACAACTTCGAAATAATCCGCGATGAATGCAAGCCTATAAATTACCCATGCGAAGGGAACATTTTGTTTAGAAATATTGTTTCGCGCACACTTTTGATAGCACATTTTAATAATTTAGGGTGAAGTATTATAAGAAAGGTGCCTAATGGTTATAATACTGATGCTCTTTAATGCGTGCACTCTCATAAGTAATATATTGTTGAACGAATGGGGGCAAACTGGTTTAAAGTATTTCTGGAAATGCTGTGAATTTCACGCGACCTATTTTCATGATTTGATCAGACTCCGCACAAGTGGAGTCTTTATTTTGAAACGTTGCTGTCCGCGTGCCACTTTATTCATGCTTCACGCCGAGGACGCGATGTCACCATTCAAGCCACGTCCGAACCAATTACGAAGACTCAGAAGAATAGAAAATGAAGTGGACACTTACAGAGCACGGCCTCAGAGACGTGCGGTCATAACGAAACCGAGGCAGGGCAGGATAGCTCATTCGAGCAAACTAAGTGGTGCACACCCGTCAAGAGGACAAACGGAATTATAAAATTGAAGTAATGAAACGGTGTATAGCTAGCCCAGATTGTATCAGTTCTCGCGCTTCGGACAAAACGCTACGCACGCGCGGAAGTTTCACCGGTTTCAGGGCATCTACCAGTTGACAAAGTAATGGCATGCCTACGGGAGAGCTATGCTTTGAGGGATAAATTAAAGAGGGAATCGGTTTCTGGACGGCCGCAACTAGGAATGTGGCGCGTAAGTATTCCGAATAACAATTGCACAAGCCTAAGCTCGCGAGTCATCATAAGCAAACTAGACAAAGCGGGCGGAATACCAAGCTGCTGTGCTGACAGTCACCACAAAGCGAATCGAAACGTTAGTTGTCGCCGAAAGAAGAGGGGCGGGCGGTGGGTAGGGGACCCCACAATAATACTTTTCTTAGTGATGAAGAAATGTAGCACATCCACGGGACGCACCGGTGGCACGGTGGCGATTGGTTGCTAAAAGGTGTTTTTATCAAACGGTTGCTTCCCGCCACTTATGTACTGTGGTAGTAATCAGTTGGTACTCGATTTCGCAGCCGTAAATGGGAGGTGGTGACTTTCCAAGGGTTAAAAAATAACAAGAAAATTCATGTGTGCGCGATGTTTGTTGTAAAAAGGTAAGATACTTGTGTGTAAACCAGGGATCACGGGCATTATCCATGCTTATGCATCGTTAGGTGGCCAGCCTGTGCATCTTTTTTGTACCGTTGACAAAACTAGTCGATTTCATGAAGCTTGCACGGTAATTAACTGCTTATATGTCGTAAAATCAGTCAGGGCAGCGTGTCGTCTCTTTAGGTGACTTGGTCTGTGTGAGAGCACTGCTCTGTCCAAAATTACTTGGGCCTGTTTTGCTTGGCAAAATATCTACATATTTTGTCTGCTTGTGAACATCTTATACAGGTTACCGTATTTTTATTTGCAGAAGGCAATATTGAAGACTCGGTAAGCGAAAACGCTAAGTGAATGCTAGCACCTGTTTCCATATTGATAATATTGGCTATTGATACTGAGAGATCATTAATAATTTTACTTATGAATCTGCTTAGTTTACTGAACTTTTAAAATTGTTTCACGATACTGTTTTTTAGACGGCGCATACAGATATATGCGGCCGTTTCTTTATAAATTGGCGAAATATGCTTGCATTCATGTCATGCTTAATAAAGTTAGGAGATAACTTAGGATATATATTATTGGCGTTGATAGCTACAAGAAAAATGACTGTGCGGTAGGGTATACCGAAATACCCTCGACAACGTCTATAAACCTACCCTTCAACTCACGGTGGAAATTCATGAAAAACACTCCACATTCGTCGTTTTCGCTTTGGTATACCAATGTCTCATACGGGGTCAGAATTTCTGAAATGAAAATGAAAAAAGAAAGAAGGCGAGCAATTTTTGCTAGAGATGGAGCGCTTTTTTAACATCAACTCTATATTTTGCATTAACATTGATCTTGATATCATGTCTACAAATATCCAGGTTTGTAATCTTAAGCCAGTCGCGATAATACCATATATTATGATATTAACTTGCTCCATTAATACACCTTTTAATTACATTTAGGGATAATTACTTTCACTGATAATATGGAACAGGTTTCACCATAAATTTTTAAGCGAGAAAACAGAATAGAACAACTCAGAGATTCTGCAGCATATGTCCATAAATTATTTAAAGAAAACGGCCCTTTGTTCTTCGACCGAAGCTCAGGCTGTCATGCTACCGGCTGATTACGGCCAAGACGCTTTCATTTCGGCTGAAAGTTCTTAAGAGGAAACTTTAGCTCGGGCCCAACTCCGACGCGGCCTATTCTAATTCATGTAGAACGCGAAAACGTTTTTCTGAGATAACTCCTGTGCCGATTTTAATTAAATTTGTTGCATTTGAGAGAAAAATTTAAATTCTAGTGACTGCTGGAAGTGGAATTTCGATTTCAGTTTTCAAATATTTACCAGTACGAATAAAATAGAAGCACGAAGTTTACAAATTCATAGCTCTGCATCAACAACAGATAGCGCGATTCTGTAAACGGCATCCATTAGATCATTCAAAACGGACAAATTCTACATGTCATATTATATCCCATATGAATTTGTTACGTTGGCTACAAGGGTTTTGCAAAAGCTGTATTTTCATATTACTAAATTTTTGATATTCATATGTAACGTATCAATTTTGTTCGCTTTATATGTCCTATTAGATCCAATTCACAGAATTATATTATCATTTTTCGTTGTTGAGTTAGAGAGTTGTAAATTTGATGGTTTTGTTTTTTGAAAATTTTCGATTTTTGCCAGTATTTATTAAACCATTGACGACATAACTCGAAAATTGGAAACCGACAGTCACCAGATTTTAAGTTTTTCTTTTAAATGCAACAAACCTCGTCAAATTTGGTGCAGTGGTTGTCGAGAAAAACGAGTTCTCCTTTTACATGTATTTGGATAGGAGCACGCGAGCTAAAGCTTCCTCTTAAGGAACTGTCAGTGCTAGGTAATATCTACAACAAGGAGAAAGTTAAACCTAAGGCGTGAACCTACAATGGTTGGTGGTTGCACTTATGGCAATCGCGACAAGAGGAAAGACAGCAGATGAACGTAGGGAAAAGGCAACGGGGAAGCTGTTTAAGCTCGAAAGACATTTATATGTGCTAACTTCACTAAGCCAAACTGTCTCCTCATGCTTTTTCTACTGCCGCCCTCTATGGTGCCATGCACAATGTCTCCTCCGCAAATATGAAAAAAACGTAATTCGCTCAAAACCCTCTTTAACTTCTAAACATGGGCATTATTCACTGATGATCGTCCAATTCAACCTTTTTTAGGGTCTGCAGGCCAAACTGCGTAACCTATAGCCATCTGTCGAATTATCTCGAAGGGAAACAATCGCATCAGCAGTTACTGAGTGTACTTTATTAGGATCTCAGCCCACCAGGTAGTATGCGGTCAACAAGCATGAGCCACACTTGTAAAAACTTTCTTGGACCCTTTAGAATTTCACAATGTTGTTATTTAGGACTGCACTGCGGAGATTAGTTTCAGGCTGTATTCCCAAGTCTCGGATCAAAGCAATATAAAAAAATGAATTTGTTTGACCATGGCGAGATGCAGATATAAGTGCAAAAAGCCGTAACTGACCGTCCTGCTCTTCAGCTCGTAAGAACACGAAACCTCAGTGGCTCAGTGGTTATAACACTAGCTCGATTACACTGGTGTGACTCCGCACCATGGCGACTGCATTTAGATTGGGGAAATTCGAAAAAATTCACAGTTTCAAACGAAATCTGAAGCGCCGATTACGATAACATATTAGTATATAACTATACAAAGTAATGATAGGATATTTATGAGCTGAATGAACTTGTAAACATTCACTTACTAAACTAAATTAACAATGATAGAATGTGTAAGCTTGACTGAACGAGGACTTAGAAACAGACACACAGAGACAGTGTTGTATCTGTATGTCTCTTTCCGCGTCCCCTTCATTCGCGTATGCACATTCTATGATATATTCAAATTAACTAGCCGGCCAACGCATTGTACCTTAAATAACAAGGAAGGTTTCACACGCGCAAAGCTAAAAATGAACACATCTGGCTAGATGAGCACGGAGACTCGCTGTTCAAATGCTGCAGAGAGGAATCGCGACAGCAGTAGCAGTCTAATTGACCTTCGCGCATCTCTCACTTCAGCACAAACGAAACGTGGAAAGTACAGCGCATACCAAGCTACCGCCTCTATGTGCACTCTAAAAACATCGCAGATCGCTCTCAAGATGAGGTCCGGCGGACGCACACTTTGGCGACGTGGCATATCGCTTTCATGAAAAGAGGCCTCACTGCCGGACGATATCTACAATATCGACGAGTGACACACTTCCTTGAAACCCACGTAGAGTAGGCGAGTATATGCGTAGAGGATGAAGACGCACCCCGAGCGCTAGACAGCTAACGGCTGAACATGTGGAGCAGAAAGAGTAACCTGGAGAAAAGACTCAAGGTGCAAAGATGGAGCAGGAATATCATGCGCGAACTATACATACTCAAAACAAACAAATCAAAACATGCGGTTAAGCTCAACGAGCATAAGTATTAAGCAAGAGCGATGAGATGGAAGCCAATATGAGTCTCTCCAAAACGTGGAGACTTCTCAGACATCTCATCGACCCTAGTAAATAAAATATGCAAGCTCGTACAAACCAGGTGAGAGCGAGGCATGGCTTCGTAGGCACAGATGACGAGCTCATTAGCGAGCTCCAAGAGACATATCTTGGAAAAGCAGAGAGCGAGGTGTTTAAGGACTACGAGGGAACTCCCAACCTAGATCTCGATGCCCCCATCATCACGACAGAGATTAGAGCAGAGCTTAATAACCTGAGAAAGAGCTCGGTCGGGTCTGGACGTGATAATGAGCACGGCTTTCAGGAATCTTGATGATAAGTCCATCATCGCGTTATCCAAGTACATGAACTAGGTGTGGGAGAAAGGAGAACTCCCAAAGACATGGAAACAAGCGGACGTAGTCTTTATTCCAAAGCCAGGCAAAGTACCCAGCTTGAACAACATGCTATCAATCTCCCTCACCTCGTGTGTAGTGAAATTGATATGGGGCATGTTGTTCAAACGACACTGACTGGTTATAGGGCGGAAAAATGGTCTTTGGCAACATGAAATGGTTAGATTCAGGCCAGGGCTCAGTACACAAGATGTCATGCTCAGAATTAAGCATGACATCCTACACCGATATGACTCAACTGACACGAGGGCGATCCTAGATCTCGACCTCACCAAGGCATTTGACAAAGTTAGCCACAAGGATACAACCTCACAACTATCAAGAAGTTAGAAGGATACACGGCACAGGTCACGGGGATCTTTAGGAGAGTTGCACTCAATGGCAGGGGCCTCAAAGAGAACAGCCTCCTCAGACTCAGGCAGGCCTTTGCTACCAGCCGAATAGCATATGCCACACCGTATCTTGTGTTTAAAGAAGAAGAAAAAGAGAAAATAGATGCGATCATTAGGAAGAGCGTTAAGAGACAACTAGGGCTCCCAGACTCGACCTCGGCAGACTTCTTTTTTGAAGTGGAGGATCAGAACACGCTGGTTGAGATCACTGAGGCAGTACGAGTGTCTCAGATGGAAAGATTAGGTCAGTCCAAAACAGGGAGAAAAATCATTGAATGGGTAGGAATCCAATGCCACAAGGGTGCCCCAACTGGCAAGAAGGACATTCTGTTGGACGTGCGTAAACGCTTCCGAATTGCCCTCGAACATAAACATATGCATACTATCTACAACAAAGAAAGGAGAGCTCACAGGGCTAAGGCTCTAATAAATAAACTTAAAAACACACCGGCGCATAAAGTAGCGTATGTGGACGCCGCTTGCGGGAGGGACGGGGTAGCGGTATTGACGGTGGTTGATAGCGACGGGTGCGTTAAGATAGCGTGCTCCACGTGCACGAGGGACGCCTGCACAGCCGAGGAGGTTGCAGTAGCGCTCGCTTGTGCGGGTACAAAAGCGGCAGTCGTACCACGCGATAGGAAATTACCGTTCAGAAATTTTAGCAAATGGGTAATCTAGGAAGAGGCCCTCCGAATTCTACTCAATATCTCTTCTAAGGGGGACATAACTTTTATTTGGGTTCCTTCAATGTGACCTTCAACTCGGAGAGAACACTGGATTGGCTCGCACTTTGTTGGAATGGCAGCGTTGGGCCAATGCTGGTAATAATTTTTGCCAGAATTGTCCCATATGTAGTACAACGTAGGTGAGCTGTCTGCACTGGTTCTCTTTTACTAGGAGCCGCCATGTTGGTTCAGCGGCTCTGGCATTGCGCGGGTAAGCAAGATGTCGCGGCTTAAAACAATAACTCAGGCGAAAAACCCAGCTGATTGAAGAAGCCCAGGCGGTCAAAATTAATCCATAGTCCCACACTATGACGTGTCTAATAACGATATCTTGGGCTTGGCATGTAAAACCTCAGGATTCAAATTATATTTAATATTGTTGCACGTATTCCTGAGTACACAACGAAAATATGCGCCGGTGTCACCGTACAGTATCCTAAGCTTCTGCGATTCTGATCAGCTAGATCTGGAAAGTGTTCTTTTTTTTCCTTTTTCTTAATGCACCTGGCTTAGGCCGGCCAAGTCTTCTATTTTTTCAAAAAATCGAGGACGTACCTACGCACCACTGAAGAGCAAGAATGCTGAGAAATGATACATGTAGACTTATTCTCTAAGTACTAAATAGTCGACAAATTAACAGGCCTATACCAAATGTATGCATCAGTAGAACTATTCACTTTACAGTGGTGATAAATATGCAGTCGGAAGCATCAATATCAGACAATAGCCTAGACATATTTTCTAAAATAAAGTCCCAGCTACACAACGGCAACAAACAATGAGAGAAGAAAAGCCTATCAGGAATAACTTGATTTTTTTGTTTTAAATCTACAAATAAGAAACTAAGGAAATTTTAAGTGCACCAAAACACAGCTAACCACAGTTGTCATCCAAGCTACAACCAGTTGTTTCTTTATCTGCTTAATTTCTTTTTTTTTCATTTTATAGCTTTTACACATCAAGCAAACAATTACCCTCTTGATTTCAGTTTTGTCATTGCCTGTTGGCGTCATGCACTTGCGACTTACAAAAAGGACCCATCGGTTCCTTTTGTTCTAGCTCAACTGAAGTAACTCAAAACATCAAGGATAGTGTGATATTCATATTTTATAAAACTTTTCTTTTACTCCAAAGGTGGCTATGCAATATAGACAGCTGTCTGTCTCATTATTTCCGAAGTCACTTCCTTAATAAGATTAATGTGGCAGGGTTATCATAAAAATAATGACTATAGTACAATAATTTCATATAATTTAGGGCATGAAAGTGTTTATGATTGGAATATTCAGTGATGTAAACCATCCATGAAACGCTCTTCTAGTAGTCTAAAAGAGAAGTGTGTCACTTTGAATTATTATGTTTCGAGTTAAAGCTCTAAATAACAACTATATTGCTTTTCAATCAGGATTTAGCAATGATAAGGAAAAATATGGGCCAAAGAGTGCACTAATTATCCAAGGACACAAAATATCAACACATATTTACTTGCCTTCATTTGGAACTGTCATTTCATGGTACGGGAGGCTGGTGTCTTCACCAGCCCAATGATACGAGAACTCGACTGCAGTGGATGTTTTATTCCTAGTCGCAAAAGAAATTCTTGTTATACATACGGATAAAGTTTATCTTCTTCGCGAAAAACTTACGTATGTCCTTTAGATATGTGATATCTGGTAATGCAGGCACCGAGCTCATATACGTATTCAATACCATCCGCTTTGCATGTATCGTTAGTTCTTTCAGTGCTTTGATATACCCAAATTATTTCAGTTGTGTTAAGGAACTGAAAGCAAGTTCATAATGAGCAAACAAAAAACATGCACTTCATATTATGAACTTTTTTAAGAACAAGTATCTTCCAGATTCCATCCTAAGTTCCTATCCAAATTTCCTTTCCAAAGACCCTATCCTATCCTATCAAAGAGCTATCCAAAATTAATTTGACGCAACTTCATCCACAACCAAGTAAGAGTGTGCAAGATTGGTATGGAAGTCGAGCAAACAAAAATGACCAATCGATTGAGGAGCTGCTTAACGATTGACTGCGGGGACTAAAACAGGAAGCAAAAGAGCTTTGCACAGCCACGACAATATTTTGTTGACAAGTTGTAATATTGTATTTCAAGGCCTTGCAGGTGTTTCGGCATGGAGTCTAAGTTATGTTTAATATTTGGTTAGTACGAAAAATGGCATGGTTGCTTCAGGATCATTATATAAACAGTTATGACGTAAATAATTATTTATTTAATTGAATGTTTTTTCCTAAAGGCGTTGTTATAGTAGGAAACCCTCAGTACAGAGATCTGCTGATCAACTTTCAGCTTTTCCAGGTACTTCCGGACGTAGTCCACCGGGTCATGCTGGTAGTTCTGGGTTTTGGCGACGTGCCCCGGGCTCCACGTGGTAACCACAAAATTGAAGCAAGTTGCTTGTACGTGCGTGTATATCTTGCAGTTGATCGTCTTGCTCCGAAGCAGGAGATTCAGCTGCAATAGGAAGATTTAGCATTGGGCTTCATCTCCGTGGATGGTGTTGTCATTATAGACCTACGCCTTGTTTGCGGATAACAGTAGGCGCTGCGGATTTTCTCCAGGCAGTAGAGCACCGTCGCCTAAGCTCCACCTAAATTTGCCGCCATCGCTTGTGCGCTCGGAAGGCTTCTTTTTTCAGTATGAATGTTACGTGCCGAAACCATGATTCGACTGCGATGCAAGTGTGCAGAATACAGAATTCGACTACAGAATAACTTGCAAAACCTAGGCTTCATGAACATGCACCCAATGCACGTTAGACTGGGGCTTTCCATTTCGCCACTATCGAAAACAAATTGCGCTTTAGCGTACGCGAAATAGAATAAAGGCGGTTTCGACTTTCTTGCGGCTCATTCAGCTTTAATCGACTGTTCTGCCCTTTGCCCTTTACTCTTTGCTCGAACTTCCTCTACTCGCGCATATTCGTGCCGAACTGCCGAACAACTTTAATACGACCGCCTTCATCCACCTGCCGCCTAAAGCCTGGACTTTCATCGATTTGCTATCATCTTTTCCTGTGCCTGATGGTGATTACGTCGCCACACCTGTTCCTGATGTCCTTTCGACGTGCAAGATCACTGTGCCCCACTTCGTCGCCACCGTCACCGATAATCGGACATGCCTCCCTATCGTTTATTTTGGCATGACAAAGGAAGTTCCACCCCAAAGGCATATCGGTTGCAACGCTCCGTGCTATCGATGATGACCACGTCCCGATGTTTCCCGTAGACGTTTGCTCAAATTCTTCACCATGCCCAAAGGAGGCTATTTGACCTGACGTAAAATTTCGTCCCATGATTGCTGCGGACTTACTGCCTGAACAAGCAGCAGCTTTGTGTCGCCTTTGGGTTTCCTACCACGATATATTCCGCTACCACGATATATTTCCATTTCGCAACTACTGAAAAAAATTCACTTTAGCGTACGCAAAATAGAATAAAGGCGGAAGCCTGCGCGTTCGCAATGCATCAAATAAATTTGTTGGCATTCTCATTCGAAAGCGTTGCTAGTTCCTATTACTCGATTTTCGCCACCAAGGGTTATTGGTTAGCTTTAAGTAATACCACAGGTCATGGGTATGACAAATATTGGTTGCGTATAGCACATAATGCTTGACAATGCGATTGGTGTCGGCGCAAATCAACTGGCCTTCTCATCGTCGTTGGGGGGAATAGGATACGAGAACTACTACACACAAGTAAGACTAGCCGACTATCAGAGACGGTGCGTGCACGCTTACTCTATGCGAGACGACACGTCGTTGGCTAGTTTTCTCGCGATTACGCCAGCCGCTTAGCACTGGGCATCCACCGTAGTGGCGTAGTGGTCTCGGCGCCGAACTTTTGAGCCCAAGATTGCTGGATCGAATTCTGTCCGCGCGGCCGCATTCCGATGGCGTTCAAAAGCAAATACCCACGTGTACCCAGCACTGGGTGCATGCGAAACAAGCACAGATGGTCTAAATTAGGCGCAGTCCCCCACCGCGACTTGCCTTATACTCATATTGTCAGCTTGTAGAGTTACGGTGAAGAACGGCTCACTGTCAAAGCTCTGAGTTATAAATTTACCTCTGAAATGGGTGATCGTATGCCCCCCCCCCCCCCAAAAAAAAAGAACAAAAAATATACAAGTACCACTCAAGCACACCGATAGCGGCGAGCAAAACCGTCCATCGTCGAAAACCTAATCAGCGGGTCAGGCATGGGCATTTATATATTGATACATGCATATTGCGTGTTTCTTGTGGCCGATGCACGCGGACACCCCGACGAAGACGACGAACGCTCTCTGGCTCTCGAGCTGTCTGCTGGACTGGCCAGCGCTGCAGTTACCTTTTGTAAATATACTTTGTAAATTGGCTCTAGTCTTAATGCTTCGTTCGCGTAACATTTTGTTGGAGGGTGCCGTTCCCCGTCTTCGCCACGGAGCTCCGCCACTGCCACACCGTGCTGCTTTAATCCATGGCTCCCGGTGACGACATCTTGTCGCCTTCTACTCCTGCGACCTCGACAACAACGTACGTTATGGTTACCAATCCACACGATCCTGGCATATTCTCCGGCCAAGATAATGTCGACGTTGAGGACTGGCTCAACCTGTAGGAACGCGCTAGCTAAAACAACCGCTGGCACTGTACCATTATGCTAGCCAATGTCCTATTCTACTTGCGCGGAACTCCTCGTGTCTGGTTCCGGACACACGAGGACGAGAACTCGAGCTTGGATGCTTTCAAGGAGAGGCTCGTCGACCTCTGGAAATCCCACCGTTCGGCGGCTGGCAGCTAGAAGAAAGCTTGCTGCCCCACTTCAGTCTTCTACTGAATCGTATGTCTCGTACATACAAGACGTGCACGCTCTTTGCCGGAATTGAGGTGAAACAGCGCGAAAAAGACGAGGACACAAGGAAACAAATACCACAGACAAGCGCTGGTCTGTGGTATTGCCGGAAAGTCGACGAGAAAATGGCCGAGGTTGACAAAGTCGGCCACGTACTCAAAGTGATCGCAGACGACGCCTTCAACTTGTTGGTCTTCGACAACATGTCGTCCACATCGACGTCATTGTCAATGAATTCCACCGCTTTGAGGTAGCCAAGAGCCGCCGAGTCATTCCATAGTTCTCTAGGCGGTCTAACACGGCTGCGACGTCGTCTTGGGTTGACCTTACCGCTTCACCACACTTAGATGAGCACGTCACACTTATTGTTCGCCGCGAACTCGAGGCTACAAGTCCTGCGCCGTTCCATTCACGCCCAATCGAACCCACCATTGATCAACCAGCCCTAGCAATCTCTCTCATTCAGGCAGTTGTACGGCAAGAATTGGCAAACGTATATTTTCCTGCTGCCTGCTTCTCTCGACCTGACGCCCGACCGGTAATGACTGCTCCGCCTCACGGCCGTTTGCATTCCCCTCCCAAATACCGCAACCTTACCGAGTGGAGAACTCCGGACGACAAGTCCATTTGCTTCCGTTGCCTCCGCATTGGCCACGTCGCTCGCCACTGCCGCACCTCCTGGACGTCGCCGCATTCGAGCTTTTTTGCCCCGCCTCCTCGCCCATATGACTACACGCGCCGTAACTCGCCTTGCCGTATGCCTTCTACTTCTGACGTAGCCATGGATGTCAGTCGTCCTGCTCGCTCACCGTCGCCTCAACGCCATCGGCCCCCCTCGCCCCAGCCACGCCGCTATTCGTCGCCGACCAGTTATGGAACATCCCGGAAGGCACACTAGACCATGCAGCTGCGGGAGGTAGTGCTGCATTATCTTCGTTGTGTCGAAATCTTCCATTGACGCTCCCAACGAACCATAACTTGCTTGATGCTCACGTCGTCGTTGTCCCTTTGACGGCGTTAACAGATACTGGAGCCCAGGTGTCCACAATGAGTTGTAACCTCCATCGTTGACCGAGGAAAGTTCTCACAACTCCTACTACTCGAGCCATACGCGCGGCCGATGGCAGCACTGTTGACATCACTGGAATGTGTACTTCCCGTACACGTATCGCCGGCAGCCACGTTCCTCTTCTTTTTACAGTGCTGACCAATTGTCCCCATGATCTAATTCTCGGACTCGACTTTCTTATATTCAGCTTTGATCGACTCTTCTGCCAGTACCCTTTGTCCCGAATTTCCTATATTAGCGCATATTCGTTACGAACATCCGAACAACTTAAGTACGACCGCTTTCGTCCGCCTGCCGCCTAAAGCCTTGACTTTCGTCGATTTGCTATCACCTTTTTCTGTGCCCTATAGTGATTACGTCGCCACACCTGTTCCTGATCTCCTTTGATGCGAAATATCACTGTGCCTCACTCCGTTGTCACCGTCACTGATAACCGGACATGCCTCCCTGTCGTTAATTTTGGCCTGACAAAGGAAGTCCTACCCAAAGGCATATCGGTTGCAACGCTTTGTGCTATCGAAGATGATCACGTCACGACGTTTCCCGTAGACGTCTGCTCAAATTCTTCACCATGCCCACAGGATGCTATTTGCCCTGATGTAACATTTCGTCCCATGGTTGCTGTGGACTTACTGCCTGAAGAAGCAGCAGCTTTGTGTCGCCTTTTGGTTTCCTACCACGATATATTCGACCTCAGCAATTGCCAATTGGGCCATGCTTCAGTTGTTAAGCATCACATAAATACTGGTGATGCCAGTCCTATTCATCGCCGGCCATATCCAGTTTCTGCTTTAGACCGTAAGGTTATTCAAGATGAAGTGAACACGAGGCTTGCCAAAGGCACTGTTGAACCTTCGTCGAGCCCTTGGGCGTCGCCCGTGGTCCCTGTTAAAGCGAAAGATGGCACATGGCGTTGCCGCGTAGATTATCGTCATATAACCTACCTTACCAAGAAAGACGTCTACCCCTTGCTTCGCATTGACAATGCCCTCGATTGTCTCCATGGTGCCAACTACTTTTCATCAATAGACCTGCGCTCTTGTTATTGGCAGATTTCTGTGGATGAAAAAGCCCAAGACCGCGTTCGTCACTCCTGATGGTCTATATCAATTCAAACTAACTCTTTGCTTGAAGGGTTCTAATGGTCAACGTGCCTCTGTTGCCTAGACGACGTTCTCGTATTTTCCCCTACCTTTGAGACACACCTTGAGCGCTTATCAGCTGTTCTTCAAGTTTTCCGCGACGCTGGGCTCCAAATAAATTCCTCAAAGTGTCACTTAAGTCGTCGGCAGATTGCAGTGCTGGGCCACCTCATCAACGCTTCCGGTATTCAACCAGACCCGGACAAAATTCGTGCTGTCATGTTTTTTCCTGTAGCTCAGTCTGTCAAGGCCGTCCGAAGTTTTGTAGGACTCTGCTCCTACTTCCAACGCTTAGTAAAGAACTTCTCAGCGATTGCCCGACCTCTTACTGACCTTCTGAAGAAGGACGTGCCGTTTATATGGGGTCCCGCTCAAACTGCCGCGTTTACCAACCTCACCAACATTCTCACCACGCCACCTATACTGGCCCACTTTGACTCGTCCTCTCCTACAGAGGTGCGTACCGATACCAGTGGTCACGGTATCGGAGCGGTCTTAGCCCAGTGCGAACAGGGTCAAGATCATGTTATCACCTACGCTAGCCGCCTCCTTACAGCAGCGTGGCGCAACTATTCGATTACAGATCGTGAATTTCTGGCTCTCGTCTGGGCGGTTTCCGAATTCCGCCCGTACTTGTACGGCACGCACTTCTCTCTAATCACTGACCACCACACGCTCTGCTGGCTTTGCTCACCTAAGGATCCTACCGGCCGGCTTGGTCCTGGGCTCTGCGGCTGCAAGGATATTCCTATGCAGTAGTGTATAAGTCGGGCCGATTACATCAAGACGCAGACTGTTTATCACTCTATCCTGTTGACGAACCACCCGCCGATCCGGACCTCGGTACCAACGTTTGCGTTTTCTCCGTTTCTCAGCTGCTACACGTTGCTGAAGAGCAACGCCGTGATGCCACTTGGCGCGCCATCATTGATGGGTTGAAATCTTCGCCTTCTGATTCGTCCCTTCATATGTTTGTTCTCGGGGATGGTGTATTATACCGGCGCTATGTACGCCCGACGGTCCTGCCCTACTCCTCGTCATTCCTAAGCACCTCCGGTCAGCTGTTCTCCAAGAACATCACGATTTACCAACGTCAAATCACCTTGGCGTCTCCCGCACGTACGACTGGATCCGCCAACGCTTCTTTTGGCCAGGCCTTGCACGCTCCGTCCGCAAATACGCTGCGGCATCTGAAAAATGCCCGCGCCGAAAAACACAATTGACGCTCCCTGGCGGGTGCCTTCAACAGCTCGACATTCCTTCGGCACCGTTCTTTCACGTTGGCTTGGATTTACTTGGCCCTTTCCCGCTATCCACGTCTGGCAATAAGTGGGTCGGGGTGGCGACAGATTACGCCACGCGCTACGCCATCACCAGAGTGCTTCCAACAAGCTGCGCCACAGATGTCTATTTTCTTTTACGTGAAGTGATTCTGCAGCATGGCGCTCCACACCAACTACTCACAGACCGTGGTCGGACATTTCTTAAGTCATCACCGACATGCTGCAGTCCTGTTTCCCAAGCACAAGCTGAATAGGTCTTACCATCTACAGACTAATGGTCTCACTGAGCGTATGAATCGCACCATAACAGACGTACTTGCAAAGTACGTCTCGTCCGACCATACTGATTGGCACCTTGCCCTACCTTATGTAACTTTTGCATATAACTTTTCGCGTCACGACACTGCCGGTTGATCCTCGTTCTTTCTGCTGTTCGGCCGAGCACCCAAATTGCCACTGGACGCATCCCTTCCATCCGTCGCTGCAGAGACCAGCGAGTATGCACTTGACGCCGTCACTAGGGCAGCCCACGCACGCGGAATTGCCCGCGCTCGCCTCTTGACCCCTCAAGACAAGCAACGGCGCTTGTACGATCACCAACACAGAGGCGTCCACTTCTCACCCGGATTTCTGGTACTCCTGTGGTCCCCGACTTGTCACGTTGGCCTGTCAGAAAAACTCCTGCCTCGCACAAAGACCCGTATCGAGTGCAGCGGGCCGTCACTCCAGTTACGTACCTATGGAATTGACCCAGTCAGTACCAGTGCATCATCTGCCCCAAATTCCACTGACGTTGTGCATGTCGCACGCCTCAAGCCATACTTTTCTTCTGTTATCACCTATACTTAGATGCCCAGGGGTGGTACTTCGGCTGCCGGGGTAATGATACATGCATATTGCGTGTTTCTTGTGGCCAAAGCTCGCGGGCGCCCCACCGAAGACGACGAACGCTGTCTGGCTCTCGAGCTGTCGGCTGAAATGCGCAGCGTTGCAGTTACCTTTTGTAAATATACTTTGTAAATAGTCTCCTGTCTCACTTCTTTGTTTGCGTAATAATATGACTCATAGAAGGTTCCATTGTATTCGACGGTGCCCGCGTGGCTTCCAGAAGGTACTACACCATTTGCGTCACACATACAGTCACATTGCACAAGGTTCGGTGACAAAAGATACGAATAGCGATGATTTTTGAGGAACTTCCAATTCATGCAGGCTTGTCCGGCGCCGCCTGATAAGGTTTAGCATTTGTTAGCTGTTCTAAAGCGTTCACCGGAGAAAGATAAACACATGCACCTGTCAATATCGTCGTTTGATCACGAAAGTTCCTTGAAACAAATTTTGGTTTGTGTTTTATTAGGCACTCATTTACAGAAGAGGAGCACACATTCGAGCTGTATTGTTCGATTCATTACTATTTCATGTTTAAAAAACTGTAGTCCACTTATATACCACCGTGAGCAGGGATGAAAGTGACCGGCTCGGTTGGGTGACGGTGCCGGCGAGGAACTGGCCCTGCAGTGACGCCAACTGTGTAGGCCTGCGCTTTGTGCGCTGATAGCCGCGGTCTTCCTATCACTCCGGCGATGTCCGAAAAACTTGTCATTCGTCCGACGTCCGGCAGGAGGCCGCATTTTGTTATAACTTTCTAAAAATCGTTCGCGTCACTATTGGGACGGCAAGACGCATAATCATGCCGCCTGTCGCATGCTCCTGCTTGTAAAGCCTGGCTGACATCTCCCTTTCATTCAGGATTGCTTCAATGACGAACTATGTATAGTTTATGTTGCGTACGAAAATCTGTGAACAATTGTAGGCGCGTTTGTTGACATCCACACAGCAATCAATGCGGCTGTGACCGTGCAAACTGTTTATGTGAACCTCCGTTACGCTATTCGTCGACTAATTGGGTATACTTTAAGTGCGTCTCTTCACTCCGCATACATTCAAGGCTAATCTTAATCTAGCCTTCGTACAGTGGGGAGAGAAATAGTACTGACCAGCTATAAATGATCCTACATACTCACAGCTAATACATGCCACGCAAATTAATATGTTTGGAGTATGATTGATGAGCCGGTATCGAAATATAATTTTCGCCTGACCTCCCAGCGGCCCATTGCTTGAGACGGTATTTATCAACAGGAAATCTGTGAAAACTTGAACTTCTCACGTCTTTCAGCACAACCAACCTCGATGCAGCTCGTCGGCACACCGCGCTTCTTTCGCTGTACACCTTTGAACCGCACGCTCATCTGCGAAAACCCAGCAGCGACTGAGGCTGGCCCACTGGCGACTGAAGTGACCTCGCGAAAGTCCCTCCCGGCGACAGTGTCACTGCATCTTAGTGGCGTAGCGCTCTGATGGAGCTCTACACATTGGTCTACATATTCGCGCGTAGCCGCACCCAAGGCGAATGCTGCTTTGCGAAAGAAAGAACGCCCAGGCAGCTACAGCTCATCACGCGAGCGTACTGAAGAGCGCCGCCTCTGGCACTGCAAGCGTTGGCCTTCGATGGCGGATGAGGTGAGAGCGACGGAAAATCATCGGCGTTAGTTAGGCCCGGTGAAACATTAGAGAAAGTTAGGTTGCCGTTTCTTCTTTGTTTCCCCCAGAACAGCATATAAACACACTTGCTTAGCCGGAAAGCTGTACTTGCGGACAGCTATCCTCTTGCATTGAAGACAAAACTACGAAGGGAAAGAGCGCACATGACCCTACACTCCGAAGTATAATACTAATAGCGCTTGCTTAGGCTGGATAATAGAAAAAAGAATAGTATTTTCGTATATTAAAGTAAGATACATAAGGCCTCTCTCAGCGTTAAACTTCGTGGAATGCTTCATTCTCTCCTCTCTGTACAGCGAAATGCGAAACGATTTCCTGTAGGAGGTAACGTAGTTAGCATCTGCTCCGAATAGCGTTGTTAAATTCTTCCATGCTACCTGACGCCTTGACCCATGTGTAACTTCCATTGAGCCATGTATTTTTGGCGTCATTGTGACTGAATATTATCCACATTTATAGTTGTACGTTAACGAGCGCTGTAGTGTCGGTTCGCGCAACTTTCATACCAGTAGTGTAAGGATTGGTGGCGGTCTGGCTTCAGAGCCAAGTCCATTTAGTGAGGTACTGATGTGTTGCGTACTTCGCTTTGTCGGTCCGGCCAGCCAAAGTAACCCCGCGCTATTTGGATCCCCTTACCCTCCGGGCTTAGGCTAACACTCGTCTCCGCTCGGGTTCACGCCTTCGCTTGTTTGTGTGCCCGTGTGGATGGGGAAAAACATCGCTGTCCAACTTAGTGTAGGTGGATTGCTTCCAGGGGCTTCCGGTGGCTAGCCGACAGACAACACAAACCAACGCGCATGGTAAAACAATTGAGAAAATGGTAAACGCTATTTGCTGGAGCTGGTAATGTTTTAAACTACATATCTCTTCCTGCTCCTTGATTGCCGAGTTCTGCGCAGCATTACTGAACAGACAAACAGAATTTCATCAGGTGGGGTATTACTCGTTGCTCAGTGGATACCTTCACATGTAGGAATCGCCGGAAATGAAGACGTTGATCAACTGGCTTCAACTTGCGCTAATAAGAACTCGGTTTCCTCTTAATTTTGTGCAGGCTTGATGACGCTCGTCTGCTGAGACGTCATCAACTACTGAAGCAGCATCCCGAACAGCGCGTCGCAAATGGAACGTTCCAGACCCTCGGTCACAGTCAAAGCTTGCCTCGTCACGCTAGCGAGCTAGCGCGACTACTTAAGCTGAGGGTTGGCTGTGTGACCGTGTGCGAACGTTTATACAGACAAGGACGTGTTGCCAGTCAATCGTGTGCGTTTTGCGGTTGCTGCGAGATACTTCAGCAATTGATATTGGAGTGCCCCACCTTCAGTGCGCAGCGCATCTCGCTAGTGACGGACTGTCGTCTCCTTGGCCTGTGGTGTACGACACTCGACGAATGTTTCTACCCCAGTAGTTGTGCGCCTCGACGCGGTCAGGCTCATCGCGCCCTACTTAATTTTCTAGATTGAACTAACTTAGATTCACGTTTGTAGTTCATAGACGGTTTCTTTTATTTAGCATTTCTGTGTTTCTGCCACCTCCTTTCTGAAAAGCAGGCAGTGGTTGTGCCCCTTCCGGGGCACAACCTGCTCCTCACTTTCCTGCTCCTCACTTTCCCTTTCCTGTCAAATATATGCACATGTTTTCCTGCAACTTTACATTCGAAATATTTCAGGATGCAGTTACACATTCGCTTCCTCTCCGTGACAATATTGCAGGAGATAATGACATAAGACCTATGCGGAGAGCGTTTACGGCTTCGTGATTTTTTCTCTATTGCCGATAACAAGAAAATGAAAACATTGATATGACCGTACAGAATGCACTAGTTATGCATACCCTTGCCTTATTTCTCCACCTACAACAGCAGACCATACTTGTCAAGCAATGTTCCCACTACAAGCATAGATGCAATATCTTTGAGTTCCTCCATCTTCTTCTGCGAAGCTTCGGCTTTTCAAATTTTCATCGTCACATCGTAATCACATATTCTTTTTCTATATATGCGACGTTTGTGTTTGCTTTCACACAATGCGCAAGCAACATATGCGCGGCATAATAAATTTTTATTGAACAATACATGGAATGCGCTTCAGATTGCTCTGTGCAACAGAACTCGGTATCGTTCAAAGTAGGATTAACTCACTAATATACTGCTATGTTCCCGTGCGAACTGTTTGAATGGCGTTCCCCTATACGTGGTTCATATAATCACTTTTCGCTTATGTAATAAAAAGAAGCGATTGTACGGCAGCGCCATATCATCTGATACCACGGAGAGATGCGCGGCTTATCACAGCGCAACGTTAGAGTACAATCAAGCATATGCAATTGCTAAACGTACTTTCTTTGGCGATACACAACCTTTTCTTTTACAGTGCAACCCTCGTAAGTTCTGGAGTATTGTTAATCGTCCGAAAAATAAAAACAGTGAACTTTGCAATAAACTTGATTCAGCGATCGCAAGTGACAGGTGCTGTGAAGCCTTGCGGGACGCTTTTCGAATGCATTTCTACTGACAACTGTAACGATTTACCAACACTAGCTCACCCTTGGCTTCCTTGACTTATTCGACATCATCATTGATCAATTAGGGCTTTTTATCTAATACATAAAATAAAAACTTCAGCATCTGGCATGGATGGAATCGCTCCTCAATTCCTGAAGCAGAGGCATTTATTTCTCGGTGAATTTTTTCGTAGCTTTTTTTTTACAGTCATTCCAACATGCTTCAATACCCAGCAGTTGGAAGGCGAGGACGCTGATGCTGTGCATATGCCAGGTGTCTCATTTAATCCTTCTAATTACGGGCCCATCATTTTGACCAGTATTCCATGCAGGCTTTTCAAACACGTTTCTATTGAAATCTAATCGTAAATAACTTCTCTCACAAAAGTAAGCATGGTTTTAGGAAACAACACTCATGCGAAACTCAGCTACTTTTGTTTACTAGCGGCTTACTTTCGGCATCTGTCATTGGTTTTATTACCGACTGTATTTTCCGTGATTTCCAAAAAGCCTCTGTCACCGTTTCTCACCGTTTGTTTTTGCTAAACCAAATTATGCTAAATATCGACTCTAATTTACCGCAGTGGGCTAAATGCTTCTTCTCCAAGAGAACCCATCATGTCTCTTCTAACGGCCATAATTGCGCCATTGTTCTGTCACATCCGGTGTACCGCGAGGCACCATCCTCGGAGCCCTATTGTTTGTAATTTACTTTAAAGACTTTCCCACCTGCATTATATCAACATTCAAGTTATTTGCCGATGGTTGTGTCCTCTATCGCGTAATAACTAACCCTCATGATTCTTCTCAACATCCATCTGATCTTGACAGGCTTAGTTCTTATTGTTCATCCTGGTGCATGAAATTGAAGGTTAATAAATGCACAATAATGAGGATTTCCCGAATAACTGCTCACTACTATGGCCTGTTTATTTCATTACTAATATCAGTTGTCATCTTTCGATACTTGTATATACCCAGGTGTCCTCATAGATAAATATTTATTATGGAATACTAATATTAACTACGGTATAATGTTTGTAAACAGGGATAGGGTGCCTCAGAAAGGCTGGCCAACGTTTCGATAGGAGGACCTATCTTCGTCAAAGGCGGCCTCGCCATCCTCGGCATGTTGGTTTTAAAGGGTTAGTGCAGTGACGTCACGTGTGGGTGTTGTCGCTGACTGCTGGTTATAAAGGGAGAGACTTCAGAGATAATGAGCGCTGTCGTCCGACGTCTGTGAACTTCGTTCCCAAGACGAGGGGACAAGAGCGGTAGAGTGGGAAGGCGGGGCGAACAGAAAAGAAAGAAAAGCAGAGAAAAAAATGGGGCGACACCAAGACTTAAAAGAAAGAAAGAGAGAAAGAACAAGAAAAAAAAATAAAGAAACACGGTGGCATGCGAGGGCGTTGGGGAGGCGAAAGGTTAGGGAGCATTCATGGGTGTCGTTGGCGGCATGTTTTTGGGGCATTAGAAGAGCCGGTCAGGCGGTCAGTGCGCGAGTAACACAAGAGAAAAAAAAAAAAAAAACATGAGTTGAAAGAGTGACTTGACTAGCATAGCAGCAATACGTCGAGTAATTTTGAAGTATTTAAGACGGTGACGAGGAGTCTGCAGTGCAATGTATGGGGTGGCTGAAAGGCAGCGGCATGGTCTTTCAAGGGGCATTGTCCCAGTCGCTCAACGTAGGCGTCGTTACGGCAGCATCTAGAAATAGCGATGCCCGAGCTTGAGGCGCCGAAAAAGGCATATTGACTTAGGAATACTGAGGGTGTTTTAAAAATATATATGAAAAAAGTAAAAGGGAGGGGGAACCGAAACCGGTATAACAAATAGGAGGGCGACGTTCGCAGAAGCGGGTGGGGCCAAGTGTACATGGGAGAAGGGGGTCGTACAGTTGATATAAACGTAAAAACCTGAACGAGTATAATAAATTCAGTAGTAGGCATGAAAACATTTTCGAAATGGAAGAGTAGATGAGGTTAAGAATTAATGTTAGCTTGTGGCATAATGTGTTTTGTGTCTTGGTTGATGATTTGGGAATTTCAGATTTAAGTTACCGCTTTTAAAGATTCTAAGTTGCCACGTGCCAAATTAATTCCCGTCGGGTATAGGCAATTAAACTTGTGTATGAGGTATGATTCCGTAGATTTCCTTTTGCGAGGGGAACGGAAATTTGTTTGTAGTATATACAGCCTTGCTTTGTCAAATATATAACCATGTTCATTAAAGTGGCTGGCTACTGCTTTAGGTAAATTGTGTTTTGTGTCCGCGTGGTGACCGTTGAATCTTGTATGAATTTGTTGTCCAGTCTTACCTATGTATTGTTTGCTACAAGCGGCACATTTTAGACAGTAGACTACGTTGCTTGATGTGCAGGTGAAAGTCGAAGTCACCTTGTGTGCGTAATTCGAGGCTGTACTTTTTACTCTAGTAGTAGATTGAATATGTTTGCGTGTAGAGCACCTGGCGCACCTGGCGCGGCCACAGGGACTGGTTCCGAACTTCCTCTTTGTGCTTAGTGTGGCATGCAGAAGAAAATGTTAAAATTTAGTGTTGCGCCTGTCGGCTACTCTGGGCGGGTCGGGACAAATCCTATTAAGTTTCTGGTTGCTGGTGAGAATTGGGTAGTATTTACTGAGGATACTATTCGCGTTTGGGTGTGCGTTTGAGAACGTAGTAGTAAGGAGAGGCTCTGTTGTCCTTGTGATCCTCGGGCGGGGCTTGAGGACCTCGGCTCGATCGAGTTTGGTTGCAGCAGTGTAGGCTGTTTGAAGGTCACTGTTTGGGTGGTTCCTGTTTGATAGAGTTTCTTTATGGTGGTCGAGTCTATCTATGTAGTCTTGGTTTTCAACACAAATGTGACGTAGTCGTGTGGCTTGGCCTTTAAAGATGCCTTGTTTGCAATGTCTGGAATGGTGGCTCGTATATTCTAGGTCCTGTTGTTTGTCGAAAGGTTTCCTATACAGCGTTTTCTTTAGCCCCCCATTGTCAATGTGTATTGTTGTGTCCAGAAATTTTATGCGCTCAGTTGAGGATTCTGATGTGAATGTTATTGTTGGGTGAAAAGAGTTTCTTTAGAAATTGTACATACTTATCTAGACTGTCTTGACCATGCCCCCATGTTATGAGCATGTCGTCTGTGTGTCGTAGATATGTGTGGGGCTTGTCAGTGCAGCGCGATAGGAAATCTGTTTCTAGAATCTCCATAAATATGTTCGCGTAGGTGGATGAAAAAGGCGCACCCGTGCTTCTACCATGTATCTGTAGGTAGTAACTCTCCTCAAATTCGAAGTAGTTAGGTGTTAGAACTAATTCAAGGAGAGACAAGTAGACTTCAGTAGATTGTTGTGCATTGTGTTTAGACGGGGTTTGTTTTATCGAAGATAAAGCATGAGGGATTGGAAGGCTGGTGCACAGCGCCATGACGTCTAGTGTTGCGAGAATAGTGTTGTGGGGTAGTGTGCCTTTAGCATTATTGTCCTTTATAATTCGCAGCAGGTGGGGCGTATCTTGTACCCTGTTTACAAAATTTACACCGCGGTGTGCTATTCCATCTGTCAGCCCCTTTCTTAATATTAACTACGTCATTAACAATGTGAATCGCACTCTTGTTTTTTTTTGCCACATAACTTTGCTTTGGTTCCTGCTTTCCAAAAAACTTCATGAAACTTTGGTCAGGTTGAAACTCGAGTACGCTTCTTCAGTATGGGATCTTCACTTGTCTACACTTGTAAACGCAATAGAAGCCATCCGAAATCGTGCAGCTCAGTTCATATTTCCTAATTATTCTCACACCGCCACAATCACTTCCATAAAATATTCTATAGACATTCCTAACCTTTCTATCCGAAGGAAGCAGGCCCGCCTATATCTTGTTCATAAAATGTAATCAGTTCTGAAGAGAAACGCACATTGTTCTCGCTACCTTGTTACTTTTCATCCTGCGTCGACGACAAATTCAAAGTTCAGGTGCCGTTCTGCCAGACCTACATGTACTTCTGCTCCTACATGCCGAAGACATCATGCGAATGGAATCACCTCCCGGCCTCATATCGCCAACAACACTGAGCATGCATCATTCAAGACTGTCATTTTAAATTTGTGACACCGTTCCTCTCTGTACCGCCGCAATGGCCCTGAGAGTACAAGTGTAAATAAATAAAAATATATTGATAAATAAATGAATAAATAAATAAATAAATAAATAAATAAATAAATAAATAAATAAATAAATAAATAAATAAACAGAGATTCCTGGTTTGTGGGCTTAGCGAAACCATAAAGTATTTGTATTACTATATGGACGGTCCTACCTATAATAGAAGTACATTTCTGTAAAATAAAGTTCTGAGCTGCAAAGTGTAGGGGAGGCGAACAAAAGCAAAAAATACGGAAAAAAGGGTATTGGAGGTATGAAAAGAATAATGAAATAGTGTACCCTAAATTCCACCTACTTTTTACCCTTTCATCAACTCTGCTACTATAGGGGCCATACAAATTTTCGCCCACTTTAGCAACAGAATTTCCTCTGACAGATGTAATGGCAGAGATATCAATTAATGTAATAATTTCTTTAGAGGAAACAATGTGGAAAATGAGAATAATGCCATTAACGTAATGGAAATATTAATATTATGGACACTCACGTAGTAAAAGTTATGTGATTTCTAAAGTTGAGAAAGACCTAGCGCAATATCAAGCATGTTAATAGGAAGTGCTGCCTCTACCGTAGATGAGTAAGCTCATTCTCGCGACTAAAGGAATATCAGCTTCGAAACAAGCAATTTGCAAAAAATAGGCCAAAATATCGTGAAATTGCAACAGGCTACACAAATAATGTCTATCATTATTACGTATTGCAGGTTCTACAATATCATACGCGGTTGTTTATTTGGAAGCGCTCCTTAAAATGGTGCTTAGTTGGACTGCCTATTCTATCGATGTGAGGAAAAGCTTACCTGACGCCATGGCACAAGACATACAGAAAAAAACGAAAATAATTTTTACCTTTAATATGTCCCTATATTCTTCCTTTTTCGGTTTCTTTTTAGAAGGCTTCTTTACCGTTGCCGTCGTTGTCTTCGTGTTATGCGTACCTACACTCTCTTTACTGTCATATTCGTCGTAATCTGTCTTGTAGCCTTCCACACCTGCCTTATCGCCGCCCTCAGTCGTCACTGACAGTGACAAATTAAGCATCGAAAGTAGTACATCGAAACGCATTGCTTCTGTGCTGACTGAGATTGAAGTCCGTTGTATCTACCCACACTTCAATATATACTCGCATGTATTTCTTTTATGATAACCTTTTCTATCTTCACTGGCAGATGAAATTCTATTGGCTGTTTCACAGGTCACTGTTTTGCTGTTTTGGCATTCAGGCTTTTTTGTACATTTTTTTTTATTCTCAGTGTCAAACGTCTCCTTGAAGAATGTCACTGAAGTGCATAGCCCGCTACAATTGTCTTGCAATACTGGGGGAATGCAAAAAATAGGTATTTTCAAAGTACTTTTTATTGCAACAAGAAGTTTTATACTTCTGCTATTTATGTTTGCTTTTACCGCAAGCACGCATTTAGGTTAACAAACGTTTGGTCGTCTGAGAGAAGTGTTCGATACTTGTCGGGTCGTTTCTAAAACCTTTAAATCTCTCCCACCTTTGTAATCATGCAGAAGAACACACTCACATAATGCCCATATCTGTATAATACAAAAAAAGGCCTGCATGAAAAATATTTCCGCGAAATTAAGTTAATATAGAAAGCCACGATATGCGAGCCGGCAGCGTGGTTTCATTTCCTAACTGCATGCTCACTAAAGGGAGAGTCGTGATGCTTTAAGGAAGTATTCCATTTCCTGTGTCGTATTTCATAAATCCTTGTCCCTGTTGCAAAAAGTATAACCTTGCCGGCGAAAGAAATCTTGAAATGTTGAATTGCAATGTCATGTGCTAAAGCATTGTCATTGCACACATAATCAAAAACAAATAGACCTACCTGTAGTGGCAATACCGTAAAAACTAGCAAGATGTCCTGTAATAATTTATACTGTACTCTATGGGCTGCATTCAATTTCATTACTCGCTTTCGGAAGGTGATTTGGTATTTCAAGGTATGTATATGATGGATATGTGTGATGCAGGTACCTGTGTCCTGGTTAGAATATTAATCTATTGAAGATTGCAAAGACGAAACTTTCTGATGCTCTTTGAGAATACTAACGCAGCTCGCGAAAATAAACTTACAAAGGTTTGTAAACATGGGGTATTTAGTATGTGCTGACTTCTTATGTAGAGGAGTGACCTGTTGCAGATCAGTCATATGTGCTATAGTTAGTTTAGCAAGGCGAAGAGACGCGTAGGTATAGCATGTCTTGTACCGAGACGACCGGCAACCACAGTGCTTTACGTGACAAATAATTAGGCGTTGCGAAAAGATTTGCACACAAACTCGTACGTCGGGGCCGATTTAATTAAGGCAGGGGTAAGTATATATAGATAGGAGAAGCCTTTTGTGCTTCCGCTTACATAAACTGGGAGGAGAACCAACATGACAATGAATTTTCATAGGGTTGCATGAATGAGCATTCTATATATATTCTAATACTGTGGCAGGACATTACAAATGTTATAAACACTTTTTTGAGAAACAAGAAACTTATGAAACGACGAGTAGGTCAAAGTGAGGTTAGCACTTTTTACTCAGCAATTTCATTGCTTCGATAAAGGGAAAGGGAGAATCATAAGTTTATGAATGTACAAGCTGGAGAAAAACAGTGCAAATATAGCCTGTCAGATTTACCTTTCAAAGCCGGCAGTCGTACTGGAATCCTCGCGAGGCTGTAACTTTACTTGCCAGTTCGTTTTTTTGACAGTTCGTGTATTACTTAATCTTGCACAACATAATTTTTGTTTTTGTTATATAAACGTTCTTGCACGTGAAACAAAAGTTTGCCTGTATGGTTGTTTGTACACATATCTCGAGTTATATGTCACAGCGCGCGGAAATTCTTATTTATATTTCTTTCTAACGTTGTTTCTTTATTTTATTTGCCTTGAACAGTACGGATATACTGCGTGCAATACGTATGGAGACGTGGACTCTTACCGGATGACCGCGTTTCACCGTCTAACAAATGCTATCGTTGAGCGCAGGACGCGGCTGCATGTATCGGAAGTTTCTCGAATGGTATCGATGGTTCTATCTGCTCTCTGTTGTCACGGAATCTTGTGTAATCTGATTGCATATGTGCGCGACGCGAATTGTGTAGTACCTTCTCGAAGTGATTTCTGGAAGCTTCGGTGATTTATATAGAAAGGCAGCGCACCTTAGCCGCTGATCAAATTTTCGTCCATCACTGATTGTGTTCGCGGCGAACGTTGCTTTTTGAGCGTAGCTCGCTTTTAGAGCCCAGGTTCGCTCAATAAATAGTTTCGGCATTTACAATTCAGTTGCTTTCTTCACCGTCACTACTACGTGACATTTGTTGCAGGTGTTTACGTTCATGCAGCGAACGCCCCCAAAAGGTGTGATCGAATTCCGAAACAGGTAGACAGCACCAACGTCGACCCGGACCATCGAGCAAGCCGCATACTACAAAACTTGCCCTCGGAGCACGGGCATCTACCTAAGAAGAGTAGAAGGATTAACACAAGGTCAACAGTAACCATTACAACAACGTCGCCATCAACGGCAGTATTTCAGCAACCCAGGGAGCCACCTGCCTTCCGCGGAGCTTCATTCGAAGACCCGGTGACCTGGCTCGAGACATTCGAGATGGTGTCAGCCTACAAAAAGTGGAACGCTGAAGACAAGCTGCGTCACATCTATTTATCATTGGAAGCCACTGTCAGGACTTGGTTCTAAATAGAGGGTCCTCGTTAACGACATGACACCTGTTGTGCAGCTAGTTCCTGAAAACTTTCGCAAGCATTCTCAGAAGAAAAAGGGCCGAACTTCCACTACAAGCCCGAACGCAGCTCCCTAACGAGAACTTTATGGTATCCACGGAAGGGATTATTAATCTTTTCCGTCACACCCACCCAGAAAAGTGTCAGAAAAAGAAAGTACGCCTTCTCATGCGTGGTGTAAAACAAGATCTCGTCACCGAATTGATGCGCTACCCGCCCAGGACCATATCAGAATTTGTCAGAAGCAACAACGTTTGAGAAGACGTTACGGCGGCACACCAGGCAATGCAATCGCCCCTCAAAATCAGACTCTACAGAAGTTCAAGCCCTAAGCTGCAACGACTGCCGATAGAGAATCATGCATGTCATGCGCGACGAACTACGGAAGATGATCCCAGTGTAATAGGAGGATTTATTACAAGACACTAGGCACAGTCTAGTTGCACCGGCAGTAAGCGAACGCTGATCGCGCGCACAGTCGATACGAGAGCCGCCTTTTTCGTCCTCCTCTTCACTACAATGGCCTCCGGGAGAGAAGAGGAGCCATTCCTGGCGACTTATGGCGTAGGTAGGACGAGGGGGTCATAGTACGGCTTAAGTCGGTTTACATGAACCGTGTCACGCCCGCGATGCCTATGGTCGGGTGATGGTGTCACAGGTTCTACAGCGTAGGTGACAGCGGAGGTACGGTTTATGATGTTACCGTCCCAAGTTAATTCGATTGCTGACATAGTTGAAGATGAAATCCAGCATTCACTGAGAGTTCCCGCAGTAGAGCAGGACTCGCCAAAGCCTCAGCCTGAAGCGACAACCTACGCTGCTGTCGCCCACCGTTCCGTTGCCCCTCCACGCCCGCGCCAGGGCCCGGTAACGCCGCACTTGCGTCGTCCACTGCGGCCGCCCCCAGCAAGTCAGCCCGTACCTTCGCGCAGCGTGCCAAGGAATACTGATGTTCTGCGTGCCCCCGACCACCACCGCAATGATATCACGGCGGAGAAGCGGGCTACGCCTGCTGCCGATTCCCATACCGTGAGATGGGCCTAGGAGGGTTCGCCGTCAATGTGCCGCGTTCACAGCTTGGGGAACGAGCTCGTGACATCGCCGACTAGCTCGCCGCCACTCAGCGGAGCTCTCGACGACTGTCCCGTTCACCGTCCCCAGGTCACTTCTTCTCTCCGCAATGCCGACCATACACTGGCCAACCCGGCGATCATCTCAGAGACCATATCAGCAAAACTAAAAGCTGCAACCGATGGAGGTGCAGTTGTTCGTTAACCTGATGAAGATTCTCCACTGCTGACGAAGACGCCGACCAGACTACCTCGACGACATTTTAATGAAACGTCGCCATCCAGACGAACCATAGAAGCAAAGAATAAACCCACAAAAAAAAAGTTAGTCACGCGATCTTCCAGCCGCAGGTCAACACCACGCAGCTTTGATCCGACGCCAAGTCCTAAATGCAACGCAAGCCAAAGAACCACCCGCCTTGACGTGCTTCTTGATAGTGGTAGCTGCGATGTAATGTCCGGAGCCACTTATCCAAAGCTCGTATATTGGTTGCAAGGCCCACCATTGGAGATGCGGACGCTGCAATTATTTTGACGATTGGTTGCATTAGTATTGCAACTCACGTGGCTACCGGCACTTCTTGCTGGCGCAAAAAGTACCGGCAGCCACGCACTCCTAGTATCGTGTTTCAATCGCTGGGCACTGTTCGTTGGCGGCAAACCCGCAGCATAACATTTGTTTCTTTCGCGGCAGGGTGGAACCAATGGTCGATAATTTCGATGCTGACCTCGCTCAATCGCCGAAAATGCACCTTGTGACTACCGTACAAGATTTGTGTATAAGATAGCAGTCTCAGCGAGGGAAATGGGTCACTACAACCCATTTCTCCCTGCTCAGCTCTTCTTTTCCTCTCCCGCTAGGACACGTAGGTCCTATTTAGCGAAGTTCGACAACGACGGCATAGGTATCGCATAAAAACCTTCGCTGTAAAACTGACGCACTTGGTAAGCACATCAGATATATCCCGCTTGCCGACTGTGTTCGCCGCTATCGTTGTGGTTTGAGTGTAACTTGCTTTTGTGGGCACAGGTTCGCGCTATGAAAAGTTACTTAACCTGTTGCCAGTTTTGCTGCTGCGTTTGTTCCCCATCACTATAGTTTGGAAATTTACAAGCTAATCCTGAGATCCAGGAACGTAGACAAGAGTAGAACTAGGATAGGACGTTTATGAAAAAAATCGGCATTTTATGTTTTCTTGTGATGTCTATGCCAAATTTGTTTTGAGAGAGTGTGGCATACTAGTCCCTTTTGGCCCATTTCATTTGTTTATGGTGAAGTACCGCTCACGCCTCTGATGACGCCCCGAAAGGAAAATAATTGCAGTATAAACTTTAACATAGCCGCAATGGTAGCTTAATGCCTTATTGCTACATCTATAAGCATAATTTCGGGGTCTCCGTGCTTCGAGCAGCTTAGAGCTTAGAGCAGCTGCTTAGAGCAGCTGCATTTTAACCGGAGGCCAACTGCAGAAACGATCATGTTCTAAGGTGAACCTAAACAAACTATCTTTCAAAATGTATGAAGCGTCCCGCCCTATAGTCAGGGTTCTAATCGCACCGTGCATTTTAGCGGGTAACACGCCGTAATATACCATCATTACATCATCCTGGCTAAGGTTCCATGTTCTGTGCCTACCGTTGCTTGGTTTTTCAGCGATTCGATGTTTTTCCTTCTGTTCAGTGCTTTTCGTTGATAATTTTTTGCCAATATTTCGTAGTTCTCATTGATGGCAGTTTAGCGCCTCTAGGTGTCACTAGTTTAAACGTGGCACTGTAGTACTTCTTTTGCGAATAAGTACTTTTGTTCCAAGTCAGCTTCAATTTTGTTCGTTTGCCCAGCCTCCAGGAACGTGTGCATCGGGCATATTACCGCAATGTTGCCGATTTGTTCATAAATTGCTCTTCTAGTCCGATGTATTTTGCAATAAAAAGTAATTGTAATTTGAACTCTATTACCTATAAAATATGCAATGAAGCTTAACGTAATCCACGCGCACATATTCATTAGAGTGACACTCCGTTGAATAAAGTCTGCTGCCTTCTATTAGTGGTTGGGGTTTCAAAACCCCTCTCCATTCCAACTTATGATGGTCACTTTACTTAAGACAGTTATGACGAGGAGTGCTAGAATTCGTATGACAATATTTAAGTGGTGCGGTGTTCGGCATAAAATAGCTGGCTACTTGGTCTGAATCTTCATAACATTCTCACGAAAGGTGAGAGGTACTTTCGGACAGATAGTTTAGGTGAATGGCAACTCAAATACCGCAGCTAGCCTTGAGGTGTAAACAATTTGCACTTTAATACAGAAGACTCTTTCTCTCGGTCTAACATTCGGGGGTAAGACGTCTTCTCCCCAATTTCCATGATAAATGTGATACTATGCCTCCATGAATGCCTTTTGAAGATCACCATAATATCAGTGCACAATGTATCTATTTCAATTAATCTTTCACTATCCGGAAGATGAGGAAGCATAATAAGAGAATCTTTATTAACTACTATTGGATGACAAGTTTCAAGAAGATGTCAGGCAAGACCATCGGGCAGGCAGAAAAATTTATTCGTCGATTATATTACTTTGGGCCCTAGATAGGCACACATAAATTGTAGAACTTCTCTTTCTGATTACACGTCATCGGCTCTGTTTAGCTACAGAAGTGTCTTCATGGGACCTGGGAATAACTTGTTGAGGGAGTGTAGCTTTAGGCAAAATATCTTTTTTCACACCTGCGCATTCAATGTGGTAGACTTCCCTTAACAACATTCTCACGTTTTGAACTCGCAAAGCAAAATTCCTTCTTTGCGAAAGAGTGCCCCTCTACTGCAGGGTTGTCCTGTGAGAAGTTCTGCAAAGTTCTGCAGGAAAGTGCCTTTTAATGCCTCCATACAGTTCAGAACATTCGTGTACATGTACAATGCTATTCTTGCGCAAACTATATGTTTAGTTACCATAGCTGTGCCCTTCTTCATCACATGTGGAAGAATACGAGAAAGAAAAAAATGTTTGAAACCCAAGATTTCCTTCATGTGTTTATGCCGTGCCTTTGGGCTCGGCACTCGTGCCATAACGTTTGAGCGCATGATTGACACCAGTCATTTCGGCCAGAAGGGGAAGGCTATTTTGTGCTACCTCCACAATACAGGGCTTTTCTCATTGACGTTTGCGCAGCAACTGCCACGCCTGCAGAAAGCACTCACGTGCATCTTAAACGCTGCTCTTCAATTTAACACGGAGACGTCGCAATTCGCAAGCACGACAATGCAGGGATTCGGTCATAATGTGAGCAAAGATAGAATTCCTCTTGATCTCGACAAGATTCATGGGGCACTTCGCTTTCCTCGTACTAAAACGTCCCAAGTGTTGTGCAAGTTGTTGCACAACCTCGTTTTAGCACTTCCTCATGCAAGTTTTTGCACAACCTAATACGAAGCCTCACTTCGTACTTTCGCAAATTTAAACGGGACTTTACCTCCGTAGCTGTTCCTTTGAACTAGTTACTTGATTGTCATGCTCGCTCTGTGTGGTCTCCAGAATGATGGACTGCACTGGACCAATTGAAGAGCACATTCACTTCTGGACCAGCGTTTCGTCGTTTTGACGAGCGTGCAGCTTGGCCGTCGTACACAGACACGAGTGGCCATGGCATTGTTCTACTCTTGCAGCGAGGCACGTGAAAAAGTCGTTGCACATATCAGCCGTGTTACTCACATCGCTCGGGCCCCCAGAACTATATCCCCAGAAAGATGTTTCTAGTTTACATTTGAGTCGCACGGAAGTTTCTTCCTTATCATCGCTGCTACCACTTTTGCACGATTACGCTCTATCACACTTAATGCTGGCTTCCTGGCAAGAAATTACCAAGAAGTATTGATTGCTCGATTCATTATCTTACATCTTGTAACTCTGAGACCTTCTACAGATCTGGTAAAATCACCAAGTCGTAGCTGCTCTTTCTGAGTTGCCAACTTCTATATGCCCTCTCAACCGTTTCGCAACCATTGCCGACGTCTCTTCTACATTGCTTTTGTAGTCACCGCTCTTGACCAGCTCCCTTCAGAGAATCGTGAATCTATCTTTTCCTAGGAAGTGACTTGTTCCTACTGTAGGGGTAATGTAATCCGCTTTTGAGGCCACCTAATTCCCAGCTTCTCAACAGCTTAAGCAATTCAAGGTGGAATATTTGGTGATGCACGAACATATCTGGCGTCCTGAAGATCAACGCTGGGTGGGCGTTCCATCTAGCTCTTAGGCAGCTTAAATGTGCTAGTTGGCTGCTGGCTTGATTAAAGTTGGTTATAACGGCGTCTTTCAGGGCGGGACACACAATACACAGAGGCCGATCAAATGTGCATTCTTTCTGCGGCCCGCACTCAAACGCACCGTTGTATCCATGTGGTACCTAGGCGCCTTCGCGATCGTGTCCTTCAGGCCTTTCATGACAATTTGCCTGTCGACTACGTTGGTTTCTAGATTACGTGCTATCGCACCAGAAGTTGCTTTACTGTCCGGCCGTGTCTACCAGCGCCACGTGTTACGACACTTCCTGCGCATTTTGTCCCCGTCTCAGGCGGCAAACATCAGCTCTGGCAGGACAGCTGCAGGCACTCCAGAGTCTCACGTAACTGTTGGGGACGGTAACATGGATCCGTATGAGCCGGGTCCCATGGCTCTCCTTAGTGAAGGGTAGAAAGTGAAAGCCGTCAACCACATAGTGCGCTACACGGAACCAGTATCTGATTGTTGTGACTGTGCTTTGGAAGTTGTCTTCCTCCTTGAAACGATAATCTTGTAACATTGCCACTCGGGTGCTGATTTGGCACCATGAAATGGCATATCCTTATAGATGAAATTCATGCAGAGGAATGTAGATGAAGCGCTCCGATGGTGGACGAAACGCTTCGCACCTCCGCCACCACCCATGAAACAACTTATTGTTACAGTTCCCTGATCATCTTAGCACGTTCCCTAACAATGACAACCATGGATATTCAGGTATATCACATAGAGTGGGACAAAACTTTGAGCGTGGCCTCTGATTGAATGGCGTACATTTGGACCAGCCTTCTGATACTGGGCTCATTAGTTATCCCGGCTCTTTACAGCTTAAAAATATTACGTGTTGGCTCGGCTAAGCAAAAAACAAAATAATTGATGCAGGGCGCCAGCAAGGTAATTCATGACAACTAACAATCCTCAGCCCAAACTGTCAGTATTGATCAACGTGACAGCATGATTATGTTGCAGCCTCATACGACTTATGCGAGACATTTTCAGAGCGCACGCAGCTTTCCTCATCCCCTCCGAGCCCCCGGCGACAGTGCGATGACTTTTGGCTTGGAGCCACACGGTGTGGAGAGAGGCGTTAACCTTGCCTTCGCTCTAGCCGGTCAACTTGAAACGGCACAGCAAAAGTGCGCCATGGCAATCTAGTATGCCCCGTTTTTCCATTCGACACTTTCGCGTATAACTCAGCCATTCAACGCATGACCGGTTACTCGCCATTCTACCTTGTTTGGGGCCGTTGGCTTTATCTTTTGTCGATGCTCTTTTCCGTCTCTGCATCGGTGAATTCATCTTTAGCCTCCTGCGATGAATATGTTTCTCGCATCGGCAATTCTCGCTAGCGGGCCCTTTTCAACACCGAAGCAACTTGACACGACCGCAAGAATCATTAGGGTGTTTCTGATTGCGTCGTTTTTTTTCGGCCTGGTGATGAAATTTTACTGAGTAACACTCTTGGCTCGAGTGAAAATTTTGGTTCAGGTTCATCGGCCCGAACACACGCTATGAGAACACATATCCCGTCAATTATTGTGCGAATGCTGTTATTGGCCCTACTGACCATCGCTCCTGTCTTACCGAAGTTATCGACGTTGTTCGCATGAAGCATTGTCGTTCCAGTGGCGTACCCCGGTCGGCCACTGTGGCTGCGGCCAGAATGACTGCTCTCACGCGCGCGAAATTATTGGGGCCATTCATTATGCACTTCTTCCATACCTGCATATTATCATAAATATACGTGTGCCCTTCTTCCTTAGCGCCGGTGTGTACGCACTCTCAACGGTTACTACCCCTGGGTTCCTTTACTATGTTTCTTAGGCTAGGGCTCCTTCAAATGTCGGTCTTAACTGCTAGGTCAGACGTCACACATAATTATTCGTTCATTATGTAGAGAGACGTGAACTGCACTTGTAGCATTCTTGCATTCCAGTAATCGTAGTTTGCGTTTTAGTAGATATTTTAATGCATCTATAACTGAAACTGCCGGTAAGCTCAATGCTCAAAGAAAGGGCTACTGACGTTAACTTCTTGCAGCAACTAGCAGCACTAATACATCTATTGATAACAGCTACAGTGTGCATGGGCGGTCTTTAGCGAACAGACGCTCCTAACATTACTGGTGAAATTGCGTTTATTCACTGAACCGAGAGGCGATAATTGCAGTTTTCATTTCAAATCTTCAAGAAGGGCCTTATTTTCAATGTACCTAAATTTTCACATTGCGATGAACTCTCGTTAAACGTCGGAGAATACCAAAGAAGGTTGAGGACCTTTGGGAAGCTCGTGTTGTCAGCAGTCTGCCTTAGTGAAAACATTTCGGTGCGTTAAAATACTAATGCCTTTTTGGAGTGCGACATTTCTACAGGTTAAACATATGACTATAGGAGCTTCAAATATACGGTCATATGCCGTTCTGGGAATACTAGTTTGCGGCATGAAACCGGATAGCCGTGAGCTTTTGAATCTCGTTCTTTGTCGCTTTCAGGAAGGTTTATAAACGCCTTTTTCTTGTTTTCCTATTTATTAATAAAATTGAATTGTGGTTCGCTCGACACTATGAATTATCTTACTCGAACATGTGAATCTATATGAAACACAGGCTCTCTTGCGACAGGTTGCAAGGACAAGAGGACACGGAGTATTGTTCTTTGTGTCACTTTTGTCGGGAAGCCACTTCTTCAAGGTGTCTCCTTCGAAGTCACATGGCGTTACCATTCACAGCAGCGGGAAACCGCTCTTAAAAATGAGTAATGGGAGAAAATTACATGCTGTGCATAATCTGATGGATCAACACGCCGACCCCACCAATCGAAATGAATGGCTTGCCGTTATCTGCGTCAACAGCTTGCGAAAAGTGTTTGTTTTTCCACGGACTGCTGAACAGCGTAGGAGGTTGCGTTTTCTTCGCGCGTATTTTCACTATCATGTTTATATGATATTGCTAAGCTAACTGCCTGACTGACCTATCAGTCTGGCGTAAACCAATCGTCTCAATCGAGGGCCGCAGAACGGGTGCGCGCAGGGGAATAAAAGGTCGTTTATAACAGCTGAGTTTTTCATAGGTATCAGAATTATGCTTAGCACAGCAGTTATGAGCTACGGAAATGGCCTTATGAGTCCAAGCTCTAACTTTAAAATTAAGCTGGTAAAGTGAGTTCGGCAACAGCTCTCGCACGTGGATGGCTGGCATAGTTGCTGTGAAATATATATGTCCACGCAAATTTTAAATGCAAAACCTAAATGCAGCGCGAGGTTTGACGCACCCCTCAATTTTTCCTCAAACGTAATGACTCCTAACTATAAAATCAATATTTCCTGATGTACAGGGAAACCAACTAGAACATATCTGAAGTCAGCTAGTTGTCTCTGCGGTTGCGATGGTGAAACGGGGTGCCAAGGTGTTCCCATGCAGGCTGCTATTGCGTTCGAGCGGGGTCGTGGCTGGCTCATCTGACTGCTCCCACGCTGACTCCGTTTCAGCACCTCGGCGTCAGCAGTCCCCGCCGCAGCCACAGAAACCTGAACACCAACGTGGAGCGCTCTTCTGCGTTCGACTGGGGCCATTCGATATAGAACGGACGCCCAATACTTCCAAAGGGTGTGGCAACATGTTTCATACAGATTCTATGCCTTGCTTTATCAATTATCAGGTTCGCACACACATGTGTATCTGAGAATGTCGCACTTTTAATTGATGCGCACATTGCATGGTATAACTTATGGCTCTACAACGTAAAACTATTCCAATATGCGTTTATTAAAATCTCCTGACGTCAAATTGCGCAACCGCCGCTGCAAGCATCGGGAGGTCACCTGCAGGGTTCTGTAAAGAGATCAAGAAAACGCTCCCCTCGTTCGTAGGATATCATTCTTGTTTGCTTCAAAAACGAATAGTATTGCCTACACTGAGCGGCTTCATTTATCTAATTGGCTCACAACACGCGAGGAGCACGCTCAAGTGGAGAGGGATTCGATGGGGCCGAGCCACTGCACTGACAATTGATAACCGGACGAAGAGGGTGCAGCCGGCGTCTGCAATTGGTCCGCTTTCCCTTAATAAGCTTGCGGTGGCTGGCCAAAAATAGCGGCGGCATGCAACGGAAGCTTCAGAATGACGCTATAAAGGATCCTTAGCAAAGAAGAGTTGGTAGAACGAGGTCGTAAACGTGCCGAAAGTACTATAAAACGTTACACGGTTACGCAAAAACATTTACTATATGCAAATAAACCTATGCTCTGCGGCAGGTCCGATTAGCCAGTGCCTCAGCAATCGGTGGCAGCCATCTTTTATTGTTTTCAGAGCGGGGCAACCTTTGGCTATTCGGAAGAAAATTCAGTTTTGTTCGGCATAATTATCTATCTTTAACGCGGCACGTCACTTTGACGCTGTGAGATGTTGCGGTTTTTTAAGCATGATCATTGTGTATACGCACTGATTATGCATGAAGGTTCCCCAGCTATCAGATGGGGAGCTGACGTCGCGAGACAGACAGGTGAAGTGGAGGTGGTTCAAAAAGATTTTGACCAATCGCGCAGGGCTGATTGCCGAATCGGACTAGAAAAGTTTGCAATAGTTTTACGTTATAGCGCCCTTAGTCGTTTAAAGAAAATTTAGCGGGGGAACAAGAAAATGCAAGAAGCTGCGAGCTAAGGCTGCACGCTCCTTCTACTTTCTGCACACAAAAAGGGGCAGAAGTTCTTGAAATACATATGTGGCCTGATCCACACAACTCAGGTGGCGGAATAAGGAACCATAGTAAACGAAAGGGGTTGAACGATTGCATTGAACATACGCTCCACGCGCGTTCCGGTGCGATGAAATATTGCCTCATTAGGCTTTTGAACCTACATTGTAAACGCAAATAAGGTTAAATGTTATAATAAATGCAGCGACCTCCATTAATTGAGACTCCCAAACAGTGGCGTAGAAATGTTCAGCTTTTTCCGTTTTGCTCTCTCGCGAAATGAGGACGAAGGAAGGAGGGAGAGCCAATATTTAACACAATTTCGAAGAGGGCGTTCAAAAGAGAGAAGGCTCCTTTTAGCGTAAACGGTGTTTTATTTCTTGTTCTTTGTCTTTATTTTACTTTACACATGCGTGAGAAGTAAGAGCGCAATGCGAGATTTGTAGTCCAATTGGTTTTTGCTTTTCTGGAAAATCAGAGACCTGCAGAGTGCTACTAAACTTTTTTAGCGCAGTATATTAGACGATTTGTTCTTCCCGTCGACCATAATGTGCTGTCGCGCTGCGAGAATACCCCCGACATCTCACTCTGGAAGCGGTACCATGCGGTACTTAGACGACATTGGTCGCAGAATGTGTCGGCTTCTGTTCACTTTCCCAACAACCATAATATCTTGTCGCGCTGCAAGAATACCCCCGACATCTGACTCTGGAAGGGAGACCATGCAGGATTTGGATGACTTCGGCCGTAGTAAGTGTTGGCTGCTGTTGATTTTCCTATGAACCGTAATGTCCCGTCACGCTGCAAGAATGCCCCTGATCCCTGACACCGGAAGCGGGACCATGCAGTACTTGGACGACTTCGGCTGCAGAAAGTGTTGGATTTTGATTTATTTTCCCATCAACCATATAGTCCTGTCAGGCTGCAAGAATTCTCGTGACATCTGACTCTGGAAGCGGTACCCTGCAGTACTTGGACGACTTCTGCCGCCTGTATTGCCGACTTCTGCCGACTGTATTGGCTTCTGTGCATTTTTCCATCATTCATAATGTCCTGTCGCGCTGGAAAAATACCCCCGACATCTGGCTCTGGAAGCGGGTTCATGCAGGACTGGGACGACTTAGGCCGCAGAAAGTGTTGGCTTCTGTTGATTTTCCCATCAACTGAAAGTAAAGCAGAATGCAAAGCGAATGAAGCGCCCCTGTCATCGGCGCTGATGGCTGTACCCGTTTTGCTCTCCCTAGTTCTTTAAGCGGGCTGTCTGTATGTGTGTTTGCGAGAGAACTTGGGCAACCATCGAAGAGTGGTGTGTGTGCTGTGGTACCTTTATATCTCAGAAAAGAACTACCTACTACGCCCGTGCGCAGCACGGCAGTGACCGCGGAGCCTTCGTCTTTTCATTATTCAACTTTTGCGATTCTCCGTGTGGCCGTGCTCGGGGCGTTCCCCACTGCGCGACAATATGAAAATGGCTAGTGAAGTCTAACCCACAGTCTTGCCAAAGTAGGAGTGCGTGCGGCGTCGACTGCTTCGGAAACAGGCCGTTCTGATTACCACTTTTGTTTTATGCGTTTTTTTAGCTCCAGTGGTGCGTGTTTGCGTACGGCGCGGACCCAACGTTGCTATGCGTGTAATGCTCAAGCATTTTATGTCGCATGTTGAGGCCCATCGGTCCGTTGCTGTCGGGTAGGTTTTCAGAAAATGAACTAGTGCCGTAAGTGGAGCTGTTGTCACGTAGCGTTTTATTCTAAATATCACCGCCCCTTAAAGTACGTGGATATGGTCGAACCATGAAGTTGCCTTAGTAACTCCGACTGTTACACGATGAAGGTCAAAATTCACAAGCAGTCTATATTGTTAATTTTTGTTTCACCATTCTTTCAACTCATCTTCGATTTTGCGGTAGGCAGCTTCTACTTCAAGAGTACGCACTTCTCCTGCCCTTCCCATTGTTTGAGCTGGGATGGAATGTCCATAACCACTAATCCAGAGCTTCGTATATTATGCGCAAGGCCCACCACTGGAGAAGCGGGCGTTGCAATCGTTTTGACGATGGGTTAGATTGGTTTGACGATTCACGTCTTTGTGTTTTTTAATTAGGTTACACACACGTTCGGCTGCGACGTACATAACTATGTCTGTGACGGTATGCCCGCACTCCACCGTTGGCGCTTGCTTTCGATATCTCGAGTTCGCTCGGTGGCATACACTCTAAAAAAAGTTTGCACCCTTTGTAGTGTATATCTGTCACAGAACAATAATCGTCATCTGCCTTGATGCGTTTCCTTTCTTTAATGCTGCGAACCCGGTACTTTCCTGTAACGAACGGCATGGGCGTCATCAGCGTGACATAGCATTCCCGACAGGAAGGTAGCGGGCGTGGCGTTTTCAAGAAAGGAAACGCATCGAGGCAGATGACGATTATTGTTGTGTGGCAGAGATACACTCCAAAGGGTGCAAACTTTTGTTAGAGTATAGTTATCAGCATCCGCCCGGCATTGCCACTTGCGATTCTTGAAAATTAAATTGCTTCCAAATGAAATCTGTTGGTCACGCAATAATATGAATGGCTCATCGCCCTCTAAGCAATGGCTCATACACCCGTAAACGCGACCTCGCTATTACGACGACAGTAGTGAAATTCTGTGCTTGAATGGCTTGAGTGGCAATGGAGCCAGACTTGAAAGAAGGCGACGGCGACGAGCGCGGGAGCAGTGGCACGAGCGCGTTTGCGTAGTAGCTCCTGGGGCAGCTGTGGAAGAATACAAAGACGCTGAAGCCATTGCTGGTGATGGTAATTTTAGCTAAGTGTCACAAGGGTGGCACAGGGTCCACATAAACAACTTCGCTGTTGAAGTGCGAGTGCGTGTGTGTGTTTTCTGCTGTTTTACGTGCCAGAACAACGATCCGATTAAGAGTATTGGGGGACTCCAACTTATTGTCGACCACCTAGGGTCCTTTAACCTGCACCTGGTGCACGGCAGACGTGTGTTCTTTCGTTTAGCCCCCATTGAAATGCGGCCACCGCGGCTGGCTTTTGATCACGCGATGGCGTGCTTAGTTTAGTTGCAGATTGCCAAGGCCATTAGGAACCACGGCGGGTGCAAAAGAGTTGCATTTTTGTCATCAAGTATGCCTAATATCATTTCGCCCTAGGTGTATACATATGCTGTGTGGCTAATGGACGCCCCGCAGGATTATTTGTATCACAGCAACATAATTTTTGAGGCGACAGATTACGTTTATGTAACGTCAACAATGCAAACAGCCTGTTTCTATGTTAAATGGGGTCACACAGTCTGTGTGCACAACTTTCTTCATTTGACCTAATGTGCAAATTAACTTCAAATTGCGTGATTTTTTATCGGGAAATCAGCACCAGCAATTTCTTTAGTGAAATGTCTATGGATTCTGAAAGTTGAGCCTTAGAAACCACGTGTTTTGAAGTAACTATTTGCTAGTTTCCGGAAGTTACAGCTTACAACTTTTTCTCTGTACGCGAACACTAGCTGCGTTTTCTTAGTCGTCTGCATTACATAAGCTTGACCAGTGCTGAATCAAATAAATGACAAATGAAAGTTGCAAATCGAATAAATTAAAGAAGGACTACAAGTTTGTCTACTTGGTCAAGCATTGAATTGTTTTAGTAGGGCGTTTATGTACAGATGTCCTGTGAATGCGTACTCGGACATCAGTTACCTTTCACTGCATTAAAAAGAGCACGTAACCAATGTCAATTTTTTGTTTCTAGCCATAAGTGATATAAACAAGCGAGTTATACCTCCAACTAGAAATGTGCCAATTGCCATTTATAGGTTAACTCAGTTTAAATCCAGAAAACGCGCTGTTTGATCGAAGAGTTGCATGAGTAAGGGCGTATGTGCATCATTGTGTTGCTGTAGAGAGGCATGTGAGTGTATATCGAAACCCACTTAACATTATTTTTTTAACATCCTGCAGACCATACTAGAAGTATTTGAATATTTCGTAAATTGGGTAGTTTGGCAGTCACATCACTTCACCGTCTTTCCACGCACACTATTTGAAGGCCTATGAAAAAAACGTTGATTGATATCGTCTAGCTCAGCTGGGCAGGAAAAATAAATTGTCGCTAAAATGCTATACAATGTCTGGTACAAATAAAGCTGGGAAAAATTTTTGAACTGCAGTAAACATATGGAAATTTTTTACGCTATATTTGTGGTGTACAAAAAACGCTGGTCATTTGGTATGGGAAGACCCACCTGCAAGTGCACTAGTGCCATTGTCAGGTATTTTTTTGTGGCACTGAACAAAATTGAAACGGAACTCACAAGAATCATTTTTAATGTCTCCAAGCAGGTCAGTAATAGTTGTTTTTTCACAAAACCAAACTGAAGCAGTCAAAATGAATAAGATGCTTAATATGGAAGGACCTGCTCACGAATCTTATCATGACAAAAAAGACAACTGGTTCATCCAACCAATCCTGGATTATCCTTCTATGGAGCAGAATAAACTGCTCCCGTGGCATCGCTTATTGCAATGGCCATGTTGTTTCAAAAGTAGATAATGTTTACTGAAATTGGCATACACCATTCAACCAATGAGTGATGATTATGCAGCGATCATTTTTCAGTATTACAGAATTTTTTAATATAGGCTTTGGCAGATAACCCAGCTCTTATTTTTGAGCTGGATTATGCAGAAGTGGGCACTACTGGCATAAGAAATGAAAGACATATTCAGCGCATTCTCACAAGTTTACTAATTTACTTACTACATAGGGGCCCATATTGCAAATTACACATTGTAGGCAGTGAGTTTGAAACACGTATTCACTTGAAATTGATTTCCAGGATAACACCAATTTTGATGTTTTTCCGAAACTACAGGACAAAATACATGGGCGTTCTAGTTACTTTGTTGCTTCAATGCATAAAATTGCTTTTTATTGAAAAAGTGGAACATTATCTTTTGCGGCAAGTTTGTTGGCATGTATCTCGCCACTGGTGCCAATCTGGGAATCCATTCTAAGAGCATAAATCTTGTAATATGACCGACTACAATCGGTAAATCATTTTTCTTAATTATCTGAATATCAGTTGTCTTTTCTCATGCAACTAATGTCAGGCACTCTGTACAATCGAGCTTGATCTAGACTTATGATAGCTGCAACAGCCAATCTTTAAAAATTCCATAAAGCTTGAAGACTACCAGCCCGCATATGACTGTGCTTTGTGTTCAAGCGAATCGTGTCATGCTCCTCAAATGTAGAGCATGGAGCAAGCCTGGGCGTGAGAGCCATTTTCTAACCACTTACCTAGATTGGACGCTGAAGAAACAGAAAGATTGTCAGTACATATAGGAGCAAACGAGATTGAAATTGCAACTGATGACCTCAAGCCAGAAAAATCGCCAGGACCTGACGACTTAAAGGCAACTTTTTTGAAAGGTTTCTGCTCGTAGATAGCCATCGTATTAGAACGTGTTTTTAAGGAGGCGAATCAATAAGGTCGAGTGCCACCGCCTTTTAAAAGGGTGAATATAGTCGTCATACCGAAAAGCTATCAAACGGATAAACTTACCAAAGTCGCAGGCTACAGTCCAATCATGCTCACAAACGTAGATTACAAAGCATTTAAAGCTTAAACTACATTTTTTCGTTGAGACTACAAGGAGTATCGGTGCTTTAGTAGGACCGCATAAGCTTGTGATGTAGACATTAGGAAAATCGGGATGCCACAAATCGTTCTAGGAAAGGCAGTGGACAGAGCATGTCACAATTCCCTGTTCTCAATTCTTGATAATGTCGGAGTTTGATCCAGGATAAAAGAGGGAGATAAAATGGCATACAATACGTGAACTACTAACATCTTTGTCAACCACGAGCTAACAGAAAGATTGAATTACGTTCCCTTCTTCCTCAGGCGTGCCTTCTGGGAACTTTTTCTTTCGCAATATATCTTGAGGCTGTCTAAAAAATAATTGACAGGCCTGATGTGCGTGATTTCAGCATAGAAGAGTGTGAAGTGCATTTATTAGCTTACACTGAGGATGTCTTTGTTTTCTGTGCTGATAAGGAGAATGTTGAAACCGCTATGAAAATTAGGCGTGAGTTTTGCGACATGAAGCACAACAGTATAAACACGAAGAAATGTGTCAGTTTGTGGTATGGCCGGTGGCAAACACGTCGCGTGTTTTTGGTAGTATGCAGTGTACACTTGGCGTATCGTTAGACACAAATCGAGGCACCATATATTTATGGAATCGAAAGGTGCAGGAATTGAAAGCTCAAACTGATAAGTGGGCCGGGCGTCACCTCTCAATATTCGCATGTGCGGCTATTTGCAGAACCTTCTTGTTGAGCAAGCTGTGGTATCTCATGCAAGTCCTGACCTGTTCCCGATTCAATTTTAAAAAATTCCATAGAGCATTTCTTGTGTTTGTCTGGCAGTCAGAATATGAAAGAACAAGCAGGAACAACTTGATTCGCAAGCTGGGTCAGGGGGGCTTGTCATTACTGAATTTATACTTAAAGCAACTGCTTCTTGGTATTTCGTTCTTACGGGACACGACAAATTCTTTGTTGTGAACAGTTATTTTAGTCCGGTTGAGCATGTCTTACCTAAGTTTGTCGTCTCGATGAGGAAGGATGGGTATCATGCAACGAGTAAATTTCTACGTGAAGTGGTTGTGGCATTTATATTTTTAAACCACTACTTTTCCACTGAATATTGGTCTAGTGATACGCAAGCGGATAAGCTCGTATTTAATAGACATTACGTTCCCAGGAACATTGTATTGATTAGTGTACCGCGAAGCGAGCGGAACGATGTGCTAAGACGCGTCAAACGAATGATGGTACCAGGGGGAGGGAAAGCATTCTTTTTTAATATACATACTAATATCTTGCCTGTGAAAACGTGCCTAGAAGAAAAACGGTAGTATTTACCAAGCGCAACTGTATAATTTGCAAGAAACCACAATCTATAGAACATTTGTTTCTAGACTGTTGGAGTGCGGTCTTACGGGATGTTTGCAGTGAATTAATAAAAACAATGACCGTTAACGCCACATCGAATTCGTTACTTAGCTACAGGGCAAGACGTCTACCTCATTACATGTTCTTTCTTTTCGGCCTTCACAGCATCTGGAGAAACCGCTTGGCTTTAAGGCATTGTGTTATACATCTGAGAACAGTAAACTCCTACTTTATTGAAAACGTGAGTAAATTGCGTGAAGTTTTTAAGAAATTAGCGCATGACTATAAACTGTTGGTATTGATGGATGCTCTTGTCAAAATGAAAGTTTCGTAATCTCAACGTAATCTCAGCAAAGTCATGCCGCCGTCGTCCTGCAGTTTTCGTGATTGCATTGTCGTCATACAGTCGTTATTCATTCGTAGTCACACCACCATTTTGTCGCTGGCGTGTCTCGTTTAATCTACGTCCGACATTATATATATGTGATGCCGTCGTCATCAGGGATAATACCCAGCGGGCCTGGTTCAAAACCTTAGCTACTAACGGTGCGCTCTTGCTCGCAAAACCGTCGTTCTCATTCCATCTTCGTTACGCAAGCTTCGTCATTCAACTCTCGTCATATCGTATTTGTCACGCTATCGTTGTCACGAAGTCTTCATGAGGTGTCGTCGTCACATCATCGACGCAATCTTATTTTCCTCATGCCGTAGTCGTGGCAGTTGTCACATAGTCGTCATCATGCGTTCGTTCGCATACCCTTTTCTCGACGCTTCGTGGTGATTCAATCATCATTTAAACTTCGTAATCCGACTATTCTCATGCCCTCGTCGTCACGCCAATGTCGTCACACAGTCGTCGTCTAATCGTCATGGTCAGCCAGTTGCTTTCTTGCCGTGATCACTTTTGAATCCTCATTGAATTATCGTCATGTCATCGTCATCAGACCGTTTTCCTCGTTTTATCGACGTCTTTTGTTCTTGATCATTTTATTGCAGTCATTCTGTTGCCGCTCAATTGCAGTTGCGCCACCGTTGTCACACTATAGTCATCATTTCGTTGCCGTAAGACGGCCGCTGCCGTGCATCCATTGTCGACACCGTCGTCACCAGCAGCGCTGGCGTAGCTGCAATAGCCTTACGGTGCTAAGAAGGAGGTCGCGGCATGAAATTGAGGTCTCGGTAGCATCATTAGGATGGGAGTGAACTGCAATAACGCTTTTCTTAAAAAAAGTGCTAAATAAGAAGATGAAGTAGAAGGAACACATACTATAGGACTGGCGCTACTGCCAACTGGCGTTTATTTCAAACGGTCATCTATTTATTATCTGCGCGTCACTTACATCATGCACTAGTTATCATCTTTGTGTGTATGATGGTGTATGATGTTAGGTAGAAAATTATGTTGGCGAGCATTAGCGCCTCATCGCACCTGTGGTGCTTGCTCACGCGCTAGTATAATAGGAGCCAGTCGTCAACGTCATCGTTGTCCGTACCGCAAAAAGTGCAGGGGTCAAGGGGTTGCGAAGGCATCATGGTTGCCGGAGTCGCGGACGATGTCTGCGATGACGGCGTACCGTCTACGGCCATGGAGGCGGGATAAACGTTGAGTCCACTCGGAAATCCAGGGTCGGGAGGAATATAGCCGGCAACCTCCACCAAGAAGATGTTACGGGGAGTATTTACCCAACAGTAAACGGCTAGCACTTGGCTAGTCAGGACTGTGTAAAGACACACGTTTAAGCAGGTCTTTCAGTCCGACAGGAAGCTCTGACACATCCCCACTATAGTGTCTTTGTCTTCGCCACTGTTCCTGGCAATATCACGGCACACCCACAGGCCTAACCGCAGTTACACCATTCACCAGAAATTTAGTGACTTAAACGCCCATAAATAATTCTTGTTTCCACAGGCTAATTTCTGGAATGACAAACTATTTGATGCGCCTGTAAAAAATTTCCCACTCTGAGATCACTTTTAAATGTGTAAAGTATATGAAATATTCCTGATCTTGCGTAGTTCGTTCTGCTTCTGTGTTCAAATTTGTCTTGAATTGTGTTGAAATTTCATTTTGTGAAACTGTTCAGCTGCTGACAGTATAACCCACTCCCACAGGGGTCTCAATACGGCATGCAGTATATGCAAATGAAAAATATATACAGTAAAAAACTGAAACACTTGCAATGCAAAAGAGGTCACTCATACCAGCAGTATAAAATAGACGTTAAAAGTAAAATACAGCTTACACAGCCAAAGACGAGAAGCACAGAAATCAGGAGGACTATACGACTGCACGCTGGTGTTATGAGCTGCCTAAATAATAGATGTTATGTTGTCGATGTTTCCGCGACGTAGTTCCCGGATTTGGGACTGAAACGCACTTTCACTTGGTTGTTTGTCCAACGTTAAGGTGTCGCGGTAAGTCGAAGTGGAATGTTTTTTGGAAGTATATTTTCATGTTATTCTGTCTTTTTACAATGCTTGGCGAAGGAATATGCTCTGGCATTCAGGTGTGTAATTATACGTAACTCTTTGATTCAAAGAAAAGTCTTCGAAAAGGTGTAGGCATTCCTGATCTGGTCCAGTTAGTAACGATGTGTTTTTTATTCTCAGCTCAGCCCAGACATCAGGATCTGAAATCACAAAACAAGGGAGTTTAGATGAACAAAATAATACTAAGACATTCTTACGTATATCTTATAACCACCTCAGCCGAGAATTCTAGCAGCAATGTACTTTACTTGACGACCTCCTTGCGCGAGCTTTAATATATACTATTTATGGCGTGAGTCCAGGTCACTGATGCAATACCAGAACTAGATTGCAGCATTTAAAGATGGAGCATGACTGCAGCAATAATGAACGTAAGCGTCTTACCTATTCATTAGTATAAAGTTGCGTTCATTGCGTTATGTGCAATTCAACAACCAGAAAGAGGATCTCTAAATACTTTAGGATGATGATGTAATCCTTCTCTAATGTGAATGATCCTATTATTGATAAGGTAACCCGGAATTCTGCCGTCAGACCCTAACTTCAGATACCTCTTCTGTTAAAATGTTTCATAATTCTCTAGAAGTTTGGAACACTGCAATAAATTGGCAGAAATACAAAAGTGAATAAACAAAGTTTTACTCTCATGTAAGTGACCAACCAAACACTGATCAAACAGGGCATTTCTATAAGTTTTATGCTAAGAATAGCCATTGCCTTATATCAACCTGGAGAAAGAAGAGACAGTTCGTCTGATTTGCTTCTCCTCTTCATGCTTGCCAAATTTTTCGACTCCTTAGGTTACCAAACGAGCAAATGCTATGAAAATATGATTGCGCATATTCGTGTCCTCTATTGAGAGTATTTCGTTTTCAAATACGAATCTTTCCTAATTGGTTTGCATAATTTACTACGCAGTTTCGCGCCCTTTTCCGACCAATACCAAAAGTCAATTTAATAATGCTAATATAATAATCACGTTTTATACCAATATAATTATTGAGTATATGATGGTGAAATAATAGAGATGTTGCGAAATAATAGAGATGTTCAAATAGTAAGCTTTTCGAATCAAATTGAATATATACATTCGACAAAATGAACACGTGAATTTTGAACTGAATCTGAACTATTCCCTTTTGAAACACAGTAAAACGTAACCATGGGGTGGAATTCTTGTAATAGTACAACCATATCTACAATATCAATATGGCTTACGTACAGGTATATATAATGCATGGGCGCTGTAGCCTAAACCTATTCCAAGCTTTTCTATTACAGTTCTGCAATCAGCCCTCAGCGATTGGTCAAAAATATGTTTTTACCACCCACACTTCGACTGTCTTTCATGCGGCGTCACAAAAACCGCGATGGCTCCCCATCTGATATGACGTGTGCACACTGATTATACATGATTGGACCAAACAATAGAAAAATAGTTATTTCTCATTCGACAGCTTTTTGCGATTGGACCTCGGCTATTGGTCAAAAGCTTTAGTGCTGCAGCCACTTCACCTGCCTGTCACGTGACGTCACGAAACCGTGAAATCTCAACGCGTCAAATTAACGTGTACGCGTTAAAGATGTATTCATATGCCGAACAATACTGAATTTTTTCTCGGAATAGCCGCAGGCAGGCCCGTTCCGAAAGGAATAAAAGATGACTGCCGCCGATCGCTCAGTCACCGGCTACTCGCACCTGCCGGAGAGCATGGGCTTATGTGCGTATGGTAAAACTTTTTGCGTGGCCGTGTAACGTTCTCAAGCACTTTTGACACGTTTGCCACCTCGCGCTGCCAGCTCTTTTCTGCTGAGGACCCGTTTTAGCGGCATTCTTAACCTTCCGTTGCATGCCACCGCGATTTTCGACCAGCTACCACAAGCTATGTAAGGGAAAGCGGACCAATCGCAAACGCCGGCACTGCCCTCTTCATCCGGTTATCAATTTTCAGTGCACTGGCTCGGGCCCATCGAATGCCACTCCACTTGAGCGTGCTCCTCGCCTTTTGTTAGCCAATTAGATAAGCAACTCAGTGCAGGCAATGTTATTTATTTTTAAAGCTGACAAAAGTGACCTCCTATAAATGAGGAGAGCATTTGATTGATATCTTCAGACAACCCTTCGGTTCAACGCCCGATGCTTGCGTCACAGGTGACGCAAATTTGACGTCAGGAGATTCGAATAAAAACATATTGGAATAGCTTTACGTTATATGGCCCCAAGTTATGCCTTTCGCAGGTGAACGTCGGGTGTACTGAGAAACTTTTGAACGAAAAGTATTTTTAAATATCCTGGTGCACCATCAAAACGGTAAACATTTATAAAATAAAAGAGCATGCCACCATATCAACCGAATATGAGTCTTGAGTTCAAGAAAGGAAAGATGGCACTGCAACTCCTCACAATATTTGAATGTTATGGAAACATCGTGAAAAAGCAGAAATATTAAATGGTGTTGCCTAAATAAAAAAAAAGGTAATTCACATATAGGCTGCCTACCTCTGAGGCATTTATTATGAATGGCTGAAAGTTATATTGAAGGGGTGATCAGCCCGAGGAACTCACGGACGAACTGGTGCAGCTCACTGTAACCAATGCTGCGTGCACCAGAGTGAATTGGTGGAGTGCTGACTTCCGTCATTATCTACGCCATTGAGACACCAGTGTCTGCTAATTTAAATAAACAAATATTCCACAATTTGAGATAGCGAAATAGCGAATGAAATACGAATTGAATAGCCAAGACTAATCCATTAGTATTGAGATTTCTCAATACGCATACGTTTCGCATGTATTTATAAACGCGTATATTTCGAACATAGTTCTATACGCGTATACGCGCGAATATTTTTGTATATTTCTCTGTACTCATTACGTACAGCAAGGAATGGTGTAGCTGGTTATTTAGATGTGACAGTGTGAAAAGGAGCACGATAGCAACCACAAAATGACGTTACACTGTGCTGACCTATGATTTATTTAGTTTGGCGACAGAAAAAGAATTCTAATGGCACTGGAAAGCGTTCTGAAAATCCCGAAAAGAAGACACGCATGAGGGGTTCTCGTTCGCTGAGAAATTTAATTTCGAAGCTGTTGTGTTGACAGGTTTACAGACTGCTCTATTTGCCTAGTAGATAAAAAAATCGCGCAATTACTCATTTTTCGTTCAATTTGGTAGTTGTGTAGGTTCCGTTAACTTCTTTGATGATTTACTATGTCTGTTTTTGCTTGGTACCTCCTCGCATTTGTCACATTATTGCCCTAACAAGACTCCTAACAATAAGCTCCCAGATTCCTGTTCATTGCTTTTGTCACGTTGTAGTTTCTTTTTCGAAGCCACCCTAACATAAGCCTCTTTCTCACCCGTTTGCATTTCGAGACAGTATAGAAAACTTGAAACTACAACCCCTGGGATCGGCTGATGATCGTTATTTGTTTCATGAACACACCTCTGTCAGGCTTATGAGGTTGAATGAAAGCAAAAACTTTATGAACGATGGTATCAGAAAGTAACCAAGAAATAACCGTTAAGTCGTTACCCGTTCTTTTAATCGGAAAGGTAATGGCCAGTGTGAACATGTTTCAGTTGGCGTCACTCCACCGAACCGCTTCCCAGGACAATGTGTGAATGATTTAGTAGAAAATCGAAACACAAAATAGCGTGCAGTAAGAAACACCAGTAGTGATTCGTGGCCTTTAACCCCAACGTGGTTCGTTCTATTATATTGCCTTGTGGAAAAGTACACGTATACAAAATAAATATATGTACGGCAAGCTGTTGCTTTGTGCGCGAATGGGGTGGTTGCCGGCTCGACTAAAATATACGGGAAATAGTAGAAAAACAACGACTACCAAATAACCCGGGAAGAATGACAGCTTACCAGATACCCCTGTGAAGTCAACATACGGTTTAGAAATATTTTTGTACACTTTTGATTGTATAGTCCAATAGGTCAGGGTGATTTAGTTAAAGAAAAGTGCTTAAAAATAGGATAGATATGTTCTTTATATGTGTGCAGCCTCATAAGTAATTTGCTGTTGGACACGCGTGCGCAAAGTAGTTAAAACCATTTCAGATAATGCAGTGAATTTCAGGCTTCGACATAACTGGAGTCCTTTATTTTGAAATGTTTCCTTCCGCGTGTTACTTTATTCATGCTTCGCGCCGAGGGTGCGATCACTTAATTCAAGACACTTCAGAACCAATCCCGAAGGGTCAGAATAATAGAAAAAGAAGTGGATCGTTACAGAAAACGGTCCCGAAGACGTGCAGTTATACATAACTGAGGCATGACACGAGAGCTCATGCTAGCAAACTCAGTGGCACACACTCGTCAAAAGGACAAAGTGAAAGGAAATTGTAGCAATCTGTTCCTAGATAGCTAGACGAGATTCTATCAGTTCTCGCGCTTCTGGCAAAATTATACGCATGCGCGGAGGGTTCGCTGGTTTGAGAGCACCCACTGATAACAAACTAATCGCATGTCTACGGGAGAGTTATGCGTCGAATGATAAAGAACTAGAGAGATATCCGGGGTCTCGAAGCCCGGAAGTCGGAATGATACGCGCAATATTTCCGAATAAGAAGTGCGCAAGTGCGAGTGAGAGTTTTCATAAGTAAACTAGACGAAGCGAGAATAATCCACAGCTCCTGCACTGGCAGCCAGCACAAAGCGAAGTATCAGTTTTCGCGGAAACCGGTGAGGAGAGGGGGCACAATAATTAGGGACCATGAAATGTTGTAGCACGTCCTGAGCGACATACTGGTGGCACGGTGGCGCTTCTTTTTTAACAAGCGCTTTTCTCAAACGCTTTTTTGCCGCCACGCATGTAGCATGACCATAACGACTTGGGACTTGATTACGCAGGCGTAAATGTACAGCAGCCACCCTAAAGCGTTTAAAAATCAGAAGAAAATGAATGGGTGCGCCTTTTTTATTGTCATCTCATAAAAAGGTCAGATACATGTCTGTAAAGCAGTCATCATGGACATTTTCCGTGCTCATGCATCGTTAGATGGGACCAGCCTGCGTACCTTATTTGTGCCATTAACAAAACGAGCTGGTTTGATGAAGGCTGCATGCTAATTAGATGCCTTTTCTATTACAAAACTAAATCAGCTGTCAGTAAGCGGAGCGTGTCGTCTTTTTATAGGCCACATTAATTCGTCTGTGTCAGAGTTAAGTCAGAGGTAGGTCTGTGTCCAAAACTTTTTGGGTCCTGTTTTTCTTAGGAAAATGTCTTGGAATTAGTGTGTCTGCTTGTAAACACCTTGTAAATATTTCCAAATTTTCATTTCCAGAACGCAATATTGAGGACTCTGTAAACGACCAGGGTAAATTAACTTTTACACTTCTCTTTATTTTGGTAATATGGGCTCTTGATACTAGGATATCGTTTATATATTATTGCTCATACTGATTAGCTTACTGAACATTTCAGGTTGTTTCAAATTGCTTTTTTGCACACGGAGCGAAGGGATATATGCGGTCGTTTCATTACAAACTGACGAAATATGCTTCCAATTGTGTAATGCTTAACAAAAATAATTATTTAGGCGAGGAGAAATGAATGTGCAGTAGTATATACCAAATACTCACGATATTATCTGAATACATACCGTTAAAATCACGGTGAAAATTCATGAAAAACACTCCACATTCGTTGTTTTCGCTCTGGTATACTAATGTCTCAAACGGGGTCCGAACTTCTAAAATGAAAATGATAAAACAAAGTAGGTGAGCATTTTTGGCTAGCGAGGAAGCACATTTTTTATCAACATCATTGCTAATAGCTTACATTAACCTTGATATTGCTCTTATGTATGCAAATATCCATGGTCGTAAGCCTAAGCCAGTCACTATAATACCATATATTACCAAATTAGGTTGCTCTATTTGCATAGTGTTGTAGAAGTACCTGCAGCGCTCGTCTTTTCCCCAGACTAAAAGCCGTAAGTCGCTGGGACTTCAATCTTCGTCAAAAAAAAAAAAATGCTACCAAGGCCTACACTTTTTGATAAACTTGACACTGCCTGTTTGATAATAATATCACTAAAAATTTTTATCAATGAGGCAGATTGAGCACTTCATCTTGATTCTAGAATTCGTGCTTTTGGCTGCCACGTCCTAGCAGGCGTCACCCATGTCAACATCTAGTAATCTGCCAAAGGCCGGTCTGATTCCGGGATCAAATATGGCCTGAAGTTCACATAGTGGAGCAAATGTCGGCTGTGCCATTGCGATATAGATTCAACGCTATCTCGATACACATATAGTGAACAATATAAATGCTGCCATGAAGCAAGCAGGGGGGGGGGGATATATTGAGCTGACATTTGTTTCATTTGCAACATGGGTCACGACGTTGGCTTTCTTGGGAAAACATTAGCCGTTGTAAGCAACATTTTGTTCGTCTGACGCTTTTCGGGCACCAAATGTTAAGGCTGAATAACGCTTAAAGAATCGGTGCGATGATTGCAGGAAAGGAAGCAAAGCTGGCTTGCTCAGTGTTATGATATGAACCTTCAATAAAGCTGGTATTTCTACTTGCTGGCTGCTCGGCACAGGCCACATGGAATGCTGTTTTCACTGAAAGTTATGTACCGCCAAATTTATGCTTATCTGTTCGAAGAGGTGGGCTGACTTCACGCTGCTGTGAAACACCAGGTTTTCTGCAATTGCATAAATATCACCGGTACAAAGACAAGCTCCTTAGCAATTTATTACGTGATCCGGCTGCTGGTACAAGTGCAGATGTATTATATGTCTAATTTACAGTGTTCAGTTACAATTATAAAGGTCATTTTATTAAAATGAATAATGCTTTTCACACCGGAATAACATCTTAGTCTCTTAGCAAGATATCTTAGCAAGATATCGCTCTCTCAAAAATCAAACAAAAGTCCCCGTTTCACAACACAATCGGTGCATAATACAGAAAGAAGTACATGTTGCTGGGCTACTAGGTTCATGTTGTTGAGCCCACCAGAAATATGATCGCTTTGGCGCAAACAAGGAAGAACGGACGGGAACAAGGGGAGCGCCATTGTTCTCTCGCGTTCTTCCTTGTTTCTTGGTCATGTTCCTTGGTCCTTCCTTCCTTGATCATATTTATTGCTACTCAGCGATACGTAATAGCTTTGAAGCGAGGATTTTCTTGCGAACTCCCTCATGGTATTGAACGGGTCGGTCAGTTGATCAGTCATGCGGTCAGTGGTGGTGTGGTCAGCGGTCTCGACCGTAAGGAATAAGCGCACCTGGCTGTAAATTTAGTACCTTGGGGTCCAGGGCTGCAGACCGATTCTTTATGAGGTCACAGTCGCTTTTTACACAATATTTATGACGTTGAATGAAATTAGGTATGTACAGGAACTATTTACGATGACATGATCACTAGACGATCGTACCCAATGACAGGGAAACGAGCAGTACATACAAAGAAGACGCCAGACAAGCAACACCTTCCTTCACAAGAAAAACCTTAAAGGAGAAGGCCACATTATCTAACCACATTATGCACTTATCCGCATGAGATTCATTTCGATCATAAATTTCCTCTAAATACATATTCAGTTGAGCCAAATGTGCTTTAAGTAAACTAGTCTTTCTTAGTTCCGGTCCAGCATGCGATTTCTCCATAGGCTATGCAGGCCTATAAGTAAAAGCTTATTGATGGGTACATCATAATATGGAACAAAATATCGGATACGCTGAAAGTTTGGGTCACAGTCTTTATTCATATTTCTATAAAGGGCATCTCATAATTAAATGAGCGCTTCAAAATTAATGAGTTGTGCTCACTTGTTTCAGGCATGTTACGAAGGCGAAAAGTAATTGACGAAGCAAGAATATTATTTTTTCGATGCCATGATCCAACTGGCAATCTTTCCATGTGTAATTTGGAAAAACAATCCGTTTGAATAAAGGGGAGCTTTATTCAATAAATAAAGGGGAATAAAGGGGAACATTTTACGAACTTTTTGAAGTTCGTCATGGCCTGGTGATCTTATGAACATTTATCTTTCAAATGGCGGCGCGTGCAAAATCGGTAATACGTGTTTGTAAAATTTTTTTTTAGCCGATAGAGTAAAAATATTTTTTCGAATTAGGAAGAGTCGCAAAAGCAATTGAAAACTAAAACTCACGCATGAACCCTGAGAAACGCGACGGCTCCTAATATCAGATGACAGCTATCCTGAAAAAAGTGAGATCACGAAACCAACTGTCGCTTTTTCATATGCATCAACCCTGACTCTCCAGCATTCACTTGTCGATAAATGTTATCGGGTTTCCTGAGTTGTGAACTGTAAGACCATACATATGCTGAAAATTGAAAATATGAAGCTTTGTGCAAATCAAGAACCTAAAACACAAGAAAATGCTTTGGTTGCCACAATTTTGTGGCAGGCTTCTGCTCAAATAAATATTGAAGGATGCTGCAGGACAAATTTTTTGTATAGCTTTCAAGGGTTGGAGTGTGCTTTTTGCGTAGTGTGCTTTTTGGCATCGCAATGAATATCTGCACCACGAACGCGTAATTTCTCCCTTTTCGGTCCCGACACATCTACATTGAAATGGCCGACAACGACCACGAGGTAGTGTCATCGCAAGTAACTCATGCAGTGTGAGTAGCCATTAACCTTACGAGACTATGAGCCATTGCATTTTAACGCGATAGCGTTAAGGAGCTCGTGTAGCAGAAAAGCCGGTGTCGTTGGCGTCGGCGTCAGCGGCGTTGGCCATGAGCGATAAATACCAGAAGGCACTTCATAAATAAAAAGCATCTTACAAGATGGGCTGGTGGGAATCGACCCAGGGTCTTCGGAGTGTGATACGGAGACGCTACCACTCAGCCACGAGTTCGTTCCTTCGAAACGGGACAAAATCGCCTCTAGTTGCCTTAGAAACGCGCCGTAGAAAGTTGTACTGCGGTGTATATCGGTAATTATGACCATGTAACTTACAAAAGTCGCAGTTTCACGAGTAGTGAAGTACGCTTCCACTACATTTCTTCTGCGCTCTGCGCACACGCACAGCCATATTGCGGCAAACACAGAAAACCCCCTCCTCGCTATGTACGGCGCTGCCCCGACACGTGGCGCGCCACCCGCCCCATGATCGCGCCCGCCTTAGTGGCGCGTCGGGGCCCGGCTATCTGTGCCGATCGCGACGTTTGGCTGGCGTAGCGCGTTTGAGTAGGCGGTGCGAACGGGGTGCGATAACGCTATCGCGTTCCACTCTTGAAGGCGAAGCTTAAGCGTCGTCCAATTTTTTTTATTGCTTACGGGGGTATAAGCCATTGATGATGACAGTTTTAAACATGCTGTTTGGTATGGTACATGCGTGATTAGAAAGAACGTGCGTAATACTTTTTTACACTTTGCTGAGTGCTTGTAGCCTCTGCCTTACAGGGCTATCAGCCATTTCTTGCGGGCTTACGGTGGTATGAGTGCTTACGGGGGTATGTGCAGTTGATGATGATAGTTTTTGTGCACAGACACGAAAATTCTATGATAACCTACACTGTAAAAAATTTCCGTAATTATACGGGGATTTCCGTCATTATACGGAGAACTGCAGGGTAAAAATACGGAAACTATGTCATATTTCAAAAATACGGCAAAATCTGCCGTTAATATACGGAAAGTGCTCTCCGTTTTCAGCTTTACGGACATTTTCACTGTAATCATATGTACGGCTATACACTGTTTTGGACGAAACAGACAGAATTCCGTATTTTTGTTATGCGAACATGCATATTATTGTGAGAAAACTTAAGCTGTCTGAATGAGCGCTCGTACTCGTAAAGTTTCAGCCAACAATATTTTATTGAACACGCAAACTGTACGCATTATGAAGATGCGTACAAAATGTGAGAGCTAGCCTTCTACCAAAAGCTGCAATAACAGATCGTATAAATATATACGCATCTTCTATTGCGGTCGCAGTTTGCCGCGCATATGGGCCTCGCTGATCATATGCGCAAATATATGCGTGTTCTCGCAATGTTCTCAAATTAAGCGCTTTGTAGTTAATAGTTGTAGTTTAAGTGAACGAAGAGCCGTGGACATACGTGCATACGTAAACAATCTTGCAGCATTCAGGTGCTGGTGCACTGGGAATGACATTGGTGCTCTGTATACGCCAAAAATTGTGTGCACTCTAAATCAGTACCGAAACGCAGGGAGTGGTATAATGACCGTAACGGCATTTACATTTTGCAACAAATGGTCTCGAAGGGGGCTGGCGGCCTATAGATCCAAGTACAACGGTCGGATGAAATTTTCGAATGCGGCAAGCAATTAACACAAGTGTCACAGGGCATTGCTGAACTGCAATGTAGTTGGTTTAACTCATTCCCATAATATTTACAAAATATCTCGTCTCTGACAATAACTGCCCATTCATTGAGACAAATCGATTACGCATAATCTTCACTGTTCATGTGTTAATTCTTGCGTTAAGATGTAATCGCAAACATTTGGCGCTTCATCTTGAACCAAGACCGGTAAGCGCGCTCGTTCTTGTACGGTAGAATAAAGAACGCGAACATGCACCGACATGTGTGTGAACTACTGGAAGGTGACTGAAGATGAAGGACCTATTACCGTGCTAGAACTGTGTGTACTATCAAAAAGAAGAAAAAAATAATACGGAAAGAAAGAATGCCCAGTGCCGAGATGTAACGATTCAAGCTTTATTTCTTTTTGACCTAGAATGCAACACCATTAGTTCCATGTGCTTTATATATGGGTAATGTTATGACACAACTCATTATTTACCCGTTCATTACATGCACCAACCAGCCCAAATTATCGCTATACTAGAGATTATGGACGCATCGCAGTGCATTGCTTTGCACTTCATTGCAGCACAGGGGTTAGCTATCCCCAGTAGCGAACGCTTTGGTTGACCTCCCTGCCTTTCTGCTTCTTGCATTCTCTCTCTCTTTGTATAAAACGCACTAACTTGTGGGAGAGAAAGTGTTCTCCTCTTTTAGAATTCAATTAATTGTCAA